>NC_136265.1:89197843-89797843 GCF_964187855.1 Myxine glutinosa
CTAAAACACTTTTTCACTCAGAATCATCTAAGTCATAACTATCACATGAATACTCAGAATCATACTCAGAGTCATCAATAAAGCTACTCTCATAACTATCATTTGAGCACAAACTATTAGTATCATAACTATCATCTGTGTTCAATGAAATACTATCATCACCATCGTCCAAGTTCAATGAAATACTATCATCACTATCGTCTGAGTTCAATGAAATAGTTAAATCTTCACTGCTGTATTGACTCATATTTAATTAGCAAGAAAAATATTCCCATCAATATCTATATACTTTCTTTCATTAACAGATTCAATCTCTACAATTTTTATATCAAAAGTTATCTTTAAATAATCTCTAACTATCATAGAACGAAATGACATTTCACCAGAAATATTAACATCATTCATTTTACTTAGATCTACACCCTTTGGATTATTAAAGAAAATACAAATGTCTCCTCTAGAATTATTAATGGTCTTATCATTCTTTTTCAAAGTATCGTGGTCAATCACTTTTTCAAGCTTTGAATAAATTGCCAGGAGTAGAGGAGAAACTTTTGTTAGATTTACTTTAATGGATGTCTTTCCAGGTATAGTTAGAGCTCTTCCTTTAAATGAAATAGAGGGGCTCATGTTATTTTCCATAACTGGTTTTACCCAAAAATTTCCATATTTATCTTTGTTCAATTTAACATCTTTGACATATTTTTCTATATCTTCCACCGAAGTAGAGATTGATTGAAATTTGTCTTTTGTGCTTTGAAACATTGTATTTATTAATGAATAAACTTGCGTTTAGTTTAAGTAAAAATTTACCACATAAATATGATAAGTTCTGAAGGATATTTAGAATTTCCAGACTCTCCATATGATAAATTAGAGAATTGTCCGGCTTGTGATAGAGTGGGGCTTAATGATGAGGATTCATATAAACAATGTATTTTCTGTGATTTAATTTTAATTAATGATAATAAGAAATATAAAAAAATATATAACTCTTTTAAATTAGAACCAAAAATGAATTACTTTACAAGATTAATAAGAGAGATGAATGTTAAGTATTGTGATGATAATACACCATTTCTTTCAAGGGAAGAGACTAATTGTATTGAGGAAATGTATAAGGGTTTAATGATATTTATTATTCAAAATAATTTTAATGGAAATGTTAATACAAGATACTATATAAATAAAATAATGGATTATTTTGAAATTAAACCCGAACTCAGGATAAAATATAGAGTTTCTCAAATAGCTCAAAAAAAGTTGGATAACTTGTTTTCCAAATATATAAATGAATGATTTTTTACCCGTTTGGGAAAATAAGATAAAATTTAATAACCATAAAAACATTCCAAATTCATTGAGATGTCTAATAGTTGGTTCAAGCGGATGTGGAAAAACCTGTTTACTTTTAAAGATGCTCCTTGGTTCTAATTTTTTAGATTATGATAATTTAATAATTTTTACAAAGTCAAGTTTTCAACCCGAGTATCAACTACTCTCACAGGGTTTTAATGCGGGTCTTAAAAAGGAAGACATTATCGGTTTATTTAAACTTCAAAACAAACTAAATGATTATAATATTGATGATATAATACAATTATTTTGTGATACACAGAAATCAAAATCGAAACCCATAACTTGTATTCTCAGTGATAATACGGATGATATACCTTCACCTCAAGATTTAGATAAATCAAAAAAGAACCTTGTCATCTTTGATGATTGTGTTAATGAGAGAAACCAAACAGTAATGGATAGCTACTATACAAGAGGGAGACATTCTTCTTGTAATTGTATATATCTTAGTCAATCATATTTTCAACTCCCTCGACGCTCAATAAGAAACAATGCCAATACTTTTATTTTATTTAAGTTAAATTCAATAGATGTAAATAATTTTTGGAGAGATAATTGCTCTACGTTATGTAGTAAAAAAGAATTTGAAAATTATATGAAACACACGATTGGAAAATATAAATATATTGTTGTGAAACAAGATGAGATACTAAATGATATTTTTCAATAAATAAATACAGAAAATGAATACTGAAGAAAGAGAAAGAAAGTTTAAGGAACATCAACAATTAGTTTCAAAAGTTGTTAAACAACAGGAAGAGATAAAGAAGAAACGGAGACAGAAACTAACTGGTGAAGAAGCCTTTGAAAGAAAACAAGAGAAATTCTTTAAACCACTTTTGAAAACTCAACACCCTACAGTTCCCACGGTAGAATTTACTCCGAAAAAACTTCAAATGCTCAAAGATTTTAGTCAGATAACAAAACAAGAACTTGGTGAATTAGAATATGATGACGAGGGATTATTTCGGAAACTTGAGGAGGTAAATCAACCCCCTAATTATGTTGTGGAAGCTCTTCAAAACAATGAATATTCGGCGGGTTCAAAAACCAGAGCAGGTCTCATTCCAACAGAAGAACCAGCAGTGTTTCATCTTGTGGAAGAAAAGGTATTGATATTTAATGATGAATTGATGTTCTTGAGTTCTACTCAACCAAATGTTAAATTAACTCCAAGATTAATGTTTCTTCTAACAAACCCCGGATTCAGCGGTTCAAAATATTTTGAGGAACCACTTGATATGGAAAGAGAGGAAGATAGGGTATATATTGAGTTGCTAAATGCACTTGATTATGGAGTTTCTGTTGCTGGTAAAAGTAAGAAGAATGAGAAGGAGAAACATATTATTGATGCTTTAAGTAAGCTTGGTTCGGGTGTTAGTTTTCTTCCAAATGACCCATCACAATTAGTTAATAGGCTATTATTGTTGTTAGGTAGTAAGAAGGCTGGAAACAACAATTGTTTTAATGAATCCTCAGCCATTTTAGATCAGTTGATGAACATGAAAATAATTAATAAATGTCAATACAAAGATATTTTATTAGATATTAAATAAGATGAGAAGCACAATTCTTAGTTTTAATTTCACAACGAGCGATTACACAGCTTCATTCCCTTACCCACTACAACTTGACCCCCTTACCTCATATGAGGCATCTTTGTTGTCAATGGAAACTTACAATACCCTTTTTAATATCACAGAGAAAAACAACAAGTTTAGTTATAATCCAGGAAGTGGATATAAAACTATAACCGTTTCACCTGGAGCTTACGAGATTTCTCAAATATCTTCAGAAGTCTCTCGCCTTATGAAAGAAAAAGGTGATGAACCAAAAAATATTGTAATAGATATTCAAAAACACACTTCAAAATCAACTATTAAACTTAAAAATAATTATAAAGTTGATTTCACGATTGAAAATTCGTTTAGAGAGCTATTGGGTTTCTCTTCAAAAAAGATTGAAAATAACGGGACGTTTTACAGTGATAATGTTATCCAAATATCCTCCGGTATAAATTCAGTATTAATTCATTGTGATTTGATTGATGGTGCTTATAACGATGGAATAAGAACAAATACAATATTTTCATTCAGTGCATACTCAACCCCGATTGGTTATAAATTTAATATGGAACCAAAAAATCTTGTCTATTTACCTGTGTCAGGAAAAACCATATACAGAGTAAATTTTAGGATAACCGACCAAGATAATCGTATGATATCCTTTAATGATGAAATTATATCCATCAGAATTCACCTACGTGAAGTTTTTCAATAAATAAATAATGGTTATTGTGAGAAAACACGAGTTGGGAAAATATAAAATAATTACAGGGGAGGGCATGTTCCTTTCACCAGACTATACAAGGTATGTGGGTAGAGGATACTATAAACCTAAGAGACAACGAGGTGTAGGTCATCAATTTCGAAATAAAGGAGATGGGATAATTGATACTCTAATGGGTATTGGTTCAACCATCCTTAAACATAAAGACCTAATTGGTTCAACTGCTTCTGCCGTGGGCTCCGTTGCGGGTGCTATAAAGAGTATAAAAGATGCTCAAAAGGAGTCTCATAAATTACAAGCAATCAAAGAAATAAAAAAAGGTAAAACTCAACTATCTTCACAAGAACGACAAAAAATCATTAAAATACTTGGGTCAGGGTTTCAACAATTTTAATGCTATATAAATACAAGTATGGAAGCGATTGATAGTATCTATGATTTGGATGATACGATTATCATTTCAAACTCCACTAAAAAGGAAGACTATTTTAAGGTAAATGCTATAACAGGAACAGACTGGAATTCAAACGGAACAAAAAGTTTTGAAATAAATAATCAACAAACTTACTTGAATATAGCTGATAGTTTCTTGCTGTGTAAATTTAAATTCACTAAGGCTGCGAATAATACTAATGCTACACTCGTAAATGATTTCTTCTGGAAAATGTTTGACAGTGTCCGCCTGTATATTGGAACACAAGAGGTTGAAGCGGTTGATTATGTCTCTGCTACATCTGAAATGATGAAATTTACACTATATTCGTTTAGTGATAGAATGGGTAAGGGAGCTGTTGAGGGTTTTATTCCTGATATGTCAACGGGTACAAACGCAGACCCTGGTTATAGTCAAAGGAAGTCAATGTATAATGATGACGCAAAAGCTGAGAATAGTTTTACCGTAGCAGTACCTCTGAAAGGTATATTTGGATTTTGTGATTATGATAAAGTTTTGTATGGGCTTAAAATTAGATTTCAACTACAAAGGAATGATAATGTAAATAGATTGCTTTTTGGGGATGAAAATGCTTTTGGAGAAAATAATAAATTTGTTATTAATGATTTGTGTTGGTATATCAGTGAATATACTCCTAATCTTAAAACGGAAGAGATGTTAAATAGAAGACTTAACTCAAAGAAACCGCTAAATGTATCATACCTTAAAAGAAGATGTCAACACGTTAAACTGGAACACACTACCTACACTTGGAATTTAGGTGTTCTTCAAGGAAAGCCACGATACCTCTGGCTCATTTTTAAAAAACCAGATGGAGAGGACGGTACTAATAAGAATAATGCCCTGAGTGATAATGCAAAGGTGAAACAACTTCGGGTTTCTCTTGATGGCACATTTTATCCGCGAGATAGATTGGAAATTGATTGGGAAAAAAATGATTATGCGGAAGCCTACAAGTCCTACCAAAAGGTGTGTGAAAGTAATGGTAATAATGATCCTATTTTGGATATGGTTGCGTTTCAAAAACTTTATACAATCTACGCAATTGACCTGAGTTCTCAAAAGGAAACTATAAAGTCTAATCGAGTGGATACTTCTCTATACATTGAAAGAGGGGAGAGTGAAGAGGTTAATGCATATTGTTTGCTTTTGGAGGAAACAGAATTACAGATTAATACAGATAATGGTGTTATGATTAATATCACATAGGTTTTTTCTCATAAATAAATGGTTGGGGTATATGTTAATCAAATCAATCTTAATAAATTAACATCTTGTATTCAAAATCAAAAGCCTTGTATTATTAATGTTAATACAATTCAAAGAAAAGGAGCTGTAAGAATTGATGTTTTACTCACACACACACAAGTAAAAACACTAAATGATGTTGGATCACTTAAAATTAAAATGACGAAACCTATGTTAAAGAAATATTCAATAGACGAGTCAAGAGGAGGATTTCTCCCGTTTCTAATTCCTTTATTTGCTGGTTTAAGTGCGGCGGGAGCATTGACTGGTGGTATTTCAGCAGCGGTAAAAACTGCTAACGAAAGGAAGGCACAACTAAAAGCTCAAAAAGAATTGGAAAGACATAACAAGGAGTTGGAGAAACAAATTAGTGGAAGTGGTGTAATTGTAGATTTTGCTCAAAAACTTGAAAGTCTACCTGATAAAGCTAGATTGTTGGTTGGAGATATGCTTTCCTCTATCGCTCAAGCGGGTGTTAAACTAACTAAACGGGGTAATGGATTGTATCTTTCTCATAAATAAATGGATAAATGGTTTAAACAATTTGGAAAGAATACAACGTCAAATATAGAACTAGCTAAGTATTGTAAAACACTAAAAATTGATAATGTGGTTATTTGTATGAGAGATGAATTAACACATATAAATAAGAATACAAAGAATATTATTATGAATTTAGACACACAGAATGGTTCTCATTGGGTTTGTATTCATAATAGTCAGGATAAATATTATTTTGATAGTTATGGTATGCCACCACCTGTTGAAGTAATACAATTCTTACAGAATGGTGTTTATCAAACATTCCAAGTTCAAGAAATTAATTCTAAATGTTGTGGCCAATTATGTTTATATGTATTATTTCAACTCAACAATAATGAAAATTTTTATGATATCATTTTTTATCTAATATAAATGACCTATGTTGGAAAAGATGGTTCTATCTTTGGAAAATCCTCTCAGGATATTGATTTATCAAATTATTATACAAAGGCACAGGCTGAACGACAAAAATATAGTGTAAGTAAAAATATTAATATGAAGAATACTTATAAATTAATCAATTATCCAAACCCTACAGATGCGAATGACTTGATTAGATTCAGTGATTTATCACAATATATATCTTTAAAGAAAACAGCACGTTTTGTGAAACAAGTAAAATTTACAACCACAACACCTGGTTATACTGACCATACACCTTTCCTCATTGAATTTAACTACCTGCTTACAATTAAATTTTATAAAGAAGGACATTTAGTTAATATGCGAATTAATAAATGGGGGTATGATATGCCTGATTTAGGGTATAATTGGTCTTTTTCAATAAACATAGAAGACCTACATGATTTAAATCAGTCTCGTAAAGAAGAATATTATCCACTTGGTGAAGATAAGGATTTATGTGGAAGTACAATTAGTAAACAACAAATACGTGATTTTAAGAAAATAAAAATATATGATAGTATAGCGATGGTTCGCATGACAAAGAAGGAAGGTAATGAGATAAGGATAGAAAGCCGAGGAATACAAACCGATTTGGTAGTGGGAAGATGGGGTGGTATTACCTGTCATAATATTAATCTCACATATATTTCTGATACATAAATGGCAGGAAGAAGACTACAAGAGAATTATAATTTTTGTATTCAAGGATACCTACAAGAAAAGGGTGCTCGGTATTACATACCTTATGATTTGGAGCATATACATGGGAATTTTGTCATAAAAAACTGGCCTTATACTGATATTGTTAAACCCACAAATAGAGACTTGTTTAAAATATTAAATAAAAATGAACTTCTCAAAGTTATGAAATATAAAACTCTTTTAGAAATCGTCAACAAATCTTATTGGTATCCTATTATGAGAAAAATAATTATAGATACAAGAATATCTCAAAATCCAGATGAGTATATGTATAATATTCTTTGGGGTTCAAACTCAAGGGTAGCAAGGGATGAGGAAGGAGTTGAAGAAGAGAAGGAGGAAAGAGAGAAAAAGGAGAAGGAGGAAAGGGAGAGGGAGGAGAAGGAGGAGAGGGAGAAAAAGGAGAAGGAGGAAAGGGAGAAAAGGGAGAAGGAGGAAAGGGAGAAAAGGGAGAAAAAGGAGAAGGAGGAGAGGGAGAAAATGGAGGAGGAGGAGAGGGAGCAAAGAGAGAGGGAGGAAAAATATAAAAAGATGGAAATCACTGAGATTCATAAAAGATTGAGTGTATTAAAGCAAATAAATCAATCTCAACGCACCGAAGAGGAAATTAAAGAATTAACAACTCTTATGAAGATAATGGTTTCAAAAATAAGAACGTCAATGTCTTCAATTTCAGAGATTTAAACGAGAAAGTGGTGAAGAAGAAGAAGAAGAAGAAGGAAAAGATTATGTGATTGATGATGTTGGTGTCATTGACTTTAGTTAGTTTTTATTTGTAAATAAATGGAGGAGAGAGTGAAGGCATTCCTTAGGATTCTTTATGTTTTAAAAATAAAGATTGAAATGTATATGTTGAAAACCAAAAAGGTTTTGATACTCTGTCGGAATTTTTCTGATAAATAAATATGAGTTATTGTCTCAAATGTAAAAAGAAAACTAAATCTAAAAATATCTCTTATGTTAAAGCTAAAAATAATAGAGTTTATCAAAAAGGAATATGTCAAGTATGTGGCTCTAAAAAGTGCCAATTCATCTCTCCTAAAAGAGGAGGAGACATACAAAAGTTTCTGTCAGGAAGTAAATTTACAACAACTGGAATTCCAGGGGAATTACACCTTCCAGGGTATTCTTTCTGTGGTCCAGGAACAAACTTGGATAAAAGATTAGATGAGGCTGACAATCCTAAACCTTGGTCTAAACCTACAAATAGGGTTGACGAAGTGTGTATGAAGCATGATATTGCTTATGGGAAAACCACTACGTTGACTGAAAAACATAAAGCCGACAGCGAAATGTTGTATAATTTGTCTTTGATACAAAATCCAACGTTGAGAGAGAAAGTTGATAGGTTTATTGTGAGAAATTTGATAAATGCTAAATTGAAACTTGGTCTTGGTTATTCCTCAAAAAACTATTAGGCTCTAATGATGCCATCAAGACTGAGGAGCTTTTGGCTGAAGAATTACACAAACCTATAATCACAAAGTTTAAAAGAAGGAAGGTTTATTCTAAATACACTGACCACATATGGTCCGCTGATTTAATTGAATTGAATAATGACAGGGGATACAGGTATGCTTTAACCGTTATTGATTTGAGGAGTAGATTTGCCTGGGTTGTCCCTTTAAAAAATAAAAGGGGTGATACTTTAATGTTAGCCTTTAAGCTAATATTTGATCGGGATAAAAGGAAACCAAAGAAGTTATGGACTGATGAGGGAACAGAGTTCTATAACAAAATATTCATGAAATTTCTTAAGGGGAAGGGTATTAAATTATACAGCACCTTTAATGAAGGAAAGGCAGTTGTTATTGAGCGTTTTAATCGTACTTTAAAAGAGAAATTATATAAAAAATTCACACAACTCGGTTCTCAAAAATGGGTGTATTTAATTCAGGATATTGTAGATAATTACAATAATACAGTTCATTCATCAACACAATCAAAACCATCAGAAACATTTACAAAATTAGAATATGAAAAGGAGATTAATTTGAGAAAGCCCAAGTTTAAAGTTGGTGATATTGTAAGAATATACAAATGGAAAAGTCATTTTGAGAAAGGTTATACACAAAAATGGACTCGTGAATTATTTAAAATCATTGATGTAATGGATACAGTCCCTTGGACCTACAAATTATATGATTTAAATGGAGAAGAAATCTTGGGTTCATTTTACTCACAAGAATTACAAAAAACACAAGTAAGCAGATAATACCCTTGAAAATAATAAATAAATAAATAAAATGTAATGGGGATACGTTTTTAAATCTGTGAACCCCAAACACAGAATCCCACAACTTTTTAGTTGGGGCTTAACTTTTGTGTGTGTATAATGGGGATACGTTTTTAAATCTGTGAACCCCAAACACAGAATCCCACAACTTTTTAGTTGGGGCTTAACTTTTGTGTGTGTATAATGGGGATACGTTTTTAAATCTGTGAACCCCAAACACAGAATCCCACAACTTTTTAGTTGGGGCTTAACTTTTGTGTGTGTATAATGGGGATACGTTTTTAAATCTGTGAACCCCAAACACAGAATCCCACAACTTTTTAGTTGGGGCTTAACTTTTGTGTGTGTATAATGGGGATACGTTTTTAAATCTGTGAACCCCAAACACAGAATCCCACAACTTTTTAGTTGGGGCTTAACTTTTGTGTGTGTATAATGGGGATACGTTTTTAAATCTGTGAACCCCAAACACAGAATCCCACAACTTTTTAGTTGGGGCTTAACTTTTGTGTGTGTATAATGGGGATACGTTTTTAAATCTGTGAACCCCAAACACAGAATCCCACAACTTTTTAGTTGGGGCTTAACTTTTGTGTGTGTATAATGGGGATACGTTTTTAAATCTGTGAACCCCAAACACAGAATCCCACAACTTTTTAGTTGGGGCTTAACTTTTGTGTGTGTATAATGGGGATACGTTTTTAAATCTGTGAACCCCAAACACAGAATCCCACAACTTTTTAGTTGGGGCTTAACTTTTGTGTGTGTGTGTATGTGCGAGTGAGTCATAATAATATACAAACCCTAACCCAACCCAAGCCCTAACCCAACCCCATCCCTAACCCAAACCCATCCCTAACCCAACCCATCCCTAACCCAACCCCATCCCTAACCCAACCCCATCCCTAACCCAACCCCATCCCTAACCCAACCCCATCCCTAACCCAACCCCATCCCTAACCCAACCCCAACCCTAACCCAACCCCATCCCTAACCCAACCCCATCCCTAACCCAACCCATCCCTAACCCTCACATTCAAAATCCCAACCCTAACCCAATCCCATCCCTAACCCAACCCCAACCCTAACCCTCACATTCAAAATCCCAACCCTAACCCAACCCATCCCTAACCCAACCCCATCCCTAACCCAACCCCATCCCTAACCCAACCCCAACCCTAACCCTCACATTCAAAATCCCAACCCTAACCCAACCCCATCCCTAACCCTCACATTCAAAATCCCACCCAAACCCTAACATAATCTTTCTTTTCTTCTTTTTTAAATACGTATTTCTTTTTTTTTTTTTCCTCTTCCTCCAATTCTGTCTTTCAAGGCTTTTAAGTTTGAAGAAGTAGAAATGGGAAGAAAGAATTTTCCAGCATTTTCTTCCTCGAACTTTCTTGATATTGCTTAAATCAAGCGTCATTAAATAAAGAACATTGTTCATTGCTTTAGAATCCAAAGAGTCTCCAAGAGGAACCCCACAGGTAGAGTCTCCAAAATAAAACCAACTTTCCAAGTTCCCAAGGTATAACCACATTCCTGTTGAGCCTCCAAGATAGGTATCACATTCCGAGTCATCAAAACAAAACCCCCATTCCGAGTCTCCAAAAATATAACCATCTTTCCAAGTCCCCAAGGTAAAACCACAATTTTCAGAAATATTGGGGGTTTCCGTGATAAGTCTCACATAGTATAACTGCGGACCATCAGGGAAAACTTCCCTTTCCCAATTTTTTAGGGTTTCTATGATGTGTCTCACATAGTATAACTGCGGACCATCAGGGAGAATTCCCATTTCACAATTTTTTAGGGTTTCTATGATGTGTCTCACATAGTATAACTGCGGACCATCAGGGAGAACTCTCCTTGCCCAATTTTTTAGGGTTTCTATGATGTGTCTCACATAGTATAACTGCGGACCATCAGGGAGAACTCTCCTTGCCCAATTTTTTAGGGTTTCTATGATGTGTCTCACATAGTATAACTGCGGACCATCAGGGAGAACTCTCCTTGCCCAATTTTTTAGGGTTTCTATGATGTGTCTCACATAGTATAACTGCGGACCATCAGGGAGAACTCTCCTTTCCCAATTTTCAGAAATTTGTGGGTCTCCAATGTATGACTTGTATTCTGGCTCATCAAGGTAGAACTTGTTCAGTGGGTTTTGTTTTGATAACTCACAACAAGTATCATCATGGTAAAACTCTTTTTCAGGATTTTGTGGATCTCCAAGGTATAACTCTTTGGCTGGGTCATCAAGGTAGAACTCGTTCTGGGGGTCTTGGTTGTTCAAAATGTCTTCAAACAAAAAAATAACTTCATCCCAAGTTGTGTTAAAAGCAGAATTTTCATTTCGTATCTCAGATACAATTTCCTGTGAAAGAAAATAACAATGTATTAATTTAATACAATATTTTTTATTTGTATAAATCAAGCTTTATGAATATTAAAATAAACTTTGTTAACTCTTACACGAGTCTCATCTTAAAAAAAAAAAAAAAAAAAAAAAAAATTAAATTAAATAAATAAATAAATAAATAAACAAACTTACCTCCATTGATAAGAGGTTCGAGTCCAGTTCATCAATCTGAAGGTTGAGTTCTACACAGGTAGTAGGACTCCATGGAATAGCAAAGTTATCCCATTCCATTTCGGCATAGTAGTCCATTCTCAAGTGAAGCAGAAAGCGTGTTTGAAAAAGCCTGTGTGGTCGGTGCCTTTTATAAGGACTGGGTGTGTCTTCCTGTGGAAATTCCCTGGGCGTGTCTTAACTGGAAATGATGTGATGGAAATTCCCTGAAAATGATGTAATGTATTACCTGGAAATGATACAATGCTGAAGAGTTTATAAAGTGGGTGGGACTTAGCAAAAGTGGGAGGAGCTTAGCAAAAGTGGGCGGGGCTTAGTAAAAAGTGGGCGTGGTTTAACAAAAAGTGGGCGGGGCTTAGTAAAAAATGGGCGTGGTTTACCAAAAAGTGGGCGGAGCTTACCAAAAAATGGTATGTGGCACTGGAGGCGCTCAAGCAAGAACATTGAGGGAGGTTTACCATTTTATCTTAGCTCAGTTAAAATATCTTAATAAAGAACCAAACTCAAACATATTTTTTGTTAATATATTAGATGGTGAAGAGAGTTGTAGGAGAATTAAATTATTTCCCACGCATAAACAAATATTTGTAGGGTCGTTGTTTGAGTGGGTTATATTCACCAGATGATATTAAGAGTAAAAGGTTAAAAGGTCCATGAGGTCAGAAGGATCACAGGTGTTTAAGTGGTCTAATGAATAAGGATAACATGTCAAAAGGTTAGAAGGTTCGTAAAGAACAGGGTGAGAGAAATATAGGTGTTTAGGGGCAATGAGGGAGGGAAAGAATTAATATGGAAGTGAATGGGTCAATGTTTGAGTGGGTCAAAGATTAATCTGCCAGATGATATGTAGAAGAAGGATGATAGGTCTATAAGAGAAAACAAATATTTGTAGTGTTTGAGTGGTCTAATGAACAACATTAAGGATAGGTACTACAGACAAAAGGTTCATAAAGATGAGGGTGGGAGAAATAGAGGTGTTTATGATTTTTGAAAAAGACAAGGGGGTAAATGACATTAGATAGGGATTTCCCATGTTAAACGGAGGTGTCCCAGAAGCAACATTATTACACTACTCTTGTGATAGTGTTGAAAAACCACTTTTCGCACTTGTGTTAGTGTTGAAAAACCACTTTTTGCACTTGTGTTGGTGCAGGAAACCACTTTTGCACTTGTATTAGTGTGGAAAAAACACTTTTTGCACTTGTGATAGTGTTGAAAAACCACTTTTCGCACTTGTGTTGGTGCAGGAAACCACTTTTGCACTTGTATTAGTGTGGAAAAACAACTTTTCGCACTTGTGTTAGTGTTGAAAAACCACTTTTCGCACTTGTGTTGGTGCAGGAAACCACTTTTGCATTTGAATTAGTGTGGAAAAACCACTTTTCGCACTTGTGTTAGTGTTGAAAAACCACTTTTTGCACTTGTGTTAGTGTTGAAAAACCACTTTTCGCACTTGTGTTGGTGCAGGAAACCACTTTTGCACTTGCATTAGTGTGGAAAAACCACTTTTCGCACTTGTGTTAGTGTTGAAAAACCACTTTTCGCACTTGTGTTGGTGCAGGAAACAACTTTGGCACTTGTATTAGTGTGGAAAAACCACTTTTCGCACTTGTGTTAGTGTTGAAAAACCACTTTTCGCACATGTGTTAGTGTTGAAAAACCACTTTTCGCACTTGTGTTGGTGGAGGAAACCACTTTTGCACTTGTATTAGTGTGGAAAAAACACTTTTTGCACTTGTGATAGTGTTGAAAAACCCCTTTTCGCACTTGTGTTAGTGTTGAAAAACCTCTTTTCGCACTTGTGTTGGTGCAGGATACCACTTTTGCACTTGTATTAGTGTGGAAAAACCACTTTTCGCACTTGTGTTAGTGTTGAAAAACCACTTTTCGCACTTGTGTTGGTGCAGGAAACCACTTTCGCACTTGTGTTGGTGCAGGAAAACACTTTCGCACTTGTGTTGGTGCAGGAAACCACTTTTGCATTTGTATTAGTGTGGAAAACACACTTTTCGCACTTGTGTTAGTGTTGAAAAACCACTTTTCGCACTTATGTTAGTGTTGAAAAACCACTTTTCGCACTTGTGTTGGTGTAGGAAACCACTTTTGCACTTGTATTAGTGTGGAAAAAACACTTTTTGCACTTGTGATAGTGTTGAAAAACCACTTTTCGCACTTGTGTTAGTGTTGAAAAACCACTTTTTGCACTTGTGTTGGTGCAGGAAACCACTTTTGCACTTGTATTAGTGTGGAAAAACCCTTTTCGCACTTGTGGTAGTGTTGAAAAACCACTTTTCGCACTTGTGTTAGTGTTGAAAAACCACTTTTCTCACTTGTGTTGGTGCAGGAAACCACTTTAGCACTTGTATTAGTGTGGAAAAACCACTTTTCGCACTTGTGTTAGTGTTGAAAAACCATTTTTCGCACTTGTGTTGGTGCAGGAAACCACTTTTGCACTTGTATTAGTGTGGAAAAACAACTTTTCGCACTTGTGTTAGTGTTGAAAAACCACTTTTCGCACTTGTGTTAGTGTTGAAAAACCACTTTTTGCACTTGTGTTAGTGTTGAAAAACAACTTTTCACACTTGTGTTGGTGCAGGAAACCACTTTTGCACTTATATTAGTGTGGAAAAAACACTTTTCGCACTTGTGTTAGTGTTGAAAAACCACTTTTCGCACTTGTGTTTGTGTTGAAAAACCACTTTTCGCACCTGTGTTGGTGCAGGAAACCACTTTTGCACTTGTATTAGTGTGGAAAAAACACTTTTTGCACTTGTGATAGTGTTGAAAAACCACTTTTCGCACTTGTGTTAGTGTTGAAAAACCACTTTTTGCACTTGTGTTGGTGCAGGAAACCACTTTTGCACTTGTATTAGTGTGGAAAAAACACTTTTTGCACTTGTGATAGTGTTGAAAAACCACTTTTCGCACTTGTGTTAGTGTTGAAAAACCACTTTTCGCACTTTTGTTGGTGCAGGAAACCACTTTTGCACTTGTATTAGTGTGGAAAAACCCTTTTCGCACTTGTGGTAGTGTTGAAAAACCACTTTTCGCACTTGTGTTAGTGTTGAAAAACCACTTTTCTCACTTGTGTTGGTGCAGGAAACCACTTTAGCACTTGTATTAGTGTGGAAAAACCACTTTTCGCACTTGTGTTAGTGTTGAAAAACCATTTTTCGCACTTGTGTTGGTGCAGGAAACCACTTTTGCACTTGTATTAGTGTGGAAAAACAACTTTTCGCACTTGTGTTAGTGTTGAAAAACCACTTTTCGCACTTGTGTTAGTGTTGAAAACCCACTTTTCGCACTTGTGTTAGTGTTGAAAAACAACTTTTCGCACTTGTGTTGGTGCAGGAAACCACTTTTGCACTTATATTAGTGTGGAAAAAACACTTTTCGCACTTGTGTTAGTGTTGAAAAACCACTTTTCGCACTTGTGTTTGTGTTGAAAAACCACTTTTCGCACCTGTGTTGGTGCAGGAAACCACTTTTGCACTTGTATTAGTGTGGAAAAAACACTTTTTGCACTTGTGATAGTGTTGAAAAACCACTTTTCGCACTTGTGTTAGTGTTGAAAAACCACTTTTTGCACTTGTGTTGGTGCAGGAAACCACTTTTGCACTTGTATTAGTGTGGAAAAAACACTTTTCGCACTTGTGTTAGTGTTGAAAAACCACCTTTCGCACTTGTGTTGGTGCAGGAAACCACTTTTGCACTTGTATTAATGTGGAAAAAACACTTTTTGCACTTGTGATAGTGTTGAAAAACCACTTTTCGCACTTGTGTTGGTGCAGGAAACCACTTTGGCACTTGTATTAGTGTGGAAAAAACACTTTTTGCACTTGTGTTAGTGTTGAAAAACCAATTTTCGCACTTATGTTAGTGTTGAAAAACCACTTTTCGCACTTGTGTTGGTGAAGGAAACCACTTTTGCACTTGTATTAGTGTGGAAAAAACACTTTTTGCACTTGTGATAGTGTTGAAAAACCACTTTTCGCACTTGTGTTGGTGCAGGAAACCACTTTTGCACTTGTATTAGTGTGGAAAAAACACTTTTCGGACTTGTGTTAGTGTTGAAAAACCACTTTTCGCACTTGTGTTGGTGCAGGAAACCACTTTTGCACTTGTATTAGTGTGGAAAAACAACTTTTCGCACTTGTGTTTGTGTTGAAAAACCACTTTTCGCACCTGTGTTGGTGCAGGAAACCACTTTTGCACTTGTATTAGTGTGGAAAAAACACTTTTTGCACTTGTGATAGTGTTGAAAAACCACTTTTCGCACTTGTGTTAGTGTTGAAAAACCACTTTTTGCACTTGTGTTGGTGCAGGAAACCACTTTTGCACTTGTATTAGTGTGGAAAAAACACTTTTCGCACTTGTGTTAGTGTTGAAAAACCACCTTTCGCACTTGTGTTGGTGCAGGAAACCACTTTTGCACTTGTATTAGTGTGGAAAAAACACTTTTTGCACTTGTGATAGTGTTGAAAAACCACTTTTCGCACTTGTGTTGGTGCAGGAAACCACTTTTGCACTTGTATTAGTGTGGAAAAAACACTTTTCGGACTTGTGTTAGTGTTGAAAAACCACTTTTCGCACTTGTGTTGGTGCAGGAAACCACTTTTGCACTTGTATTAGTGTGGAAAAACAACTTTTCGCACTTGTGTTAGTGTTGAAAAACCACTTTTCGCACTTGTGTTGGTGCAGGAAACCACTTTTGCATTTGAATTAGTGTGGAAAAACCACTTTTCGCACTTGTGTTAGTGTTGAAAAACCACTTTTTGCACTTGTGTTAGTGTTGAAAAACCACTTTTCGCACTTGTGTTGGTGCAGGAAACCACTTTTGCACTTGCATTAGTGTGGAAAAACCACTTTTCGCACTTGTGTTAGTGTTGAAAAACCACTTTTCGCACTTGTGTTGGTGCAGGAAACAACTTTTGCACTTGTATTAGTGTGGAAAAACCACTTTTCGCACTTGTGTTAGTGTTGAAAAACCACTTTTCGCACATGTGTTAGTGTTGAAAAACCACTTTTCGCACTTGTGTTGGTGGAGGAAACCACTTTTGCACTTGTATTAGTGTGGAAAAAACACTTTTTGCACTTGTGATAGTGTTGAAAAACCACTTTTCGCACTTGTGTTAGTGTTGAAAAACCTCTTTTCGCACTTGTGTTGGTGCAGGATACCACTTTTGCACTTGTATTAGTGTGGAAAAACCACTTTTCGCACTTGTGTTAGTGTTGAAAAACCACTTTTCGCACTTGTGTTGGTGCAGGAAACCACTTTCGCACTTGTGTTGGTGCAGGAAACCACTTTCGCACTTGTGTTGGTGCAGGAAACCACTTTTGCATTTGTATTAGTGTGGAAAAAACACTTTTCGCACTTGTGTTAGTGTTGAAAAACCACTTTTCGCACTTATGTTAGTGTTGAAAAACCACTTTTCGCACTTGTGTTGGTGTAGGAAACCACTTTTGCACTTGTATTAGTGTGGAAAAAACACTTTTTGCACTTGTGATAGTGTTGAAAAACCACTTTTCGCACTTGTGTTAGTGTTGAAAAACCACTTTTTGCACTTGTGTTGGTGCAGGAAACCACTTTTGCACTTGTATTAGTGTGGAAAAACCCTTTTCGCACTTGTGGTAGTGTTGAAAAACCACTTTTCGCACTTGTGTTAGTGTTGAAAAACCACTTTTCTCACTTGTGTTGGTGCAGGAAACCACTTTAGCACTTGTATTAGTGTGGAAAAACCACTTTTCGCACTTGTGTTAGTGTTGAAAAACCATTTTTCGCACTTGTGTTGCTGCAGGAAACCACTTTTGCACTTGTATTAGTGTGGAAAAACAACTTTTCGCACTTGTGTTAGTGTTGAAAAACCACTTTTCGCACTTGTGTTAGTGTTGAAAAACCACTTTTCGCACTTGTGTTAGTGTTGAAAAACCACTTTTCGCACTTGTGTTGGTGCAGGAAACCACTTTTGCACTTATATTAGTGTGGAAAAAACACTTTTCGCACTTGTGTTAGTGTTGAAAAACCACTTTTCGCACTTGTGTTTGTGTTGAAAAACCACTTTTCGCACCTGTGTTGGTGCAGGAAACCACTTTTGCACTTGTATTAGTGTGGAAAAAACACTTTTTGCACTTGTGATAGTGTTGAAAAACCACTTTTCGCACTTGTGTTAGTGTTGAAAAACCACTTTTTGCACTTGTGTTGGTGCAGGAAACCACTTTTGCACTTGTATTAGTGTGGAAAAAACACTTTTCGCACTTGCGTTAGTGTTGAAAAACCACCTTTCGCACTTGTGTTGGTGCAGGAAACCACTTTTGCACTTGTATTAGTGTGGAAAAAACACTTTTTGCACTTGTGATAGTGTTGAAAAACCACTTTTCGCACTTGTGTTGGTGCAGGAAACCACTTTGGCACTTGTATTAGTGTGGAAAAAACACTTTTTGCACTTGTGTTAGTGTTGAAAAACCAATTTTCGCACTTGTGTTAGTGTTGAAAAACCACTTTTCGCACTTGTGTTGGTGCAGGAAACCACTTTTGCACTTGCATTAGTGTGGAAAAACCACTTTTCGCACTTGTGTTAGTGTTGAAAAACCACTTTTTGCACTTGTGTTGGTGCAGGAAACCACTTTTGCACTTGTATTAGTGTTGAAAAACCACTTTTCACACTTGTGTTAGTGTTGAAAAACCACTTTTCGCACTTGTGTTAGTGTTGAAAAACCACTTTTCGCACTTGTGTTGGTGCAGGAAACCACTTTTGCACTTGTATTAGTGTGGAAAAACCACTTTTCACACTTGTGTTAGTGTTGAAAAACCACTTTTCGCACATGTGTTAGTGTTGAAAAACCACTTTTCGCACTTGTGTTGGTGGAGGAAACCACTTTTGCACTTGTATTAGTGTGGAAAAAACACTTTTTGCACTTGTGATAGTGTTGAAAAATCACTTTTCGCCCTTGTGTTAGTGTTGAAAAACCACTTTTCGCACTTGTGTTGGTGCAGGATACCACTTTTGCACTTGTATTAGTGTGGAAAAACCACTTTTCGCACTTGTGTTAGTGTTGAAAAACCACTTTTCGCACATGTGTTGGTGCAGGAAACCACTTTCGCACTTGTGTTGGTGCAGGAAACCACTTTTGCATTTGTATTAGTGTGGAAAAAACACTTTTCGCACTTGTGTTAGTGTTGAAAAACCACTTTTCGCACTTATGTTAGTGTTGAAAAACCACTTTTCGCACTTGTGTTGGTGTAGGAAACCACTTTTGCACTTGTATTAGTGTGGAAAAAATACTTTTTGCACTTGTGATAGTGTTGAAAAACCACTTTTCGCACTTGTGTTAGTGTTGAAAAACCACTTTTTGCACTTGTGTTGGTGCAGGAAACCACTTTTGCACTTGTATTAGTGTGGAAAAACCCTTTTCGCACTTGTGGTAGTGTTGAAAAACCACTTTTCGCACTTGTGTTAGTGTTGAAAAACCACTTTTCTCACTTGTGTTGGTGCAGGAAACCACTTTAGCACTTGTATTAGTGTGGAAAAACCACTTTTCGCACTTGTGTTAGTGTTGAAAAACCATTTTTCGCACTTGTGTTGGTGCAGGAAACCACTTTTGCACTTGTATTAGTGTGGAAAAACAACTTTTCGCACTTGTGTTAGTGTTGAAAAACCACTTTTCGCACTTGTGTTAGTGTTGAAAAACCACTTTTCGCACTTGTGTTAGTGTTGAAAAACCACTTTTCGCACTTGTGTTGGTGCAGGAAACCACTTTTGCACTTATATTAGTGTGGAAAAAACACTTTTCGCACTTGTGTTAGTGTTGAAAAACCACTTTTCGCACTTGTGTTTGTGTTGAAAAACCACTTTTCGCACCTGTGTTGGTGCAGGAAACCACTTTTGCACTTGTATTAGTGTGGAAAAAACACTTTTTGCACTTGTGATAGTGTTGAAAAACCACTTTTCGCACTTGTGTTAGTGTTGAAAAACCACTTTTTGCACTTGTGTTGGTGCAGGAAACCACTTTTGCACTTGTATTAGTGTGGAAAAAACACTTTTCGCACTTGTGTTAGTGTTGAAAAACCACCTTTCGCACTTGTGTTGGTGCAGGAAACCACTTTTGCACTTGTATTAGTGTGGAAAAAACACTTTTCGGACTTGTGTTAGTGTTGAAAAACCACTTTTCGCACTTGTGTTGGTGCAGGAAACCACTTTTGCACTTGTATTAGTGTGGAAAAACAACTTTTCGCACTTGTGTTAGTGTTGAAAAACCACTTTTCGCACTTGTGTTGGTGCAGGAAACCACTTTTGCATTTGAATTAGTGTGGAAAAACCACTTTTCGCACTTGTGTTAGTGTTGAAAAACCACTTTTTGCACTTGTGTTAGTGTTGAAAAACCACTTTTCGCACTTGTGTTGGTGCAGGAAACCACTTTTGCACTTGCATTAGTGTGGAAAAACCACTTTTCGCACTTGTGTTAATGTTGAAAAACCACTTTTCGCACTTGTGTTGGTGCAGGAAACAACTTTTGCACTTGTATTAGTGTGGAAAAACCACTTTTCGCACTTGTGTTAGTGTTGAAAAACCACTTTTCGCACATGTGTTAGTGTTGAAAAACCACTTTTCGCACTTGTGTTGGTGGAGGAAACCACTTTTGCACTTGTATTAGTGTGGAAAAAACACTTTTTGCACTTGTGATAGTGTTGAAAAACCACTTTTCGCACTTGTGTTAGTGTTGAAAAACCGCTTTTCGCACTTGTGTTGGTGCAGGATACCACTTTTGCACTTGTATTAGTGTTGAAAAACCACTTTTCGCACTTATGTTAGTGTTGAAAAACCACTTTTCGCACTTGTGTTGGTGTAGGAAACCACTTTTGCACTTGTATTAGTGTGGAAAAAACACTTTTTGCACTTGTGATAGTGTTGAAAAACCACTTTTCGCACTTGTGTTAGTGTTGAAAAACCACTTTTTGCACTTGTGTTGGTGCAGGAAACCACTTTTGCACTTGTATTAGTGTGGAAAAACCCTTTTCGCACTTATGGTAGTGTTGAAAAACCACTTTTCGCACTTGTGTTAGTGTTGAAAAACCACTTTTCTCACTTGTGTTGGTGCAGGAAACCACTTTAGCACTTGTATTAGTGTGGAAAAACCACTTTTCGCACTTGTGTTAGTGTTGAAAAACCATTTTTCGCACTTGTGTTGGTGCAGGAAACCACTTTTGCACTTGTATTAGTGTGGAAAAACAACTTTTCGCACTTGTGTTAGTGTTGAAAAACCACTTTTCGCACTTGTGTTAGTGTTGAAAAACCACTTTTCGCACTTGTGTTAGTGTTGAAAAACCACTTTTCGCACTTGTGTTGGTGCAGGAAACCACTTTTGCACTTATATTAGTGTGGAAAAAACACTTTTCGCACTTGTGTTAGTGTTGAAAAACCACTTTTCGCACTTGTGTTTGTGTTGAAAAACCACTTTTCGCACCTGTGTTGGTGCAGGAAACCACTTTTGCACTTGTATTAGTGTGGAAAAAACACTTTTTGCACTTGTGATAGTGTTGAAAAACCACTTTTCGCACTTGTGTTAGTGTTGAAAAACCACTTTTTGCACTTGTGTTGGTGCAGGAAACCACTTTTGCACTTGTATTAGTGTGGAAAAAACACTTTTCGCACTTGTGTTAGTGTTGAAAAACCACCTTTCGCACTTGTGTTGGTGCAGGAAACCACTTTTGCACTTGTATTAGTGTGGAAAAAACACTTTTTGCACTTGTGATAGTGTTGAAAAACCACTTTTCGCACTTGTGTTGGTGCAGGAAACCACTTTGGCACTTGTATTAGTGTGGAAAAAACACTTTTTGCACTTGTGTTAGTGTTGAAAAACCAATTTTCGCACTTATGTTAGTGTTGAAAAACCACTTTTCGCACTTGTGTTGGTGAAGGAAACCACTTTTGCACTTGTATTAGTGTGGAAAAAACACTTTTTGCACTTGTGATAGTGTTGAAAAACCACTTTTCGCACTTGTGTTAGTGTTGAAAAACCACTTTTTGCACTTGTGTTGGTGCAGGAAACCACTTTTGCACTTGTATTAGTGTGGAAAAAACACTTTTTGCACTTGTGATAGTGTTGAAAAACCACTTTTCGCACTTGTGTTGGTGCAGGAAACCACTTTTGCACTTGTATTAGTGTGGAAAAAACACTTTTCGGACTTGTGTTAGTGTTGAAAAACTACTTTTCGCACTTGTGTTGGTGCAGGAAACCACTTTTGCACTTGTATTAGTGTGGAAAAACAACTTTTCGCACTTGTGTTAGTGTTGAAAAACCACTTTTCGCACTTGTGTTGGTGCAGGAAACCACTTTTGCATTTGAATTAGTGTGGAAAAACCACTTTTCGCACTTGTGTTAGTGTTGAAAAACCACTTTTTGCACTTGTGTTAGTGTTGAAAAACCACTTTTCGCACTTGTGTTGGTGCAGGAAACCACTTTTGCACTTGCATTAGTGTGGAAAAACCACTTTTCGCACTTGTGTTAGTGTTGAAAAACCACTTTTCGCACTTGTGTTGGTGCAGGAAACAACTTTTGCACTTGTATTAGTGTGGAAAAACCACTTTTCGCACTTGTGTTAGTGTTGAAAAACCACTTTTCGCACATGTGTTAGTGTTGAAAAACCACTTTTCGCACTTGTGTTGGTGGAGGAAACCACTTTTGCACTTGTATTAGTGTGGAAAAACAACGTTTTGCACTTGTGTTAGTGTTGAAAAACCACTTTTCGCACTTGTGATAGTGTTGAAAAACCACTTTTCGCACTTGTGTTGGTGCAGGAAACCACTTTTGCACTTGTATTAGTGTGGAAAAAACACTTTTCGGACTTGTGTTAGTGTTGAAAAACCACTTTTCGCACTTGTGTTGGTGCAGGAAACCACTTTTGCACTTGTATTAGTGTGGAAAAACAACTTTTCGCACTTGTGTTAGTGTTGAAAAACCACTTTTCGCACTTGTGTTGGTGCAGGAAACCACTTTTGCATTTGAATTAGTGTGGAAAAACCACTTTTCGCACTTGTGTTGGTGTTGAAAAACCACTTTTTGCACTTGTGTTAGTGTTGAAAAACCACTTTTCGCACTTGTGTTGGTGCAGGAAACCACTTTTGCACTTGCATTAGTGTGGAAAAACCACTTTTCGCACTTGTGTTAGTGTTGAAAAACCACTTTTCGCACTTGTGTTGGTGCAGGAAACAACTTTTGCACTTGTATTAGTGTGGAAAAACCACTTTTCGCACTTGTGTTAGTGTTGAAAAACCACTTTTCGCACATGTGTTAGTGTTGAAAAACCACTTTTCGCACTTGTGTTGGTGGAGGAAACCACTTTTGCACTTGTATTAGTGTGGAAAAACAACGTTTTGCACTTGTGTTAGTGTTGAAAAACCACTTTTCGCACTTGTGTTAGTGTTGAAAAACCACTTTTCGCACTTGTGTTGGTGCAGGAAACCACTTTTGCATTTGAATTAGTGTGGAAAAACCACTTTTCGCACTTGTGTTAGTGTTGAAAAACCACTTTTCGCACTTGTGTTAGTGTTGAAAAACCACTTTTCGCACTTGTGTTGGTGCAGAAAACCACTTTTGCACTTGTATTAGTGTGGAAAAAACACTTTTTGCACTTGTGATAGTGTTGAAAAACCACTTTTCGCACTTGTGTTAGTGTTGAAAAACCACTTTTCGCACTTGTGTTGGTGCAGGAAACCACTTTTGCACTTGTATTAGTGTGGAAAAACCACTTTTCGCACTTGTGTTATTGTTGAAAAACCACTTTTCGCACTTGTGTTGGTGCAGGAAACCACTTTTGCACTTGTATTAGTGTGGAAAAAATACTTTTCGCACTTGTGTTAGTGTTGAAAAACCACTTTTCGCACTTGTGTTAGTGTTGAAAAACCACTTTTCGAACTTGTGTTGGTGCAGGAAACCACTTTTGCTCTTGTATTAGTGTGGAAAAAACACTTTTTGCACTTGTGATAGTGTTGAAAAACCACTTTTCGCACTTGTGTTTGTGTTGAAAAACCACTTTTCGCACTTGTGTTAGTGTTGAAAAACCACGTTTCGCACTTGTGTTGGTGCAGGAAACCACTTTTTGCACTTGTATTAGTGTGGAAAAAACACTTTTTGCACTTGTGATAGTGTTGAAAAACCACTTTTCGCACTTGTGTTAGTGTTGAAAAACCACTTTTCGCACTTGTGTTGGTGCAGGAAACCACTTTTGCACTTGTGTTAGTGTTGAAAAACCACTTTTCGCACATGTGTTAGTGTTGAAAAACCACTTTTCGCACTTGTGTTGGTGCAGGAAACCACTTTTGCACTTGTGATAGTGTTGAAAAACCACTTTTCGCACTTGTGTTAGTGTTGAAAAACCACTTTTCGCACTTGTGTTGGTGCAGGAAACCACTTTTGCACTTGTATTAGTGTGGAAAAACCACTTTTCGCACTTGTGTTAGTGTTGAAAAACCACTTTTCGCACTTGTGTTGGTGCAGGAAACCACTTTTGCATTTGTATTAGTGTGGAAAAACCACTTTTCGCACTTGTGTTATTGTTGAAAAACCACTTTTCGCACTTGTGTTGGTGCAGGAAACCACTTTTGCACTTGTATTAGTGTGGAAAAAACACTTTTTGCACTTGTGATAGTGTTGAAAAACCACTTTTCGCACTTGTGTTTGTGTTGAAAAACACTTTTCGCACTTGTGTTGGTGCAGGAAACCACTTTTGCACTTGTATTAGTGTGGAAAAACCACTTTTTGCACTTGTGTTAGTGTTGAAAAACCACTTTTCGCACTTGTGTTATTGTTGAAAAACCACTTTTCGCACTTGTGTTGGTGGAGGAAACCACTTTTGCACTTGTGTTAGTGTTGAAAAACCACTTTTCGCACTTGTGTTGGTGCAGGAAACCACTTTTGCATTTGTATTAGTGTGGAAAAACCACTTTTCGCACTTGTGTTATTGTTGAAAAACCACTTTTCGCACTTGTGTTGGTGCAGGAAACCACTTTTGCACTTGTATTAGTGTGGAAAAAACACTTTTTGCACTTGTGATAGTGTTGAAAAACCACTTTTCGCACTTGTGTTTGTGTTGAAAAACCACTTTTCGCACTTGTGTTGGTGCAGGAAACCACTTTTGCACTTGTATTAGTGTGGAAAAACCACTTTTCGCACTTGTGTTAGTGTTGAAAAACCACTTTTCGCACTTGTGTTATTGTTGAAAAACCACTTTTCGCACTTGTGTTGGTGGAGGAAACCACTTTTGCACTTGTATTAGTGTGGAAAAAACACTTTTTGCACTTGTGATAGTGTTGAAAAACCACTTTTCGCACTTGTGTTAGTGTTGAAAAACCTCTTTTCGCACTTGTGTTGGTGCAGGATACCACTTTTGCACTTGTATTAGTGTGGAAAAACCACTTTTCGCACTAGTGTTAGTGTTGAAAAACCACTTTTCGCACTTGTGTTGGTGCAGGAAACCACTTTCGCACTTGTGTTGGTTCAGGAAACCACTTTTGCACTTGTATTAGTGTGGAAAAAACACTTTTCGCACTTGTGTTAGTGTTGAAAAACCACTTTTCGCACTTATGTTAGTGTTGAAAAACCACTTTTCGCACTTGTGTTGGTGTAGGAAATCACTTTTGCACTTGTATTAGTGTGGAAAAAACACTTTTTACACTTGTGATAGTGTTGAAAAACCACTTTTCGCACTTGTGTTGGTGTTGAAAAACCACTTTTTGCACTTGTCTTAGTGCAGGAAACCACTTTTGCACTTGTATTAGTGTGGTAAAACCCTTTTCGCACTTGTGGTAGTGTTGAAAAACCACTTTTCGCACTTGTGTTAGTGTTGGAAAACCACTTTTCTCACTTGTGTTGGTGCAGGAAACCACTTTAGCACTTGTATTAGTGTGGAAAAACCACTTTTCGCACTTGTGTTAGTGTTGAAAAACCATTTTTCGCACTTGTGTTGGTGCAGGAAACCACTTTTGCACTTGTATTAGTGTGGAAAAACAACTTTTCGCACTTGTGTTAGTGTTGAAAAACCACTTTTCGCACTTGTGTTAGTGTTGAAAAACCACTTTTCGCACTTGTGTTGGTGCAGAAAACCACTTTTGCACTTGTATTAGTGTGGAAAATTTTGCACTTGTGATAGTGTTGAAAAACCACTTTTCGCACTTGTGTTAGTGTTGAAAAACCACTTTTCGCACTTGTGTTGGTGCAGGAAACCACTTTTGCACTTGTATTAGTGTGGAAAAACCACTTTTCGCACTTGTGTTAGTGTTGAAAAACCACTTTTCGCACTTGTGTTGGTGCAGGAAACCACTTTTGCATTTGTATTAGTGTGGAAAAACCACTTTTCGCACTTGTGTTATTGTTGAAAAACCACTTTTCGCACTTGTGTTGGTGCAGGAAACCACTTTTGCACTTGTATTAGTGTGGAAAAAACACTTTTCGCACTTGTGTTAGTGTTGAAAAACCACTTTTCGCACTTGTGTTAGTGTTGAAAAACCACTTTTCGAACTTGTGTTGGTGCAGGAAACCACTTTTGCTCTTGTATTAGTGTGGAAAAAACACTTTTTGCACTTGTGATAGTGTTGAAAAACCACTTTTCGCACTTGTGTTTGTGTTGAAAAACCACTTTTCGCACTTGTGTTAGTGTTGAAAAACCACGTTTCGCACTTGTGTTGGTGCAGGAAACCACTTTTGCACTTGTATTAGTGTGGAAAAAACACTTTTTGCACTTGTGATAGTGTTGAAAAACCACTTTTCGCACTTGTGTTAGTGTTGAAAAACCACTTTTCGCACTTGTGTTGGTGCAGGAAACCACTTTTGCACTTGTGTTAGTGTTGAAAAACCACTTTTCGCACTTGTGTTAGTGTTGAAAAACCACTTTTTGCACTTGTCTTGGTGCAGGAAACCACTTTTGCACTTGTGTTAGTGTTGAAAAACCACTTTTCGCACTTGTGTTAGTGTTGAAAAACCACTTTTCGCACTTGTGTTGGTGATGGAAACCACTTTTGCACTTGTGATAGTGTTGAAAAACCACTTTTTGCACTTGTGTTGGTGCAGGAAACCACTTTTGCACTTGTATTAGTGTGGAAAAACCACTTTTCGCACTTGTGGTAGTGTTGAAAAACCACTTTTCGCACTTGTGTTGGTGCAGGAAACCACTTTTGCATTTGTATTAGTGTGGAAAAACCACTTTTCGCACTTGTGTTATTGTTGAAAAACCACTTTTCGCACTTGTGTTGGTGCAGGAAACCACTTTTGCACTTGTATTAGTGTGGAAAAAACACTTTTTGCACTTGTGATAGTGTTGAAAAACCACTTTTCGCACTTGTGTTTGTGTTGAAAAACCACTTTTCGCACTTGTGTTGGTGCAGGAAACCACTTTTGCACTTGTATTAGTGTGGAAAAACCACTTTTCGCACTTGTGTTAGTGTTGAAAAACCACTTTTCGCACTTGTGTTATTGTTGAAAAACCACTTTTCGCACTTGTGTTGGTGGAGGAAACCACTTTTGCACTTGTATTAGTGTGGAAAAAACACTTTTTGCACTTGTGTTAGCGTTGAAAAACCACTTTTCGCACTTGTGTTGGTGCAGGAAACCACTTTTGCACTTGCATTAGTGTGGAAAAACCACTTTTCGCACTTGTGTTAGTGTTGAAAAACCACTTTTCGCACTTGTGTTGGTGCAGGAAACAACTTTTGCACTTGTATTAGTGTGGAAAAACCACTTTTCGCACTTGTGTTAGTGTTGAAAAACCACTTTTCGCACATGTGTTAGTGTTGAAAAACCACTTTTCGCACTTGTGTTGGTGGAGGAAACCACTTTTGCACTTGTATTAGTGTGGAAAAACAACGTTTTGCACTTGTGTTAGTGTTGAAAAACCACTTTTCGCACTTGTGTTAGTGTTGAAAAACCACTTTTCGCACTTGTGTTGGTGCAGGAAACCACTTTTGCATTTGAATTAGTGTGGAAAAACCACTTTTCGCACTTGTGTTAGTGTTGAAAAACCACTTTTCGCACTTGTGTTAGTGTTGAAAAACCACTTTTCGCACTTGTGTTGGTGCAGAAAACCACTTTTGCACTTGTATTAGTGTGGAAAAAACACTTTTTGCACTTGTGATAGTGTTGAAAAACCACTTTTCGCACTTGTGTTAGTGTTGAAAAACCACTTTTCGCACTTGTGTTGGTGCAGGAAACCACTTTTGCACTTGTATTAGTGTGGAAAAACCACTTTTCGCACTTGTGTTATTGTTGAAAAACCACTTTTCGCACTTGTGTTGGTGCAGGAAACCACTTTTGCACTTGTATTAGTGTGGAAAAAATACTTTTCGCACTTGTGTTAGTGTTGAAAAACCACTTTTCGCACTTGTGTTAGTGTTGAAAAACCACTTTTCGAACTTGTGTTGGTGCAGGAAACCACTTTTGCTCTTGTATTAGTGTGGAAAAAACACTTTTTGCACTTGTGATAGTGTTGAAAAACCACTTTTCGCACTTGTGTTTGTGTTGAAAAACCACTTTTCGCACTTGTGTTAGTGTTGAAAAACCACGTTTCGCACTTGTGTTGGTGCAGGAAACCACTTTTTGCACTTGTATTAGTGTGGAAAAAACACTTTTTGCACTTGTGATAGTGTTGAAAAACCACTTTTCGCACTTGTGTTAGTGTTGAAAAACCACTTTTCGCACTTGTGTTGGTGCAGGAAACCACTTTTGCACTTGTGTTAGTGTTGAAAAACCACTTTTCGCACATGTGTTAGTGTTGAAAAACCACTTTTCGCACTTGTGTTGGTGCAGGAAACCACTTTTGCACTTGTGATAGTGTTGAAAAACCACTTTTCGCACTTGTGTTAGTGTTGAAAAACCACTTTTCGCACTTGTGTTGGTGCAGGAAACCACTTTTGCACTTGTATTAGTGTGGAAAAACCACTTTTCGCACTTGTGTTAGTGTTGAAAAACCACTTTTCGCACTTGTGTTGGTGCAGGAAACCACTTTTGCATTTGTATTAGTGTGGAAAAACCACTTTTCGCACTTGTGTTATTGTTGAAAAACCACTTTTCGCACTTGTGTTGGTGCAGGAAACCACTTTTGCACTTGTATTAGTGTGGAAAAAACACTTTTTGCACTTGTGATAGTGTTGAAAAACCACTTTTCGCACTTGTGTTTGTGTTGAAAAACACTTTTCGCACTTGTGTTGGTGCAGGAAACCACTTTTGCACTTGTATTAGTGTGGAAAAACCACTTTTTGCACTTGTGTTAGTGTTGAAAAACCACTTTTCGCACTTGTGTTATTGTTGAAAAACCACTTTTCGCACTTGTGTTGGTGGAGGAAACCACTTTTGCACTTGTGTTAGTGTTGAAAAACCACTTTTCGCACTTGTGTTGGTGCAGGAAACCACTTTTGCATTTGTATTAGTGTGGAAAAACCACTTTTCGCACTTGTGTTATTGTTGAAAAACCACTTTTCGCACTTGTGTTGGTGCAGCAAACCACTTTTGCACTTGTATTAGTGTGGAAAAAACACTTTTTGCACTTGTGATAGTGTTGAAAAACCACTTTTCGCACTTGTGTTTGTGTTGAAAAACCACTTTTCGCACTTGTGTTGGTGCAGGAAACCACTTTTGCACTTGTATTAGTGTGGAAAAACCACTTTTCGCACTTGTGTTAGTGTTGAAAAACCACTTTTCGCACTTGTGTTATTGTTGAAAAACCACTTTTCGCACTTGTGTTGGTGGAGGAAACCACTTTTGCACTTGTATTAGTGTGGAAAAAACACTTTTTGCACTTGTGATAGTGTTGAAAAACCACTTTTCGCACTTGTGTTAGTGTTGAAAAACCTCTTTTCGCACTTGTGTTGGTGCAGGATACCACTTTTGCACTTGTATTAGTGTGGAAAAACCACTTTTCGCACTAGTGTTAGTGTTGAAAAACCACTTTTCGCACTTGTGTTGGTGCAGGAAACCACTTTCGCACTTGTGTTGGTTCAGGAAACCACTTTTGCACTTGTATTAGTGTGGAAAAAACACTTTTCGCACTTGTGTTAGTGTTGAAAAACCACTTTTCGCACTTATGTTAGTGTTGAAAAACCACTTTTCGCACTTGTGTTGGTGTAGGAAATCACTTTTGCACTTGTATTAGTGTGGAAAAAACACTTTTTACACTTGTGATAGTGTTGAAAAACCACTTTTCGCACTTGTGTTGGTGTTGAAAAACCACTTTTTGCACTTGTCTTAGTGCAGGAAACCACTTTTGCACTTGTATTAGTGTGGTAAAACCCTTTTCGCACTTGTGGTAGTGTTGAAAAACCACTTTTCGCACTTGTGTTAGTGTTGAAAAACCACTTTTCTCACTTGTGTTGGTGCAGGAAACCACTTTAGCACTTGTATTAGTGTGGAAAAACCACTTTTCGCACTTGTGTTAGTGTTGAAAAACCATTTTTCGCACTTGTGTTGGTGCAGGAAACCACTTTTGCACTTGTATTAGTGTGGAAAAACAACTTTTCGCACTTGTGTTAGTGTTGAAAAACCACTTTTCGCACTTGTGTTAGTGTTGAAAAACCACTTTTCGCACTTGTGTTGGTGCAGAAAACCACTTTTCCACTTGTATTAGTGTGGAAAATTTTGCACTTGTGATAGTGTTGAAAAACCACTTTTCGCACTTGTGTTAGTGTTGAAAAACCACTTTTCGCACTTGTGTTGGTGCAGGAAACCACTTTTGCACTTGTATTAGTGTGGAAAAACCACTTTTCGCACTTGTGTTAGTGTTGAAAAACCACTTTTCGCACTTGTGTTGGTGCAGGAAACCACTTTTGCATTTGTATTAGTGTGGAAAAACCACTTTTCGCACTTGTGTTATTGTTGAAAAACCACTTTTCGCACTTGTGTTGGTGCAGGAAACCACTTTTGCACTTGTATTAGTGTGGAAAAAACACTTTTCGCACTTGTGTTAGTGTTGAAAAACCACTTTTCGCACTTGTGTTAGTGTTGAAAAACCACTTTTCGAACTTGTGTTGGTGCAGGAAACCACTTTTGCTCTTGTATTAGTGTGGAAAAAACACTTTTTGCACTTGTGATAGTGTTGAAAAACCACTTTTCGCACTTGTGTTTGTGTTGAAAAACCACTTTTCGCACTTGTGTTAGTGTTGAAAAACCACGTTTCGCACTTGTGTTGGTGCAGGAAACCACTTTTGCACTTGTATTAGTGTGGAAAAAACACTTTTTGCACTTGTGATAGTGTTGAAAAACCACTTTTCGCACTTGTGTTAGTGTTGAAAAACCACTTTTCGCACTTGTGTTGGTGCAGGAAACCACTTTTGCACTTGTGTTAGTGTTGAAAAACCACTTTTCGCACTTGTGTTAGTGTTGAAAAACCACTTTTTGCACTTGTCTTGGTGCAGGAAACCACTTTTGCACTTGTGTTAGTGTTGAAAAACCACTTTTCGCACTTGTGTTAGTGTTGAAAAACCACTTTTCGCACTTGTGTTGGTGATGGAAACCACTTTTGCACTTGTGATAGTGTTGAAAAACCACTTTTTGCACTTGTGTTGGTGCAGGAAACCACTTTTGCACTTGTATTAGTGTGGAAAAACCACTTTTCGCACTTGTGGTAGTGTTGAAAAACCACTTTTCGCACTTGTGTTGGTGCAGGAAACCACTTTTGCATTTGTATTAGTGTGGAAAAACCACTTTTCGCACTTGTGTTATTGTTGAAAAACCACTTTTCGCACTTGTGTTGGTGCAGGAAACCACTTTTGCACTTGTATTAGTGTGGAAAAAACACTTTTTGCACTTGTGATAGTGTTGAAAAACCACTTTTCGCACTTGTGTTTGTGTTGAAAAACCACTTTTCGCACTTGTGTTGGTGCAGGAAACCACTTTTGCACTTGTATTAGTGTGGAAAAACCACTTTTCGCACTTGTGTTAGTGTTGAAAAACCACTTTTCGCACTTGTGTTATTGTTGAAAAACCACTTTTCGCACTTGTGTTGGTGGAGGAAACCACTTTTGCACTTGTATTAGTGTGGAAAAAACACTTTTTGCACTTGTGATAGTGTTGAAAAACCACTTTTCGCACTTGTGTTAGTGTTGAAAAACCTCTTTTCGCACTTGTGTTGGTGCAGGATACCACTTTTGCACTTGTATTAGTGTGGAAAAACCACTTTTCGCACTTGTGTTAGTGTTGAAAAACCACTTTTCGCACTTGTGTTGGTGCAGGAAACCACTTTCGCACTTGTGTTGGTTCAGGAAACCACTTTTGCACTTGTATTAGTGTGGAAAAAACACTTTTCGCACTTGTGTTAGTGTTGAAAAACCACTTTTCGCACTTATGTTAGTGTTGAAAAACCACTTTTCGCACTTGTGTTGGTGTAGGAAATCACTTTTGCACTTGTATTAGTGTGGAAAAAACACTTTTTACACTTGTGATAGTGTTGAAAAACCACTTTTCGCACTTGTGTTGGTGTTGAAAAACCACTTTTTGCACTTGTCTTGGTGCAGGAAACCACTTTTGCACTTGTATTAGTGTGGAAAAACCCTTTTCGCACTTGTGGTAGTGTTGAAAAACCACTTTTCGCACTTGTGTTAGTGTTGAAAAACCACTTTTCTCACTTGTGTTGGTGCAGGAAACCACTTTAGCACTTGTATTAGTGTGGAAAAACCACTTTTCGCACTTGTGTTAGTGTTGAAAAACCATTTTTCGCACTTGTGTTGGTGCAGGAAACCACTTTTGCACTTGTATTAGTGTGGAAAAACAACTTTTCGCACTTGTGTTAGTGTTGAAAAACCACTTTTCGCACTTGTGTTAGTGTTGAAAAACCACTTTTCGCACTTGTGTTGGTGCAGGAAACCACTTTTGCATTTGAATTAGTGTGGAAAAACCACTTTTCGCACTTGTGTTAGTGTTGAAAAACCACTTTTTGCACTTGTGTTAGTGTTGAAAAACCACTTTTCGCACTTGTGTTGGTGTAGGAAATCACTTTTGCACTTGTATTAGTGTGGAAAAAACACTTTTTACACTTGTGATAGTGTTGAAAAACCACTTTTCGCACTTGTGTTAGTGTTGAAAAACCACTTTTTGCACTTGTCTTGGTGCAGGAAACCACTTTTGCACTTGTATTAGTGTGGAAAAACCCTTTTCGCACTTGTGGTAGTGTTGAAAAACCACTTTTCGCACTTGTGTTAGTGTTGAAAAACCACTTTTCGCACTTGTGTTGGTGCAGGAAACCACTTTTGCATTTGTATTAGTGTGGAAAAACCACTTTTCGCACTTGTGTTATTGTTGAAAAACCACTTTTCGCACTTGTGTTGGTGCAGGAAACCACTTTTGCACTTGTATTAGTGTGGAAAAAACACTTTTCGCACTTGTGTTAGTGTTGAAAAACCACTTTTCGCACTTGTGTTAGTGTTGAAAAACCACTTTTAGAACTTGTGTTGGTGCAGGAAACCACTTTTGCTCTTGTATTAGTGTGGAAAAAACACTTTTTGCACTTGTGATAGTGTTGAAAAACCACTTTTCGCACTTGTGTTTGTGTTGAAAAACCACTTTTCGCACTTGTGTTAGTGTTGAAAAACCACGTTTCGCACTTGTGTTGGTGCAGGAAACCACTTTTGCACTTGTGTTAGTGTTGAAAAACCACTTTTCGCACTTGTGTTAGTGTTGAAAAACCACTTTTCGCACTTGTGTTGGTGCAGGAAACCACTTTTGCACTTGTGATAGTGTTGAAAAACCACTTTTTGCACTTGTGTTGGTGCAGGAAACCACTTTTGCACTTGTATTAGTGTAGAAAAACCACTTTTCGCACTTGTGTTAGTGTTGAAAAACCACTTTTCGCACTTGTGTTATTGTTGAAAAACCACTTTTCGCACTTGTGTTGGTGGAGGAAACCACTTTTGCACTTGTATTAGTGTGGAAAAAACACTTTTTGCACTTGTGATAGTGTTGAAAAACCACTTTTCGCACTTGTGTTAGTGTTGAAAAACCTCTTTTCGCACTTGTGTTGGTGCAGGATACCACTTTTGCACTTGTATTAGTGTGGAAAAACCACTTTTCGCACTAGTGTTAGTGTTGAAAAACCACTTTTCGCACTTGTGTTGGTGCAGGAAACCACTTTCGCACTTGTGTTGGTTCAGGAAACCACTTTTGCACTTGTATTAGTGTGGAAAAAACACTTTTCGCACTTGTGTTAGTGTTGAAAAACCACTTTTCGCACTTATGTTAGTGTTGAAAAACCACTTTTCGCACTTGTGTTGGTGTAGGAAATCACTTTTGCACTTGTATTAGTGTGGAAAAAACACTTTTTACACTTGTGATAGTGTTGAAAAACCACTTTTCGCACTTGTGTTGGTGTTGAAAAACCACTTTTTGCACTTGTCTTAGTGCAGGAAACCACTTTTGCACTTGTATTAGTGTGGTAAAACCCTTTTCGCACTTGTGGTAGTGTTGAAAAACCACTTTTCGCACTTGTGTTAGTGTTGAAAAACCACTTTTCTCACTTGTGTTGGTGCAGGAAACCACTTTAGCACTTGTATTAGTGTGGAAAAACCACTTTTCGCACTTGTGTTAGTGTTGAAAAACCATTTTTCGCACTTGTGTTGGTGCAGGAAACCACTTTTGCACTTGTATTAGTGTGGAAAAACAACTTTTCGCACTTGTGTTAGTGTTGAAAAACCACTTTTCGCACTTGTGTTAGTGTTGAAAAACCACTTTTCGCACTTGTGTTGGTGCAGAAAACCACTTTTCCACTTGTATTAGTGTGGAAAATTTTGCACTTGTGATAGTGTTGAAAAACCACTTTTCGCACTTGTGTTAGTGTTGAAAAACCACTTTTCGCACTTGTGTTGGTGCAGGAAACCACTTTTGCACTTGTATTAGTGTGGAAAAACCACTTTTCGCACTTGTGTTAGTGTTGAAAAACCACTTTTCGCACTTGTGTTGGTGCAGGAAACCACTTTTGCATTTGTATTAGTGTGGAAAAACCACTTTTCGCACTTGTGTTATTGTTGAAAAACCACTTTTCGCACTTGTGTTGGTGCAGGAAACCACTTTTGCACTTGTATTAGTGTGGAAAAAACACTTTTCGCACTTGTGTTAGTGTTGAAAAACCACTTTTCGCACTTGTGTTAGTGTTGAAAAACCACTTTTCGAACTTGTGTTGGTGCAGGAAACCACTTTTGCTCTTGTATTAGTGTGGAAAAAACACTTTTTGCACTTGTGATAGTGTTGAAAAACCACTTTTCGCACTTGTGTTTGTGTTGAAAAACCACTTTTCGCACTTGTGTTAGTGTTGAAAAACCACGTTTCGCACTTGTGTTGGTGCAGGAAACCACTTTTGCACTTGTATTAGTGTGGAAAAAACACTTTTTGCACTTGTGATAGTGTTGAAAAACCACTTTTCGCACTTGTGTTAGTGTTGAAAAACCACTTTTCGCACTTGTGTTGGTGCAGGAAACCACTTTTGCACTTGTGTTAGTGTTGAAAAACCACTTTTCGCACTTGTGTTAGTGTTGAAAAACCACTTTTTGCACTTGTCTTGGTGCAGGAAACCACTTTTGCACTTGTGTTAGTGTTGAAAAACCACTTTTCGCACTTGTGTTAGTGTTGAAAAACCACTTTTCGCACTTGTGTTGGTGATGGAAACCACTTTTGCACTTGTGATAGTGTTGAAAAACCACTTTTTGCACTTGTGTTGGTGCAGGAAACCACTTTTGCACTTGTATTAGTGTGGAAAAACCACTTTTCGCACTTGTGGTAGTGTTGAAAAACCACTTTTCGCACTTGTGTTGGTGCAGGAAACCACTTTTGCATTTGTATTAGTGTGGAAAAACCACTTTTCGCACTTGTGTTATTGTTGAAAAACCACTTTTCGCACTTGTGTTGGTGCAGGAAACCACTTTTGCACTTGTATTAGTGTGGAAAAAACACTTTTTGCACTTGTGATAGTGTTGAAAAACCACTTTTCGCACTTGTGTTTGTGTTGAAAAACCACTTTTCGCACTTGTGTTGGTGCAGGAAACCACTTTTGCACTTGTATTAGTGTGGAAAAACCACTTTTCGCACTTGTGTTAGTGTTGAAAAACCACTTTTCGCACTTGTGTTATTGTTGAAAAACCACTTTTCGCACTTGTGTTGGTGGAGGAAACCACTTTTGCACTTGTATTAGTGTGGAAAAAACACTTTTTGCACTTGTGATAGTGTTGAAAAACCACTTTTCGCACTTGTGTTAGTGTTGAAAAACCTCTTTTCGCACTTGTGTTGGTGCAGGATACCACTTTTGCACTTGTATTAGTGTGGAAAAACCACTTTTCGCACTTGTGTTAGTGTTGAAAAACCACTTTTCGCACTTGTGTTGGTGCAGGAAACCACTTTCGCACTTGTGTTGGTTCAGGAAACCACTTTTGCACTTGTATTAGTGTGGAAAAAACACTTTTCGCACTTGTGTTAGTGTTGAAAAACCACTTTTCGCACTTATGTTAGTGTTGAAAAACCACTTTTCGCACTTGTGTTGGTGTAGGAAATCACTTTTGCACTTGTATTAGTGTGGAAAAAACACTTTTTACACTTGTGATAGTGTTGAAAAACCACTTTTCGCACTTGTGTTGGTGTTGAAAAACCACTTTTTGCACTTGTCTTGGTGCAGGAAACCACTTTTGCACTTGTATTAGTGTGGAAAAACCCTTTTCGCACTTGTGGTAGTGTTGAAAAACCACTTTTCGCACTTGTGTTAGTGTTGAAAAACCACTTTTCTCACTTGTGTTGGTGCAGGAAACCACTTTAGCACTTGTATTAGTGTGGAAAAACCACTTTTCGCACTTGTGTTAGTGTTGAAAAACCATTTTTCGCACTTGTGTTGGTGCAGGAAACCACTTTTGCACTTGTATTAGTGTGGAAAAACAACTTTTCGCACTTGTGTTAGTGTTGAAAAACCACTTTTCGCACTTGTGTTAGTGTTGAAAAACCACTTTTCGCACTTGTGTTGGTGCAGGAAACCACTTTTGCATTTGAATTAGTGTGGAAAAACCACTTTTCGCACTTGTGTTAGTGTTGAAAAACCACTTTTTGCACTTGTGTTAGTGTTGAAAAACCACTTTTCGCACTTGTGTTGGTGTAGGAAATCACTTTTGCACTTGTATTAGTGTGGAAAAAACACTTTTTACACTTGTGATAGTGTTGAAAAACCACTTTTCGCACTTGTGTTAGTGTTGAAAAACCACTTTTTGCACTTGTCTTGGTGCAGGAAACCACTTTTGCACTTGTATTAGTGTGGAAAAACCCTTTTCGCACTTGTGGTAGTGTTGAAAAACCACTTTTCGCACTTGTGTTAGTGTTGAAAAACCACTTTTCGCACTTGTGTTGTTGCAGGAAACCACTTTTGCATTTGTATTAGTGTGGAAAAACCACTTTTCGCACTTGTGTTATTGTTGAAAAACCACTTTTCGCACTTGTGTTGGTGCAGGAAACCACTTTTGCACTTGTATTAGTGTGGAAAAAACACTTTTCGCACTTGTGTTAGTGTTGAAAAACCACTTTTCGCACTTGTGTTAGTGTTGAAAAACCACTTTTAGAACTTGTGTTGGTGCAGGAAACCACTTTTGCTCTTGTATTAGTGTGGAAAAAACACTTTTTGCACTTGTGATAGTGTTGAAAAACCACTTTTCGCACTTGTGTTTGTGTTGAAAAACCACTTTTCGCACTTGTGTTAGTGTTGAAAAACCACGTTTCGCACTTGTGTTGGTGCAGGAAACCACTTTTGCACTTGTGTTAGTGTTGAAAAACCACTTTTCGCACTTGTGTTAGTGTTGAAAAACCACTTTTCGCACTTGTGTTGGTGCAGGAAACCACTTTTGCACTTGTGATAGTGTTGAAAAACCACTTTTTGCACTTGTGTTGGTGCAGGAAACCACTTTTGCACTTGTATTAGTGTAGAAAAACCACTTTTCGCACTGGTGTTAGTGTTGAAAAACCACTTTTCGCACTTGTGTTGGTGCAGGAAACCACTTTTGCATTTGTATTAGTGTGGAAAAACCACTTTTCGCACTTGTGTTATTGTTGAAAAACCACTTTTCGCACTTGTGTTGGTGCAGGAAACCACTTTTGCACTTGTATTAGTGTGGAAAAAACACTTTTTGCACTTGTGATAGTGTTGAAAAACCACTTTTCGCACTTGTGCTAGTGTTGAAAAACCTCTTTTCGCACTTGTGTTGGTGCAGGATACCACTTTTGCACTTGTATTAGTGTGGAAAAACCACTTTTCGCACTTGTGTTAGTGTTGAAAAACCACTTTTCGCACTTGTGTTGGTGCAGGAAACCACTTTCGCACTTGTGTTGGTTCAGGAAACCACTTTTGCACTTGTATTAGTGTGGAAAAAACACTTTTCGCACTTGTGTTAGTGTTGACTTTTCGCACTTATGTTAGTGTTGAAAAACCACTTTTCGCACTTGTGTTGGTGTAGGAAATCACTTTTGCACTTGTATTAGTGTGGAAAAAACACTTTTTACACTTGTGATAGTGTTGAAAAACCACTTTTCGCACTTGTGTTGGTGTTGAAAAACCACTTTTTGCACTTGTCTTGGTGCAGGAAACCACTTTTGCACTTGTATTAGTGTGGAAAAACCCTTTTCGCACTTGTGGTAGTGTTGAAAAACCACTTTTCGCACTTGTGTTAGTGTTGAAAAACCACTTTTCTCACTTGTGTTGGTGCAGGAAACCACTTTAGCACTTGTATTAGTGTGGAAAAACCACTTTTCGCACTTGTGTTAGTGTTGAAAAACCATTTTTCGCACTTGTGTTGGTGCAGGAAACCACTTTTGCACTTGTATTAGTGTGGAAAAACAACTTTTCGCACTTGTGTTAGTGTTGAAAAACCACTTTTCGCACTTGTGTTAGTGTTGAAAAACCACTTTTCGCACTTGTGTTGGTGCAGGAAACCACTTTTGCATTTGAATTAGTGTGGAAAAACCACTTTTCCCACTTGTGTTAGTGTTGAAAAATCACTTTTTGCACTTGTGTTAGTGTTGAAAAACCACTTTTCGCACTTGTGTTGGTGTAGGAAATCACTTTTGCACTTGTATTAGTGTGGAAAAAACACTTTTTACACTTGTGATAGTGTTGAAAAACCACTTTTCGCACTTGTGTTAGTGTTGAAAAACCACTTTTTGCACTTGTCTTGGTGCAGGAAACCACTTTTGCACTTGTATTAGTGTGGAAAAACCCTTTTCGCACTTGTGGTAGTGTTGAAAAACCACTTTTCGCACTTGTGTTAGTGTTGAAAAACCACTTTTCTCACTTGTGTTGGTGCAGGAAACCACTTTAGCACTTGTATTAGTGTGGAAAAACCACTTTTCGCACTTGTGTTAGTGTTGAAAAACCATTTTTCGCACTTGTGTTGGTGCAGGAAACCACTTTTGCACTTGTATTAGTGTGGAAAAACAACGTTTTGCACTTGTGTTAGTGTTGAAAAACCACTTTTCGCACTTGTGTTAGTGTTGAAAAACCACTTTTCGCACTTGTGTTGGTGCAGGAAACCACTTTTGCATTTGAATTAGTGTGGAAAAACCACTTTTCGCACTTGTGTTAGTGTTGAAAAACCACTTTTCGCACTTGTGTTGGTGCAGGAAACCACTTTTGCACTTGTATTAGTGTGGAAAAACCACTTTTCGCACTTGTGTTAGTGTTGAAAAACCACTTTTCGCACTTGTGTTATTGTTGAAAAACCACTTTTCGCACTTGTGTTGGTGGAGGAAACCACTTTTGCACTTGTATTAGTGTGGAAAAAACACTTTTTGCACTTGTGATAGTGTTGAAAAACCACTTTTCGCACTTGTGTTAGTGTTGAAAAACCTCTTTTCGCACTTGTGTTGGTGCAGGATACCACTTTTGCACTTGTATTAGTGTGGAAAAAACCACTTTTCGCACTTGTGTTAGTGTTGAAAAACCACTTTTCGCACTTGTGTTGGTGCAGGAAACCACTTTCGCACTTGTGTTGGTTCAGGAAACCACTTTTGCACTTGTATTAGTGTGGAAAAAACACTTTTCGCACTTGTGTTAGTGTTGAAAAACCACTTTTCGCACTTATGTTAGTGTTGAAAAACCACTTTTCGCACTTGTGTTGGTGTAGGAAATCACTTTTGCACTTGTATTAGTGTGGAAAAAACACTTTTTACACTTGTGATAGTGTTGAAAAACCACTTTTCGCACTTGTGTTGGTGTTGAAAAACCACTTTTTGCACTTGTCTTGGTGCAGGAAACCACTTTTGCACTTGTATTAGTGTGGAAAAACCCTTTTCGCACTTGTGGTAGTGTTGAAAAACCACTTTTCGCACTTGTGTTAGTGTTGAAAAACCACTTTTCTCACTTGTGTTGGTGCAGGAAACCACTTTAGCACTTGTATTAGTGTGGAAAAACCACTTTTCGCACTTGTGTTAGTGTTGAAAAACCATTTTTCGCACTTGTGTTGGTGCAGGAAACCACTTTTGCACTTGTATTAGTGTGGAAAAACAACTTTTCGCACTTGTGTTAGTGTTGAAAAACCACTTTTCGCACTTGTGTTAGTGTTGAAAAACCACTTTTCGCACTTGTGTTGGTGCAGGAAACCACTTTTGCATTTGAATTAGTGTGGAAAAACCACTTTTCGCACTTGTGTTAGTGTTGAAAAACCACTTTTTGCACTTGTGTTAGTGTTGAAAAACCACTTTTCGCACTTGTGTTGGTGTAGGAAATCACTTTTGCACTTGTATTAGTGTGGAAAAAACACTTTTTACACTTGTGATAGTGTTGAAAAACCACTTTTCGCACTTGTGTTAGTGTTGAAAAACCACTTTTTGCACTTGTCTTGGTGCAGGAAACCACTTTTGCACTTGTATTAGTGTGGAAAAACCCTTTTCGCACTTGTGGTAGTGTTGAAAAACCACTTTTCGCACTTGTGTTAGTGTTGAAAAACCACTTTTCGCACTTGTGTTGGTGCAGGAAACCACTTTTGCATTTGTATTAGTGTGGAAAAACCACTTTTCGCACTTGTGTTATTGTTGAAAAACCACTTTTCGCACTTGTGTTGGTGCAGGAAACCACTTTTGCACTTGTATTAGTGTGGAAAAAACACTTTTCGCACTTGTGTTAGTGTTGAAAAACCACTTTTCGCACTTGTGTTAGTGTTGAAAAACCACTTTTAGAACTTGTGTTGGTGCAGGAAACCACTTTTGCTCTTGTATTAGTGTGGAAAAAACACTTTTTGCACTTGTGATAGTGTTGAAAAACCACTTTTCGCACTTGTGTTTGTGTTGAAAAACCACTTTTCGCACTTGTGTTAGTGTTGAAAAACCACGTTTCGCACTTGTGTTGGTGCAGGAAACCACTTTTGCACTTGTGTTAGTGTTGAAAAACCACTTTTCGCACTTGTGTTAGTGTTGAAAAACCACTTTTCGCACTTGTGTTGGTGCAGGAAACCACTTTTGCACTTGTGATAGTGTTGAAAAACCACTTTTTGCACTTGTGTTGGTGCAGGAAACCACTTTTGCACTTGTATTAGTGTAGAAAAACCACTTTTCGCACTGGTGTTAGTGTTGAAAAACCACTTTTCGCACTTGTGTTGGTGCAGGAAACCACTTTTGCATTTGTATTAGTGTGGAAAAACCACTTTTCGCACTTGTGTTATTGTTGAAAAACCACTTTTCGCACTTGTGTTGGTGGAGGAAACCACTTTTGCACTTGTATTAGTGTGGAAAAAACACTTTTTGCACTTGTGATAGTGTTGAAAAACCACTTTTCGCACTTGTGTTAGTGTTGAAAAACCTCTTTTCGCACTTGTGTTGGTGCAGGATACCACTTTTGCACTTGTATTAGTGTGGAAAAACCACTTTTCGCACTAGTGTTAGTGTTGAAAAACCACTTTTCGCACTTGTGTTGGTGCAGGAAACCACTTTCGCACTTGTGTTGGTTCAGGAAACCACTTTTGCACTTGTATTAGTGTGGAAAAAACACTTTTCGCACTTGTGTTAGTGTTGAAAAACCACTTTTCGCACTTATGTTAGTGTTGAAAAACCACTTTTCGCACTTGTGTTGGTGTAGGAAATCACTTTTGCACTTGTATTAGTGTGGAAAAAACACTTTTTACACTTGTGATAGTGTTGAAAAACCACTTTTCGCACTTGTGTTGGTGTTGAAAAACCACTTTTTGCACTTGTCTTAGTGCAGGAAACCACTTTTGCACTTGTATTAGTGTGGTAAAACCCTTTTCGCACTTGTGGTAGTGTTGAAAAACCACTTTTCGCACTTGTGTTAGTGTTGAAAAACCACTTTTCTCACTTGTGTTGGTGCAGGAAACCACTTTAGCACTTGTATTAGTGTGGAAAAACCACTTTTCGCACTTGTGTTAGTGTTGAAAAACCATTTTTCGCACTTGTGTTGGTGCAGGAAACCACTTTTGCACTTGTATTAGTGTGGAAAAACAACTTTTCGCACTTGTGTTAGTGTTGAAAAACCACTTTTCGCACTTGTGTTAGTGTTGAAAAACCACTTTTCGCACTTGTGTTGGTGCAGAAAACCACTTTTGCACTTGTATTAGTGTGGAAAATTTTGCACTTGTGATAGTGTTGAAAAACCACTTTTCGCACTTGTGTTAGTGTTGAAAAACCACTTTTCGCACTTGTGTTGGTGCAGGAAACCACTTTTGCACTTGTATTAGTGTGGAAAAACCACTTTTCGCACTTGTGTTAGTGTTGAAAAACCACTTTTCGCACTTGTGTTGGTGCAGGAAACCACTTTTGCATTTGTATTAGTGTGGAAAAACCACTTTTCGCACTTGTGTTATTGTTGAAAAACCACTTTTCGCACTTGTGTTGGTGCAGGAAACCACTTTTGCACTTGTATTAGTGTGGAAAAAACACTTTTCGCACTTGTGTTAGTGTTGAAAAACCACTTTTCGCACTTGTGTTAGTGTTGAAAAACCACTTTTCGAACTTGTGTTGGTGCAGGAAACCACTTTTGCTCTTGTATTAGTGTGGAAAAAACACTTTTTGCACTTGTGATAGTGTTGAAAAACCACTTTTCGCACTTGTGTTTGTGTTGAAAAACCACTTTTCGCACTTGTGTTAGTGTTGAAAAACCACGTTTCGCACTTGTGTTGGTGCAGGAAACCACTTTTGCACTTGTATTAGTGTGGAAAAAACACTTTTTGCACTTGTGATAGTGTTGAAAAACCACTTTTCGCACTTGTGTTAGTGTTGAAAAACCACTTTTCGCACTTGTGTTGGTGCAGGAAACCACTTTTGCACTTGTGTTAGTGTTGAAAAACCACTTTTCGCACTTGTGTTAGTGTTGAAAAACCACTTTTCGCACTTGTGTTAGTGTTGAAAAACCACTTTTTGCACTTGTCTTGGTGCAGGAAACCACTTTTGCACTTGTATTAGTGTGGAAAAACCCTTTTCGCACTTGTGGTAGTGTTGAAAAACCACTTTTCGCACTTGTGTTAGTGTTGAAAAACCACTTTTCGCACTTGTGTTGGTGCAGGAAACCACTTTTGCATTTGTATTAGTGTGGAAAAACCACTTTTCGCACTTGTGTTATTGTTGAAAAACCACTTTTCGCACTTGTGTTGGTGCAGGAAACCACTTTTGCACTTGTATTAGTGTGGAAAAAACACTTTTCGCACTTGTGTTAGTGTTGAAAAACCACTTTTCGCACTTGTGTTAGTGTTGAAAAACCACTTTTAGAACTTGTGTTGGTGCAGGAAACCACTTTTGCTCTTGTATTAGTGTGGAAAAAACACTTTTTGCACTTGTGATAGTGTTGAAAAACCACTTTTCGCACTTGTGTTTGTGTTGAAAAACCACTTTTCGCACTTGTGTTAGTGTTGAAAAACCACGTTTCGCACTTGTGTTGGTGCAGGAAACCACTTTTGCACTTGTGTTAGTGTTGAAAAACCACTTTTCGCACTTGTGTTAGTGTTGAAAAACCACTTTTCGCACTTGTGTTGGTGCAGGAAACCACTTTTGCACTTGTGATAGTGTTGAAAAACCACTTTTTGCACTTGTGTTGGTGCAGGAAACCACTTTTGCACTTGTATTAGTGTAGAAAAACCACTTTTCGCACTGGTGTTAGTGTTGAAAAACCACTTTTCGCACTTGTGTTGGTGCAGGAAACCACTTTTGCATTTGTATTAGTGTGGAAAAACCACTTTTCGCACTTGTGTTATTGTTGAAAAACCACTTTTCGCACTTGTGTTGGTGGAGGAAACCACTTTTGCACTTGTATTAGTGTGGAAAAAACACTTTTTGCACTTGTGATAGTGTTGAAAAACCACTTTTCGCACTTGTGTTAGTGTTGAAAAACCTCTTTTCGCACTTGTGTTGGTGCAGGATACCACTTTTGCACTTGTATTAGTGTGGAAAAACCACTTTTCGCACTAGTGTTAGTGTTGAAAAACCACTTTTCGCACTTGTGTTGGTGCAGGAAACCACTTTCGCACTTGTGTTGGTTCAGGAAACCACTTTTGCACTTGTATTAGTGTGGAAAAAACACTTTTCGCACTTGTGTTAGTGTTGAAAAACCACTTTTCGCACTTATGTTAGTGTTGAAAAACCACTTTTCGCACTTGTGTTGGTGTAGGAAATCACTTTTGCACTTGTATTAGTGTGGAAAAAACACTTTTTACACTTGTGATAGTGTTGAAAAACCACTTTTCGCACTTGTGTTGGTGTTGAAAAACCACTTTTTGCACTTGTCTTAGTGCAGGAAACCACTTTTGCACTTGTATTAGTGTGGTAAAACCCTTTTCGCACTTGTGGTAGTGTTGAAAAACCACTTTTCGCACTTGTGTTAGTGTTGAAAAACCACTTTTCTCACTTGTGTTGGTGCAGGAAACCACTTTAGCACTTGTATTAGTGTGGAAAAACCACTTTTCGCACTTGTGTTAGTGTTGAAAAACCATTTTTCGCACTTGTGTTGGTGCAGGAAACCACTTTTGCACTTGTATTAGTGTGGAAAAACAACTTTTCGCACTTGTGTTAGTGTTGAAAAACCACTTTTCGCACTTGTGTTAGTGTTGAAAAACCACTTTTCGCACTTGTGTTGGTGCAGAAAACCACTTTTGCACTTGTATTAGTGTGGAAAATTTTGCACTTGTGATAGTGTTGAAAAACCACTTTTCGCACTTGTGTTAGTGTTGAAAAACCACTTTTCGCACTTGTGTTGGTGCAGGAAACCACTTTTGCACTTGTATTAGTGTGGAAAAACCACTTTTCGCACTTGTGTTAGTGTTGAAAAACCACTTTTCGCACTTGTGTTGGTGCAGGAAACCACTTTTGCATTTGTATTAGTGTGGAAAAACCACTTTTCGCACTTGTGTTATTGTTGAAAAACCACTTTTCGCACTTGTGTTGGTGCAGGAAACCACTTTTGCACTTGTATTAGTGTGGAAAAAACACTTTTCGCACTTGTGTTAGTGTTGAAAAACCACTTTTCGCACTTGTGTTAGTGTTGAAAAACCACTTTTCGAACTTGTGTTGGTGCAGGAAACCACTTTTGCTCTTGTATTAGTGTGGAAAAAACACTTTTTGCACTTGTGATAGTGTTGAAAAACCACTTTTCGCACTTGTGTTTGTGTTGAAAAACCACTTTTCGCACTTGTGTTAGTGTTGAAAAACCACGTTTCGCACTTGTGTTGGTGCAGGAAACCACTTTTGCACTTGTATTAGTGTGGAAAAAACACTTTTTGCACTTGTGATAGTGTTGAAAAACCACTTTTCGCACTTGTGTTAGTGTTGAAAAACCACTTTTCGCACTTGTGTTGGTGCAGGAAACCACTTTTGCACTTGTGTTAGTGTTGAAAAACCACTTTTCGCACTTGTGTTAGTGTTGAAAAACCACTTTTTGCACTTGTCTTGGTGCAGGAAACCACTTTTGCACTTGTGTTAGTGTTGAAAAACCACTTTTCGCACTTGTGTTAGTGTTGAAAAACCACTTTTCGCACTTGTGTTGGTGATGGAAACCACTTTTGCACTTGTGATAGTGTTGAAAAACCACTTTTTGCACTTGTGTTGGTGCAGGAAACCACTTTTGCACTTGTATTAGTGTGGAAAAACCACTTTTCGCACTTGTGGTAGTGTTGAAAAACCACTTTTCGCACTTGTGTTGGTGCAGGAAACCACTTTTGCATTTGTATTAGTGTGGAAAAACCACTTTTCGCACTTGTGTTATTGTTGAAAAACCACTTTTCGCACTTGTGTTGGTGCAGGAAACCACTTTTGCACTTGTATTAGTGTGGAAAAAACACTTTTTGCACTTGTGATAGTGTTGAAAAACCACTTTTCGCACTTGTGTTTGTGTTGAAAAACCACTTTTCGCACTTGTGTTGGTGCAGGAAACCACTTTTGCACTTGTATTAGTGTGGAAAAACCACTTTTCGCACTTGTGTTAGTGTTGAAAAACCACTTTTCGCACTTGTGTTATTGTTGAAAAACCACTTTTCGCACTTGTGTTGGTGGAGGAAACCACTTTTGCACTTGTATTAGTGTGGAAAAAACACTTTTTGCACTTGTGATAGTGTTGAAAAACCACTTTTCGCACTTGTGTTAGTGTTGAAAAACCTCTTTTCGCACTTGTGTTGGTGCAGGATACCACTTTTGCACTTGTATTAGTGTGGAAAAACCACTTTTCGCACTTGTGTTAGTGTTGAAAAACCACTTTTCGCACTTGTGTTGGTGCAGGAAACCACTTTCGCACTTGTGTTGGTTCAGGAAACCACTTTTGCACTTGTATTAGTGTGGAAAAAACACTTTTCGCACTTGTGTTAGTGTTGAAAAACCACTTTTCGCACTTATGTTAGTGTTGAAAAACCACTTTTCGCACTTGTGTTGGTGTAGGAAATCACTTTTGCACTTGTATTAGTGTGGAAAAAACACTTTTTACACTTGTGATAGTGTTGAAAAACCACTTTTCGCACTTGTGTTGGTGTTGAAAAACCACTTTTTGCACTTGTCTTGGTGCAGGAAACCACTTTTGCACTTGTATTAGTGTGGAAAAACCCTTTTCGCACTTGTGGTAGTGTTGAAAAACCACTTTTCGCACTTGTGTTAGTGTTGAAAAACCACTTTTCTCACTTGTGTTGGTGCAGGAAACCACTTTAGCACTTGTATTAGTGTGGAAAAACCACTTTTCGCACTTGTGTTAGTGTTGAAAAACCATTTTTCGCACTTGTGTTGGTGCAGGAAACCACTTTTGCACTTGTATTAGTGTGGAAAAACAACTTTTCGCACTTGTGTTAGTGTTGAAAAACCACTTTTCGCACTTGTGTTAGTGTTGAAAAACCACTTTTCGCACTTGTGTTGGTGCAGGAAACCACTTTTGCATTTGAATTAGTGTGGAAAAACCACTTTTCGCACTTGTGTTAGTGTTGAAAAACCACTTTTTGCACTTGTGTTAGTGTTGAAAAACCACTTTTCGCACTTGTGTTGGTGTAGGAAATCACTTTTGCACTTGTATTAGTGTGGAAAAAACACTTTTTACACTTGTGATAGTGTTGAAAAACCACTTTTCGCACTTGTGTTAGTGTTGAAAAACCACTTTTTGCACTTGTCTTGGTGCAGGAAACCACTTTTGCACTTGTATTAGTGTGGAAAAACCCTTTTCGCACTTGTGGTAGTGTTGAAAAACCACTTTTCGCACTTGTGTTAGTGTTGAAAAACCACTTTTCGCACTTGTGTTGGTGCAGGAAACCACTTTTGCATTTGTATTAGTGTGGAAAAACCACTTTTCGCACTTGTGTTATTGTTGAAAAACCACTTTTCGCACTTGTGTTGGTGCAGGAAACCACTTTTGCACTTGTATTAGTGTGGAAAAAACACTTTTCGCACTTGTGTTAGTGTTGAAAAACCACTTTTCGCACTTGTGTTAGTGTTGAAAAACCACTTTTAGAACTTGTGTTGGTGCAGGAAACCACTTTTGCTCTTGTATTAGTGTGGAAAAAACACTTTTTGCACTTGTGATAGTGTTGAAAAACCACTTTTCGCACTTGTGTTTGTGTTGAAAAACCACTTTTCGCACTTGTGTTAGTGTTGAAAAACCACGTTTCGCACTTGTGTTGGTGCAGGAAACCACTTTTGCACTTGTGTTAGTGTTGAAAAACCACTTTTCGCACTTGTGTTAGTGTTGAAAAACCACTTTTCGCACTTGTGTTGGTGCAGGAAACCACTTTTGCACTTGTGATAGTGTTGAAAAACCACTTTTTGCACTTGTGTTGGTGCAGGAAACCACTTTTGCACTTGTATTAGTGTAGAAAAACCACTTTTCGCACTGGTGTTAGTGTTGAAAAACCACTTTTCGCACTTGTGTTGGTGCAGGAAACCACTTTTGCATTTGTATTAGTGTGGAAAAACCACTTTTCGCACTTGTGTTATTGTTGAAAAACCACTTTTCGCACTTGTGTTGGTGCAGGAAACCACTTTTGCACTTGTATTAGTGTGGAAAAAACACTTTTTGCACTTGTGATAGTGTTGAAAAACCACTTTTCGCACTTGTGCTAGTGTTGAAAAACCTCTTTTCGCACTTGTGTTGGTGCAGGATACCACTTTTGCACTTGTATTAGTGTGGAAAAACCACTTTTCGCACTTGTGTTAGTGTTGAAAAACCACTTTTCGCACTTGTGTTGGTGCAGGAAACCACTTTCGCACTTGTGTTGGTTCAGGAAACCACTTTTGCACTTGTATTAGTGTGGAAAAAACACTTTTCGCACTTGTGTTAGTGTTGACTTTTCGCACTTATGTTAGTGTTGAAAAACCACTTTTCGCACTTGTGTTGGTGTAGGAAATCACTTTTGCACTTGTATTAGTGTGGAAAAAACACTTTTTACACTTGTGATAGTGTTGAAAAACCACTTTTCGCACTTGTGTTGGTGTTGAAAAACCACTTTTTGCACTTGTCTTGGTGCAGGAAACCACTTTTGCACTTGTATTAGTGTGGAAAAACCCTTTTCGCACTTGTGGTAGTGTTGAAAAACCACTTTTCGCACTTGTGTTAGTGTTGAAAAACCACTTTTCTCACTTGTGTTGGTGCAGGAAACCACTTTAGCACTTGTATTAGTGTGGAAAAACCACTTTTCGCACTTGTGTTAGTGTTGAAAAACCATTTTTCGCACTTGTGTTGGTGCAGGAAACCACTTTTGCACTTGTATTAGTGTGGAAAAACAACTTTTCGCACTTGTGTTAGTGTTGAAAAACCACTTTTCGCACTTGTGTTAGTGTTGAAAAACCACTTTTCGCACTTGTGTTGGTGCAGGAAACCACTTTTGCATTTGAATTAGTGTGGAAAAACCACTTTTCCCACTTGTGTTAGTGTTGAAAAATCACTTTTTGCACTTGTGTTAGTGTTGAAAAACCACTTTTCGCACTTGTGTTGGTGTAGGAAATCACTTTTGCACTTGTATTAGTGTGGAAAAAACACTTTTTACACTTGTGATAGTGTTGAAAAACCACTTTTCGCACTTGTGTTAGTGTTGAAAAACCACTTTTTGCACTTGTCTTGGTGCAGGAAACCACTTTTGCACTTGTATTAGTGTGGAAAAACCCTTTTCGCACTTGTGGTAGTGTTGAAAAACCACTTTTCGCACTTGTGTTAGTGTTGAAAAACCACTTTTCTCACTTGTGTTGGTGCAGGAAACCACTTTAGCACTTGTATTAGTGTGGAAAAACCACTTTTCGCACTTGTGTTAGTGTTGAAAAACCATTTTTCGCACTTGTGTTGGTGCAGGAAACCACTTTTGCACTTGTATTAGTGTGGAAAAACAACGTTTTGCACTTGTGTTAGTGTTGAAAAACCACTTTTCGCACTTGTGTTAGTGTTGAAAAACCACTTTTCGCACTTGTGTTGGTGCAGGAAACCACTTTTGCATTTGAATTAGTGTGGAAAAACCACTTTTCGCACTTGTGTTAGTGTTGAAAAACCACTTTTCGCACTTGTGTTGGTGCAGGAAACCACTTTTGCACTTGTATTAGTGTGGAAAAACCACTTTTCGCACTTGTGTTAGTGTTGAAAAACCACTTTTCGCACTTGTGTTATTGTTGAAAAACCACTTTTCGCACTTGTGTTGGTGGAGGAAACCACTTTTGCACTTGTATTAGTGTGGAAAAAACACTTTTTGCACTTGTGATAGTGTTGAAAAACCACTTTTCGCACTTGTGTTAGTGTTGAAAAACCTCTTTTCGCACTTGTGTTGGTGCAGGATACCACTTTTGCACTTGTATTAGTGTGGAAAAACCACTTTTCGCACTTGTGTTAGTGTTGAAAAACCACTTTTCGCACTTGTGTTGGTGCAGGAAACCACTTTCGCACTTGTGTTGGTTCAGGAAACCACTTTTGCACTTGTATTAGTGTGGAAAAAACACTTTTCGCACTTGTGTTAGTGTTGAAAAACCACTTTTCGCACTTATGTTAGTGTTGAAAAACCACTTTTCGCACTTGTGTTGGTGTAGGAAATCACTTTTGCACTTGTATTAGTGTGGAAAAAACACTTTTTACACTTGTGATAGTGTTGAAAAACCACTTTTCGCACTTGTGTTGGTGTTGAAAAACCACTTTTTGCACTTGTCTTGGTGCAGGAAACCACTTTTGCACTTGTATTAGTGTGGAAAAACCCTTTTCGCACTTGTGGTAGTGTTGAAAAACCACTTTTCGCACTTGTGTTAGTGTTGAAAAACCACTTTTCTCACTTGTGTTGGTGCAGGAAACCACTTTAGCACTTGTATTAGTGTGGAAAAACCACTTTTCGCACTGTGTTAGTGTTGAAAAACCATTTTTCGCACTTGTGTTGGTGCAGGAAACCACTTTTGCACTTGTATTAGTGTGGAAAAACAACTTTTCGCACTTGTGTTAGTGTTGAAAAACCACTTTTCGCACTTGTGTTAGTGTTGAAAAACCACTTTTCGCACTTGTGTTGGTGCAGGAAACCACTTTTGCATTTGAATTAGTGTGGAAAAACCACTTTTCGCACTTGTGTTAGTGTTGAAAAACCACTTTTTGCACTTGTGTTAGTGTTGAAAAACCACTTTTCGCACTTGTGTTGGTGTAGGAAATCACTTTTGCACTTGTATTAGTGTGGAAAAAACACTTTTTACACTTGTGATAGTGTTGAAAAACCACTTTTCGCACTTGTGTTAGTGTTGAAAAACCACTTTTTGCACTTGTCTTGGTGCAGGAAACCACTTTTGCACTTGTATTAGTGTGGAAAAACCCTTTTCGCACTTGTGGTAGTGTTGAAAAACCACTTTTCGCACTTGTGTTAGTGTTGAAAAACCACTTTTCGCACTTGTGTTGGTGCAGGAAACCACTTTTGCATTTGTATTAGTGTGGAAAAACCACTTTTCGCACTTGTGTTATTGTTGAAAAACCACTTTTCGCACTTGTGTTGGTGCAGGAAACCACTTTTGCACTTGTATTAGTGTGGAAAAAACACTTTTCGCACTTGTGTTAGTGTTGAAAAACCACTTTTCGCACTTGTGTTAGTGTTGAAAAACCACTTTTAGAACTTGTGTTGGTGCAGGAAACCACTTTTGCTCTTGTATTAGTGTGGAAAAAACACTTTTTGCACTTGTGATAGTGTTGAAAAACCACTTTTCGCACTTGTGTTTGTGTTGAAAAACCACTTTTCGCACTTGTGTTAGTGTTGAAAAACCACGTTTCGCACTTGTGTTGGTGCAGGAAACCACTTTTGCACTTGTGTTAGTGTTGAAAAACCACTTTTCGCACTTGTGTTAGTGTTGAAAAACCACTTTTCGCACTTGTGTTGGTGCAGGAAACCACTTTTGCACTTGTGATAGTGTTGAAAAACCACTTTTTGCACTTGTGTTGGTGCAGGAAACCACTTTTGCACTTGTATTAGTGTAGAAAAACCACTTTTCGCACTGGTGTTAGTGTTGAAAAACCACTTTTCGCACTTGTGTTGGTGCAGGAAACCACTTTTGCATTTGTATTAGTGTGGAAAAACCACTTTTCGCACTTGTGTTATTGTTGAAAAACCACTTTTCGCACTTGTGTTGGTGCAGGAAACCACTTTTGCACTTGTATTAGTGTGGAAAAAACACTTTTTGCACTTGTGATAGTGTTGAAAAACCACTTTTCGCACTTGTGTTAATGTTGAAAAACCGCTTTTCGCACTTGTGTTGGTGCAGGATACCACTTTTGCACTTGTATTAGTGTGGAAAAACCACTTTTCGCACTTGTGTTAGTGTTGAAAAACCACTTTTCGCACTTGTGTTGGTGCAGGAAACCACTTTCGCACTTGTGTTGGTTCAGGAAACCACTTTTGCACTTGTATTAGTGTGGAAAAAACACTTTTCGCACTTGTGTTAGTGTTGACTTTTCGCACTTATGTTAGTGTTGAAAAACCACTTTTCGCACTTGTGTTGGTGTAGGAAATCACTTTTGCACTTGTATTAGTGTGGAAAAAACACTTTTTACACTTGTGATAGTGTTGAAAAACCACTTTTCGCACTTGTGTTGGTGTTGAAAAACCACTTTTTGCACTTGTCTTGGTGCAGGAAACCACTTTTGCACTTGTATTAGTGTGGAAAAACCCTTTTCGCACTTGTGGTAGTGTTGAAAAACCACTTTTCGCACTTGTGTTAGTGTTGAAAAACCACTTTTCTCACTTGTGTTGGTGCAGGAAACCACTTTAGCACTTGTATTAGTGTGGAAAAACCACTTTTCGCACTTGTGTTAGTGTTGAAAAACCATTTTTCGCACTTGTGTTGGTGCAGGAAACCACTTTTGCACTTGTATTAGTGTGGAAAAACAACTTTTCGCACTTGTGTTAGTGTTGAAAAACCACTTTTCGCACTTGTGTTAGTGTTGAAAAACCACTTTTCGCACTTGTGTTGGTGCAGGAAACCACTTTTGCATTTGAATTAGTGTGGAAAAACCACTTTTCCCACTTGTGTTAGTGTTGAAAAATCACTTTTTGCACTTGTGTTAGTGTTGAAAAACCACTTTTCGCACTTGTGTTGGTGTAGGAAATCACTTTTGCACTTGTATTAGTGTGGAAAAAACACTTTTTACACTTGTGATAGTGTTGAAAAACCACTTTTCGCACTTGTGTTAGTGTTGAAAAACCACTTTTTGCACTTGTCTTGGTGCAGGAAACCACTTTTGCACTTGTATTAGTGTGGAAAAACCCTTTTCGCACTTGTGGTAGTGTTGAAAAACCACTTTTCGCACTTGTGTTAGTGTTGAAAAACCACTTTTCTCACTTGTGTTGGTGCAGGAAACCACTTTAGCACTTGTATTAGTGTGGAAAAACCACTTTTCGCACTTGTGTTAGTGTTGAAAAACCATTTTTCGCACTTGTGTTGGTGCAGGAAACCACTTTTGCACTTGTATTAGTGTGGAAAAACAACGTTTTGCACTTGTGTTAGTGTTGAAAAACCACTTTTCGCACTTGTGTTAGTGTTGAAAAACCACTTTTCGCACTTGTGTTGGTGCAGGAAACCACTTTTGCATTTGAATTAGTGTGGAAAAACCACTTTTCGCACTTGTGTTAGTGTTGAAAAACCACTTTTCGCACTTGTGTTAGTGTTGAAAAACCACTTTTCGCACTTGTGTTGGTGCAGAAAACCACTTTTGCACTTGTATTAGTGTGGAAAAAACACTTTTTGCACTTGTGATAGTGTTGAAAAACCACTTTTCGCACTTGTGTTAGTGTTGAAAAACCACTTTTCGCACTTGTGTTGGTGCAGGAAACCACTTTTGCACTTGTATTAGTGTGGAAAAACCACTTTTTGCACTTGTGTTATTGTTGAAAAACCACTTTTCGCACTTGTGTTGGTGCAGGAAACCACTTTTGCACTTGTATTAGTGTGGAAAAAATACTTTTCGCACTTGTGTTAGTGTTGAAAAACCACTTTTCGCACTTGTGTTAGTGTTGAAAAACCACTTTTCGAACTTGTGTTGGTGCAGGAAACCACTTTTGCTCTTGTATTAGTGTGGAAAAAACACTTTTTGCACTTGTGATAGTGTTGAAAAACCACTTTTCGCACTTGTGTTTGTGTTGAAAAACCACTTTTCGCACTTGTGTTAGTGTTGAAAAACCACGTTTCGCACTTGTGTTGGTGCAGGAAACCACTTTTGCCCTTGTATTAGTGTGGAAAAAACACTTTTTGCACTTGTGATAGTGTTGAAAAACCACTTTTCGCACTTGTGTTAGTGTTGAAAAACCACTTTTCGCACTTGTGTTGGTGCAGGAAACCACTTTTGCACTTGTGTTAGTGTTGAAAAACCACTTTTCGCACATGTGTTAGTGTTGAAATACCACTTTTCGCACTTGTGTTGGTGCAGGAAACCACTTTTGCACTTGTGATAGTGTTGAAAAACCACTTTTCGCACTTGTGTTAGTGTTGAAAAACCACTTTTCGCACTTGTGTTGGTGCAGGAAACCACTTTTGCACTTGTATTAGTGTGGAAAAACCACTTTTCGCACTTGTGTTAGTGTTGAAAAACCACTTTTCGCACTTGTGTTGGTGCAGGAAACCACTTTTGCATTTGTATTAGTGTGGAAAAACCACTTTTCGCACTTGTGTTATTGTTGAAAAACCACTTTTCGCACTTGTGTTGGTGCAGGAAACCACTTTTGCACTTGTATTAGTGTGGAAAAAACACTTTTTGCACTTGTGATAGTGTTGAAAAACCACTTTTCGCACTTGTGTTTGTGTTGAAAAACACTTTTCGCACTTTTGTTGGTGCAGGAAACCACTTTTGCATTTGTATTAGTGTGGAAAAACCACTTTTCGCACTTGTGTTATTGTTGAAAAACCACTTTTCGCACTTGTGTTGGTGCAGGAAACCACTTTTGCACTTGTATTAGTGTGGAAAAAACACTTTTCGCACTTGTGTTAGTGTTGAAAAACCACTTTTCGCACTTGTGTTAGTGTTGAAAAACCACTTTTAGAACTTGTGTTGGTGCAGGAAACCACTTTTGCTCTTGTATTAGTGTGGAAAAAACACTTTTTGCACTTGTGATAGTGTTGAAAAACCACTTTTCGCACTTGTGTTTGTGTTGAAAAACCACTTTTCGCACTTGTGTTAGTGTTGAAAAACCACGTTTCGCACTTGTGTTGGTGCAGGAAACCACTTTTGCACTTGTGTTAGTGTTGAAAAACCACTTTTCGCACTTGTGTTAGTGTTGAAAAACCACTTTTCGCACTTGTGTTGGTGCAGGAAACCACTTTTGCACTTGTGATAGTGTTGAAAAACCACTTTTTGCACTTGTGTTGGTGCAGGAAACCACTTTTGCACTTGTATTAGTGTAGAAAAACCACTTTTCGCACTGGTGTTAGTGTTGAAAAACCACTTTTCGCACTTGTGTTGGTGCAGGAAACCACTTTTGCATTTGTATTAGTGTGGAAAAACCACTTTTCGCACTTGTGTTATTGTTGAAAAACCACTTTTCGCACTTGTGTTGGTGCAGGAAACCACTTTTGCACTTGTATTAGTGTGGAAAAAACACTTTTTGCACTTGTGATAGTGTTGAAAAACCACTTTTCGCACTTGTGTTAGTGTTGAAAAACCTCTTTTCGCACTTGTGTTGGTGCAGGATACCACTTTTGCACTTGTATTAGTGTGGAAAAACCACTTTTCGCACTTGTGTTAGTGTTGAAAAACCACTTTTCGCACTTGTGTTGGTGCAGGAAACCACTTTCGCACTTGTGTTGGTTCAGGAAACCACTTTTGCACTTGTATTAGTGTGGAAAAAACACTTTTCGCACTTGTGTTAGTGTTGACTTTTCGCACTTATGTTAGTGTTGAAAAACCACTTTTCGCACTTGTGTTGGTGTAGGAAATCACTTTTGCACTTGTATTAGTGTGGAAAAAACACTTTTTACACTTGTGATAGTGTTGAAAAACCACTTTTCGCACTTGTGTTGGTGTTGAAAAACCACTTTTTGCACTTGTCTTGGTGCAGGAAACCACTTTTGCACTTGTATTAGTGTGGAAAAACCCTTTTCGCACTTGTGGTAGTGTTGAAAAACCACTTTTCGCACTTGTGTTAGTGTTGAAAAACCACTTTTCTCACTTGTGTTGGTGCAGGAAACCACTTTAGCACTTGTATTAGTGTGGAAAAACCACTTTTCGCACTTGTGTTAGTGTTGAAAAACCATTTTTCGCACTTGTGTTGGTGCAGGAAACCACTTTTGCACTTGTATTAGTGTGGAAAAACAACTTTTCGCACTTGTGTTAGTGTTGAAAAACCACTTTTCGCACTTGTGTTAGTGTTGAAAAACCACTTTTCGCACTTGTGTTGGTGCAGGAAACCACTTTTGCATTTGAATTAGTGTGGAAAAACCACTTTTCCCACTTGTGTTAGTGTTGAAAAATCACTTTTTGCACTTGTGTTAGTGTTGAAAAACCACTTTTCGCACTTGTGTTGGTGTAGGAAATCACTTTTGCACTTGTATTAGTGTGGAAAAAACACTTTTTACACTTGTGATAGTGTTGAAAAACCACTTTTCGCACTTGTGTTAGTGTTGAAAAACCACTTTTTGCACTTGTCTTGGTGCAGGAAACCACTTTTGCACTTGTATTAGTGTGGAAAAACCCTTTTCGCACTTGTGGTAGTGTTGAAAAACCACTTTTCGCACTTGTGTTAGTGTTGAAAAACCACTTTTCTCACTTGTGTTGGTGCAGGAAACCACTTTAGCACTTGTATTAGTGTGGAAAAACCACTTTTCGCACTTGTGTTAGTGTTGAAAAACCATTTTTCGCACTTGTGTTGGTGCAGGAAACCACTTTTGCACTTGTATTAGTGTGGAAAAACAACGTTTTGCACTTGTGTTAGTGTTGAAAAACCACTTTTCGCACTTGTGTTAGTGTTGAAAAACCACTTTTCGCACTTGTGTTGGTGCAGGAAACCACTTTTGCATTTGAATTAGTGTGGAAAAACCACTTTTCGCACTTGTGTTAGTGTTGAAAAACCACTTTTCGCACTTGTGTTAGTGTTGAAAAACCACTTTTCGCACTTGTGTTGGTGCAGAAAACCACTTTTGCACTTGTATTAGTGTGGAAAAAACACTTTTTGCACTTGTGATAGTGTTGAAAAACCACTTTTCGCACTTGTGTTAGTGTTGAAAAACCACTTTTCGCACTTGTGTTGGTGCAGGAAACCACTTTTGCACTTGTATTAGTGTGGAAAAACCACTTTTCGCACTTGTGTTATTGTTGAAAAACCACTTTTCGCACTTGTGTTGGTGCAGGAAACCACTTTTGCACTTGTATTAGTGTGGAAAAAATACTTTTCGCACTTGTGTTAGTGTTGAAAAACCACTTTTCGCACTTGTGTTAGTGTTGAAAAACCACTTTTCGAACTTGTGTTGGTGCAGGAAACCACTTTTGCTCTTGTATTAGTGTGGAAAAAACACTTTTTGCACTTGTGATAGTGTTGAAAAACCACTTTTCGCACTTGTGTTTGTGTTGAAAAACCACTTTTCGCACTTGTGTTAGTGTTGAAAAACCACGTTTCGCACTTGTGTTGGTGCAGGAAACCACTTTTGCACTTGTATTAGTGTGGAAAAAACACTTTTTGCACTTGTGATAGTGTTGAAAAACCACTTTTCGCACTTGTGTTAGTGTTGAAAAACAACTTTTCGCACTTGTGTTGGTGCAGGAAACCACTTTTGCACTTGTGTTAGTGTTGAAAAACCACTTTTCGCACATGTGTTAGTGTTGAAAAACCACTTTTCGCACTTGTGTTGGTGCAGGAAACCACTTTTGCACTTGTGATAGTGTTGAAAAACCACTTTTCGCACTTGTGTTAGTGTTGAAAAACCACTTTTCGCACTTGTGTTGGTGCAGGAAACCACTTTTGCACTTGTATTAGTGTGGAAAAACCACTTTTCGCACTTGTGTTAGTGTTGAAAAACCACTTTTCGCACTTGTGTTGGTGCAGGAAACCACTTTTGCATTTGTATTAGTGTGGAAAAACCACTTTTCGCACTTGTGTTATTGTTGAAAAACCACTTTTCGCACTTGTGTTGGTGCAGGAAACCACTTTTGCACTTGTATTAGTGTGGAAAAAACACTTTTTGCACTTGTGATAGTGTTGAAAAACCACTTTTCGCACTTGTGTTTGTGTTGAAAAACACTTTTCGCACTTGTGTTGGTGCAGGAAACCACTTTTGCACTTGTATTAGTGTGGAAAAACCACTTTTTGCACTTGTGTTAGTGTTGAAAAACCACTTTTCGCACTTGTGTTATTGTTGAAAAACCACTTTTCGCACTTGTGTTGGTGGAGGAAACCACTTTTGCACTTGTGTTAGTGTTGAAAAACCACTTTTCGCACTTGTGTTGGTGCAGGAAACCACTTTTGCATTTGTATTAGTGTGGAAAAACCACTTTTCGCACTTGTGTTATTGTTGAAAAACCACTTTTCGCACTTGTGTTGGTGCAGGAAACCACTTTTGCACTTGTATTAGTGTGGAAAAAACACTTTTTGCACTTGTGATAGTGTTGAAAAACCACTTTTCGCACTTGTGTTTGTGTTGAAAAACCACTTTTCGCACTTGTGTTGGTGCAGGAAACCACTTTTGCACTTGTATTAGTGTGGAAAAACCACTTTTCGCACTTGTGTTAGTGTTGAAAAACCACTTTTCGCACTTGTGTTATTGTTGAAAAACCACTTTTCGCACTTGTGTTGGTGGAGGAAACCACTTTTGCACTTGTATTAGTGTGGAAAAAACACTTTTTGCACTTGTGATAGTGTTGAAAAACCACTTTTCGCACTTGTGTTAGTGTTGAAAAACCTCTTTTCGCACTTGTGTTGGTGCAGGATACCACTTTTGCACTTGTATTAGTGTGGAAAAACCACTTTTCGCACTAGTGTTAGTGTTGAAAAACCACTTTTCGCACTTGTGTTGGTGCAGGAAACCACTTTCGCACTTGTGTTGGTTCAGGAAACCACTTTTGCACTTGTATTAGTGTGGAAAAAACACTTTTCGCACTTGTGTTAGTGTTGAAAAACCACTTTTCGCACTTATGTTAGTGTTGAAAAACCACTTTTCGCACTTGTGTTGGTGTAGGAAATCACTTTTGCACTTGTATTAGTGTGGAAAAAACACTTTTTACACTTGTGATAGTGTTGAAAAACCACTTTTCGCACTTGTGTTGGTGTTGAAAAACCAGTTTTTGCACTTGTCTTGGTGCAGGAAACCACTTTTGCACTTGTATTAGTGTGGAAAAACCCTTTTCGCACTTGTGGTAGTGTTGAAAAACCACTTTTCGCACTTGTGTTAGTGTTGAAAAACCACTTTTCTCACTTGTGTTGGTGCAGGAAACCACTTTAGCACTTGTATTAGTGTGGAAAAACCACTTTTCGCACTTGTGTTAGTGTTGAAAAACCATTTTTCGCACTTGTGTTGGTGCAGGAAACCACTTTTGCACTTGTATTAGTGTGGAAAAACAACTTTTCGCACTTGTGTTAGTGTTGAAAAACCACTTTTCGCACTTGTGTTAGTGTTGAAAAACCACTTTTCGCACTTGTGTTGGTGCAGAAAACCACTTTTGCACTTGTATTAGTGTGGAAAATTTTGCACTTGTGATAGTGTTGAAAAACCACTTTTCGCACTTGTGTTAGTGTTGAAAAACCACTTTTCGCACTTGTGTTGGTGCAGGAAACCACTTTTGCACTTGTATTAGTGTGGAAAAACCACTTTTCGCACTTATGTTAGTGTTGAAAAACCACTTTTCGCACTTGTGTTGGTGCAGGAAACCACTTTTGCATTTGTATTAGTGTGGAAAAACCACTTTTCGCACTTGTGTTATTGTTGAAAAACCACTTTTCGCACTTGTGTTGGTGCAGGAAACCACTTTTGCACTTGTATTAGTGTGGAAAAAACACTTTTCGCACTTGTGTTAGTGTTGAAAAACCACTTTTCGCACTTGTGTTAGTGTTGAAAAACCACTTTTCGAACTTGTGTTGGTGCAGGAAACCACTTTTGCTCTTGTATTAGTGTGGAAAAAACACTTTTTGCACTTGTGATAGTGTTGAAAAACCACTTTTCGCACTTGTGTTTGTGTTGAAAAACCACTTTTCGCACTTGTGTTAGTGTTGAAAAACCACGTTTCGCACTTATGTTGGTGCAGGAAACCACTTTTGCACTTGTATTAGTGTGGAAAAAACACTTTTTGCACTTGTGATAGTGTTGAAAAACCACCTCTCGCACTTGTGTTGGTGCAGGAAACCACTTTTGCACTTGTATTAGTGTGGAAAAAATACTTTTCGCACTTGTGTTAGTGTTGAAAAACCACTTTTCGCACTTGTGTTAGTGTTGAAAAACCACTTTTCGAACTTGTGTTGGTGCAGGAAACCACTTTTGCTCTTGTATTAGTGTGGAAAAAACACTTTTTGCACTTGTGATAGTGTTGAAAAACCACTTTTCGCACTTGTGTTTGTGTTGAAAAACCACGTTTTGCACTTGTGTTGGTGCAGGAAACCACTTTTGCACTTGTATTAGTGTGGAAAAAACACTTTTTGCACTTGTGATAGTGTTGAAAAACCACTTTTCGCACTTGTGTTAGTGTTGAAAAACCACTTTTCGCACTTGTGTTGGTGCAGGAAACCACTTTTGCACTTGTGTTAGTGTTGAAAAACCACTTTTCGCACATGTGTTAGTGTTGAAAAACCACTTTTCGCACTTGTGTTGGTGCAGGAAACCACTTTTGCACTTGTGATAGTGTTGAAAAACCACTTTTCGCACTTGTGTTAGTGTTGAAAAACCACTTTTCGCACTTGTGTTGGTGCAGGAAACCACTTTTGCACTTGTATTAGTGTGGAAAAACCACTTTTCGCACTTGTGTTAGTGTTGAAAAACCACTTTTCGCACTTGTGTTGGTGCAGGAAACCACTTTTGCATTTGTATTAGTGTGGAAAAACCACTTTTCGCACTTGTGTTATTGTTGAAAAACCACTTTTCGCACTTGTGTTGGTGCAGGAAACCACTTTTGCACTTGTATTAGTGTGGAAAAAACACTTTTTGCACTTGTGATAGTGTTGAAAAACCACTTTTCGCACTTGTGTTTGTGTTGAAAAACACTTTTCGCACTTGTGTTGGTGCAGGAAACCACTTTTGCACTTGTATTAGTGTGGAAAAACCACTTTTTGCACTTGTGTTAGTGTTGAAAAACCACTTTTCGCACTTGTGTTATTGTTGAAAAACCACTTTTCGCACTTGTGTTGGTGGAGGAAACCACTTTTGCACTTGTGTTAGTGTTGAAAAACCACTTTTCGCACTTGTGTTGGTGCAGGAAACCACTTTTGCATTTGTATTAGTGTGGAAAAACCACTTTTCGCACTTGTGTTATTGTTGAAAAACCACTTTTCGCACTTGTGTTGGTGCAGGAAACCACTTTTGCACTTGTATTAGTGTGGAAAAAACACTTTTTGCACTTGTGATAGTGTTGAAAAACCACTTTTCGCACTTGTGTTTGTGTTGAAAAACCACTTTTCGCACTTGTGTTGGTGCAGGAAACCACTTTTGCACTTGTATTAGTGTGGAAAAACCACTTTTCGCACTTGTGTTAGTGTTGAAAAACCACTTTTCGCACTTGTGTTATTGTTGAAAAACCACTTTTCGCACTTGTGTTGGTGGAGGAAACCACTTTTGCACTTGTATTAGTGTGGAAAAAACACTTTTTGCACTTGTGATAGTGTTGAAAAACCACTTTTCGCACTTGTGTTAGTGTTGAAAAACCTCTTTTCGCACTTGTGTTGGTGCAGGATACCACTTTTGCACTTGTATTAGTGTGGAAAAACCACTTTGCGCACTAGTGTTAGTGTTGAAAAACCACTTTTCGCACTTGTGTTGGTGCAGGAAACCACTTTCGCACTTGTGTTGGTTCAGGAAACCACTTTTGCACTTGAATTAGTGTGGAAAAAACACTTTTCGCACTTGTGTTAGTGTTGAAAAACCACTTTTCGCACTTATGTTAGTGTTGAAAAACCACTTTTCGCACTTGTGTTGGTGTAGGAAATCACTTTTGCACTTGTATTAGTGTGGAAAAAACACTTTTTACACTTGTGATAGTGTTGAAAAACCACTTTTCGCACTTGTGTTGGTGTTGAAAAACCACTTTTTGCACTTGTCTTGGTGCAGGAAACCACTTTTGCACTTGTATTAGTGTGGAAAAACCCTTTTCGCACTTGTGGTAGTGTTGAAAAACCACTTTTCGCACTTGTGTTAGTGTTGAAAAACCACTTTTCTCACTTGTGTTGGTGCAGGAAACCACTTTAGCACTTGTATTAGTGTGGAAAAACCACTTTTCGCACTTGTGTTAGTGTTGAAAAACCATTTTTCGCACTTGTGTTGGTGCAGGAAACCACTTTTGCACTTGTATTAGTGTGGAAAAACAACTTTTCGCACTTGTGTTAGTGTTGAAAAACCACTTTTCGCACTTGTGTTAGTGTTGAAAAACCACTTTTCGCACTTGTGTTGGTGCAGAAAACCACTTTTGCACTTGTATTAGTGTGGAAAATTTTGCACTTGTGATAGTGTTGAAAAACCACTTTTCGCACTTGTGTTAGTGTTGAAAAACCACTTTTCGCACTTGTGTTGGTGCAGGAAACCACTTTTGCACTTGTATTAGTGTGGAAAAACCACTTTTCGCACTTGTGTTAGTGTTGAAAAACCACTTTTCGCACTTGTGTTGGTGCAGGAAACCACTTTTGCATTTGTATTAGTGTGGAAAAACCACTTTTCGCACTTGTGTTATTGTTGAAAAACCACTTTTCGCACTTGTGTTGGTGCAGGAAACCACTTTTGCACTTGTATTAGTGTGGAAAAAACACTTTTCGCACTTGTGTTAGTGTTGAAAAACCACTTTTCGCACTTGTGTTAGTGTTGAAAAACCACTTTTCGAACTTGTGTTGGTGCAGGAAACCACTTTTGCTCTTGTATTAGTGTGGAAAAAAACACTTTTTGCACTTGTGATAGTGTTGAAAAACCACTTTTCGCACTTGTGTTTGTGTTGAAAAACCACTTTTCGCACTTGTGTTAGTGTTGAAAAACCACGTTTCGCACTTGTGTTGGTGCAGGAAACCACTTTTGCACTTGTATTAGTGTGGAAAAAACACTTTTTGCACTTGTGATAGTGTTGAAAAACCACTTTTCGCACTTGTGTTAGTGTTGAAAAACCACTTTTCGCACTTGTGTTGGTGCAGGAAACCACTTTTGCACTTGTGTTAGTGTTGAAAAACCACTTTTCGCACTTGTGTTAGTGTTGAAAAACCACTTTTCGCACTTGTGTTGGTGCAGGAAACCACTTTTGCACTTGTGATAGTGTTGAAAAACCACTTTTTGCACTTGTGTTGGTGCAGGAAACCACTTTTGCACTTGTATTAGTGTGGAAAAACCACTTTTCGCACTTGTGTTAGTGTTGAAAAACCACTTTTCGCACTTGTGTTGGTGCAGGAAACCACTTTTGCATTTGTATTAGTGTGGAAAAACCACTTTTCGCACTTGTGTTATTGTTGAAAAACCACTTTTCGCACTTGTGTTGGTGCAGGAAACCACTTTTCTCACTTGTATTAGTGTGGAAAAAACACTTTTTGCACTTGTGATAGTGTTGAAAAACACTTTTTGCACTTGTGTTTGTGTTGAAAAACCACTTTTCGCACTTGTGTTGGTGCAGGAAACCACTTTTGCACTTGTATTAGTGTGGAAACCCACTTTTCGCACTTGTGTTAGTGTTGAAAAAACCACTTTTCGCACTTGTGTTATTGTTGAAAAACCACTTTTCGCACTTGTGTTGGTGGAGGAAACCACTTTTGCACTTGTATTAGTGTGGAAAAAACACTTTTTGCACTTGTGATAGTGTTGAAAAACCACTTTTCGCACTTGTGTTAGTGTTGAAAAACCTCTTTTCGCACTTGTGTTGGTGCAGGATACCACTTTTGCACTTGTATTAGTGTGGAAAAACCACTTTTCGCACTTGTGTTCGTGTTGAAAAACCACTTTTCGCACTTGTGTTGCAGGAAACCACTTTCGCACTTGTGTTGGTTCAGGAAACCACTTTTGCACTTGTATTAGTGTGGAAAAAAACACTTTTCGCACTTTGTGTTAGTGTTGAAAAACCACTTTTCGCACTTATGTTAGTGTTGAAAAACCACTTTTCGCACTTGTGTTGGTGTAGGAAATCACTTTTGCACTTGTTAGTGTGGAAAAACACTTTTTACACTTGTGATAGTGTTTAAAAACCACTTTTCACACTTGTGTTGGTGTTGAAAAACAAATGTTGCACTTGTCTTGGTGCAGGAAACCACTTTTGCACTTGTATTAGTGTGGAAAAACCCTTTTCGCACTTGTGGTAGTGTTGAAAAACCACTTTTCGCACTTGTGTTAGTGTTGAAAAACCACTTTTCTCACTTGTGTTGGTGCAGGAAACCACTTTAGCACTTGTATTAGTGTGGAAAAACCACTTTTCGCACTTGTGTTATTGTTGAAAAACCATTTTTCGCACTTGTGTTGGTGCAGGAAACCACTTTTGCACTTGTATTAGTGTGGAAAAACAACTTTTCGCACTTGTGTTAGTGTTGAAAAACCACTTTTCGCACTTGTGTTAGTGTTGAAAAACCACTTTTCGCACTTGTGTTGGTGCAGGAAACCACTTTTGCATTTGAATTAGTGTGGAAAAACCACTTTTCGCACTTGTGTTAGTGTTGAAAAACCACTTTTTGCACTTGTGTTAGTGTTGAAAAACCACTTTTCGCACTTGTGTTGGTGTAGGAAATCACTTTTGCACTTGTATTAGTGTGGAAAAAACACTTTTTACACTTGTGATAGTGTTGAAAAACCACTTTTCGCACTTGTGTTAGTGTTGAAAAACCACTTTTTGCACTTGTCTTGGTGCAGGAAACCACTTTTGCACTTGTATTAGTGTGGAAAACCCTTTTCGCACTTGTGGTAGTGTTGAAAAACCACTTTTCGCACTTGTGTTAGTGTTGAAAAACCACTTTTCTCACTTGTGTTGGTGCAGGAAACCACTTTAGCACTTGTATTAGTGTGGAAAAACCACTTTTCGCACTTGTGTTAGTGTTGAAAAACCATTTTTCGCACTTGTGTTGGTGCAGGAAACCACTTTTGCACTTGTATTAGTGTGGAAAAACAACGTTTTGCACTTGTGTTAGTGTTGAAAAACCACTTTTCGCACTTGTGTTAGTGTTGAAAAACCACTTTTCGCACTTGTGTTGGTGCAGGAAACCACTTTTGCATTTGAATTAGTGTGGAGAAACCACTTTTCGCACTTGTGTTAGTGTTGAAAAACCACTTTTCGCACTTGTGTTAGTGTTGAAAAACCACTTTTCGCACTTGTGTTGGTGCAGAAAACCACTTTTGCACTTGTATTAGTGTGGAAAAAACACTTTTTGCACTTGTGATAGTGTTGAAAAACCACTTTTCGCACTTGTGTTAGTGTTGAAAAACCACTTTTCGCACTTGTGTTGGTGCAGGAAACCACTTTTGCACTTGTATTAGTGTGGAAAAACCACTTTTCGCACTTGTGTTATTGTTGAAAAACCACTTTTCGCACTTGTGTTGGTGCAGGAAACCACTTTTGCACTTGTATTAGTGTGGAAAAAACACTTTTCGCACTTGTGTTAGTGTTGAAAAACCACTTTTCGCACTTGTGTTAGTGTTGAAAAACCACTTTTCGAACTTGTGTTGGTGCAGGAAACCACTTTTGCTCTTGTATTAGTGTGGAAAAAACACTTTTTGCACTTGTGATAGTGTTGAAAAACCACTTTTCGCACTTGTGTTTGTGTTGAAAAACCACTTTTCGCACTTGTGTTAGTGTTGAAAAACCACGTTTCGCACTTGTGTTGGTGCAGGAAACCACTTTTGCACTTGTATTAGTGTGGAAAAAACACTTTTTGCACTTGTGATAGTGTTGAAAAACCACTTTTCGCACTTGTGTTAGTGTTGAAAAACCACTTTTCGCACTTGTGTTGGTGCAGGAAACCACTTTTGCACTTGTGTTAGTGTTGAAAAACCACTTTTCGCACATGTGTTAGTGTTGAAAAACCACTTTTCGCCTTGTGTTGGTGCAGGAAACCACTTTTGCACTTGTGATAGTGTTGAAAAACCACTTTTCGCACTTGTGTTAGTGTTGAAAAACCACTTTTCGCACTTGTGTTGGTGCAGGAAACCACTTTTGCACTTGTATTAGTGTGGAAAAACCACTTTTCGCACTTGTGTTAGTGTTGAAAAACCACTTTTCGCACTTGCGTTGGTGCAGGAAACCACTTTTGCACTTGTATTAGTGTGGAAAAAACACTTTTTGCACTTGTGATAGTGTTGAAAAACCACTTTTCGCACTTGTGTTTGTGTTGAAAAACACTTTTCGCACTTGTGTTGGTGCAGGAAACCACTTTTGCACTTGTATTAGTGTGGAAAAACCACTTTTTGCACTTGTGTTAGTGTTGAAAAACCACTTTTCGCACTTGTGTTATTGTTGAAAAACCACTTTTCGCACTTGTGTTGGTGGAGGAAACCACTTTTGCACTTGTGTTAGTGTTGAAAAACCACTTTTCGCACTTGTGTTGGTGCAGGAAACCACTTTTGCATTTGTATTAGTGTGGAAAAACCACTTTTCGCACTTGTGTTATTGTTGAAAAACCACTTTTCGCACTTGTGTTGGTGCAGGAAACCACTTTTGCACTTGTATTAGTGTGGAAAAACCACTTTTTGCACTTGTGATAGTGTTGAAAAACCACTTTTCGCACTTGTGTTTGTGTGAAAAACCACTTTTCGCACTTGTGTTGGTGCAGGAAACCACTTTTGCACTTGTATTAGTGTGGAAAACCACTTTTCGCACTTGTGTTAGTGTTGAAAAACCACTTTTCGCACTTGTGTTATTGTTGAAAAACCACTTTTCGCACTTGTGTTGGTGGAGGAAACCACTTTTGCACTTGTATTAGTGTGGAAAAAACACTTTTTGCACTTGTGATAGTGTTGAAAAACCACTTTTCGCACTTGTGTTAGTGTTGAAAACCCTCTTTTCGCACTTGTGTTGGTGCAGGATACCACTTTTGCACTTGTATTAGTGTGGAAAACCACTTTTCGCACTAGTGTTAGTGTTGAAAAACCACTTTTCGCACTTGTGTTGGTGCAGGAAACCACTTTCGCACTTGTGTTGGTTCAGGAAACCACTTTTGCACTTGTATTAGTGTGGAAAAAACACTTTTCGCACTTGTGTTAGTGTTGAAAAACCACTTTTTGCACTTATGTTAGTGTTGAAAAACCACTTTTCGCACTTGTGTTGTTCAGGAAACCACTTTTGCACTTGTATTAGTGTGGAAAAACCCTTTTCGCACTTGTGGTAGTGTTGAAAAACCACTTTTCGCACTTGTGTTAGTGTTGAAAAACCACTTTTCGCACTTGTGTTGGTGCAGGAAACCACTTTTGCATTTGTATTAGTGTGGAAAAACCACTTTTCGCACTTGTGTTATTGTTGAAAAACCACTTTTCGCACTTGTGTTGGTGCAGGAAACCACTTTTGCACTTGTATTAGTGTGGAAAAAACACTTTTCGCACTTGTGTTAGTGTTGAAAAACCACTTTTCGCACTTGTGTTAGTGTTGAAAAACCACTTTTAGAACTTGTGTTGGTGCAGGAAACCACTTTTGCTCTTGTATTAGTGTGGAAAAAACACTTTTTGCACTTGTGATAGTGTTGAAAAACCACTTTTCGCACTTGTGTTTGTGTTGAAAAACCACTTTTCGCACTTGTGTTAGTGTTGAAAAACCACGTTTCGCACTTGTGTTGGTGCAGGAAACCACTTTTGCACTTGTGTTAGTGTTGAAAAACCACTTTTCGCACTTGTGTTAGTGTTGAAAAACCACTTTTCGCACTTGTGTTGGTGCAGGAAACCACTTTTGCACTTGTGATAGTGTTGAAAAACCACTTTTTGCACTTGTGTTGGTGCAGGAAACCACTTTTGCACTTGTATTAGTGTAGAAAAACCACTTTTCGCACTTGTGTTAGTGTTGAAAAACCACTTTTCGCACTTGTGTTGGTGCAGGAAACCACTTTTGCATTTGTATTAGTGTGGAAAAACCACTTTTCGCACTTGTGTTATTGTTGAAAAACCACTTTTCGCACTTGTGTTGGTGCAGGAAACCACTTTTGCACTTGTATTAGTGTGGAAAAAACACTTTTTGCACTTGTGATAGTGTTGAAAAACCACTTTTCGCACTTGTGTTAGTGTTGAAAAACCTCTTTTCGCACTTGTGTTGGTGCAGGATACCACTTTTGCACTTGTATTAGTGTGGAAAAACCACTTTTCGCACTTGTGTTAGTGTTGAAAAACCACTTTTCGCACTTGTGTTGGTGCAGGAAACCACTTTCGCACTTGTGTTGGTTCAGGAAACCACTTTTGCACTTGTATTAGTGTGGAAAAAACACTTTTCGCACTTGTGTTAGTGTTGACTTTTCGCACTTATGTTAGTGTTGAAAAACCACTTTTCGCACTTGTGTTGGTGTAGGAAATCACTTTTGCACTTGTATTAGTGTGGAAAAAACACTTTTTACACTTGTGATAGTGTTGAAAAACCACTTTTCGCACTTGTGTTGGTGTTGAAAAACCACTTTTTGCACTTGTCTTGGTGCAGGAAACCACTTTTGCACTTGTATTAGTGTGGAAAAACCCTTTTCGCACTTGTGGTAGTGTTGAAAAACCACTTTTCGCACTTGTGTTAGTGTTGAAAAACCACTTTTCTCACTTGTGTTGGTGCAGGAAACCACTTTAGCACTTGTATTAGTGTGGAAAAACCACTTTTCGCACTTGTGTTAGTGTTGAAAAACCATTTTTCGCACTTGTGTTGGTGCAGTAAACCACTTTTGCACTTGTATTAGTGTGGAAAAACAACTTTTCGCACTTGTGTTAGTGTTGAAAAACCACTTTTCGCACTTGTGTTAGTGTTGAAAAACCACTTTTCGCACTTGTGTTGGTGCAGGAAACCACTTTTGCATTTGAATTAGTGTGGAAAAACCACTTTTCCCACTTGTGTTAGTGTTGAAAAATCACTTTTTGCACTTGTGTTAGTGTTGAAAAACCACTTTTCGCACTTGTGTTGGTGTAGGAAATCACTTTTGCACTTGTATTAGTGTGGAAAAAACACTTTTTACACTTGTGATAGTGTTGAAAAACCACTTTTCGCACTTGTGTTAGTGTTGAAAAACCACTTTTTGCACTTGTCTTGGTGCAGGAAACCACTTTTGCACTTGTATTAGTGTGGAAAAACCCTTTTCGCACTTGTGGTAGTGTTGAAAAACCACTTTTCGCACTTGTGTTAGTGTTGAAAAACCACTTTTCTCACTTGTGTTGGTGCAGGAAACCACTTTAGCACTTGTATTAGTGTGGAAAAACCACTTTTCGCACTTGTGTTAGTGTTGAAAAACCATTTTTCGCACTTGTGTTGGTGCAGGAAACCACTTTTGCACTTGTATTAGTGTGGAAAAACAACGTTTTGCACTTGTGTTAGTGTTGAAAAACCACTTTTCGCACTTGTGTTAGTGTTGAAAAACCACTTTTCGCACTTGTGTTGGTGCAGGAAACCACTTTTGCATTTGAATTAGTGTGGAAAAACCACTTTTCGCACTTGTGTTAGTGTTGAAAAACCACTTTTCGCACTTGTGTTAGTGTTGAAAAACCACTTTTCGCACTTGTGTTGGTGCAGAAAACCACTTTTGCACTTGTATTAGTGTGGAAAAAACACTTTTTGCACTTGTGATAGTGTTGAAAAACCACTTTTCGCACTTGTGTTAGTGTTGAAAAACCACTTTTCGCACTTGTGTTGGTGCAGGAAACCACTTTTGCACTTGTATTAGTGTGGAAAAACCACTTTTCGCACTTGTGTTATTGTTGAAAAACCACTTTTCGCACTTGTGTTGGTGCAGGAAACCACTTTTGCACTTGTATTAGTGTGGAAAAAATACTTTTCGCACTTGTGTTAGTGTTGAAAAACCACTTTTCGCACTTGTGTTAGTGTTGAAAAACCACTTTTCGAACTTGTGTTGGTGCAGGAAACCACTTTTGCTCTTGTATTAGTGTGGAAAAAACACTTTTTGCACTTGTGATAGTGTTGAAAAACCACTTTTCGCACTTGTGTTAGTGTTGAAAAACCTCTTTTCGCACTTGTGTTGGTGCAGGATACCACTTTTGCACTTGTATTAGTGTGGAAAAACCACTTTTCGCACTTGTGTTAGTGTTGAAAAACCACTTTTCGCACTTGTGTTGGTGCAGGAAACCACTTTCGCACTTGTGTTGGTTCAGGAAACCACTTTTGCACTTGTATTAGTGTGGAAAAAACACTTTTCGCACTTGTGTTAGTGTTGACTTTTCGCACTTATGTTAGTGTTGAAAAACCACTTTTCGCACTTGTGTTGGTGTAGGAAATCACTTTTGCACTTGTATTAGTGTGGAAAAAACACTTTTTACACTTGTGATAGTGTTGAAAAACCACTTTTCGCACTTGTGTTGGTGTTGAAAAACCACTTTTTGCACTTGTCTTGGTGCAGGAAACCACTTTTGCACTTGTATTAGTGTGGAAAAACCCTTTTCGCACTTGTGGTAGTGTTGAAAAACCACTTTTCGCACTTGTGTTAGTGTTGAAAAACCACTTTTCTCACTTGTGTTGGTGCAGGAAACCACTTTAGCACTTGTATTAGTGTGGAAAAACCACTTTTCGCACTTGTGTTAGTGTTGAAAAACCATTTTTCGCACTTGTGTTGGTGCAGTAAACCACTTTTGCACTTGTATTAGTGTGGAAAAACAACTTTTCGCACTTGTGTTAGTGTTGAAAAACCACTTTTCGCACTTGTGTTAGTGTTGAAAAACCACTTTTCGCACTTGTGTTGGTGCAGGAAACCACTTTTGCATTTGAATTAGTGTGGAAAAACCACTTTTCCCACTTGTGTTAGTGTTGAAAAATCACTTTTTGCACTTGTGTTAGTGTTGAAAAACCACTTTTCGCACTTGTGTTGGTGTAGGAAATCACTTTTGCACTTGTATTAGTGTGGAAAAAACACTTTTTACACTTGTGATAGTGTTGAAAAACCACTTTTCGCACTTGTGTTAGTGTTGAAAAACCACTTTTTGCACTTGTCTTGGTGCAGGAAACCACTTTTGCACTTGTATTAGTGTGGAAAAACCCTTTTCGCACTTGTGGTAGTGTTGAAAAACCACTTTTCGCACTTGTGTTAGTGTTGAAAAACCACTTTTCTCACTTGTGTTGGTGCAGGAAACCACTTTAGCACTTGTATTAGTGTGGAAAAACCACTTTTCGCACTTGTGTTAGTGTTGAAAAACCATTTTTCGCACTTGTGTTGGTGCAGGAAACCACTTTTGCACTTGTATTAGTGTGGAAAAACAACGTTTTGCACTTGTGTTAGTGTTGAAAAACCACTTTTCGCACTTGTGTTAGTGTTGAAAAACCACTTTTCGCACTTGTGTTGGTGCAGGAAACCACTTTTGCATTTGAATTAGTGTGGAAAAACCACTTTTCGCACTTGTGTTAGTGTTGAAAAACCACTTTTCGCACTTGTGTTAGTGTTGAAAAACCACTTTTCGCACTTGTGTTGGTGCAGAAAACCACTTTTGCACTTGTATTAGTGTGGAAAAAACACTTTTTGCACTTGTGATAGTGTTGAAAAACCACTTTTCGCACTTGTGTTAGTGTTGAAAAACCACTTTTCGCACTTGAGTTGGTGCAGGAAACCACTTTTGCACTTGTATTAGTGTGGAAAAACCACTTTTCGCACTTGTGTTATTGTTGAAAAACCACTTTTCGCACTTGTGTTGGTGCAGGAAACCACTTTTGCACTTGTATTAGTGTGGAAAAAATACTTTTCGCACTTGTGTTAGTGTTGAAAAACCACTTTTCGCACTTGTGTTAGTGTTGAAAAACCACTTTTCGAACTTGTGTTGGTGCAGGAAACCACTTTTGCTCTTGTATTAGTGTGGAAAAAACACTTTTTGCACTTGTGATAGTGTTGAAAAACCACTTTTCGCACTTGTGTTTGTGTTGAAAAACCACTTTTCGCACTTGTGTTAGTGTTGAAAAACCACGTTTCGCACTTGTGTTGGTGCAGGAAACCACTTTTGCACTTGTATTAGTGTGGAAAAAACACTTTTTGCACTTGTGATAGTGTTGAAAAACCACTTTTCGCACTTGTGTTAGTGTTGAAAAACCACTTTTCGCACTTGTGTTGGTGCAGGAAACCACTTTTGCACTTGTGTTAGTGTTGAAAAACCACTTTTCGCACATGTGTTAGTGTTGAAAAACCACTTTTCGCACTTGTGTTGGTGCAGGAAACCACTTTTGCACTTGTGATAGTGTTGAAAAACCACTTTTCGCACTTGTGTTAGTGTTGAAAAACCACTTTTCGCACTTGTGTTGGTGCAGGAAACCACTTTTGCACTTGTATTAGTGTGGAAAAACCACTTTTCGCACTTGTGTTAGTGTTGAAAAACCACTTTTCGCACTTGTGTTGGTGCAGGAAACCACTTTTGCATTTGTATTAGTGTGGAAAAACCACTTTTCGCACTTGTGTTATTGTTGAAAAACCACTTTTCGCACTTGTGTTGGTGCAGGAAACCACTTTTGCACTTGTATTAGTGTGGAAAAAACACTTTTTGCACTTGTGATAGTGTTGAAAAACCACTTTTCGCACTTGTGTTTGTGTTGAAAAACACTTTTCGCACTTGTGTTGGTGCAGGAAACCACTTTTGCACTTGTATTAGTGTGGAAAACCCACTTTTTGCACTTGTGTTAGTGTTGAAAAACCACTTTTCGCACTTGTGTTATTGTTGAAAAACCACTTTTCGCACTTGTGTTGGTGGAGGAAACCACTTTTGCACTTGTGTTAGTGTTGAAAAACCACTTTTCGCACTTGTGTTGGTGCAGGAAACCACTTTTGCATTTGTATTAGTGTGGAAAAACCACTTTTCGCACTTGTGTTATTGTTGAAAAACCACTTTTCGCACTTGTGTTGGTGCAGGAAACCACTTTTGCACTTGTATTAGTGTGGAAAAAACACTTTTTGCACTTGTGATAGTGTTGAAAAACCACTTTTCGCACTTGTGTTTGTGTTGAAAAACCACTTTTCGCACTTGTGTTGGTGCAGGAAACCACTTTTGCACTTGTATTAGTGTGGAAAAACCACTTTTCGCACTTGTGTTAGTGTTGAAAAACCACTTTTCGCACTTGTGTTATTGTTGAAAAACCACTTTTCGCACTTGTGTTGGTGGAGGAAACCACTTTTGCACTTGTATTAGTGTGGAAAAAACACTTTTTGCACTTGTGATAGTGTTGAAAAACCACTTTTCGCACTTGTGTTAGTGTTGAAAAACCTCTTTTCGCACTTGTGTTGGTGCAGGATACCACTTTTGCACTTGTATTAGTGTGGAAAAACCACTTTTCGCACTAGTGTTAGTGTTGAAAAACCACTTTTCGCACTTGTGTTGGTGCAGGAAACCACTTTCGCACTTGTGTTGGTTCAGGAAACCACTTTTGCACTTGTATTAGTGTGGAAAAAACACTTTTCGCACTTGTGTTAGTGTTGAAAAACCACTTTTCGCACTTATGTTAGTGTTGAAAAACCACTTTTCGCACTTGTGTTGGTGTAGGAAATCACTTTTGCACTTGTATTAGTGTGGAAAAAACACTTTTTACACTTGTGATAGTGTTGAAAAACCACTTTTCGCACTTGTGTTGGTGTTGAAAAACCACTTTTTGCACTTGTCTTGGTGCAGGAAACCACTTTTGCACTTGTATTAGTGTGGAAAAACCCTTTTCGCACTTGTGTTAGTGTTGAAAAACCACTTTTCTCACTTGTGTTGGTGCAGGAAACCACTTTAGCACTTGTATTAGTGTGGAAAAACCACTTTTCGCACTTGTGTTAGTGTTGAAAAACCATTTTTCGCACTTGTGTTGGTGCAGGAAACCACTTTTGCACTTGTATTAGTGTGGAAAAACAACTTTTCGCACTTGTGTTAGTGTTGAAAAACCACTTTTCGCACTTGTGTTAGTGTTGAAAAACCACTTTTCGCACTTGTGTTGGTGCAGAAAACCACTTTTGCACTTGTATTAGTGTGGAAAATTTTGCACTTGTGATAGTGTTGAAAAACCACTTTTCGCACTTGTGTTAGTGTTGAAAAACCACTTTTCGCACTTGTGTTGGTGCAGGAAACCACTTTTGCACTTGTATTAGTGTGGAAAAACCACTTTTCGCACTTGTGTTAGTGTTGAAAAACCACTTTTCGCACTTGTGTTGGTGCAGGAAACCACTTTTGCATTTGTATTAGTGTGGAAAAACCACTTTTCGCACTTGTGTTATTGTTGAAAAACCACTTTTCGCACTTGTGTTGGTGCAGGAAACCACTTTTGCACTTGTATTAGTGTGGAAAAAACACTTTTCGCACTTGTGTTAGTGTTGAAAAACCACTTTTCGCACTTGTGTTAGTGTTGAAAAACCACTTTTCGAACTTGTGTTGGTGCAGGAAACCACTTTTGCTCTTGTATTAGTGTGGAAAAAACACTTTTTGCACTTGTGATAGTGTTGAAAAACCACTTTTCGCACTTGTGTTTGTGTTGAAAAACCACTTTTCGCACTTGTGTTAGTGTTGAAAAACCACGTTTCGCACTTGTGTTGGTGCAGGAAACCACTTTTGCAATTGTATTAGTGTGGAAAAAACACTTTTTGCACTTGTGATAGTGTTGAAAAACCACTTTTCGCACTTGTGTTAGTGTTGAAAAACCACTTTTCGCACTTGTGTTGGTGCAGGAAACCACTTTTGCACTTGTGTTAGTGTTGAAAAACCACTTTTCGCACTTGTGTTAGTGTTGAAAAACCACTTTTCGCACTTGTGTTGGTGCAGGAAACCACTTTTGCACTTGTGATAGTGTTGAAAAACCACTTTTTGCACTTGTGTTGGTGCAGGAAACCACTTTTGCACTTGTATTAGTGTGGAAAAACCACTTTTCGCACTTGTGTTAGTGTTGAAAAACCACTTTTCGCACTTGTGTTGGTGCAGGAAACCACTTTTGCATTTGTATTAGTGTGGAAAAACCACTTTTCGCACTTGTGTTATTGTTGAAAAACCACTTTTCGCACTTGTGTTGGTGCAGGAAACCACTTTTCTCACTTGTATTAGTGTGGAAAAAACACTTTTTGCACTTGTGATAGTGTTGAAAAACCACTTTTCGCACTTGTGTTTGTGTTGAAAAACCACTTTTCGCACTTGTGTTGGTGCAGGAAACCACTTTTGCACTTGTATTAGTGTGGAAAAACCACTTTTCGCACTTGTGTTAGTGTTGAAAAACCACTTTTCGCACTTGTGTTATTGTTGAAAAACCACTTTCCGCACTTGTGTTGGTGGAGGAAACCACTTTTGCACTTGTATTAGTGTGGAAAAAACACTTTTTGCACTTGTGATAGTGTTGAAAAACCACTTTTCGCACTTGTGTTAGTGTTGAAAAACCTCTTTTTGCACTTGTGTTGGTGCAGGATACCACTTTTGCACTTGTATTAGTGTGGAAAAACCACTTTTCGCACTTGTGTTAGTGTTGAAAAACCACTTTTCGCACTTGTGTTGCAGGAAACCACTTTCGCACTTGTGTTGGTTCAGGAAACCACTTTTGCACTTGTATTAGTGTGGAAAAAACACTTTTCGCACTTGTGTTAGTGTTGAAAAACCACTTTTCGCACTTATGTTAGTGTTGAAAAACCACTTTTCGCACTTGTGTTGGTGTAGGAAATCACTTTTGCACTTGTATTAGTGTGGAAAAACACTTTTTACACTTGTGATAGTGTTTAAAAACCACTTTTCACACTTGTGTTGGTGTTGAAAAACAAATGTTGCACTTGTCTTGGTGCAGGAAACCACTTTTGCACTTGTATTAGTGTGGAAAACCCCTTTTCGCACTTGTGGTAGTGTTGAAAAACCACTTTTCGCACTTGTGTTAGTGTTGAAAAACCACTTTTCTCACTTGTGTTGGTGCAGGAAACCACTTTCGCACTTGTATTAGTGTGGAAAAACCACTTTTCGCACTTGTGTTATTGTTGAAAAAACCATTTTTCGCACTTGTGTTGGTGCAGGAAACCACTTTTGCACTTGTATTAGTGTGGAAAAACAACTTTTCGCACTTGTGTTAGTGTTGAAAAACCACTTTTCGCACTTGTGTTAGTGTTGAAAAACCACTTTTCGCACTTGTGTTGGTGCAGAGAAACCACTTTTGCATTTGAATTAGTGTGAAAAACCACTTTTCGCACTTGTGTTAGTGTTGAAAAACCACTTTTTGCACTTGTGTTAGTGTTGAAAAACCACTTTTCGCACTTGTGTTGGTGTAGGAAATCACTTTTGCACTTGTATTAGTGTGGAAAAAACACTTTTTACACTTGTGATAGTGTTGAAAAACCACTTTTCGCACTTGTGTTAGTGTTGAAAAACCACTTTTTGCACTTGTCTTGGTGCAGGAAACCACTTTTGCACTTGTATTAGTGTGGAAAACCCTTTTCGCACTTGTGGTAGTGTTGAAAAACCACTTTTCGCACTTGTGTTAGTGTTGAAAAACCACTTTTCTCGCTTGTGTTGGTGCAGGAAACCACTTTAGCACTTGTATTAGTGTGGAAAAACCACTTTTCGCACTTGTGTTAGTGTTGAAAAACCATTTTTCGCACTTGTGTTGGTGCAGGAAACCACTTTTGCACTTGTATTAGTGTGGAAAAACAACGTTTTGCACTTGTGTTAGTGTTGAAAAACCACTTTTCGCACTTGTGTTAGTGTTGAAAAACCACTTTTCGCACTTGTGTTGGTGCAGGAAACCACTTTTGCATTTGAATTAGTGTGGAGAAACCACTTTTCGCACTTGTGTTAGTGTTGAAAAACCACTTTTCGCACTTGTGTTAGTGTTGAAAAACCACTTTTCGCACTTGTGTTGGTGCAGAAAACCACTTTTGCACTTGTATTAGTGTGGAAAAAACACTTTTTGCACTTGTGATAGTGTTGAAAAACCACTTTTCGCACTTGTGTTAGTGTTGAAAAACCACTTTTCGCACTTGTGTTGGTGCAGGAAACCACTTTTGCACTTGTATTAGTGTGGAAAAACCACTTTTCGCACTTGTGTTATTGTTGAAAAACCACTTTTCGCACTTGTGTTGGTGCAGGAAACCACTTTTGCACTTGTATTAGTGTGGAAAAAACACTTTTCGCACTTGTGTTAGTGTTGAAAAACCACTTTTCGCACTTGTGTTAGTGTTGAAAAACCACTTTTCGAACTTGTGTTGGTGCAGGAAACCACTTTTGCTCTTGTATTAGTGTGGAAAAAACACTTTTTGCACTTGTGATAGTGTTGAAAAACCACTTTTCGCACTTGTGTTTGTGTTGAAAAACCACTTTTCGCACTTGTGTTAGTGTTGAAAAACCACGTTTCGCACTTGTGTTGGTGCAGGAAACCACTTTTGCACTTGTATTAGTGTGGAAAAAACACTTTTTGCACTTGTGATAGTGTTGAAAAACCACTTTTCGCACTTGTGTTAGTGTTGAAAAACCACTTTTCGCACTTGTGTTGGTGCAGGAAACCACTTTTGCACTTGTGTTAGTGTTGAAAAACCACTTTTCGCACATGTGTTAGTGTTGAAAAACCACTTTTCGCACTTGTGTTGGTGCAGGAAACCACTTTTGCACTTGTGATAGTGTTGAAAAACCACTTTTCGCACTTGTGTTAGTGTTGAAAAACCACTTTTCGCACTAGTGTTGGTGCAGGAAACCACTTTTGCACTTGTATTAGTGTGGAAAAACCACTTTTCGCACTTGTGTTAGTGTTGAAAAACCACTTTTCGCACTTGTGTTGGTGCAGGAAACCACTTTTGCATTTGTATTAGTGTGGAAAAACCACTTTTCGCACTTATGTTATTGTTGAAAAACCACTTTTCGCACTTGCGTTGGTGCAGGAAACCACTTTTGCACTTGTATTAGTGTGGAAAAAACACTTTTTGCACTTGTGATAGTGTTGAAAAACCACTTTTCGCACTTGTGTTTGTGTTGAAAAACACTTTTCGCACTTGTGTTGGTGCAGGAAACCACTTTTGCACTTGTATTAGTGTGGAAAAACCACTTTTTGCACTTGTGTTAGTGTTGAAAAACCACTTTTCGCACTTGTGTTATTGTTGAAAAACCACTTTTCGCACTTGTGTTGGTGGAGGAAACCACTTTTGCACTTGTGTTAGTGTTGAAAAACCACTTTTCGCACTTGTGTTGGTGCAGGAAACCACTTTTGCATTTGTATTAGTGTGGAAAAACCACTTTTCGCACTTGTGTTATTGTTGAAAAACCACTTTTCGCACTTGTGTTGGTGCAGGAAACCACTTTTGCACTTGTATTAGTGTGGAAAAACCACTTTTTGCACTTGTGATAGTGTTGAAAAACCACTTTTCGCACTTGTGTTTGTGTTGAAAAACCACTTTTCGCACTTGTGTTGGTGCAGGAAACCACTTTTGCACTTGTATTAGTGTGGAAAACCACTTTTCGCACTTGTGTTAGTGTTGAAAAACCACTTTTCGCACTTGTGTTATTGTTGAAAAACCACTTTTCGCACTTGTGTTGGTGGAGGTAACCACTTTTGCACTTGTATTAGTGTGGAAAAAACACTTTTTGCACTTGTGTTGGTGCAGGAAACCACTTTTGCTCTTGTATTAGTGTGGAAAAAACACTTTTTGCACTTGTGATAGTGTTGAAAAACCACTTTTCGCACTTGTGTTTGTGTTGAAAAACCACTTTTCGCACTTGTGTTAGTGTTGAAAAACCACGTTTCGCACTTGTGTTGGTGCAGGAAACCACTTTTGCACTTGTATTAGTGTGGAAAAAACACTTTTTGCACTTGTGATAGTGTTGAAAAACCACTTTTCGCACTTGTGTTAGTGTTGAAAAACCACTTTTCGCACTTGTGTTGGTGCAGGAAACCACTTTTGCACTTGTGTTAGTGTTGAAAAACCACTTTTCGCACATGTGTTACTGTTGAAAAACCACTTTTCGCACTTGTGTTGGTGCAGGAAACCACTTTTGCACTTGTGATAGTGTTGAAAAACCACTTTTCGCACTTGTGTTAGTGTTGAAAAACCACTTTTCGCACTTGTGTTGGTGCAGGAAACCACTTTTGCACTTGTATTAGTGTGGAAAAACCACTTTTCGCACTTGTGTTAGTGTTGAAAAACCACTTTTCGCACTTGTGTTGGTGCAGGAAACCACTTTTGCATTTGTATTAGTGTGGAAAAACCACTTTTCGCACTTGTGTTATTGTTGAAAAACCACTTTTCGCACTTGTGTTGGTGCAGGAAACCACTTTTGCACTTGTATTAGTGTGGAAAAAACACTTTTTGCACTTGTGATAGTGTTGAAAAACCACTTTTCGCACTTGTGTTTGTGTTGAAAAACACTTTTCGCACTTGTGTTGGTGCAGGAAACCACTTTTGCACTTGTATTAGTGTGGAAAAACCACTTTTTGCACTTGTGTTAGTGTTGAAAAACCACTTTTCGCACTTGTGTTATTGTTGAAAAACCACTTTTCGCACTTGTGTTGGTGGAGGAAACCACTTTTGCACTTGTGTTAGTGTTGAAAAACCACTTTTCGCACTTGTGTTGGTGCAGGAAACCACTTTTGCATTTGTATTAGTGTGGAAAAACCACTTTTCGCGCTTGTGTTATTGTTGAAAAACCACTTTTCGCACTTGTGTTGGTGCAGGAAACCACTTTTGCACTTGTATTAGTGTGGAAAAAACACTTTTTGCACTTGTGATAGTGTTGAAAAACCACTTTTCGCACTTGTGTTTGTGTTGAAAAACCACTTTTCGCACTTGTGTTGGTGCAGGAAACCACTTTTGCACTTGTATTAGTGTGGAAAAACCACTTTTCGCACTTGTGTTAGTGTTGAAAAACCACTTTTCGCACTTGTGTTATTGTTGAAAAACCACTTTTCGCACTTGTGTTGGTGGAGGAAACCACTTTTGCACTTGTATTAGTGTGGAAAAAACACTTTTTGCACTTGTGATAGTGTTGAAAAACCACTTTTCGCACTTGTGTTAGTGTTGAAAAACCACTTTTCGCACTTGTGTTGGTGCAGGATACCACTTTTGCACTTGTATTAGTGTGGAAAAACCACTTTTCGCACTAGTGTTAGTGTTGAAAAACCACTTTTCGCACTTGTGTTGGTGCAGGAAACCACTTTCGCACTTGTGTTGGTTCAGGAAACCACTTTTGCACTTGTATTAGTGTGGAAAAAACACTTTTCGCACTTGTGTTAGTGTTGAAAAACCACTTTTCGCACTTATGTTAGTGTTGAAAAACCACTTTTCGCACTTGTGTTGGTGTAGGAAATCACTTTTGCACTTGTATTAGTGTGGAAAAAACACTTTTTACACTTGTGATAGTGTTGAAAAACCACTTTTCGCACTTGTGTTGGTGTTGAAAAACCACTTTTTGCACTTGTCTTGGTGCAGGAAACCACTTTTGCACTTGTATTAGTGTGGAAAAACCCTTTTCGCACTTGTGGTAGTGTTGAAAAACCACTTTTCGCACTTGTGTTAGTGTTGAAAAACCACTTTTCTCACTTGTGTTGGTGCAGGAAACCACTTTAGCACTTGTATTAGTGTGGAAAAACCACTTTTCGCACTTGTGTTAGTGTTGAAAAACCATTTTTCGCACTTGTGTTGGTGCAGGAAACCACTTTTGCACTTGTATTAGTGTGGAAAAACAACTTTTCGCACTTGTGTTAGTGTTGAAAAACCACTTTTCGCACTTGTGTTAGTGTTGAAAAACCACTTTTCGCACTTGTGTTGGTGCAGAAAACCACTTTTGCACTTGTATTAGTGTGGAAAATTTTGCACTTGTGATAGTGTTGAAAAACCACTTTTCGCACTTGTGTTAGTGTTGAAAAACCACTTTTCGCACTTGTGTTGGTGCAGGAAACCACTTTTGCTCTTGTATTAGTGTGGAAAAAACACTTTTTGCACTTGTGATAGTGTTGAAAAACCACTTTTCGCACTTGTGTTTGTGTTGAAAAACCACTTTTCGCACTTGTGTTAGTGTTGAAAAACCACGTTTCGCACTTGTGTTGGTGCAGGAAACCACTTTTGCACTTGTATTAGTGTGGAAAAAACACTTTTTGCACTTGTGATAGTGTTGAAAAAACACTTTTCGCACTTGTGTTAGTGTTGAAAAACCACTTTTCGCACTTGTGTTGGTGCAGGAAACCACTTTTGCACTTGTGTTAGTGTTGAAAAACCACTTTTCGCACATGTGTTAGTGTTGAAAAACCACTTTTCGCACTTGTGTTGGTGCAGGAAACCACTTTTGCACTTGTGATAGTGTTGAAAAACCACTTTTCGCACTTGTGTTAGTGTTGAAAAACCACTTTTCGCACTAGTGTTGGTGCAGGAAACCACTTTTGCACTTGTATTAGTGTGGAAAAACCACTTTTCGCACTTGTGTTAGTGTTGAAAAACCACTTTTCGCACTTGTGTTGGTGCAGGAAACCACTTTTGCATTTGTATTAGTGTGGAAAAACCACTTTTCGCACTTATGTTATTGTTGAAAAACCACTTTTCGCACTTGCGTTGGTGCAGGAAACCACTTTTGCACTTGTATTAGTGTGGAAAAAACACTTTTTGCACTTGTGATAGTGTTGAAAAACCACTTTTCGCACTTGTGTTTGTGTTGAAAAACACTTTTCGCACTTGTGTTGGTGCAGGAAACCACTTTTGCACTTGTATTAGTGTGGAAAAACCACTTTTTGCACTTGTGTTAGTGTTGAAAAACCACTTTTCGCACTTGTGTTATTGTTGAAAAACCACTTTTCGCACTTGTGTTGGTGGAGGAAACCACTTTTGCACTTGTGTTAGTGTTGAAAAACCACTTTTCGCACTTGTGTTGGTGCAGGAAACCACTTTTGCATTTGTATTAGTGTGGAAAAACCACTTTTCGCACTTGTGTTATTGTTGAAAAACCACTTTTCGCACTTGTGTTGGTGCAGGAAACCACTTTTGCACTTGTATTAGTGTGGAAAAACCACTTTTTGCACTTGTGATAGTGTTGAAAAACCACTTTTCGCACTTGTGTTTGTGTTGAAAAACCACTTTTCGCACTTGTGTTGGTGCAGGAAACCACTTTTGCACTTGTATTAGTGTGGAAAACCACTTTTCGCACTTGTGTTAGTGTTGAAAAACCACTTTTCGCACTTGTGTTATTGTTGAAAAACCACTTTTCGCACTTGTGTTGGTGGAGGTAACCACTTTTGCACTTGTATTAGTGTGGAAAAAACACTTTTTGCACTTGTGTTGGTGCAGGAAACCACTTTTGCTCTTGTATTAGTGTGGAAAAAACACTTTTTGCACTTGTGATAGTGTTGAAAAACCACTTTTCGCACTTGTGTTTGTGTTGAAAAACCACTTTTCGCACTTGTGTTAGTGTTGAAAAACCACGTTTCGCACTTGTGTTGGTGCAGGAAACCACTTTTGCACTTGTATTAGTGTGGAAAAAACACTTTTTGCACTTGTGATAGTGTTGAAAAACCACTTTTCGCACTTGTGTTAGTGTTGAAAAACCACTTTTCGCACTTGTGTTGGTGCAGGAAACCACTTTTGCACTTGTGTTAGTGTTGAAAAACCACTTTTCGCACATGTGTTACTGTTGAAAAACCACTTTTCGCACTTGTGTTGGTGCAGGAAACCACTTTTGCACTTGTGATAGTGTTGAAAAACCACTTTTCGCACTTGTGTTAGTGTTGAAAAACCACTTTTCGCACTTGTGTTGGTGCAGGAAACCACTTTTGCACTTGTATTAGTGTGGAAAAACCACTTTTCGCACTTGTGTTAGTGTTGAAAAACCACTTTTCGCACTTGTGTTGGTGCAGGAAACCACTTTTGCATTTGTATTAGTGTGGAAAAACCACTTTTCGCACTTGTGTTATTGTTGAAAAACCACTTTTCGCACTTGTGTTGGTGCAGGAAACCACTTTTGCACTTGTATTAGTGTGGAAAAAACACTTTTTGCACTTGTGATAGTGTTGAAAAACCACTTTTCGCACTTGTGTTTGTGTTGAAAAACACTTTTCGCACTTGTGTTGGTGCAGGAAACCACTTTTGCACTTGTATTAGTGTGGAAAAACCACTTTTTGCACTTGTGTTAGTGTTGAAAAACCACTTTTCGCACTTGTGTTATTGTTGAAAAACCACTTTTCGCACTTGTGTTGGTGGAGGAAACCACTTTTGCACTTGTGTTAGTGTTGAAAAACCACTTTTCGCACTTGTGTTGGTGCAGGAAACCACTTTTGCATTTGTATTAGTGTGGAAAAACCACTTTTCGCGCTTGTGTTATTGTTGAAAAACCACTTTTCGCACTTGTGTTGGTGCAGGAAACCACTTTTGCACTTGTATTAGTGTGGAAAAAACACTTTTTGCACTTGTGATAGTGTTGAAAAACCACTTTTCGCACTTGTGTTTGTGTTGAAAAACCACTTTTCGCACTTGTGTTGGTGCAGGAAACCACTTTTGCACTTGTATTAGTGTGGAAAAACCACTTTTCGCACTTGTGTTAGTGTTGAAAAACCACTTTTCGCACTTGTGTTATTGTTGAAAAACCACTTTTCGCACTTGTGTTGGTGGAGGAAACCACTTTTGCACTTGTATTAGTGTGGAAAAAACACTTTTTGCACTTGTGATAGTGTTGAAAAACCACTTTTCGCACTTGTGTTAGTGTTGAAAAACCACTTTTCGCACTTGTGTTGGTGCAGGATACCACTTTTGCACTTGTATTAGTGTGGAAAAACCACTTTTCGCACTAGTGTTAGTGTTGAAAAACCACTTTTCGCACTTGTGTTGGTGCAGGAAACCACTTTCGCACTTGTGTTGGTTCAGGAAACCACTTTTGCACTTGTATTAGTGTGGAAAAAACACTTTTCGCACTTGTGTTAGTGTTGAAAAACCACTTTTCGCACTTATGTTAGTGTTGAAAAACCACTTTTCGCACTTGTGTTGGTGTAGGAAATCACTTTTGCACTTGTATTAGTGTGGAAAAAACACTTTTTACACTTGTGATAGTGTTGAAAAACCACTTTTCGCACTTGTGTTGGTGTTGAAAAACCACTTTTTGCACTTGTCTTGGTGCAGGAAACCACTTTTGCACTTGTATTAGTGTGGAAAAACCCTTTTCGCACTTGTGGTAGTGTTGAAAAACCACTTTTCGCACTTGTGTTAGTGTTGAAAAACCACTTTTCTCACTTGTGTTGGTGCAGGAAACCACTTTAGCACTTGTATTAGTGTGGAAAAACCACTTTTCGCACTTGTGTTAGTGTTGAAAAACCATTTTTCGCACTTGTGTTGGTGCAGGAAACCACTTTTGCACTTGTATTAGTGTGGAAAAACAACTTTTCGCACTTGTGTTAGTGTTGAAAAACCACTTTTCGCACTTGTGTTAGTGTTGAAAAACCACTTTTCGCACTTGTGTTGGTGCAGAAAACCACTTTTGCACTTGTATTAGTGTGGAAAATTTTGCACTTGTGATAGTGTTGAAAAACCACTTTTCGCACTTGTGTTAGTGTTGAAAAACCACTTTTCGCACTTGTGTTGGTGCAGGAAACCACTTTTGCTCTTGTATTAGTGTGGAAAAAACACTTTTTGCACTTGTGATAGTGTTGAAAAACCACTTTTCGCACTTGTGTTTGTGTTGAAAAACCACTTTTCGCACTTGTGTTAGTGTTGAAAAACCACGTTTCGCACTTGTGTTGGTGCAGGAAACCACTTTTGCACTTGTATTAGTGTGGAAAAAACACTTTTTGCACTTGTGATAGTGTTGAAAAACCACTTTTCGCACTTGTGTTAGTGTTGAAAAACCACTTTTCGCACTTGTGTTGGTGCAGGAAACCACTTTTGCACTTGTGTTAGTGTTGAAAAACCACTTTTCGCACATGTGTTAGTGTTGAAAAACCACTTTTCGCACTTGTGTTGGTGCAGGAAACCACTTTTGCACTTGTGATAGTGTTGAAAAACCACTTTTCGCACTTGTGTTAGTGTTGAAAAACCACTTTTCGCACTAGTGTTGGTGCAGGAAACCACTTTTGCACTTGTATTAGTGTGGAAAAACCACTTTTCGCACTTGTGTTAGTGTTGAAAAACCACTTTTCGCACTTGTGTTGGTGCAGGAAACCACTTTTGCATTTGTATTAGTGTGGAAAAACCACTTTTCGCACTTATGTTATTGTTGAAAAACCACTTTTCGCACTTGCGTTGGTGCAGGAAACCACTTTTGCACTTGTATTAGTGTGGAAAAAACACTTTTTGCACTTGTGATAGTGTTGAAAAACCACTTTTCGCACTTGTGTTTGTGTTGAAAAACACTTTTCGCACTTGTGTTGGTGCAGGAAACCACTTTTGCACTTGTATTAGTGTGGAAAAACCACTTTTTGCACTTGTGTTAGTGTTGAAAAACCACTTTTCGCACTTGTGTTATTGTTGAAAAACCACTTTTCGCACTTGTGTTGGTGGAGGAAACCACTTTTGCACTTGTGTTAGTGTTGAAAAACCACTTTTCGCACTTGTGTTGGTGCAGGAAACCACTTTTGCATTTGTATTAGTGTGGAAAAACCACTTTTCGCACTTGTGTTATTGTTGAAAAACCACTTTTCGCACTTGTGTTGGTGCAGGAAACCACTTTTGCACTTGTATTAGTGTGGAAAAACCACTTTTTGCACTTGTGATAGTGTTGAAAAACCACTTTTCGCACTTGTGTTTGTGTTGAAAAACCACTTTTCGCACTTGTGTTGGTGCAGGAAACCACTTTTGCACTTGTATTAGTGTGGAAAACCACTTTTCGCACTTGTGTTAGTGTTGAAAAACCACTTTTCGCACTTGTGTTATTGTTGAAAAACCACTTTTCGCACTTGTGTTGGTGGAGGTAACCACTTTTGCACTTGTATTAGTGTGGAAAAAACACTTTTTGCACTTGTGTTGGTGCAGGAAACCACTTTTGCTCTTGTATTAGTGTGGAAAAAACACTTTTTGCACTTGTGATAGTGTTGAAAAACCACTTTTCGCACTTGTGTTTGTGTTGAAAAACCACTTTTCGCACTTGTGTTAGTGTTGAAAAACCACGTTTCGCACTTGTGTTGGTGCAGGAAACCACTTTTGCACTTGTATTAGTGTGGAAAAAACACTTTTTGCACTTGTGATAGTGTTGAAAAACCACTTTTTGCACTTGTGATAGTGTTGAAAAACCACTTTTCGCACTTGTGTTAGTGTTGAAAAACCACTTTTCGCACTTGTGTTGGTGCAGGAAACCACTTTTGCACTTGTGTTAGTGTTGAAAAACCACTTTTCGCACATGTGTTACTGTTGAAAAACCACTTTTCGCACTTGTGTTGGTGCAGGAAACCACTTTTGCACTTGTGATAGTGTTGAAAAACCACTTTTCGCACTTGTGTTAGTGTTGAAAAACCACTTTTCGCACTTGTGTTGGTGCAGGAAACCACTTTTGCACTTGTATTAGTGTGGAAAAACCACTTTTCGCACTTGTGTTAGTGTTGAAAAACCACTTTTCGCACTTGTGTTGGTGCAGGAAACCACTTTTGCATTTGTATTAGTGTGGAAAAACCACTTTTCGCACTTGTGTTATTGTTGAAAAACCACTTTTCGCACTTGTGTTGGTGCAGGAAACCACTTTTGCACTTGTATTAGTGTGGAAAAAACACTTTTTGCACTTGTGATAGTGTTGAAAAACCACTTTTCGCACTTGTGTTTGTGTTGAAAAACACTTTTCGCACTTGTGTTGGTGCAGGAAACCACTTTTGCACTTGTATTAGTGTGGAAAAACCACTTTTTGCACTTGTGTTAGTGTTGAAAAACCACTTTTCGCACTTGTGTTATTGTTGAAAAACCACTTTTCGCACTTGTGTTGGTGGAGGAAACCACTTTTGCACTTGTGTTAGTGTTGAAAAACCACTTTTCGCACTTGTGTTGGTGCAGGAAACCACTTTTGCATTTGTATTAGTGTGGAAAAACCACTTTTCGCGCTTGTGTTATTGTTGAAAAACCACTTTTCGCACTTGTGTTGGTGCAGGAAACCACTTTTGCACTTGTATTAGTGTGGAAAAAACACTTTTTGCACTTGTGATAGTGTTGAAAAACCACTTTTCGCACTTGTGTTTGTGTTGAAAAACCACTTTTCGCACTTGTGTTGGTGCAGGAAACCACTTTTGCACTTGTATTAGTGTGGAAAAACCACTTTTCGCACTTGTGTTAGTGTTGAAAAACCACTTTTCGCACTTGTGTTATTGTTGAAAAACCACTTTTCGCACTTGTGTTGGTGGAGGAAACCACTTTTGCACTTGTATTAGTGTGGAAAAAACACTTTTTGCACTTGTGATAGTGTTGAAAAACCACTTTTCGCACTTGTGTTAGTGTTGAAAAACCACTTTTCGCACTTGTGTTGGTGCAGGATACCACTTTTGCACTTGTATTAGTGTGGAAAAACCACTTTTCGCACTAGTGTTAGTGTTGAAAAACCACTTTTCGCACTTGTGTTGGTGCAGGAAACCACTTTCGCACTTGTGTTGGTTCAGGAAACCACTTTTGCACTTGTATTAGTGTGGAAAAAACACTTTTCGCACTTGTGTTAGTGTTGAAAAACCACTTTTCGCACTTATGTTAGTGTTGAAAAACCACTTTTCGCACTTGTGTTGGTGTAGGAAATCACTTTTGCACTTGTATTAGTGTGGAAAAAACACTTTTTACACTTGTGATAGTGTTGAAAAACCACTTTTCGCACTTGTGTTGGTGTTGAAAAACCACTTTTTGCACTTGTCTTGGTGCAGGAAACCACTTTTGCACTTGTATTAGTGTGGAAAAACCCTTTTCGCACTTGTGGTAGTGTTGAAAAACCACTTTTCGCACTTGTGTTAGTGTTGAAAAACCACTTTTCTCACTTGTGTTGGTGCAGGAAACCACTTTAGCACTTGTATTAGTGTGGAAAAACCACTTTTCGCACTTGTGTTAGTGTTGAAAAACCATTTTTCGCACTTGTGTTGGTGCAGGAAACCACTTTTGCACTTGTATTAGTGTGGAAAAACAACTTTTCGCACTTGTGTTAGTGTTGAAAAACCACTTTTCGCACTTGTGTTAGTGTTGAAAAACCACTTTTCGCACTTGTGTTGGTGCAGAAAACCACTTTTGCACTTGTATTAGTGTGGAAAATTTTGCACTTGTGATAGTGTTGAAAAACCACTTTTCGCACTTGTGTTAGTGTTGAAAAACCACTTTTCGCACTTGTGTTGGTGCAGGAAACCACTTTTGCACTTGTATTAGTGTGGAAAAACCACTTTTCGCACTTGTGTTAGTGTTGAAAAACCACTTTTCGCACTTGTGTTGGTGCAGGAAACCACTTTTGCATTTGTATTAGTGTGGAAAAACCACTTTTCGCACTTGTGTTATTGTTGAAAAACCACTTTTCGCACTTGTGTTGGTGCAGGAAACCACTTTTGCACTTGTATTAGTGTGGAAAAAACACTTTTCGCACTTGTGTTAGTGTTGAAAAACCACTTTTCGCACTTGTGTTAGTGTTGAAAAACCACTTTTCGAACTTGTGTTGGTGCAGGAAACCACTTTTGCTCTTGTATTAGTGTGGAAAAAACACTTTTTGCACTTGTGATAGTGTTGAAAAACCACTTTTCGCACTTGTGTTTGTGTTGAAAAACCACTTTTCGCACTTGTGTTAGTGTTGAAAAACCACGTTTCGCACTTGTGTTGGTGCAGGAAACCACTTTTGCACTTGTATTAGTGTGGAAAAAACACTTTTTGCACTTGTGATAGTGTTGAAAAACCACTTTTCGCACTTGTGTTAGTGTTGAAAAACCACTTTTCGCACTTGTGTTGGTGCAGGAAACCACTTTTGCACTTGTGTTAGTGTTGAAAAACCACTTTTCGCACTTGTGTTAGTGTTGAAAAACCACTTTTCGCACTTGTGTTGGTGCAGGAAACCACTTTTGCACTTGTGATAGTGTTGAAAAACCACTTTTTGCACTTGTGTTGGTGCAGGAAACCACTTTTGCACTTGTATTAGTGTGGAAAAACCACTTTTCGCACTTGTGTTAGTGTTGAAAAACCACTTTTCGCACTTGTGTTGGTGCAGGAAACCACTTTTGCATTTGTATTAGTGTGGAAAAACCACTTTTTGCACTTGTGTTATTGTTGAAAAACCACTTTTCGCACTTGTGTTGGTGCAGGAAACCACTTTTCTCACTTGTATTAGTGTGGAAAAAACACTTTTTGCACTTGTGATAGTGTTGAAAAACCACTTTTCGCACTTGTGTTTGTGTTGAAAAACCACTTTTCGCACTTGTGTTGGTGCAGGAAACCACTTTTGCACTTGTATTAGTGTGGAAAAACCACTTTTCGCACTTGTGTTAGTGTTGAAAAACCACTTTTCGCACTTGTGTTATTGTTGAAAAACCACTTTTCGCACTTGTGTTGGTGGAGGAAACCACTTTTGCACTTGTATTAGTGTGGAAAAAACACTTTTTGCACTTGTGATAGTGTTGAAAAACCACTTTTCGCACTTGTGTTAGTGTTGAAAAACCTCTTTTCGCACTTGTGTTGGTGCAGGATACCACTTTTGCACTTGTATTAGTGTGGAAAAACCACTTTTCGCACTTGTGTTAGTGTTGAAAAACCACTTTTCGCACTTGTGTTGCAGGAAACCACTTTCGCACTTGTGTTGGTTCAGGAAACCACTTTTGCACTTGTATTAGTGTGGAAAAAACACTTTTCGCACTTGTGTTAGTGTTGAAAAACCACTTTTCGCACTTATGTTAGTGTTGAAAAACCACTTTTCGCACTTGTGTTGGTGTAGGAAATCACTTTTGCACTTGTATTAGTGTGGAAAAACACTTTTTACACTTGTGATAGTGTTTAAAAACCACTTTTCACACTTGTGTTGGTGTTGAAAAACAAATGTTGCACTTGTCTTGGTGCAGGAAACCACTTTTGCACTTGTATTAGTGTGGAAAAACCCTTTTCGCACTTGTGGTAGTGTTGAAAAACCACTTTTCGCACTTGTGTTAGTGTTGAAAAACCACTTTTCTCACTTGTGTTGGTGCAGGAAACCACTTTAGCACTTGTATTAGTGTGGAAAAACCACTTTTCGCACTTGTGTTATTGTTGAAAAACCATTTTTCGCACTTGTGTTGGTGCAGGAAACCACTTTTGCACTTGTATTAGTGTGGAAAAACAACTTTTCGCACTTGTGTTAGTGTTGAAAAACCACTTTTCGCACTTGTGTTAGTGTTGAAAAATCACTTTTCGCACTTGTGTTGGTGCAGGAAACCACTTTTGCATTTGTATTAGTGTGGAAAAACCACTTTTCGCACTTGTGTTATTGTTGAAAAACCACTTTTCGCACTTGTGTTGGTGCAGGAAACCACTTTTGCACTTGTATTAGTGTGGAAAAAACACTTTTTGCACTTGTGATAGTGTTGAAAAACTACTTTTCGCACTTGTGTTTGTGTTGAAAAACACTTTTCGCACTTGTGTTGGTGCAGGAAACCACTTTTGCACTTGTATTAGTGTGGAAAAACCACTTTTTGCACTTGTGTTAGTGTTGAAAAACCACTTTTCGCACTTGTGTTATTGTTGAAAAACCACTTTTCACACTTGTGTTGGTGGAGGAAACCACTTTTGCACTTGTGTTAGTGTTGAAAAACCACTTTTCGCACTTGTGTTGGTGCAGGAAACCACTTTTGCATTTGTATTAGTGTGGAAAAACCACTTTTCGCACTTGTGTTATTGTTGAAAAACCACTTTTCGCACTTGTGTTGGTGCAGGAAACCACTTTTGCACTTGTATTAGTGTGGAAAAAACACTTTTTGCACTTGTGATAGTGTTGAAAAACCACTTTTCGCACTTGTGTTTGTGTTGAAAAACAAATGTTGCACTTGTCTTGGTGCAGGAAACCACTTTTGCACTTGTATTAGTGTGGAAAAACCCTTTTCGCACTTGTGGTAGTGTTGAAAAACCACTTTTCGCACTTGTGTTAGTGTTGAAAAACCACTTTTCTCACTTGTGTTGGTGCAGGAAACCACTTTAGCACTTGTATTAGTGTGGAAAACCCACTTTTCGCACTTGTGTTATTGTTGAAAAACCACTTTTCGCACTTGTGTTGGTGCAGGAAACCACTTTTGCACTTGTATTAGTGTGGAAAAACCACTTTTCGCACTTGTGTTATTGTTGAAAAACCACTTTTCGCACTTGTGTTGGTGCAGGAAACCACTTTTGCACTTGTATTAGTGTGGAAAAAACACTTTTCGCACTTGTGTTAGTGTTGAAAAACCACTTTTCGCACTTGTGTTGGTGCAGGAAACCACTTTTGCATTTGAATTACTGTGGAAAAACCACTTTTCGCACTTGTGTTAGTGTTGAAAAACCACTTTTCGCACTTGTGTTAGTGTTGAAAAACCACTTTTCGCACTTGTGTTGGTGCAGAAAACCACTTTTGCACTTTTATTAGTGTGGAAAAAACACTTTTTGCGCTTGTGATAGTTTTGAAAAACCACTTTTCGCACTTGTGTTAGTGTTGAAAAACCACTTTTCGCACTTGTGTTGGTGCAGGAAACCACTTTTGCACTTGTATTAGTGTGGAAAACCACTTTTTGCACTTGTGTTAGTGTTGAAAAACCACTTTTCGCACTTGTGTTGGTGCAGGAAACCACTTTTGCATTTGTATTAGTGTGGAAAAACCACTTTTCGCACTTGTGTTATTGTTGAAAAACCACTTTTCGCACTTGTGTTGGTGCAGGAAACCACTTTTGCACTTGTATTAGTGTGGAAAAAACACTTTTCGCACTTGTGTTAGTGTTGAAAAACCACTTTTCGCACTTGTGTTAGTGTTGAAAAACCACTTTTCGAACTTGTGTTGGTGCAGGAAACCACTTTTGCTCTTGTATTAGTGTGGAAAAAACACTTTTTGCACTTGTGATAGTGTTGAAAAACCACTTTTCGCACTTGTGTTTGTGTTGAAAAACCACTTTTTGCACTTGTGTTAGTGTTGAAAAACCACGTTTCGCACTTGTGTTGGTGCAGGAAACCACTTTGGACTTGTATTAGTGTGGAAAAAACACTTTTTGCACTTGTGATAGTGTTGAAAAACCACTTTTCGCACTTGTGTTAGTGTTGAAAAACCACTTTTCGCACTTGTGTTGGTGCAGGAAACCACCTTTGCACTTGTGTTAGTGTTGAAAAACCACTTTTCGCACTTGTGTTAGTGTTGAAAAACCACTTTTCGCACTTGTGTTGGTGCAGGAAACCACTTTTGCACTTGTGATAGTGTTGAAAAACCACTTTTCGCACTTGTGTTAGTGTTGAAAAACCACTTTTCGCACTTGTGTTGGTGCAGGAAACCACTTTTGCACTTGTATTAGTGTGGAAAAACCACTTTTCGCACTTGTGTTAGTGTTGAAAAACCACTTTTCGCACTTGTGTTGGTGCAGGAAACCACTTTTGCATTTGTATTAGTGTGGAAAAAACCACTTTTCGCACTTGTGTTATTGTTGAAAAACCACATTTCGCACTTGTGTTGGTGCAGGAAACCACTTTTGCACTTGTATTAGTGTGGAAAACCACTTTTTGCACTTGTGTTGGTGCAGGAAACCACTTTTGCACTTGTATTAGTGTGGAAAAACCACTTTTCGCACTTGTGTTAGTGTTGAAAAACCACTTTTCGCACTTGTGTTGGTGCAGGAAACCACTTTTGCATTTGTATTAGTGTGGAAAAACCACTTTTCGCACTTGTGTTATTGTTGAAAAACCACTTTTCGCACTTGTGTTGGTGCAGGAAACCACTTTTGCACTTGTATTAGTGTGGAAAAAACACTTTTTGCACTTGTGATAGTGTTGAAAAACCACTTTTCGCACTTGTGTTAGTGTTGAAAAACCTCTTTTCGCACTTGTGTTGGTGCAGGATACCACTTTTGCACTTGTATTAGTGTGGAAAAACCACTTTTCGCACTTGTGTTAGTGTTGAAAAACCACTTTTCGCACTTGTGTTGGTGCAGGAAACCACTTTCGCACTTGTGTTGGTTCAGGAAACCACTTTTGCACTTGTATTAGTGTGGAAAAAACACTTTTCGCACTTGTGTTAGTGTTGAAAAACCACTTTTCGCACTTATGTTAGTGTTGAAAAACCACTTTTTGCACTTGTGTTGGTGTAGGAAATCACTTTTGCACTTGTATTAGTGTGGAAAAAACACTTTTTACACTTGTGATAGTGTTGAAAAACCACTTTTCGCACTTGTGTTGGTGTTGAAAAACCACTTTTTGCACTTGTCTTAGTGCAGGAAACCACTTTTGCACTTGTATTAGTGTGGAAAAACCCTTTTCGCACTTGTGGTAGTGTTGAAAAACCACTTTTCGCACTTGTGTTAGTGTTGAAAAACCACTTTTCTCACTTGTGTTGGTGCAGGAAACCACTTTAGCACTTGTATTAGTGTGGAAAAACCACTTTTCGCACTTGTGTTAGTGTTGAAAAACCATTTTTCGCACTTGTGTTGGTGCAGGAAACCACTTTTGCACTTGTATTAGTGTGGAAAAACAACGTTTTGCACTTGTGTTAGTGTTGAAAAACCACTTTTCGCACTTGTGTTAGTGTTGAAAAACCACTTTTCGCACTTGTGTTGGTGCAGGAAACCACTTTTGCATTTGAATTAGTGTGGAGAAACCACTTTTCGCACTTGTGTTAGTGTTGAAAAACCACTTTTCGCACTTGTGTTAGTGTTGAAAAACCACTTTTCGCACTTGTGTTGGTGCAGAAAACCACTTTTGCACTTGTATTAGTGTGGAAAAAACACTTTTTGCACTTGTGATAGTGTTGAAAAACCACTTTTCGCACTTGTGTTAGTGTTGAAAAACCACTTTTCGCACTTGTGTTGGTGCAGGAAACCACTTTTGCACTTGTATTAGTGTGGAAAAACCACTTTTCGCACTTGTGTTATTGTTGAAAAACCACTTTTCGCACTTGTGTTGGTGCAGGAAACCACTTTTGCACTTGTATTAGTGTGGAAAAAACACTTTTCGCACTTGTGTTAGTGTTGAAAAACCACTTTTCGCACTTGTGTTAGTGTTGAAAAACCACTTTTCGAACTTGTGTTGGTGCAGGAAACCACTTTTGCTCTTGTATTAGTGTGGAAAAAACACTTTTTGCACTTGTGATAGTGTTGAAAAACCACTTTTCGCACTTGTGTTTGTGTTGAAAAACCACTTTTCGCACTTGTGTTAGTGTTGAAAAACCACGTTTCGCACTTGTGTTGGTGCAGGAAACCACTTTTGCACTTGTATTAGTGTGGAAAAAACACTTTTTGCACTTGTGATAGTGTTGAAAAACCACTTTTCGCACTTGTGTTAGTGTTGAAAAACCACTTTTCGCACTTGTGTTGGTGCAGGAAACCACTTTTGCACTTGTGTTAGTGTTGAAAAACCACTTTTCGCACATGTGTTAGTGTTGAAAAACCACTTTTCGCACTTGTGTTGGTGCAGGAAACCACTTTTGCACTTGTGATAGTGTTGAAAAACCACTTTTCGCACTTGTGTTAGTGTTGAAAAACCACTTTTCGCACTAGTGTTGGTGCAGGAAACCACTTTTGCACTTGTATTAGTGTGGAAAAACCACTTTTCGCACTTGTGTTAGTGTTGAAAAACCACTTTTCGCACTTGTGTTGGTGCAGGAAACCACTTTTGCATTTGTATTAGTGTGGAAAAACCACTTTTCGCACTTATGTTATTGTTGAAAAACCACTTTTCGCACTTGCGTTGGTGCAGGAAACCACTTTTGCACTTGTATTAGTGTGGAAAAAACACTTTTTGCACTTGTGATAGTGTTGAAAAACCACTTTTCGCACTTGTGTTTGTGTTGAAAAACACTTTTCGCACTTGTGTTGGTGCAGGAAACCACTTTTGCACTTGTATTAGTGTGGAAAAACCACTTTTTGCACTTGTGTTAGTGTTGAAAAACCACTTTTCGCACTTGTGTTATTGTTGAAAAACCACTTTTCGCACTTGTGTTGGTGGAGGAAACCACTTTTGCACTTGTGTTAGTGTTGAAAAACCACTTTTCGCACTTGTGTTGGTGCAGGAAACCACTTTTGCATTTGTATTAGTGTGGAAAAACCACTTTTCGCACTTGTGTTATTGTTGAAAAACCACTTTTCGCACTTGTGTTGGTGCAGGAAACCACTTTTGCACTTGTATTAGTGTGGAAAAACCACTTTTTGCACTTGTGATAGTGTTGAAAAACCACTTTTCGCACTTGTGTTTGTGTTGAAAAACCACTTTTCGCACTTGTGTTGGTGCAGGAAACCACTTTTGCACTTGTATTAGTGTGGAAAACCACTTTTCGCACTTGTGTTAGTGTTGAAAAACCACTTTTCGCACTTGTGTTATTGTTGAAAAACCACTTTTCGCACTTGTGTTGGTGGAGGTAACCACTTTTGCACTTGTATTAGTGTGGAAAAAACACTTTTTGCACTTGTGTTGGTGCAGGAAACCACTTTTGCTCTTGTATTAGTGTGGAAAAAACACTTTTTGCACTTGTGATAGTGTTGAAAAACCACTTTTCGCACTTGTGTTTGTGTTGAAAAACCACTTTTCGCACTTGTGTTAGTGTTGAAAAACCACGTTTCGCACTTGTGTTGGTGCAGGAAACCACTTTTGCACTTGTATTAGTGTGGAAAAAACACTTTTTGCACTTGTGATAGTGTTGAAAAACCACTTTTCGCACTTGTGTTAGTGTTGAAAAACCACTTTTCGCACTTGTGTTGGTGCAGGAAACCACTTTTGCACTTGTGTTAGTGTTGAAAAACCACTTTTCGCACATGTGTTACTGTTGAAAAACCACTTTTCGCACTTGTGTTGGTGCAGGAAACCACTTTTGCACTTGTGATAGTGTTGAAAAACCACTTTTCGCACTTGTGTTAGTGTTGAAAAACCACTTTTCGCACTTGTGTTGGTGCAGGAAACCACTTTTGCACTTGTATTAGTGTGGAAAAACCACTTTTCGCACTTGTGTTAGTGTTGAAAAACCACTTTTCGCACTTGTGTTGGTGCAGGAAACCACTTTTGCATTTGTATTAGTGTGGAAAAACCACTTTTCGCACTTGTGTTATTGTTGAAAAACCACTTTTCGCACTTGTGTTGGTGCAGGAAACCACTTTTGCACTTGTATTAGTGTGGAAAAAACACTTTTTGCACTTGTGATAGTGTTGAAAAACCACTTTTCGCACTTGTGTTTGTGTTGAAAAACACTTTTCGCACTTGTGTTGGTGCAGGAAACCACTTTTGCACTTGTATTAGTGTGGAAAAACCACTTTTTGCACTTGTGTTAGTGTTGAAAAACCACTTTTCGCACTTGTGTTATTGTTGAAAAACCACTTTTCGCACTTGTGTTGGTGGAGGAAACCACTTTTGCACTTGTGTTAGTGTTGAAAAACCACTTTTCGCACTTGTGTTGGTGCAGGAAACCACTTTTGCATTTGTATTAGTGTGGAAAAACCACTTTTCGCGCTTGTGTTATTGTTGAAAAACCACTTTTCGCACTTGTGTTGGTGCAGGAAACCACTTTTGCACTTGTATTAGTGTGGAAAAAACACTTTTTGCACTTGTGATAGTGTTGAAAAACCACTTTTCGCACTTGTGTTTGTGTTGAAAAACCACTTTTCGCACTTGTGTTGGTGCAGGAAACCACTTTTGCACTTGTATTAGTGTGGAAAAACCACTTTTCGCACTTGTGTTAGTGTTGAAAAACCACTTTTCGCACTTGTGTTATTGTTGAAAAACCACTTTTCGCACTTGTGTTGGTGGAGGAAACCACTTTTGCACTTGTATTAGTGTGGAAAAAACACTTTTTGCACTTGTGATAGTGTTGAAAAACCACTTTTCGCACTTGTGTTAGTGTTGAAAAACCACTTTTCGCACTTGTGTTGGTGCAGGATACCACTTTTGCACTTGTATTAGTGTGGAAAAACCACTTTTCGCACTAGTGTTAGTGTTGAAAAACCACTTTTCGCACTTGTGTTGGTGCAGGAAACCACTTTCGCACTTGTGTTGGTTCAGGAAACCACTTTTGCACTTGTATTAGTGTGGAAAAAACACTTTTCGCACTTGTGTTAGTGTTGAAAAACCACTTTTCGCACTTATGTTAGTGTTGAAAAACCACTTTTCGCACTTGTGTTGGTGTAGGAAATCACTTTTGCACTTGTATTAGTGTGGAAAAAACACTTTTTACACTTGTGATAGTGTTGAAAAACCACTTTTCGCACTTGTGTTGGTGTTGAAAAACCACTTTTTGCACTTGTCTTGGTGCAGGAAACCACTTTTGCACTTGTATTAGTGTGGAAAAACCCTTTTCGCACTTGTGGTAGTGTTGAAAAACCACTTTTCGCACTTGTGTTAGTGTTGAAAAACCACTTTTCTCACTTGTGTTGGTGCAGGAAACCACTTTAGCACTTGTATTAGTGTGGAAAAACCACTTTTCGCACTTGTGTTAGTGTTGAAAAACCATTTTTCGCACTTGTGTTGGTGCAGGAAACCACTTTTGCACTTGTATTAGTGTGGAAAAACAACTTTTCGCACTTGTGTTAGTGTTGAAAAACCACTTTTCGCACTTGTGTTAGTGTTGAAAAACCACTTTTCGCACTTGTGTTGGTGCAGAAAACCACTTTTGCACTTGTATTAGTGTGGAAAATTTTGCACTTGTGATAGTGTTGAAAAACCACTTTTCGCACTTGTGTTAGTGTTGAAAAACCACTTTTCGCACTTGTGTTGGTGCAGGAAACCACTTTTGCTCTTGTATTAGTGTGGAAAAAACACTTTTTGCACTTGTGATAGTGTTGAAAAACCACTTTTCGCACTTGTGTTTGTGTTGAAAAACCACTTTTCGCACTTGTGTTAGTGTTGAAAAACCACGTTTCGCACTTGTGTTGGTGCAGGAAACCACTTTTGCACTTGTATTAGTGTGGAAAAAACACTTTTTGCACTTGTGATAGTGTTGAAAAACCACTTTTCGCACTTGTGTTAGTGTTGAAAAACCACTTTTCGCACTTGTGTTGGTGCAGGAAACCACTTTTGCACTTGTGTTAGTGTTGAAAAACCACTTTTCGCACATGTGTTAGTGTTGAAAAACCACTTTTCGCACTTGTGTTGGTGCAGGAAACCACTTTTGCACTTGTGATAGTGTTGAAAAACCACTTTTCGCACTTGTGTTAGTGTTGAAAAACCACTTTTCGCACTAGTGTTGGTGCAGGAAACCACTTTTGCACTTGTATTAGTGTGGAAAAACCACTTTTCGCACTTGTGTTAGTGTTGAAAAACCACTTTTCGCACTTGTGTTGGTGCAGGAAACCACTTTTGCATTTGTATTAGTGTGGAAAAACCACTTTTCGCACTTATGTTATTGTTGAAAAACCACTTTTCGCACTTGCGTTGGTGCAGGAAACCACTTTTGCACTTGTATTAGTGTGGAAAAAACACTTTTTGCACTTGTGATAGTGTTGAAAAACCACTTTTCGCACTTGTGTTTGTGTTGAAAAACACTTTTCGCACTTGTGTTGGTGCAGGAAACCACTTTTGCACTTGTATTAGTGTGGAAAAACCACTTTTTGCACTTGTGTTAGTGTTGAAAAACCACTTTTCGCACTTGTGTTATTGTTGAAAAACCACTTTTCGCACTTGTGTTGGTGGAGGAAACCACTTTTGCACTTGTGTTAGTGTTGAAAAACCACTTTTCGCACTTGTGTTGGTGCAGGAAACCACTTTTGCATTTGTATTAGTGTGGAAAAACCACTTTTCGCACTTGTGTTATTGTTGAAAAACCACTTTTCGCACTTGTGTTGGTGCAGGAAACCACTTTTGCACTTGTATTAGTGTGGAAAAACCACTTTTTGCACTTGTGATAGTGTTGAAAAACCACTTTTCGCACTTGTGTTTGTGTTGAAAAACCACTTTTCGCACTTGTGTTGGTGCAGGAAACCACTTTTGCACTTGTATTAGTGTGGAAAACCACTTTTCGCACTTGTGTTAGTGTTGAAAAACCACTTTTCGCACTTGTGTTATTGTTGAAAAACCACTTTTCGCACTTGTGTTGGTGGAGGTAACCACTTTTGCACTTGTATTAGTGTGGAAAAAACACTTTTTGCACTTGTGTTGGTGCAGGAAACCACTTTTGCTCTTGTATTAGTGTGGAAAAAACACTTTTTGCACTTGTGATAGTGTTGAAAAACCACTTTTCGCACTTGTGTTTGTGTTGAAAAACCACTTTTCGCACTTGTGTTAGTGTTGAAAAACCACGTTTCGCACTTGTGTTGGTGCAGGAAACCACTTTTGCACTTGTATTAGTGTGGAAAAAACACTTTTTGCACTTGTGATAGTGTTGAAAAACCACTTTTCGCACTTGTGTTAGTGTTGAAAAACCACTTTTCGCACTTGTGTTGGTGCAGGAAACCACTTTTGCACTTGTGTTAGTGTTGAAAAACCACTTTTCGCACATGTGTTACTGTTGAAAAACCACTTTTCGCACTTGTGTTGGTGCAGGAAACCACTTTTGCACTTGTGATAGTGTTGAAAAACCACTTTTCGCACTTGTGTTAGTGTTGAAAAACCACTTTTCGCACTTGTGTTGGTGCAGGAAACCACTTTTGCACTTGTATTAGTGTGGAAAAACCACTTTTCGCACTTGTGTTAGTGTTGAAAAACCACTTTTCGCACTTGTGTTGGTGCAGGAAACCACTTTTGCATTTGTATTAGTGTGGAAAAACCACTTTTCGCACTTGTGTTATTGTTGAAAAACCACTTTTCGCACTTGTGTTGGTGCAGGAAACCACTTTTGCACTTGTATTAGTGTGGAAAAAACACTTTTTGCACTTGTGATAGTGTTGAAAAACCACTTTTCGCACTTGTGTTTGTGTTGAAAAACACTTTTCGCACTTGTGTTGGTGCAGGAAACCACTTTTGCACTTGTATTAGTGTGGAAAAACCACTTTTTGCACTTGTGTTAGTGTTGAAAAACCACTTTTCGCACTTGTGTTATTGTTGAAAAACCACTTTTCGCACTTGTGTTGGTGGAGGAAACCACTTTTGCACTTGTGTTAGTGTTGAAAAACCACTTTTCGCACTTGTGTTGGTGCAGGAAACCACTTTTGCATTTGTATTAGTGTGGAAAAACCACTTTTCGCGCTTGTGTTATTGTTGAAAAACCACTTTTCGCACTTGTGTTGGTGCAGGAAACCACTTTTGCACTTGTATTAGTGTGGAAAAAACACTTTTTGCACTTGTGATAGTGTTGAAAAACCACTTTTCGCACTTGTGTTTGTGTTGAAAAACCACTTTTCGCACTTGTGTTGGTGCAGGAAACCACTTTTGCACTTGTATTAGTGTGGAAAAACCACTTTTCGCACTTGTGTTAGTGTTGAAAAACCACTTTTCGCACTTGTGTTATTGTTGAAAAACCACTTTTCGCACTTGTGTTGGTGGAGGAAACCACTTTTGCACTTGTATTAGTGTGGAAAAAACACTTTTTGCACTTGTGATAGTGTTGAAAAACCACTTTTCGCACTTGTGTTAGTGTTGAAAAACCACTTTTCGCACTTGTGTTGGTGCAGGATACCACTTTTGCACTTGTATTAGTGTGGAAAAACCACTTTTCGCACTAGTGTTAGTGTTGAAAAACCACTTTTCGCACTTGTGTTGGTGCAGGAAACCACTTTCGCACTTGTGTTGGTTCAGGAAACCACTTTTGCACTTGTATTAGTGTGGAAAAAACACTTTTCGCACTTGTGTTAGTGTTGAAAAACCACTTTTCGCACTTATGTTAGTGTTGAAAAACCACTTTTCGCACTTGTGTTGGTGTAGGAAATCACTTTTGCACTTGTATTAGTGTGGAAAAAACACTTTTTACACTTGTGATAGTGTTGAAAAACCACTTTTCGCACTTGTGTTGGTGTTGAAAAACCACTTTTTGCACTTGTCTTGGTGCAGGAAACCACTTTTGCACTTGTATTAGTGTGGAAAAACCCTTTTCGCACTTGTGGTAGTGTTGAAAAACCACTTTTCGCACTTGTGTTAGTGTTGAAAAACCACTTTTCTCACTTGTGTTGGTGCAGGAAACCACTTTAGCACTTGTATTAGTGTGGAAAAACCACTTTTCGCACTTGTGTTAGTGTTGAAAAACCATTTTTCGCACTTGTGTTGGTGCAGGAAACCACTTTTGCACTTGTATTAGTGTGGAAAAACAACTTTTCGCACTTGTGTTAGTGTTGAAAAACCACTTTTCGCACTTGTGTTAGTGTTGAAAAACCACTTTTCGCACTTGTGTTGGTGCAGAAAACCACTTTTGCACTTGTATTAGTGTGGAAAATTTTGCACTTGTGATAGTGTTGAAAAACCACTTTTCGCACTTGTGTTAGTGTTGAAAAACCACTTTTCGCACTTGTGTTGGTGCAGGAAACCACTTTTGCTCTTGTATTAGTGTGGAAAAAACACTTTTTGCACTTGTGATAGTGTTGAAAAACCACTTTTCGCACTTGTGTTTGTGTTGAAAAACCACTTTTCGCACTTGTGTTAGTGTTGAAAAACCACGTTTCGCACTTGTGTTGGTGCAGGAAACCACTTTTGCACTTGTATTAGTGTGGAAAAAACACTTTTTGCACTTGTGATAGTGTTGAAAAACCACTTTTCGCACTTGTGTTAGTGTTGAAAAACCACTTTTCGCACTTGTGTTGGTGCAGGAAACCACTTTTGCACTTGTGTTAGTGTTGAAAAACCACTTTTCGCACATGTGTTAGTGTTGAAAAACCACTTTTCGCACTTGTGTTGGTGCAGGAAACCACTTTTGCACTTGTGATAGTGTTGAAAAACCACTTTTCGCACTTGTGTTAGTGTTGAAAAACCACTTTTCGCACTAGTGTTGGTGCAGGAAACCACTTTTGCACTTGTATTAGTGTGGAAAAACCACTTTTCGCACTTGTGTTAGTGTTGAAAAACCACTTTTCGCACTTGTGTTGGTGCAGGAAACCACTTTTGCATTTGTATTAGTGTGGAAAAACCACTTTTCGCACTTATGTTATTGTTGAAAAACCACTTTTCGCACTTGCGTTGGTGCAGGAAACCACTTTTGCACTTGTATTAGTGTGGAAAAAACACTTTTTGCACTTGTGATAGTGTTGAAAAACCACTTTTCGCACTTGTGTTTGTGTTGAAAAACACTTTTCGCACTTGTGTTGGTGCAGGAAACCACTTTTGCACTTGTATTAGTGTGGAAAAACCACTTTTTGCACTTGTGTTAGTGTTGAAAAACCACTTTTCGCACTTGTGTTATTGTTGAAAAACCACTTTTCGCACTTGTGTTGGTGGAGGAAACCACTTTTGCACTTGTGTTAGTGTTGAAAAACCACTTTTCGCACTTGTGTTGGTGCAGGAAACCACTTTTGCATTTGTATTAGTGTGGAAAAACCACTTTTCGCACTTGTGTTATTGTTGAAAAACCACTTTTCGCACTTGTGTTGGTGCAGGAAACCACTTTTGCACTTGTATTAGTGTGGAAAAACCACTTTTTGCACTTGTGATAGTGTTGAAAAACCACTTTTCGCACTTGTGTTTGTGTTGAAAAACCACTTTTCGCACTTGTGTTGGTGCAGGAAACCACTTTTGCACTTGTATTAGTGTGGAAAACCACTTTTCGCACTTGTGTTAGTGTTGAAAAACCACTTTTCGCACTTGTGTTATTGTTGAAAAACCACTTTTCGCACTTGTGTTGGTGGAGGTAACCACTTTTGCACTTGTATTAGTGTGGAAAAAACACTTTTTGCACTTGTGTTGGTGCAGGAAACCACTTTTGCTCTTGTATTAGTGTGGAAAAAACACTTTTTGCACTTGTGATAGTGTTGAAAAACCACTTTTCGCACTTGTGTTTGTGTTGAAAAACCACTTTTCGCACTTGTGTTAGTGTTGAAAAACCACGTTTCGCACTTGTGTTGGTGCAGGAAACCACTTTTGCACTTGTATTAGTGTGGAAAAAACACTTTTTGCACTTGTGATAGTGTTGAAAAACCACTTTTCGCACTTGTGTTAGTGTTGAAAAACCACTTTTCGCACTTGTGTTGGTGCAGGAAACCACTTTTGCACTTGTGTTAGTGTTGAAAAACCACTTTTCGCACATGTGTTACTGTTGAAAAACCACTTTTCGCACTTGTGTTGGTGCAGGAAACCACTTTTGCACTTGTGATAGTGTTGAAAAACCACTTTTCGCACTTGTGTTAGTGTTGAAAAACCACTTTTCGCACTTGTGTTGGTGCAGGAAACCACTTTTGCACTTGTATTAGTGTGGAAAAACCACTTTTCGCACTTGTGTTAGTGTTGAAAAACCACTTTTCGCACTTGTGTTGGTGCAGGAAACCACTTTTGCATTTGTATTAGTGTGGAAAAACCACTTTTCGCACTTGTGTTATTGTTGAAAAACCACTTTTCGCACTTGTGTTGGTGCAGGAAACCACTTTTGCACTTGTATTAGTGTGGAAAAAACACTTTTTGCACTTGTGATAGTGTTGAAAAACCACTTTTCGCACTTGTGTTTGTGTTGAAAAACACTTTTCGCACTTGTGTTGGTGCAGGAAACCACTTTTGCACTTGTATTAGTGTGGAAAAACCACTTTTTGCACTTGTGTTAGTGTTGAAAAACCACTTTTCGCACTTGTGTTATTGTTGAAAAACCACTTTTCGCACTTGTGTTGGTGGAGGAAACCACTTTTGCACTTGTGTTAGTGTTGAAAAACCACTTTTCGCACTTGTGTTGGTGCAGGAAACCACTTTTGCATTTGTATTAGTGTGGAAAAACCACTTTTCGCGCTTGTGTTATTGTTGAAAAACCACTTTTCGCACTTGTGTTGGTGCAGGAAACCACTTTTGCACTTGTATTAGTGTGGAAAAAACACTTTTTGCACTTGTGATAGTGTTGAAAAACCACTTTTCGCACTTGTGTTTGTGTTGAAAAACCACTTTTCGCACTTGTGTTGGTGCAGGAAACCACTTTTGCACTTGTATTAGTGTGGAAAAACCACTTTTCGCACTTGTGTTAGTGTTGAAAAACCACTTTTCGCACTTGTGTTATTGTTGAAAAACCACTTTTCGCACTTGTGTTGGTGGAGGAAACCACTTTTGCACTTGTATTAGTGTGGAAAAAACACTTTTTGCACTTGTGATAGTGTTGAAAAACCACTTTTCGCACTTGTGTTAGTGTTGAAAAACCACTTTTCGCACTTGTGTTGGTGCAGGATACCACTTTTGCACTTGTATTAGTGTGGAAAAACCACTTTTCGCACTAGTGTTAGTGTTGAAAAACCACTTTTCGCACTTGTGTTGGTGCAGGAAACCACTTTCGCACTTGTGTTGGTTCAGGAAACCACTTTTGCACTTGTATTAGTGTGGAAAAAACACTTTTCGCACTTGTGTTAGTGTTGAAAAACCACTTTTCGCACTTATGTTAGTGTTGAAAAACCACTTTTCGCACTTGTGTTGGTGTAGGAAATCACTTTTGCACTTGTATTAGTGTGGAAAAAACACTTTTTACACTTGTGATAGTGTTGAAAAACCACTTTTCGCACTTGTGTTGGTGTTGAAAAACCACTTTTTGCACTTGTCTTGGTGCAGGAAACCACTTTTGCACTTGTATTAGTGTGGAAAAACCCTTTTCGCACTTGTGGTAGTGTTGAAAAACCACTTTTCGCACTTGTGTTAGTGTTGAAAAACCACTTTTCTCACTTGTGTTGGTGCAGGAAACCACTTTAGCACTTGTATTAGTGTGGAAAAACCACTTTTCGCACTTGTGTTAGTGTTGAAAAACCATTTTTCGCACTTGTGTTGGTGCAGGAAACCACTTTTGCACTTGTATTAGTGTGGAAAAACAACTTTTCGCACTTGTGTTAGTGTTGAAAAACCACTTTTCGCACTTGTGTTAGTGTTGAAAAACCACTTTTCGCACTTGTGTTGGTGCAGAAAACCACTTTTGCACTTGTATTAGTGTGGAAAATTTTGCACTTGTGATAGTGTTGAAAAACCACTTTTCGCACTTGTGTTAGTGTTGAAAAACCACTTTTCGCACTTGTGTTGGTGCAGGAAACCACTTTTGCACTTGTATTAGTGTGGAAAAACCACTTTTCGCACTTGTGTTAGTGTTGAAAAACCACTTTTCGCACTTGTGTTGGTGCAGGAAACCACTTTTGCATTTGTATTAGTGTGGAAAAACCACTTTTCGCACTTGTGTTATTGTTGAAAAACCACTTTTCGCACTTGTGTTGGTGCAGGAAACCACTTTTGCACTTGTATTAGTGTGGAAAAAACACTTTTCGCACTTGTGTTAGTGTTGAAAAACCACTTTTCGCACTTGTGTTAGTGTTGAAAAACCACTTTTCGAACTTGTGTTGGTGCAGGAAACCACTTTTGCTCTTGTATTAGTGTGGAAAAAACACTTTTTGCACTTGTGATAGTGTTGAAAAACCACTTTTCGCACTTGTGTTTGTGTTGAAAAACCACTTTTCGCACTTGTGTTAGTGTTGAAAAACCACGTTTCGCACTTGTGTTGGTGCAGGAAACCACTTTTGCACTTGTATTAGTGTGGAAAAAACACTTTTTGCACTTGTGATAGTGTTGAAAAACCACTTTTCGCACTTGTGTTAGTGTTGAAAAACCACTTTTCGCACTTGTGTTGGTGCAGGAAACCACTTTTGCACTTGTGTTAGTGTTGAAAAACCACTTTTCGCACTTGTGTTAGTGTTGAAAAACCACTTTTCGCACTTGTGTTGGTGCAGGAAACCACTTTTGCACTTGTGATAGTGTTGAAAAACCACTTTTTGCACTTGTGTTGGTGCAGGAAACCACTTTTGCACTTGTATTAGTGTGGAAAAACCACTTTTCGCACTTGTGTTAGTGTTGAAAAACCACTTTTCGCACTTGTGTTGGTGCAGGAAACCACTTTTGCATTTGTATTAGTGTGGAAAAACCACTTTTTGCACTTGTGTTATTGTTGAAAAACCACTTTTCGCACTTGTGTTGGTGCAGGAAACCACTTTTCTCACTTGTATTAGTGTGGAAAAAACACTTTTTGCACTTGTGATAGTGTTGAAAAACCACTTTTCGCACTTGTGTTTGTGTTGAAAAACCACTTTTCGCACTTGTGTTGGTGCAGGAAACCACTTTTGCACTTGTATTAGTGTGGAAAAACCACTTTTCGCACTTGTGTTAGTGTTGAAAAACCACTTTTCGCACTTGTGTTATTGTTGAAAAACCACTTTTCGCACTTGTGTTGGTGGAGGAAACCACTTTTGCACTTGTATTAGTGTGGAAAAAACACTTTTTGCACTTGTGATAGTGTTGAAAAACCACTTTTCGCACTTGTGTTAGTGTTGAAAAACCTCTTTTCGCACTTGTGTTGGTGCAGGATACCACTTTTGCACTTGTATTAGTGTGGAAAAACCACTTTTCGCACTTGTGTTAGTGTTGAAAAACCACTTTTCGCACTTGTGTTGCAGGAAACCACTTTCGCACTTGTGTTGGTTCAGGAAACCACTTTTGCACTTGTATTAGTGTGGAAAAAACACTTTTCGCACTTGTGTTAGTGTTGAAAAACCACTTTTCGCACTTATGTTAGTGTTGAAAAACCACTTTTCGCACTTGTGTTGGTGTAGGAAATCACTTTTGCACTTGTATTAGTGTGGAAAAACACTTTTTACACTTGTGATAGTGTTTAAAAACCACTTTTCACACTTGTGTTGGTGTTGAAAAACAAATGTTGCACTTGTCTTGGTGCAGGAAACCACTTTTGCACTTGTATTAGTGTGGAAAAACCCTTTTCGCACTTGTGGTAGTGTTGAAAAACCACTTTTCGCACTTGTGTTAGTGTTGAAAAACCACTTTTCTCACTTGTGTTGGTGCAGGAAACCACTTTAGCACTTGTATTAGTGTGGAAAAACCACTTTTCGCACTTGTGTTATTGTTGAAAAACCATTTTTCGCACTTGTGTTGGTGCAGGAAACCACTTTTGCACTTGTATTAGTGTGGAAAAACAACTTTTCGCACTTGTGTTAGTGTTGAAAAACCACTTTTCGCACTTGTGTTAGTGTTGAAAAATCACTTTTCGCACTTGTGTTGGTGCAGGAAACCACTTTTGCATTTGTATTAGTGTGGAAAAACCACTTTTCGCACTTGTGTTATTGTTGAAAAACCACTTTTCGCACTTGTGTTGGTGCAGGAAACCACTTTTGCACTTGTATTAGTGTGGAAAAAACACTTTTTGCACTTGTGATAGTGTTGAAAAACTACTTTTCGCACTTGTGTTTGTGTTGAAAAACACTTTTCGCACTTGTGTTGGTGCAGGAAACCACTTTTGCACTTGTATTAGTGTGGAAAAACCACTTTTTGCACTTGTGTTAGTGTTGAAAAACCACTTTTCGCACTTGTGTTATTGTTGAAAAACCACTTTTCACACTTGTGTTGGTGGAGGAAACCACTTTTGCACTTGTGTTAGTGTTGAAAAACCACTTTTCGCACTTGTGTTGGTGCAGGAAACCACTTTTGCATTTGTATTAGTGTGGAAAAACCACTTTTCGCACTTGTGTTATTGTTGAAAAACCACTTTTCGCACTTGTGTTGGTGCAGGAAACCACTTTTGCACTTGTATTAGTGTGGAAAAAACACTTTTTGCACTTGTGATAGTGTTGAAAAACCACTTTTCGCACTTGTGTTTGTGTTGAAAAACAAATGTTGCACTTGTCTTGGTGCAGGAAACCACTTTTGCACTTGTATTAGTGTGGAAAAACCCTTTTCGCACTTGTGGTAGTGTTGAAAAACCACTTTTCGCACTTGTGTTAGTGTTGAAAAACCACTTTTCTCACTTGTGTTGGTGCAGGAAACCACTTTAGCACTTGTATTAGTGTGGAAAACCCACTTTTCGCACTTGTGTTATTGTTGAAAAACCACTTTTCGCACTTGTGTTGGTGCAGGAAACCACTTTTGCACTTGTATTAGTGTGGAAAAACCACTTTTCGCACTTGTGTTATTGTTGAAAAACCACTTTTCGCACTTGTGTTGGTGCAGGAAACCACTTTTGCACTTGTATTAGTGTGGAAAAAACACTTTTCGCACTTGTGTTAGTGTTGAAAAACCACTTTTCGCACTTGTGTTGGTGCAGGAAACCACTTTTGCATTTGAATTAGTGTGGAAAAACCACTTTTCGCACTTGTGTTAGTGTTGAAAAACCACTTTTCGCACTTGTGTTAGTGTTGAAAAACCACTTTTCGCACTTGTGTTGGTGCAGAAAACCACTTTTGCACTTTTATTAGTGTGGAAAAAACACTTTTTGCGCTTGTGATAGTTTTGAAAAACCACTTTTCGCACTTGTGTTAGTGTTGAAAAACCACTTTTCGCACTTGTGTTGGTGCAGGAAACCACTTTTGCACTTGTATTAGTGTGGAAAACCACTTTTTGCACTTGTGTTAGTGTTGAAAAACCACTTTTCGCACTTGTGTTGGTGCAGGAAACCACTTTTGCATTTGTATTAGTGTGGAAAAACCACTTTTCGCACTTGTGTTATTGTTGAAAAACCACTTTTCGCACTTGTGTTGGTGCAGGAAACCACTTTTGCACTTGTATTAGTGTGGAAAAAACACTTTTCGCACTTGTGTTAGTGTTGAAAAACCACTTTTCGCACTTGTGTTAGTGTTGAAAAACCACTTTTCGAACTTGTGTTGGTGCAGGAAACCACTTTTGCTCTTGTATTAGTGTGGAAAAAACACTTTTTGCACTTGTGATAGTGTTGAAAAACCACTTTTCGCACTTGTGTTTGTGTTGAAAAACCACTTTTTGCACTTGTGTTAGTGTTGAAAAACCACGTTTCGCACTTGTGTTGGTGCAGGAAACCACTTTGGACTTGTATTAGTGTGGAAAAAACACTTTTTGCACTTGTGATAGTGTTGAAAAACCACTTTTCGCACTTGTGTTAGTGTTGAAAAACCACTTTTCGCACTTGTGTTGGTGCAGGAAACCACCTTTGCACTTGTGTTAGTGTTGAAAAACCACTTTTCGCACTTGTGTTAGTGTTGAAAAACCACTTTTCGCACTTGTGTTGGTGCAGGAAACCACTTTTGCACTTGTGATAGTGTTGAAAAACCACTTTTCGCACTTGTGTTAGTGTTGAAAAACCACTTTTCGCACTTGTGTTGGTGCAGGAAACCACTTTTGCACTTGTATTAGTGTGGAAAAACCACTTTTCGCACTTGTGTTAGTGTTGAAAAACCACTTTTCGCACTTGTGTTGGTGCAGGAAACCACTTTTGCATTTGTATTAGTGTGGAAAAAACCACTTTTCGCACTTGTGTTATTGTTGAAAAACCACATTTCGCACTTGTGTTGGTGCAGGAAACCACTTTTGCACTTGTATTAGTGTGGAAAAACCACTTTTTGCACTTGTGTTGGTGCAGGAAACCACTTTTGCACTTGTATTAGTGTGGAAAAACCACTTTTCGCACTTGTGTTAGTGTTGAAAAACCACTTTTCGCACTTGTGTTGGTGCAGGAAACCACTTTTGCATTTGTATTAGTGTGGAAAAACCACTTTTCGCACTTGTGTTATTGTTGAAAAACCACTTTTCGCACTTGTGTTGGTGCAGGAAACCACTTTTGCACTTGTATTAGTGTGGAAAAAACACTTTTTGCACTTGTGATAGTGTTGAAAAACCACTTTTCGCACTTGTGTTAGTGTTGAAAAACCTCTTTTCGCACTTGTGTTGGTGCAGGATACCACTTTTGCACTTGTATTAGTGTGGAAAAACCACTTTTCGCACTTGTGTTAGTGTTGAAAAACCACTTTTCGCACTTGTGTTGGTGCAGGAAACCACTTTCGCACTTGTGTTGGTTCAGGAAACCACTTTTGCACTTGTATTAGTGTGGAAAAAACACTTTTCGCACTTGTGTTAGTGTTGAAAAACCACTTTTCGCACTTATGTTAGTGTTGAAAAACCACTTTTTGCACTTGTGTTGGTGTAGGAAATCACTTTTGCACTTGTATTAGTGTGGAAAAAACACTTTTTACACTTGTGATAGTGTTGAAAAACCACTTTTCGCACTTGTGTTGGTGTTGAAAAACCACTTTTTGCACTTGTCTTAGTGCAGGAAACCACTTTTGCACTTGTATTAGTGTGGAAAAACCCTTTTCGCACTTGTGGTAGTGTTGAAAAACCACTTTTCGCACTTGTGTTAGTGTTGAAAAACCACTTTTCTCACTTGTGTTGGTGCAGGAAACCACTTTAGCACTTGTATTAGTGTGGAAAAACCACTTTTCGCACTTGTGTTAGTGTTGAAAAACCATTTTTCGCACTTGTGTTGGTGCAGGAAACCACTTTTGCACTTGTATTAGTGTGGAAAAACAACTTTTCGCACTTGTGTTAGTGTTGAAAAACCACTTTTCGCACTTGTGTTAGTGTTGAAAAACCACTTTTCGCACTTGTGTTGGTGCAGGAAACCACTTTTGCATTTGAATTAGTGTGGAAAAACCACTTTTCGCACTTGTGTTAGTGTTGAAAAACCACTTTTTGCACTTGTGTTAGTGTTGAAAAACCACTTTTCGCACTTGTGTTGGTGTAGGAAATCACTTTTGCACTTGTATTAGTGTGGAAAAAACACTTTTTACACTTGTGATAGTGTTGAAAAACCACTTTTCGCACTTGTGTTAGTGTTGAAAAACCACTTTTTGCACTTGTCTTGGTGCAGGAAACCACTTTTGCACTTGTATTAGTGTGGAAAAACCCTTTTCGCACTTGTGGTAGTGTTGAAAAACCACTTTTCGCACTTGTGTTCGTGTTGAAAAACCACTTTTCTCACTTGTGTTGGTGCAGGAAACCACTTTAGCACTTGTATTAGTGTGGAAAAACCACTTTTCGCACTTGTGTTAGTGTTGAAAAACCATTTTTCGCACTTGTGTTGGTGCAGGAAACCACTTTTGCACTTGTATTAGTGTGGAAAAACAACTTTTTGCACTTGTGTTAGTGTTGAAAAACCACTTTTCGCACTTGTGTTAGTGTTGAAAAACCACTTTTCGCACTTGTGTTGGTGCAGGAAACCACTTTTGCATTTGAATTAGTGTGGAAAAACCACTTTTCGCACTTGTGTTAGTGTTGAAAAACCACTTTTCGCACTTGTGTTCGTGTTGAAAAACCACTTTTCGCACTTGTGTTGGTGCAGAAAACCACTTTTGCACTTGTATTAGTGTGGAAAAAACACTTTTTGCACTTGTGATAGTGTTGAAAAACCACTTTTCGCACTTGTGTTAGTGTTGAAAAACCACTTTTCGCACTTGTGTTGGTGGAGGAAACCACTTTTGCACTTGTGTTAGTGTTGAAAAACCACTTTTCGCACTTGTGTTGGTGCAGGAAACCACTTTTGCATTTGTATTAGTGTGGAAAAACCACTTTTCGCGCTTGTGTTATTGTTGAAAAACCACTTTTCGCACTTGTGTTGGTGCAGGAAACCACTTTTGCACTTGTATTAGTGTGGAAAAAACACTTTTTGCACTTGTGATAGTGTTGAAAAACCACTTTTCGCACTTGTGTTTGTGTTGAAAAACCACTTTTCGCACTTGTGTTGGTGCAGGAAACCACTTTTGCACTTGTATTAGTGTGGAAAAACCACTTTTCGCACTTGTGTTAGTGTTGAAAAACCACTTTTCGCACTTGTGTTATTGTTGAAAAACCACTTTTCGCACTTGTGTTGGTGGAGGAAACCACTTTTGCACTTGTATTAGTGTGGAAAAAACACTTTTTGCACTTGTGATAGTGTTGAAAAACCACTTTTCGCACTTGTGTTAGTGTTGAAAAACCACTTTTCGCACTTGTGTTGGTGCAGGATACCACTTTTGCACTTGTATTAGTGTGGAAAAACCACTTTTCGCACTAGTGTTAGTGTTGAAAAACCACTTTTCGCACTTGTGTTGGTGCAGGAAACCACTTTCGCACTTGTGTTGGTTCAGGAAACCACTTTTGCACTTGTATTAGTGTGGAAAAAACACTTTTCGCACTTGTGTTAGTGTTGAAAAACCACTTTTCGCACTTATGTTAGTGTTGAAAAACCACTTTTCGCACTTGTGTTGGTGTAGGAAATCACTTTTGCACTTGTATTAGTGTGGAAAAAACACTTTTTACACTTGTGATAGTGTTGAAAAACCACTTTTCGCACTTGTGTTGGTGTTGAAAAACCACTTTTTGCACTTGTCTTGGTGCAGGAAACCACTTTTGCACTTGTATTAGTGTGGAAAAACCCTTTTCGCACTTGTGGTAGTGTTGAAAAACCACTTTTCGCACTTGTGTTAGTGTTGAAAAACCACTTTTCTCACTTGTGTTGGTGCAGGAAACCACTTTAGCACTTGTATTAGTGTGGAAAAACCACTTTTCGCACTTGTGTTAGTGTTGAAAAACCATTTTTCGCACTTGTGTTGGTGCAGGAAACCACTTTTGCACTTGTATTAGTGTGGAAAAACAACTTTTCGCACTTGTGTTAGTGTTGAAAAACCACTTTTCGCACTTGTGTTAGTGTTGAAAAACCACTTTTCGCACTTGTGTTGGTGCAGAAAACCACTTTTGCACTTGTATTAGTGTGGAAAATTTTGCACTTGTGATAGTGTTGAAAAACCACTTTTCGCACTTGTGTTAGTGTTGAAAAACCACTTTTCGCACTTGTGTTGGTGCAGGAAACCACTTTTGCACTTGTATTAGTGTGGAAAAACCACTTTTCGCACTTGTGTTAGTGTTGAAAAACCACTTTTCGCACTTGTGTTGGTGCAGGAAACCACTTTTGCATTTGTATTAGTGTGGAAAAACCACTTTTCGCACTTGTGTTATTGTTGAAAAACCACTTTTCGCACTTGTGTTGGTGCAGGAAACCACTTTTGCACTTGTATTAGTGTGGAAAAAACACTTTTCGCACTTGTGTTAGTGTTGAAAAACCACTTTTCGCACTTGTGTTAGTGTTGAAAAACCACTTTTCGAACTTGTGTTGGTGCAGGAAACCACTTTTGCTCTTGTATTAGTGTGGAAAAAACACTTTTTGCACTTGTGATAGTGTTGAAAAACCACTTTTCGCACTTGTGTTTGTGTTGAAAAACCACTTTTCGCACTTGTGTTAGTGTTGAAAAACCACGTTTCGCACTTGTGTTGGTGCAGGAAACCACTTTTGCACTTGTATTAGTGTGGAAAAAACACTTTTTGCACTTGTGATAGTGTTGAAAAACCACTTTTCGCACTTGTGTTAGTGTTGAAAAACCACTTTTCGCACTTGTGTTGGTGCAGGAAACCACTTTTGCACTTGTGTTAGTGTTGAAAAACCACTTTTCGCACTTGTGTTAGTGTTGAAAAACCACTTTTCGCACTTGTGTTGGTGCAGGAAACCACTTTTGCACTTGTGATAGTGTTGAAAAACCACTTTTTGCACTTGTGTTGGTGCAGGAAACCACTTTTGCACTTGTATTAGTGTGGAAAAACCACTTTTCGCACTTGTGTTAGTGTTGAAAAACCACTTTTCGCACTTGTGTTGGTGCAGGAAACCACTTTTGCATTTGTATTAGTGTGGAAAAACCACTTTTTGCACTTGTGTTATTGTTGAAAAACCACTTTTCGCACTTGTGTTGGTGCAGGAAACCACTTTTCTCACTTGTATTAGTGTGGAAAAAACACTTTTTGCACTTGTGATAGTGTTGAAAAACCACTTTTCGCACTTGTGTTTGTGTTGAAAAACCACTTTTCGCACTTGTGTTGGTGCAGGAAACCACTTTTGCACTTGTATTAGTGTGGAAAAACCACTTTTCGCACTTGTGTTAGTGTTGAAAAACCACTTTTCGCACTTGTGTTATTGTTGAAAAACCACTTTTCGCACTTGTGTTGGTGGAGGAAACCACTTTTGCACTTGTATTAGTGTGGAAAAAACACTTTTTGCACTTGTGATAGTGTTGAAAAACCACTTTTCGCACTTGTGTTAGTGTTGAAAAACCTCTTTTCGCACTTGTGTTGGTGCAGGATACCACTTTTGCACTTGTATTAGTGTGGAAAAACCACTTTTCGCACTTGTGTTAGTGTTGAAAAACCACTTTTCGCACTTGTGTTGCAGGAAACCACTTTCGCACTTGTGTTGGTTCAGGAAACCACTTTTGCACTTGTATTAGTGTGGAAAAAACACTTTTCGCACTTGTGTTAGTGTTGAAAAACCACTTTTCGCACTTATGTTAGTGTTGAAAAACCACTTTTCGCACTTGTGTTGGTGTAGGAAATCACTTTTGCACTTGTATTAGTGTGGAAAAACACTTTTTACACTTGTGATAGTGTTTAAAAACCACTTTTCACACTTGTGTTGGTGTTGAAAAACAAATGTTGCACTTGTCTTGGTGCAGGAAACCACTTTTGCACTTGTATTAGTGTGGAAAAACCCTTTTCGCACTTGTGGTAGTGTTGAAAAACCACTTTTCGCACTTGTGTTAGTGTTGAAAAACCACTTTTCTCACTTGTGTTGGTGCAGGAAACCACTTTAGCACTTGTATTAGTGTGGAAAAACCACTTTTCGCACTTGTGTTATTGTTGAAAAACCATTTTTCGCACTTGTGTTGGTGCAGGAAACCACTTTTGCACTTGTATTAGTGTGGAAAAACAACTTTTCGCACTTGTGTTAGTGTTGAAAAACCACTTTTCGCACTTGTGTTAGTGTTGAAAAATCACTTTTCGCACTTGTGTTGGTGCAGGAAACCACTTTTGCATTTGTATTAGTGTGGAAAAACCACTTTTCGCACTTGTGTTATTGTTGAAAAACCACTTTTCGCACTTGTGTTGGTGCAGGAAACCACTTTTGCACTTGTATTAGTGTGGAAAAAACACTTTTTGCACTTGTGATAGTGTTGAAAAACTACTTTTCGCACTTGTGTTTGTGTTGAAAAACACTTTTCGCACTTGTGTTGGTGCAGGAAACCACTTTTGCACTTGTATTAGTGTGGAAAAACCACTTTTTGCACTTGTGTTAGTGTTGAAAAACCACTTTTCGCACTTGTGTTATTGTTGAAAAACCACTTTTCACACTTGTGTTGGTGGAGGAAACCACTTTTGCACTTGTGTTAGTGTTGAAAAACCACTTTTCGCACTTGTGTTGGTGCAGGAAACCACTTTTGCATTTGTATTAGTGTGGAAAAACCACTTTTCGCACTTGTGTTATTGTTGAAAAACCACTTTTCGCACTTGTGTTGGTGCAGGAAACCACTTTTGCACTTGTATTAGTGTGGAAAAAACACTTTTTGCACTTGTGATAGTGTTGAAAAACCACTTTTCGCACTTGTGTTTGTGTTGAAAAACAAATGTTGCACTTGTCTTGGTGCAGGAAACCACTTTTGCACTTGTATTAGTGTGGAAAAACCCTTTTCGCACTTGTGGTAGTGTTGAAAAACCACTTTTCGCACTTGTGTTAGTGTTGAAAAACCACTTTTCTCACTTGTGTTGGTGCAGGAAACCACTTTAGCACTTGTATTAGTGTGGAAAAACCACTTTTCGCACTTGTGTTATTGTTGAAAAACCACTTTTCGCACTTGTGTTGGTGCAGGAAACCACTTTTGCACTTGTATTAGTGTGGAAAAACCACTTTTCGCACTTGTGTTATTGTTGAAAAACCACTTTTCGCACTTGTGTTGGTGCAGGAAACCACTTTTGCACTTGTATTAGTGTGGAAAAAACACTTTTCGCACTTGTGTTAGTGTTGAAAAACCACTTTTCGCACTTGTGTTGGTGCAGGAAACCACTTTTGCATTTGAATTAGTGTGGAAAAACCACTTTTCGCACTTGTGTTAGTGTTGAAAAACCACTTTTCGCACTTGTGTTAGTGTTGAAAAACCACTTTTCGCACTTGTGTTGGTGCAGAAAACCACTTTTGCACTTTTATTAGTGTGGAAAAAACACTTTTTGCGCTTGTGATAGTTTTGAAAAACCACTTTTCGCACTTGTGTTAGTGTTGAAAAACCACTTTTCGCACTTGTGTTGGTGCAGGAAACCACTTTTGCACTTGTATTAGTGTGGAAAACCACTTTTTGCACTTGTGTTAGTGTTGAAAAACCACTTTTCGCACTTGTGTTGGTGCAGGAAACCACTTTTGCATTTGTATTAGTGTGGAAAAACCACTTTTCGCACTTGTGTTATTGTTGAAAAACCACTTTTCGCACTTGTGTTGGTGCAGGAAACCACTTTTGCACTTGTATTAGTGTGGAAAAAACACTTTTCGCACTTGTGTTAGTGTTGAAAAACCACTTTTCGCACTTGTGTTAGTGTTGAAAAACCACTTTTCGAACTTGTGTTGGTGCAGGAAACCACTTTTGCTCTTGTATTAGTGTGGAAAAAACACTTTTTGCACTTGTGATAGTGTTGAAAAACCACTTTTCGCACTTGTGTTTGTGTTGAAAAACCACTTTTTGCACTTGTGTTAGTGTTGAAAAACCACGTTTCGCACTTGTGTTGGTGCAGGAAACCACTTTGGACTTGTATTAGTGTGGAAAAAACACTTTTTGCACTTGTGATAGTGTTGAAAAACCACTTTTCGCACTTGTGTTAGTGTTGAAAAACCACTTTTCGCACTTGTGTTGGTGCAGGAAACCACCTTTGCACTTGTGTTAGTGTTGAAAAACCACTTTTCGCACTTGTGTTAGTGTTGAAAAACCACTTTTCGCACTTGTGTTGGTGCAGGAAACCACTTTTGCACTTGTGATAGTGTTGAAAAACCACTTTTCGCACTTGTGTTAGTGTTGAAAAACCACTTTTCGCACTTGTGTTGGTGCAGGAAACCACTTTTGCACTTGTATTAGTGTGGAAAAACCACTTTTCGCACTTGTGTTAGTGTTGAAAAACCACTTTTCGCACTTGTGTTGGTGCAGGAAACCACTTTTGCATTTGTATTAGTGTGGAAAAAACCACTTTTCGCACTTGTGTTATTGTTGAAAAACCACATTTCGCACTTGTGTTGGTGCAGGAAACCACTTTTGCACTTGTATTAGTGTGGAAAAACCACTTTTTGCACTTGTGTTGGTGCAGGAAACCACTTTTGCACTTGTATTAGTGTGGAAAAACCACTTTTCGCACTTGTGTTAGTGTTGAAAAACCACTTTTCGCACTTGTGTTGGTGCAGGAAACCACTTTTGCATTTGTATTAGTGTGGAAAAACCACTTTTCGCACTTGTGTTATTGTTGAAAAACCACTTTTCGCACTTGTGTTGGTGCAGGAAACCACTTTTGCACTTGTATTAGTGTGGAAAAAACACTTTTTGCACTTGTGATAGTGTTGAAAAACCACTTTTCGCACTTGTGTTAGTGTTGAAAAACCTCTTTTCGCACTTGTGTTGGTGCAGGATACCACTTTTGCACTTGTATTAGTGTGGAAAAACCACTTTTCGCACTTGTGTTAGTGTTGAAAAACCACTTTTCGCACTTGTGTTGGTGCAGGAAACCACTTTCGCACTTGTGTTGGTTCAGGAAACCACTTTTGCACTTGTATTAGTGTGGAAAAAACACTTTTCGCACTTGTGTTAGTGTTGAAAAACCACTTTTCGCACTTATGTTAGTGTTGAAAAACCACTTTTCGCACTTGTGTTGGTGTAGGAAATCACTTTTGCACTTGTATTAGTGTGGAAAAAACACTTTTTACACTTGTGATAGTGTTGAAAAACCACTTTTCGCACTTGTGTTGGTGTTGAAAAACCACTTTTTGCACTTGTCTTAGTGCAGGAAACCACTTTTGCACTTGTATTAGTGTGGAAAAACCCTTTTCGCACTTGTGGTAGTGTTGAAAAACCACTTTTCGCACTTGTGTTAGTGTTGAAAAACCACTTTTCTCACTTGTGTTGGTGCAGGAAACCACTTTAGCACTTGTATTAGTGTGGAAAAACCACTTTTCGCACTTGTGTTAGTGTTGAAAAACCATTTTTCGCACTTGTGTTGGTGCAGGAAACCACTTTTGCACTTGTATTAGTGTGGAAAAACAACTTTTCGCACTTGTGTTAGTGTTGAAAAACCACTTTTCGCACTTGTGTTAGTGTTGAAAAACCACTTTTCGCACTTGTGTTGGTGCAGGAAACCACTTTTGCATTTGAATTAGTGTGGAAAAACCACTTTTCGCACTTGTGTTAGTGTTGAAAAACCACTTTTTGCACTTGTGTTAGTGTTGAAAAACCACTTTTCGCACTTGTGTTGGTGTAGGAAATCACTTTTGCACTTGTATTAGTGTGGAAAAAACACTTTTTACACTTGTGATAGTGTTGAAAAACCACTTTTCGCACTTGTGTTAGTGTTGAAAAACCACTTTTTGCACTTGTCTTGGTGCAGGAAACCACTTTTGCACTTGTATTAGTGTGGAAAAACCCTTTTCGCACTTGTGGTAGTGTTGAAAAACCACTTTTCGCACTTGTGTTCGTGTTGAAAAACCACTTTCCTCACTTGTGTTGGTGCAGGAAACCACTTTAGCACTTGTATTAGTGTGGAAAAACCACTTTTCGCACTTGTGTTAGTGTTGAAAAACCATTTTTCGCACTTGTGTTGGTGCAGGAAACCACTTTTGCACTTGTATTAGTGTGGAAAAACAACTTTTTGCACTTGTGTTAGTGTTGAAAAACCACTTTTCGCACTTGTGTTAGTGTTGAAAAACCACTTTTCGCACTTGTGTTGGTGCAGGAAACCACTTTTGCATTTGAATTAGTGTGGAAAAACCACTTTTCGCACTTGTGTTAGTGTTGAAAAACCACTTTTCGCACTTGTGTTCGTGTTGAAAAACCACTTTTCGCACTTGTGTTGGTGCAGAAAACCACTTTTGCACTTGTATTAGTGTGGAAAAAACACTTTTTGCACTTGTGATAGTGTTGAAAAACCACTTTTCGCACTTGTGTTAGTGTTGAAAAACCACTTTTCGCACTTGTGTTGGTGCAGGAAACCACTTTTGCACTTGTATTAGTGTGGAAAAACCACTTTTCGCACTTGTGTTAGTGCTGAAAAACGACTTTTCGCACTTGTGTTGGTGCAGGAAACCACTTTTGCATTTGTATTAGTGTGGAAAAACCACTTTTCGCACTTGTGTTATTGTTGAAAAACCACTTTTCGCACTTGTGTTGGTGCATGAAACCACTTTTGCACTTGTATTAGTGTGGAAAAAACACTTTTCGCACTTGTGTTAGTGTTGAAAAACCACTTTTCGCACTTGTGTTAGTGTTGAAAAACCACTTTTCGAACTTGTGTTGGTGCAGGAAACCACTTTTGCTCTTGTATTAGTGTGGAAAAAACACTTTTTGCACTTGTGATAGTGTTGAAAAACCACTTTTCGCACTTGTGTTTGTGTTGAAAAACCACTTTTCGCACTTGTGTTAGTGTTGAAAAACCACGTTTCGCACTTGTGTTGGTGCAGGAAACCACTTTTGCACTTGTATTAGTGTGGAAAAAACACTTTTTGCACTTGTGATAGTGTTGAAAAACCACTTTTCGCACTTGTGTTAGTATAGAAAAACCACTTTTCGCACTTGTGTTGGTGCAGGAAACCACTTTTGCACTTGTGTTAGTGTTGAAAAACCACTTTTCGCACATGTGTTAGTGTTGAAAAACCACTTTTCGCACTTGTGTTGGTGCAGGAAACCACTTTTGCACTTGTGATAGTGTTGAAAAACCACTTTTCGCACTTGTGTTAGTGTTGAAAAACCACTTTTCGCACTTGTGTTGGTGCAGGAAACCACTTTTGCACTTGTATTAGTGTGGAAAAACCACTTTTCGCACTTGTGTTAGTGTTGAAAAACCACTTTTCGCACTTGTGTTGGTGCAGGAAACCACTTTTGCATTTGTATTAGTGTGGAAAAACCACTTTTCGCACTTGTGTTATTGTTGAAAAACCACTTTTCGCACTTGTGTTGGTGGAGGAAACCACTTTTGCACTTGTATTAGTGTGGAAAAAACACTTTTTGCACTTGTGATAGTGTTGAAAAACCACTTTTCGCACTTGTGTTAGTGTTGAAAAACCTCTTTTCGCACTTGTGTTGGTGCAGGATACCACTTTTGCACTTGTATTAGTGTGGAAAAACCACTTTTCGCACTTGTGTTAGTGTTGAAAAACCACTTTTCGCACTTGTGTTGGTGCAGGAAACCACTTTCGCCCCTGTGTTGGTTCAGGAAACCACTTTTGCACTTGTATTAGTGTGGAAAAAACACTTTTCGCACTTGTGTTAGTGTTGAAAAACCACTTTTCGCACTTATGTTAGTGTTGAAAAACCACTTTTCGCACTTGTGTTGGTGTAGGAAATCACTTTTGCACTTGTATTAGTGTGGAAAAAACACTTTTTACACTTGTGATAGTGTTGAAAAACCACTTTTCGCACTTGTGTTAGTGTTGAAAAACCACTTTTTGCACTTGTCTTGGTGCAGGAAACCACTTTTGCACTTGTATTAGTGTGGAAAAACCCTTTTCGCACTTGTGGTAGTGTTGAAAAACCACTTTTCGCACTTGTGTTAGTGTTGAAAAACCACTTTTCTCACTTGTGTTGGTGCAGGAAACCACTTTTGCACTTGTATTAGTGTGGAAAAACAACTTTTCGCACTTGTGTTAGTGTTGAAAAACCACTTTTCGCACTTGTGTTAGTGTTGAAAAACCACTTTTCGCACTTGTGTTGGTGCAGGAAACCACTTTTGCATTTGAATTAGTGTGGACAAACCACTTTTCGCACTTGTGTTAGTGTTGAAAAACCACTTTTCGCACTTGTGTTAGTGTTGAAAAACCACTTTTCGCACTTGTGTTGGTGCAGAAAACCACTTTTGCACTTTTATTAGTGTGGAAAAAACACTTTTTGCACTTGTGATAGTTTTGAAAAACCACTTTTCGCACTTGTGTTAGTGTTGAAAAACCACTTTTCGCACTTGTGTTGGTGCAGGAAACCACTTTTGCACTTGTATTAGTGTGGAAAACCACTTTTTGCACTTGTGTTAGTGTTGAAAAACCACTTTTCGCACTTGTGTTGGTGCAGGAAACCACTTTTGCATTTGTATTAGTGTGGAAAAACCACTTTTCGCACTTGTGTTATTGTTGAAAAACCACTTTTCGCACTTGTGTTGGTGCAGGAAACCACTTTTGCACTTGTATTAGTGTGGAAAAAACACTTTTCGCACTTGTGTTAGTGTTGAAAAACCACTTTTCGCACTTGTGTTAGTGTTGAAAAACCACTTTTCGAACTTGTGTTGGTGCAGGAAACCACTTTTGCTCTTGTATTAGTGTGGAAAAAACACTTTTTGCACTTGTGATAGTGTTGAAAAACCACTTTTCGCACTTGTGTTTGTGTTGAAAAACCACTTTTCGCACTTGTGTTAGTGTTGAAAAACCACGTTTCGCACTTGTGTTGGTGCAGGAAACCACTTTTGCACTTGTATTAGTGTGGAAAAAACACTTTTTGCACTTGTGATAGTGTTGAAAAACCACTTTTCGCACTTGTGTTAGTGTTGAAAAACCACTTTTCGCACTTGTGTTGGTGCAGGAAACCACCTTTGCACTTGTGTTAGTGTTGAAAAACCACTTTTCGCACTTGTGTTAGTGTTGAAAAACCACTTTTCGCACTTGTATTGGTGCAGGAAACCACTTTTGCACTTGTGATAGTGTTGAAAAACCACTTTTCGCACTTGTGTTAGTGTTGAAAAACCACTTTTCGCACTTGTGTTGGTGCAGGAAACCACTTTTGCACTTGTATTAGTGTGGAAAAACCACTTTTCGCACTTGTGTTAGTGTTGAAAAACCACTTTTCGCACTTGTGTTGGTGCAGGAAACCACTTTTGCATTTGTATTAGTGTGGAAAAAACCACTTTTCGCACTTGTGTTATTGTTGAAAAACCACATTTCGCACTTGTGTTGGTGCAGGAAACCACTTTTGCACTTGTATTAGTGTGGAAAAAACACTTTTTGCACTTGTGATAGTGTTGAAAAACCACTTTTCGCACTTGTGTTTGTGTTGAAAAACCACTTTTCGCACTTGTGTTGGTGCAGGAAACCACTTTTGCACTTGTATTAGTGTGGAAAAACCACTTTTCGCACTTGTGTTAGTGTTGAAAAACCACTTTTCGCACTTGTGTTATTGTTGAAAAACCACTTTTTGCACTTGTGTTGGTGGAGGAAACCACTTTTGCACTTGTATTAGTGTGGAAAAAACACTTTTTGCACTTGTGATAGTGTTGAAAAACCACTTTTCGCACTTGTGTTGGTGCAGGAAACCACTTTCGCACTTGTGTTGGTTCAGGAAACCACTTTTGCACTTGTATTAGTGTGGAAAAAACACTTTTCGCACTTGTGTTAGTGTTGAAAAACCACTTTTCGCACTTGTGTTATTGTTGAAAAACCACTTTTCGCACTTGTGTTGGTGGAGGAAACCACTTTTGCACTTGTATTAGTGTGGAAAAAACACTTTTTGCACTTGTGATAGTGTTGAAAAACCACTTTTCGCACTTGTGTTAGTGTTGAAAAACCTCTTTTCGCACTTGTGTTGGTGCAGGATACCACTTTTGCACTTGTATTAGTGTGGAAAAACCACTTTTCGCACTTGTGTTAGTGTTGAAAAACCACTTTTCGCACTTGTGTTGGTGCAGGAAACCACTTTCGCCCCTGTGTTGGTTCAGGAAACCACTTTTGCACTTGTATTAGTGTGGAAAAAACACTTTTCGCACTTGTGTTAGTGTTGAAAAACCACTTTTCGCACTTATGTTAGTGTTGAAAAACCACTTTTCGCACTTGTGTTGGTGTAGGAAATCACTTCTGCACTTGTATTAGTGTGGAAAAAACACTTTTTACACTTGTGATAGTGTTGAAAAACCACTTTTCGCACTTGTGTTAGTGTTGAAAAACCACTTTTTGCACTTGTCTTGGTGCAGGAAACCACTTTTGCACTTGTATTAGTGTGGAAAAACCCTTTTCGCACTTGTGGTAGTGTTGAAAAACCACTTTTCGCACTTGTGTTAGTGTTGAAAAACCACTTTTCTCACTTGTGTTGGTGCAGGAAACCACTTTTGCACTTGTATTAGTGTGGAAAAACAACTTTTCGCACTTGTGTTAGTGTTGAAAAACCACTTTTCGCACTTGTGTTAGTGTTGAAAAACCACTTTTCGCACTTGTGTTGGTGCAGGAAACCACTTTTGCATTTGAATTAGTGTGGAAAAACCACTTTTCGCACTTGTGTTAGTGTTGAAAAACCACTTTTCGCACTTGTGTTAGTGTTGAAAAACCACTTTTCGCACTTGTGTTGGTGCAGAAAACCACTTTTGCACTTTTATTAGTGTGGAAAAAACACTTTTTGCGCTTGTGATAGTTTTGAAAAACCACTTTTCGCACTTGTGTTAGTGTTGAAAAACCACTTTTCGCACTTGTGTTGGTGCAGGAAACCACTTTTGCACTTGTATTAGTGTGGAAAACCACTTTTTGCACTTGTGTTAGTGTTGAAAAACCACTTTTCGCACTTGTGTTGGTGCAGGAAACCACTTTTGCATTTGTATTAGTGTGGAAAAACCACTTTTCGCACTTGTGTTATTGTTGAAAAACCACTTTTCGCACTTGTGTTGGTGCAGGAAACCACTTTTGCACTTGTATTAGTGTGGAAAAAACACTTTTCGCACTTGTGTTAGTGTTGAAAAACCACTTTTCGCACTTGTGTTAGTGTTGAAAAACCACTTTTCGAACTTGTGTTGGTGCAGGAAACCACTTTTGCTCTTGTATTAGTGTGGAAAAAACACTTTTTGCACTTGTGATAGTGTTGAAAAACCACTTTTCGCACTTGTGTTTGTGTTGAAAAACCACTTTTTGCACTTGTGTTAGTGTTGAAAAACCACGTTTCGCACTTGTGTTGGTGCAGGAAACCACTTTGGACTTGTATTAGTGTGGAAAAAACACTTTTTGCACTTGTGATAGTGTTGAAAAACCACTTTTCGCACTTGTGTTAGTGTTGAAAAACCACTTTTCGCACTTGTGTTGGTGCAGGAAACCACCTTTGCACTTGTGTTAGTGTTGAAAAACCACTTTTCGCACTTGTGTTAGTGTTGAAAAACCACTTTTCGCACTTGTGTTGGTGCAGGAAACCACTTTTGCACTTGTGATAGTGTTGAAAAACCACTTTTCGCACTTGTGTTAGTGTTGAAAAACCACTTTTCGCACTTGTGTTGGTGCAGGAAACCACTTTTGCACTTGTATTAGTGTGGAAAAACCACTTTTCGCACTTGTGTTAGTGTTGAAAAACCACTTTTCGCACTTGTGTTGGTGCAGGAAACCACTTTTGCATTTGTATTAGTGTGGAAAAAACCACTTTTCGCACTTGTGTTATTGTTGAAAAACCACATTTCGCACTTGTGTTGGTGCAGGAAACCACTTTTGCACTTGTATTAGTGTGGAAAAAACACTTTTTGCACTTGTGATAGTGTTGAAAAACCACTTTTCGCACTTGTGTTTGTGTTGAAAAACCACTTTTCGCACTTGTGTTGGTGCAGGAAACCACTTTTGCACTTGTATTAGTGTGGAAAAACCACTTTTCGCACTTGTGTTAGTGTTGAAAAACCACTTTTCGCACTTGTGTTATTGTTGAAAAACCACTTTTCGCACTTGTGTTGGTGGAGGAAACCACTTTTGCACTTGTATTAGTGTGGAAAAAACACTTTTTGCACTTGTGATAGTGTTGAAAAACCACTTTTCGCCCTTGTGTTAGTGTTGAAAAACCTCTTTTCGCACTTGTGTTGGTGCAGGATACCACTTTTGCACTTGTATTAGTGTGGAAAATCCACTTTTCGCACTTGTGTTAGTGTTGAAAAACCACTTTTCGCACTTGTGTTGGTGCAGGAAACCACTTTCGCACTTGTGTTGGTTCAGGAAACCACTTTTGCACTTGTATTAGTGTGGAAAAAACACTTTTCGCACTTGTGTTAGTGTTGAAAAACCACTTTTCGCACTTATGTTAGTGTTGAAAAACCACTTTTCGCACTTGTGTTGGTGTAGGAAATCACTTTTGCACTTGTATTAGTGTGGAAAAAACACTTTTTACACTTGTGATAGTGTTGAAAAACCACTTTTCGCACTTGTGTTGGTGTTGAAAAACCACTTTTTGCACTTGTCTTGGTGCAGGAAACCACTTTTGCACTTGTATTAGTGTGGAAAAACCCTTTTCGCACTTGTGGTAGTGTTGAAAAACCACTTTTCGCACTTGTGTTAGTGTTGAAAAACCACTTTTCTCACTTGTGTTGGTGCAGGAAACCACTTTAGCACTTGTATTAGTGTGGAAAAACCACTTTTCGCACTTGTGTTAGTGTTGAAAAACCATTTTTCGCACTTGTGTTGGTGCAGGAAACCACTTTTGCACTTGTATTAGTGTGGAAAAACAACTTTTCGCACTTGTGTTAGTGTTGAAAAACCACTTTTCGCACTTGTGTTGGTGTAGGAAATCACTTTTGCACTTGTATTAGTGTGGAAAAAACACTTTTTACACTTGTGATAGTGTTGAAAAACCACTTTTCGCACTTGTGTTAGTGTTGAAAAACCACTTTTTGCACTTGTCTTGGTGCAGGAAACCACTTTTGCACTTGTATTAGTGTGGTAAACCCTTTTCGCACTTGTGGTAGTGTTGAAAAACCACTTTTCGCACTTGTGTTAGTGTTGAAAAACCACTTTTCTCACTTGTGTTGGTGCAGGAAACCACTTTAGCACTTGTATTAGTGTGGAAAAACCACTTTTCGCACTTGTGTTAGTGTTGAAAAACCATTTTTCGCACTTGTGTTGGTGCAGGAAACCACTTTTGCACTTGTATTAGTGTGGAAAAACAACTTTTTGCACTTGTGTTAGTGTTGAAAAACCACTTTTCGCACTTGTGTTAGTGTTGAAAAACCACTTTTCGCACTTGGGTTGGTGCAGGAAACCACTTTTGCATTAGAATTAGTGTGGAAAAACCACTTTTCGCACTTGTGTTAGTGTTGAAAAACCACTTTTTGCACTTGTCTTGGTGCAGGAAACCACTTTTGCACTTGTATTAGTGTGGAAAAACAACTTTTTGCACTTGTGTTAGTGTTGAAAAACCTCTTTTCGCACTTGTGTTAGTGTTGAAAAACCACTTTTCGCACTTGTGTTGGTGCAGGAAACCACTTTTGCATTTGAATTAGTGTGGAAAAACCACTTTTCGCACTTGTGTTAGTGTTGAAAAACCACTTTTTGCACTTGTCTTGGTGCAGGAAACCACTTTTGCACTTGTATTAGTGTGGAAAAACCCTTTTCGCACTTGTGGTAGTGTTGAAAAACCACTTTTCGCACTTGTGTTAGTGTTGAAAAACCCACTTTTCTCACTTGTGTTGGTGCAGGAAACCACTTTTGCACTTGTATTAGTGTGGAAAAACAACTTTTTGCACTTGTGTTAGTGTTGAAAAACCACTTTTCGCACTTGTGTTAGTGTTGAAAAACCACTTTTCGCACTTGTGTTGGTGCAGGAAACCACTTTTGCATTTGAATTAGTGTGGAAAAACCACTTTTCGCACTTGTGTTAGTGTTGAAAAACCACTTTTCGCACTTGTGTTAGTGTTGAAAAACAACTTTTCGCACTTGTGTTGGTGCAGAAAACCACTTTTGCACTTTTATTAGTGTGGAAAAAACACTTTTTGCACTTGTGATAGTTTTGAAAAACCACTTTTCGCACTTGTGTTAGTGTTGAAAAACCACTTTTCGCACTTGTGTTGGTGCAGGAAACCACTTTTGCACTTGTATTAGTGTGGAAAAACCACTTTTTGCACTTGTGTTAGTGTTGAAAAACCACTTTTCGCACTTGTGTTGGTGCAGGAAACCACTTTTGCATTTGTATTAGTGTGGAAAAACCACTTTTCGCACTTGTGTTATTGTTGAAAAACCACTTTTCGCACTTGTGTTGGTGCAGGAAACCACTTTTGCACTTGTATTAGTGTGGAAAAAACACTTTTCGCACTTGTGTTAGTGTTGAAAAACCACTTTTCGCACTTGTGTTAGTGTTGAAAAACCACTTTTCGAACTTGTGTTGGTGCAGGAAACCACTTTTGCTCTTGTATTAGTGTGGAAAAAACACTTTTTGCACTTGTGATAGTGTTGAAAAACCACTTTTCGCACTTGTGTTTGTGTTGAAAAACCACTTTTCGCACTTGTGTTAGTGTTGAAAAACTACGTTTCGCACTTGTGTTGGTGCAGGAAACCACTTTTGCACTTGTATTAGTGTGGAAAAAACACTTTTTGCACTTGTGATAGTGTTGAAAAACCACTTTTCGCACTTGTGTTAGTGTTGAAAAACCACTTTTCGCACTTGTGTTGGTGCAGGAAACCACCTTTGCACTTGTGTTAGTGTTGAAAAACCACTTTTCGCACTTGTGTTAGTGTTGAAAAACCACTTTTCGCACTTGTGTTGGTGCAGGAAACCACTTTTGCACTTGTGATAGTGTTGAAAAACCACTTTTCGCACTTGTGTTAGTGTTGAAAAACCACTTTTCGCACTTGTGTTGGTGCAGGAAACCACTTTTGCACTTGTATTAGTGTGGAAAAACCACTTTTCGCACTTGTGTTAGTGTTGAAAAACCACTTTTCGCACTTGTGTTGGTGCAGGAAACCACTTTTGCATTTGTATTAGTGTGGAAAAACCACTTTTCGCACTTGTGTTATTGTTGAAAAACCACTTTTCGCACTTGTGTTGGTGCAGGAAACCACTTTTGCACTTGTATTAGTGTGGAAAAAACACTTTTTGCACTTGTGATAGTGTTGAAAAACCACTTTTCGCACTTGTGTTTGTGTTGAAAAACCACTTTTCGCACTTGTGTTGGTGCAGGAAACCACTTTTGCACTTGTATTAGTGTGGAAAAACCACTTTTCGCACTTGTGTTAGTGTTGAAAAACCACTTTTCGCACTTGTGTTATTGTTGAAAAACCACTTTTCGCACTTGTGTTGGTGGAGGAAACCACTTTTGCACTTGTATTAGTGTGGAAAAAACACTTTTTGCACTTGTGATAGTGTTGAAAAACCACTTTTCGCACTTGTGTTAGTGTTGAAAAACCTCTTTTCGCACTTGTGTTGGTGCAGGATACCACTTTTGCACTTGTATTAGTGTGGAAAAACCACTTTTCGCACTTGTGTTAGTGTTGAAAAACCACTTTTCGCACTTGTGTTGGTGCAGGAAACCACTTTCGCACTTGTGTTGGTTCAGGAAACCACTTTTGCACTTGTATTAGTGTGGAAAAAACACTTTTCGCACTTGTGTTAGTGTTGAAAAACCACTTTTCGCACTTATATTAGTGTTGAAAAACCACTTTTCGCACTTGTGTTGGTGTAGGAAATCACTTTTGCACTTGTATTAGTGTGGAAAAAACACTTTTTACACTTGTGATAGTGTTGAAAAACCACTTTTCGCACTTGTGTTGGTGTTGAAAAACCACTTTTTGCACTTGTCTTGGTGCAGGAAACCACTTTTGCACTTGTATTAGTGTGGAAAAACCCTTTTCGCACTTGTGGTAGTGTTGAAAAACCACTTTTCGCACTTGTGTTAGTGTTGAAAAACCACTTTTCTCACTTGTGTTGGTGCAGGAAACCGCTTTAGCACTTGTATTAGTGTGGAAAAACCACTTTTTGCACTTGTGTTAGTGTTGAAAAACCATTTTTCGCACTTGTGTTGGTGCAGGAAACCACTTTTGCACTTGTATTAGTGTGGAAAAACAACTTTTCGCACTTGTGTTAGTGTTGAAAAACCACTTTTTGCACTTGTGTTAGTGTTGAAAAACCACTTTTCGCACTTGTGTTGGTGTAGGAAATCACTTTTGCACTTGTATTAGTGTGGAAAAAACACTTTTTACACTTGTGATAGTGTTGAAAAACCACTTTTCGCACTTGTGTTAGTGTTGAAAAACCACTTTTTGCACTTGTCTTGGTGCAGGAAACCACTTTTGCACTTGTATTAGTGTGGAAAAACCCTTTTCGCACTTGTGGTAGTGTTGAAAAACCACTTTTCGCACTTGTGTTAGTGTTGAAAAACCACTTTTCTCACTTGTGTTGGTGCAGGAAACCACATTAGCACTTGTATTAGTGTGGAAAAACCACTTTTCGCACTTGTGTTAGTGTTGAAAAACCATTTTTCGCACTTGTGTTGGTGCAGGAAACCACTTTTGCGCTTGTATTAGTGTGGAAAAACAACTTTTTGCACTTGTGTTAGTGTTGAAAAACCACTTTTCGCACTTGTGTTAGTGTTGAAAAACCACTTTTCGCACTTGTGTTGGTGCAGGAAACCACTTTTGCATTTGAATTAGTGTGGGAAAACCACTTTTCGCACTTGTGTTAGTGTTGAAAAACCACTTTTCGCACTTGTGTTAGTGTTGAAAAACCACTTTTCGCACTTGTGTTGGTGCATAAAACCACTTTTGCACTTGTATTAGTGTGGAAAAAACACTTTTTGCACTTGTGATAGTGTTGAAAAACCACTTTTCGCACTTGTGTTAGTGTTGAAAAACCACTTTTCGCACTTGTGTTGGTGCAGGAAACCACTTTTGCACTTGTATTAGTGTGGAAAAACCACTTTTCGCACTTGTGTTAGTGTTGAAAAACGACTTTTCGCACTTGTGTTGGTGCAGGAAACCACTTTTGCATTTGTATTAGTGTGGAAAAACCACTTTTCACACTTGTGTTATTGTTGAAAAACCACTTTTCGCACTTGTGTTGGTGCAGGAAACCACTTTTGCACTTGTATTAGTGTGGAAAAAACACTTTTCGCACTTGTGTTAGTGTTGAAAAACCACTTTTCGCACTTGTGTTAGTGTTGAAAAACCACTTTTCGAACTTGTGTTGGTGCAGGAAACCACTTTTGCTCTTGTATTAGTGTGGAAAAAACACTTTTTGCACTTGTGATAGTGTTGAAAAACCACTTTTCGCACTTGTGTTTGTGTTGAAAAACCACTTTTCGCACTTGTGTTAGTGTTGAAAAACCACGTTTCGCACTTGTGTTGGTGCAGGAAACCACTTTTGCACTTGTATTAGTGTGGAAAAAACACTTTTTGCACTTGTGATAGTGTTGAAAAACCACTTTTCGCACTTGTGTTAGTGTTGAAAAACCACTTTTCGCACTTGTGTTGGTGCAGGAAACCACTTTTGCACTTGTGTTAGTGTTGAAAAACCACTTTTCGCACTTGTGTTAGTGTTGAAAAACCACTTTTCGAACTTGTGTTGGTGCAGGAAACCACTTTTGCTCTTGTATTAGTGTGGAAAAAACACTTTTTGCACTTGTGATAGTGTTGAAAAACCACTTTTCGCACTTGTGTTTGTGTTGAAAAACCACTTTTCGCACTTGTGTTAGTGTTGAAAAACCACGTTTCGCACTTGTGTTGGTGCAGGAAACCACTTTTGCACTTGTATTAGTGTGGAAAAAACACTTTTTGCACTTGTGATAGTGTTGAAAAACCACTTTTCGCACTTGTGTTAGTGTTTAAAAACCACTTTTCGCACTTGTGTTGGTGCAGGGAACCACCTTTGCACTTGTGTTAGTGTTGAAAAACCACTTTTCGCACTTGTGTTAGTGTTGAAAAACCACTTTTCGCACTTGTGTTGGTGCAGGAAACCACATTTGCACTTGTGATAGTGTTGAAAAACCACTTTTCGCACTTGTGTTAGTGTTGAAAAACCACTTTTCGCACTTGTGTTATTGTTGAAAAACCACTTTTCGCACTTGTGTTGGTGCAGGAAACCACTTTTGCACTTGTATTAGTGTGGAAAAAACACTTTTCGCACTTGTGTTAGTGTTGAAAAACCACTTTTCGCACTTGTGTTAGTGTTGAAAAACCACTTTTCGAACTTGTGTTGGTGCAGGAAACCACTTTTGCTCTTGTATTAGTGTGGAAAAAACACTTTTTGCACTTGTGATAGTGTTGAAAAACCACTTTTCGCACTTGTGTTAGTGTTGAAAAACCACTTTTCGCACTTGTGTTGGTGCAGGAAACCACTTTTGCATTTGAATTAGTGTGGGAAAACCACTTTTCGCACTTGTGTTAGTGTTGAAAAACCACTTTTCGCACTTGTGTTAGTGTTGAAAAACCACTTTTCGCACTTGTGTTGGTGCATAAAACCACTTTTGCACTTGTATTAGTGTGGAAAAAACACTTTTTGCACTTGTGATAGTGTTGAAAAACCACTTTTCGCACTTGTGTTAGTGTTGAAAAACCACTTTTCGCACTTGTGTTGGTGCAGGAAACCACTTTTGCACTTGTATTAGTGTGGAAAAACCACTTTTCGCACTTGTGTTAGTGTTGAAAAACGACTTTTCGCACTTGTGTTGGTGCAGGAAACCACTTTTGCATTTGTATTAGTGTGGAAAAACCACTTTTCACACTTGTGTTATTGTTGAAAAACCACTTTTCGCACTTGTGTTAGTGTTGAAAAACCACTTTTCGCACTTGTGTTGGTGCATAAAACCACTTTTGCACTTGTATTAGTGTGGAAAAAACACTTTTTGCACTTGTGATAGTGTTGAAAAACCACTTTTCGCACTTGTGTTAGTGTTGAAAAACCACTTTTCGCACTTGTGTTGGTGCAGGAAACCACTTTTGCACTTGTATTAGTGTGGAAAAACCACTTTTCGCACTTGTGTTAGTGTTGAAAAACGACTTTTCGCACTTGTGTTGGTGCAGGAAACCACTTTTGCATTTGTATTAGTGTGGAAAAACCACTTTTCACACTTGTGTTATTGTTGAAAAACCACTTTTCGCACTTGTGTTGGTGCAGGAAACCACTTTTGCACTTGTATTAGTGTGGAAAAAACACTTTTCGCACTTGTGTTAGTGTTGAAAAACCACTTTTCGCACTTGTGTTAGTGTTGAAAAACCACTTTTCGAACTTGTGTTGGTGCAGGAAACCACTTTTGCTCTTGTATTAGTGTGGAAAAAACACTTTTTGCACTTGTGATAGTGTTGAAAAACCACTTTTCGCACTTGTGTTTGTGTTGAAAAACCACTTTTCGCACTTGTGTTAGTGTTGAAAAACCACGTTTCGCACTTGTGTTGGTGCAGGAAACCACTTTTGCACTTGTATTAGTGTGGAAAAAACACTTTTTGCACTTGTGATAGTGTTGAAAAACCACTTTTCGCACTTGTGTTAGTGTTTAAAAACCACTTTTCGCACTTGTGTTGGTGCAGGGAACCACCTTTGCACTTGTGTTAGTGTTGAAAAACCACTTTTCGCACTTGTGTTAGTGTTGAAAAACCACTTTTCGCACTTGTGTTGGTGCAGGAAACCACATTTGCACTTGTGATAGTGTTGAAAAACCACTTTTCGCACTTGTGTTAGTGTTGAAAAACCACTTTTCGCACTTGTGTTATTGTTGAAAAACCACTTTTCGCACTTGTGTTGGTGCAGGAAACCACTTTTGCACTTGTATTAGTGTGGAAAAAACACTTTTCGCACTTGTGTTAGTGTTGAAAAACCACTTTTCGCACTTGTGTTAGTGTTGAAAAACCACTTTTCGAACTTGTGTTGGTGCAGGAAACCACTTTTGCTCTTGTATTAGTGTGGAAAAAACACTTTTTGCACTTGTGATAGTGTTGAAAAACCACTTTTCGCACTTGTGTTTGTGTTGAAAAACCACTTTTCGCACTTGTGTTAGTGTTGAAAAACTACGTTTCGCACTTGTGTTGGTGCAGGAAACCACTTTTGCACTTGTATTAGTGTGGAAAAAACACTTTTTGCACTTGTGATAGTGTTGAAAAACCACTTTTCGCACTTGTGTTAGTGTTGAAAAACCACTTTTCGCACTTGTGTTGGTGCAGGAAACCACCTTTGCACTTGTGTTAGTGTTGAAAAACCACTTTTCGCACTTGTGTTAGTGTTGAAAAACCACTTTTTGCACTTGTGCTGGCATTGAAAACCACTTTCCAGACTAGGGCTTGTGTTGCAGAACCACTTTTGTCACTTGTGCTGGCATTGAAAACCACTTTTTGCACATGTGTTATTGTTGCAAAACCACTTTCCACACTTGTGCTGGCGTTGAAAACCACTTTTTGCACATGTGTTATTGTTGCAAAACCACTTTTCGCGTTCCTGTTCGTACTTAAAACCACTTTCTGCACTTGTGTTGGTGTTGCATAACCATTTGTCTCACTTGTGTTGGTGTTGCAAAACCACTTTCCACACTTGTGCTGGCATTGAAAACCACTTTTCACACATGTGCTAGTATTGCAAAACCACTTTCTGCACTTGTGCTGGTGTTGAAAACCACTTTTTGCACTTTTGTTAGTGTTGCAAAACCATTTTCCGCACTTGTGCTGGTGTTTAGAACCACTTTCCACACTAGGGCTTGTGTTGCAGAACCACTTTTGTCACTTGTGCTGGCATTGAAAACCACTTTTTGCACATCTGCTAGTGTTGAAAACCACTTTTTGCGCTCCTGTTCATGCTTAAAACCACTTTCTGCGCTTGTGTTAGTGTTGCAAAACCATTTGTGTCACTTGTGTTGGTGTTGCAAAACCACTTTTTGCACTTGTGTTAGTGTTGCAAAATCATTTGTCTCACTTGTGTTGGTGTTGCAAAACCACTTTCCACTCTTGAGCTAGTCTTGCAGAACCACTTTTCGCACTTGTGCTGGCATTGAAAACCACTTTTTGCACTTGTGTTAGTGTTGCAAAACCACTTTGCACACTTGTGCTGGCATTGAAAACCACTTTTTGCACTTGTGTTAGTGTTGCAAAACCATTTGTCTCACTTATGTTGGTGTTGCAAAAACAACTTTTCACACATGTGCTAGTATTGCAAAACCACTTTCCACACTTGTGCGGCATTGAAAACCACTTTCCACACTTGTGTTAGTGTTGCAAACCACTTTCCAGACTCGAGCTTGTGTTGCAGAACCACTTTTGTCACTTGTGCTGGCAATGAAAACCACTTTTCGTACTTGTGCTGGCATTGAAAACCAATTTTTGCACTTGAGCAAGTGTTGCAGAACCACTTTTCGTACTTGTGCTGGCGTTGAAAACCACTTTCTGCACTTGAACTTGTGTTGCAGAACCACTTTTCGCACTTGTGCTGGCATTGAAAACCACTTTTTGCACTTGTGTTACAAAACCATTTTCCGCACTTGTGCTGGTGTTTAAAACCACTTTCCACACTTGAGCTAGTTTTGCAGAACCACTTTTGTCACTTGTGCTGGCAATGAAAAACACTTTTTGCACTTGTGTTAGTGTTGCAAAACCACTTTCCACATTTGTGCTGGCATTGAAAACCACTTTTCACACATGTGCTAGTGTTGCAGAACCACTTTTGTCACTTGTGCTGGCATTGAAAACCACTTTTCCACATCTGCTAGTGTTGAAAACCACTTTTGGCGCTCCTGTTAGTGCTTAAAACCACTTTCTGCACTTGTGTTCGTGTTGCACAACCATTTGTCTCACTTGTGTTGATGTTGCAAAACCACTTTTTGCACTTGTGTTAGTGTTGCAAATCCATTTTCCGCACTTTTACTGGTGTTTAAAACCACTTTCCACACTTGAGCTAGTGTTAAAGAACTACTTTCTGCACTTGTGCTGGCATTGAAAACCACTTTCCACACTTGAGCTTGTGTTGCAGAACCACTTTTGTCACTTGTGCTGGCAATGAAAACCACTTTCCACACTTGAGCTAGTGTTGCAGAACTACTTTCTGCACTTGAGCAAGTGTTGCAGAACCACTTTTCGCACTTGTGTTTGTGTTGAAAAACCACTTTTCGCACTTGTGTTGGTGCAGGAAACCACTTTTGCACTTGTATTAGTGTGGAAAAACCACTTTTCGCACTTGTGTTAGTGTTGAAAAACCACTTTTCGCACTTGTGTTATTGTTGAAAAACCACTTTTCGCACTTGTGTTGGTGGAGGAAACCACTTTTGCACTTGTATTAGTGTGGAAAAAACACTTTTTGCACTTGTGATAGTGTTGAAAAACCACTTTTCGCACTTGTGTTAGTGTTGAAAAACCTCTTTTCGCACTTGTGTTGGTGCAGGATACCACTTTTGCACTTGTATTAGTGTGGAAAAACCACTTTTCGCACTTGTGTTAGTGTTGAAAAACCACTTTTCGCACTTGTGTTGCAGGAAACCACTTTCGCACTTGTGTTGGTTCAGGAAACCACTTTTGCACTTGTATTAGTGTGGAAAAAACACTTTTCGCACTTGTGTTAGTGTTGAAAAACCACTTTTCGCACTTATGTTAGTGTTGAAAAACCACTTTTCGCACTTGTGTTGGTGTAGGAAATCACTTTTGCACTTGTATTAGTGTGGAAAAACACTTTTTACACTTGTGATAGTGTTTAAAAACCACTTTTCACACTTGTGTTGGTGTTGAAAAACAAATGTTGCACTTGTCTTGGTGCAGGAAACCACTTTTGCACTTGTATTAGTGTGGAAAAACCCTTTTCGCACTTGTGGTAGTGTTGAAAAACCACTTTTCGCACTTGTGTTAGTGTTGAAAAACCACTTTTCTCACTTGTGTTGGTGCAGGAAACCACTTTAGCACTTGTATTAGTGTGGAAAAACCACTTTTCGCACTTGTGTTATTGTTGAAAAACCATTTTTCGCACTTGTGTTGGTGCAGGAAACCACTTTTGCACTTGTATTAGTGTGGAAAAACAACTTTTCGCACTTGTGTTAGTGTTGAAAAACCACTTTTCGCACTTGTGTTAGTGTTGAAAAATCACTTTTCGCACTTGTGTTGGTGCAGGAAACCACTTTTGCATTTGTATTAGTGTGGAAAAACCACTTTTCGCACTTGTGTTATTGTTGAAAAACCACTTTTCGCACTTGTGTTGGTGCAGGAAACCACTTTTGCACTTGTATTAGTGTGGAAAAAACACTTTTTGCACTTGTGATAGTGTTGAAAAACTACTTTTCGCACTTGTGTTTGTGTTGAAAAACACTTTTCGCACTTGTGTTGGTGCAGGAAACCACTTTTGCACTTGTATTAGTGTGGAAAAACCACTTTTTGCACTTGTGTTAGTGTTGAAAAACCACTTTTCGCACTTGTGTTATTGTTGAAAAACCACTTTTCACACTTGTGTTGGTGGAGGAAACCACTTTTGCACTTGTGTTAGTGTTGAAAAACCACTTTTCGCACTTGTGTTGGTGCAGGAAACCACTTTTGCATTTGTATTAGTGTGGAAAAACCACTTTTCGCACTTGTGTTATTGTTGAAAAACCACTTTTCGCACTTGTGTTGGTGCAGGAAACCACTTTTGCACTTGTATTAGTGTGGAAAAAACACTTTTTGCACTTGTGATAGTGTTGAAAAACCACTTTTCGCACTTGTGTTTGTGTTGAAAAACAAATGTTGCACTTGTCTTGGTGCAGGAAACCACTTTTGCACTTGTATTAGTGTGGAAAAACCCTTTTCGCACTTGTGGTAGTGTTGAAAAACCACTTTTCGCACTTGTGTTAGTGTTGAAAAACCACTTTTCTCACTTGTGTTGGTGCAGGAAACCACTTTAGCACTTGTATTAGTGTGGAAAACCCACTTTTCGCACTTGTGTTATTGTTGAAAAACCACTTTTCGCACTTGTGTTGGTGCAGGAAACCACTTTTGCACTTGTATTAGTGTGGAAAAACCACTTTTCGCACTTGTGTTATTGTTGAAAAACCACTTTTCGCACTTGTGTTGGTGCAGGAAACCACTTTTGCACTTGTATTAGTGTGGAAAAAACACTTTTCGCACTTGTGTTAGTGTTGAAAAACCACTTTTCGCACTTGTGTTGGTGCAGGAAACCACTTTTGCATTTGAATTAGTGTGGAAAAACCACTTTTCGCACTTGTGTTAGTGTTGAAAAACCACTTTTCGCACTTGTGTTAGTGTTGAAAAACCACTTTTCGCACTTGTGTTGGTGCAGAAAACCACTTTTGCACTTTTATTAGTGTGGAAAAAACACTTTTTGCGCTTGTGATAGTTTTGAAAAACCACTTTTCGCACTTGTGTTAGTGTTGAAAAACCACTTTTCGCACTTGTGTTGGTGCAGGAAACCACTTTTGCACTTGTATTAGTGTGGAAAACCACTTTTTGCACTTGTGTTAGTGTTGAAAAACCACTTTTCGCACTTGTGTTGGTGCAGGAAACCACTTTTGCATTTGTATTAGTGTGGAAAAACCACTTTTCGCACTTGTGTTATTGTTGAAAAACCACTTTTCGCACTTGTGTTGGTGCAGGAAACCACTTTTGCACTTGTATTAGTGTGGAAAAAACACTTTTCGCACTTGTGTTAGTGTTGAAAAACCACTTTTCGCACTTGTGTTAGTGTTGAAAAACCACTTTTCGAACTTGTGTTGGTGCAGGAAACCACTTTTGCTCTTGTATTAGTGTGGAAAAAACACTTTTTGCACTTGTGATAGTGTTGAAAAACCACTTTTCGCACTTGTGTTTGTGTTGAAAAACCACTTTTTGCACTTGTGTTAGTGTTGAAAAACCACGTTTCGCACTTGTGTTGGTGCAGGAAACCACTTTGGACTTGTATTAGTGTGGAAAAAACACTTTTTGCACTTGTGATAGTGTTGAAAAACCACTTTTCGCACTTGTGTTAGTGTTGAAAAACCACTTTTCGCACTTGTGTTGGTGCAGGAAACCACCTTTGCACTTGTGTTAGTGTTGAAAAACCACTTTTCGCACTTGTGTTAGTGTTGAAAAACCACTTTTCGCACTTGTGTTGGTGCAGGAAACCACTTTTGCACTTGTGATAGTGTTGAAAAACCACTTTTCGCACTTGTGTTAGTGTTGAAAAACCACTTTTCGCACTTGTGTTGGTGCAGGAAACCACTTTTGCACTTGTATTAGTGTGGAAAAACCACTTTTCGCACTTGTGTTAGTGTTGAAAAACCACTTTTCGCACTTGTGTTGGTGCAGGAAACCACTTTTGCATTTGTATTAGTGTGGAAAAAACCACTTTTCGCACTTGTGTTATTGTTGAAAAACCACATTTCGCACTTGTGTTGGTGCAGGAAACCACTTTTGCACTTGTATTAGTGTGGAAAAACCACTTTTTGCACTTGTGTTGGTGCAGGAAACCACTTTTGCACTTGTATTAGTGTGGAAAAACCACTTTTCGCACTTGTGTTAGTGTTGAAAAACCACTTTTCGCACTTGTGTTGGTGCAGGAAACCACTTTTGCATTTGTATTAGTGTGGAAAAACCACTTTTCGCACTTGTGTTATTGTTGAAAAACCACTTTTCGCACTTGTGTTGGTGCAGGAAACCACTTTTGCACTTGTATTAGTGTGGAAAAAACACTTTTTGCACTTGTGATAGTGTTGAAAAACCACTTTTCGCACTTGTGTTAGTGTTGAAAAACCTCTTTTCGCACTTGTGTTGGTGCAGGATACCACTTTTGCACTTGTATTAGTGTGGAAAAACCACTTTTCGCACTTGTGTTAGTGTTGAAAAACCACTTTTCGCACTTGTGTTGGTGCAGGAAACCACTTTCGCACTTGTGTTGGTTCAGGAAACCACTTTTGCACTTGTATTAGTGTGGAAAAAACACTTTTCGCACTTGTGTTAGTGTTGAAAAACCACTTTTCGCACTTATGTTAGTGTTGAAAAACCACTTTTTGCACTTGTGTTGGTGTAGGAAATCACTTTTGCACTTGTATTAGTGTGGAAAAAACACTTTTTACACTTGTGATAGTGTTGAAAAACCACTTTTCGCACTTGTGTTGGTGTTGAAAAACCACTTTTTGCACTTGTCTTAGTGCAGGAAACCACTTTTGCACTTGTATTAGTGTGGAAAAACCCTTTTCGCACTTGTGGTAGTGTTGAAAAACCACTTTTCGCACTTGTGTTAGTGTTGAAAAACCACTTTTCTCACTTGTGTTGGTGCAGGAAACCACTTTAGCACTTGTATTAGTGTGGAAAAACCACTTTTCGCACTTGTGTTAGTGTTGAAAAACCATTTTTCGCACTTGTGTTGGTGCAGGAAACCACTTTTGCACTTGTATTAGTGTGGAAAAACAACTTTTCGCACTTGTGTTAGTGTTGAAAAACCACTTTTCGCACTTGTGTTAGTGTTGAAAAACCACTTTTCGCACTTGTGTTGGTGCAGGAAACCACTTTTGCATTTGAATTAGTGTGGAAAAACCACTTTTCGCACTTGTGTTAGTGTTGAAAAACCACTTTTTGCACTTGTGTTAGTGTTGAAAAACCACTTTTCGCACTTGTGTTGGTGTAGGAAATCACTTTTGCACTTGTATTAGTGTGGAAAAAACACTTTTTACACTTGTGATAGTGTTGAAAAACCACTTTTCGCACTTGTGTTAGTGTTGAAAAACCACTTTTTGCACTTGTCTTGGTGCAGGAAACCACTTTTGCACTTGTATTAGTGTGGAAAAACCCTTTTCGCACTTGTGGTAGTGTTGAAAAACCACTTTTCGCACTTGTGTTCGTGTTGAAAAACCACTTTTCTCACTTGTGTTGGTGCAGGAAACCACTTTAGCACTTGTATTAGTGTGGAAAAACCACTTTTCGCACTTGTGTTAGTGTTGAAAAACCATTTTTCGCACTTGTGTTGGTGCAGGAAACCACTTTTGCACTTGTATTAGTGTGGAAAAACAACTTTTTGCACTTGTGTTAGTGTTGAAAAACCACTTTTCGCACTTGTGTTAGTGTTGAAAAACCACTTTTCGCACTTGTGTTGGTGCAGGAAACCACTTTTGCATTTGAATTAGTGTGGAAAAACCACTTTTCGCACTTGTGTTAGTGTTGAAAAACCACTTTTCGCACTTGTGTTCGTGTTGAAAAACCACTTTTCGCACTTGTGTTGGTGCAGAAAACCACTTTTGCACTTGTATTAGTGTGGAAAAAACACTTTTTGCACTTGTGATAGTGTTGAAAAACCACTTTTCGCACTTGTGTTAGTGTTGAAAAACCACTTTTCGCACTTGTGTTGGTGGAGGAAACCACTTTTGCACTTGTGTTAGTGTTGAAAAACCACTTTTCGCACTTGTGTTGGTGCAGGAAACCACTTTTGCATTTGTATTAGTGTGGAAAAACCACTTTTCGCGCTTGTGTTATTGTTGAAAAACCACTTTTCGCACTTGTGTTGGTGCAGGAAACCACTTTTGCACTTGTATTAGTGTGGAAAAAACACTTTTTGCACTTGTGATAGTGTTGAAAAACCACTTTTCGCACTTGTGTTTGTGTTGAAAAACCACTTTTCGCACTTGTGTTGGTGCAGGAAACCACTTTTGCACTTGTATTAGTGTGGAAAAACCACTTTTCGCACTTGTGTTAGTGTTGAAAAACCACTTTTCGCACTTGTGTTATTGTTGAAAAACCACTTTTCGCACTTGTGTTGGTGGAGGAAACCACTTTTGCACTTGTATTAGTGTGGAAAAAACACTTTTTGCACTTGTGATAGTGTTGAAAAACCACTTTTCGCACTTGTGTTAGTGTTGAAAAACCACTTTTCGCACTTGTGTTGGTGCAGGATACCACTTTTGCACTTGTATTAGTGTGGAAAAACCACTTTTCGCACTAGTGTTAGTGTTGAAAAACCACTTTTCGCACTTGTGTTGGTGCAGGAAACCACTTTCGCACTTGTGTTGGTTCAGGAAACCACTTTTGCACTTGTATTAGTGTGGAAAAAACACTTTTCGCACTTGTGTTAGTGTTGAAAAACCACTTTTCGCACTTATGTTAGTGTTGAAAAACCACTTTTCGCACTTGTGTTGGTGTAGGAAATCACTTTTGCACTTGTATTAGTGTGGAAAAAACACTTTTTACACTTGTGATAGTGTTGAAAAACCACTTTTCGCACTTGTGTTGGTGTTGAAAAACCACTTTTTGCACTTGTCTTGGTGCAGGAAACCACTTTTGCACTTGTATTAGTGTGGAAAAACCCTTTTCGCACTTGTGGTAGTGTTGAAAAACCACTTTTCGCACTTGTGTTAGTGTTGAAAAACCACTTTTCTCACTTGTGTTGGTGCAGGAAACCACTTTAGCACTTGTATTAGTGTGGAAAAACCACTTTTCGCACTTGTGTTAGTGTTGAAAAACCATTTTTCGCACTTGTGTTGGTGCAGGAAACCACTTTTGCACTTGTATTAGTGTGGAAAAACAACTTTTCGCACTTGTGTTAGTGTTGAAAAACCACTTTTCGCACTTGTGTTAGTGTTGAAAAACCACTTTTCGCACTTGTGTTGGTGCAGAAAACCACTTTTGCACTTGTATTAGTGTGGAAAATTTTGCACTTGTGATAGTGTTGAAAAACCACTTTTCGCACTTGTGTTAGTGTTGAAAAACCACTTTTCGCACTTGTGTTGGTGCAGGAAACCACTTTTGCACTTGTATTAGTGTGGAAAAACCACTTTTCGCACTTGTGTTAGTGTTGAAAAACCACTTTTCGCACTTGTGTTGGTGCAGGAAACCACTTTTGCATTTGTATTAGTGTGGAAAAACCACTTTTCGCACTTGTGTTATTGTTGAAAAACCACTTTTCGCACTTGTGTTGGTGCAGGAAACCACTTTTGCACTTGTATTAGTGTGGAAAAAACACTTTTCGCACTTGTGTTAGTGTTGAAAAACCACTTTTCGCACTTGTGTTAGTGTTGAAAAACCACTTTTCGAACTTGTGTTGGTGCAGGAAACCACTTTTGCTCTTGTATTAGTGTGGAAAAAACACTTTTTGCACTTGTGATAGTGTTGAAAAACCACTTTTCGCACTTGTGTTTGTGTTGAAAAACCACTTTTCGCACTTGTGTTAGTGTTGAAAAACCACGTTTCGCACTTGTGTTGGTGCAGGAAACCACTTTTGCACTTGTATTAGTGTGGAAAAAACACTTTTTGCACTTGTGATAGTGTTGAAAAACCACTTTTCGCACTTGTGTTAGTGTTGAAAAACCACTTTTCGCACTTGTGTTGGTGCAGGAAACCACTTTTGCACTTGTGTTAGTGTTGAAAAACCACTTTTCGCACTTGTGTTAGTGTTGAAAAACCACTTTTCGCACTTGTGTTGGTGCAGGAAACCACTTTTGCACTTGTGATAGTGTTGAAAAACCACTTTTTGCACTTGTGTTGGTGCAGGAAACCACTTTTGCACTTGTATTAGTGTGGAAAAACCACTTTTCGCACTTGTGTTAGTGTTGAAAAACCACTTTTCGCACTTGTGTTGGTGCAGGAAACCACTTTTGCATTTGTATTAGTGTGGAAAAACCACTTTTTGCACTTGTGTTATTGTTGAAAAACCACTTTTCGCACTTGTGTTGGTGCAGGAAACCACTTTTCTCACTTGTATTAGTGTGGAAAAAACACTTTTTGCACTTGTGATAGTGTTGAAAAACCACTTTTCGCACTTGTGTTTGTGTTGAAAAACCACTTTTCGCACTTGTGTTGGTGCAGGAAACCACTTTTGCACTTGTATTAGTGTGGAAAAACCACTTTTCGCACTTGTGTTAGTGTTGAAAAACCACTTTTCGCACTTGTGTTATTGTTGAAAAACCACTTTTCGCACTTGTGTTGGTGGAGGAAACCACTTTTGCACTTGTATTAGTGTGGAAAAAACACTTTTTGCACTTGTGATAGTGTTGAAAAACCACTTTTCGCACTTGTGTTAGTGTTGAAAAACCTCTTTTCGCACTTGTGTTGGTGCAGGATACCACTTTTGCACTTGTATTAGTGTGGAAAAACCACTTTTCGCACTTGTGTTAGTGTTGAAAAACCACTTTTCGCACTTGTGTTGCAGGAAACCACTTTCGCACTTGTGTTGGTTCAGGAAACCACTTTTGCACTTGTATTAGTGTGGAAAAAACACTTTTCGCACTTGTGTTAGTGTTGAAAAACCACTTTTCGCACTTATGTTAGTGTTGAAAAACCACTTTTCGCACTTGTGTTGGTGTAGGAAATCACTTTTGCACTTGTATTAGTGTGGAAAAACACTTTTTACACTTGTGATAGTGTTTAAAAACCACTTTTCACACTTGTGTTGGTGTTGAAAAACAAATGTTGCACTTGTCTTGGTGCAGGAAACCACTTTTGCACTTGTATTAGTGTGGAAAAACCCTTTTCGCACTTGTGGTAGTGTTGAAAAACCACTTTTCGCACTTGTGTTAGTGTTGAAAAACCACTTTTCTCACTTGTGTTGGTGCAGGAAACCACTTTAGCACTTGTATTAGTGTGGAAAAACCACTTTTCGCACTTGTGTTATTGTTGAAAAACCATTTTTCGCACTTGTGTTGGTGCAGGAAACCACTTTTGCACTTGTATTAGTGTGGAAAAACAACTTTTCGCACTTGTGTTAGTGTTGAAAAACCACTTTTCGCACTTGTGTTAGTGTTGAAAAATCACTTTTCGCACTTGTGTTGGTGCAGGAAACCACTTTTGCATTTGTATTAGTGTGGAAAAACCACTTTTCGCACTTGTGTTATTGTTGAAAAACCACTTTTCGCACTTGTGTTGGTGCAGGAAACCACTTTTGCACTTGTATTAGTGTGGAAAAAACACTTTTTGCACTTGTGATAGTGTTGAAAAACTACTTTTCGCACTTGTGTTTGTGTTGAAAAACACTTTTCGCACTTGTGTTGGTGCAGGAAACCACTTTTGCACTTGTATTAGTGTGGAAAAACCACTTTTTGCACTTGTGTTAGTGTTGAAAAACCACTTTTCGCACTTGTGTTATTGTTGAAAAACCACTTTTCACACTTGTGTTGGTGGAGGAAACCACTTTTGCACTTGTGTTAGTGTTGAAAAACCACTTTTCGCACTTGTGTTGGTGCAGGAAACCACTTTTGCATTTGTATTAGTGTGGAAAAACCACTTTTCGCACTTGTGTTATTGTTGAAAAACCACTTTTCGCACTTGTGTTGGTGCAGGAAACCACTTTTGCACTTGTATTAGTGTGGAAAAAACACTTTTTGCACTTGTGATAGTGTTGAAAAACCACTTTTCGCACTTGTGTTTGTGTTGAAAAACAAATGTTGCACTTGTCTTGGTGCAGGAAACCACTTTTGCACTTGTATTAGTGTGGAAAAACCCTTTTCGCACTTGTGGTAGTGTTGAAAAACCACTTTTCGCACTTGTGTTAGTGTTGAAAAACCACTTTTCTCACTTGTGTTGGTGCAGGAAACCACTTTAGCACTTGTATTAGTGTGGAAAAACCACTTTTCGCACTTGTGTTATTGTTGAAAAACCACTTTTCGCACTTGTGTTGGTGCAGGAAACCACTTTTGCACTTGTATTAGTGTGGAAAAACCACTTTTCGCACTTGTGTTATTGTTGAAAAACCACTTTTCGCACTTGTGTTGGTGCAGGAAACCACTTTTGCACTTGTATTAGTGTGGAAAAAACACTTTTCGCACTTGTGTTAGTGTTGAAAAACCACTTTTCGCACTTGTGTTGGTGCAGGAAACCACTTTTGCATTTGAATTAGTGTGGAAAAACCACTTTTCGCACTTGTGTTAGTGTTGAAAAACCACTTTTCGCACTTGTGTTAGTGTTGAAAAACCACTTTTCGCACTTGTGTTGGTGCAGAAAACCACTTTTGCACTTTTATTAGTGTGGAAAAAACACTTTTTGCGCTTGTGATAGTTTTGAAAAACCACTTTTCGCACTTGTGTTAGTGTTGAAAAACCACTTTTCGCACTTGTGTTGGTGCAGGAAACCACTTTTGCACTTGTATTAGTGTGGAAAACCACTTTTTGCACTTGTGTTAGTGTTGAAAAACCACTTTTCGCACTTGTGTTGGTGCAGGAAACCACTTTTGCATTTGTATTAGTGTGGAAAAACCACTTTTCGCACTTGTGTTATTGTTGAAAAACCACTTTTCGCACTTGTGTTGGTGCAGGAAACCACTTTTGCACTTGTATTAGTGTGGAAAAAACACTTTTCGCACTTGTGTTAGTGTTGAAAAACCACTTTTCGCACTTGTGTTAGTGTTGAAAAACCACTTTTCGAACTTGTGTTGGTGCAGGAAACCACTTTTGCTCTTGTATTAGTGTGGAAAAAACACTTTTTGCACTTGTGATAGTGTTGAAAAACCACTTTTCGCACTTGTGTTTGTGTTGAAAAACCACTTTTTGCACTTGTGTTAGTGTTGAAAAACCACGTTTCGCACTTGTGTTGGTGCAGGAAACCACTTTGGACTTGTATTAGTGTGGAAAAAACACTTTTTGCACTTGTGATAGTGTTGAAAAACCACTTTTCGCACTTGTGTTAGTGTTGAAAAACCACTTTTCGCACTTGTGTTGGTGCAGGAAACCACCTTTGCACTTGTGTTAGTGTTGAAAAACCACTTTTCGCACTTGTGTTAGTGTTGAAAAACCACTTTTCGCACTTGTGTTGGTGCAGGAAACCACTTTTGCACTTGTGATAGTGTTGAAAAACCACTTTTCGCACTTGTGTTAGTGTTGAAAAACCACTTTTCGCACTTGTGTTGGTGCAGGAAACCACTTTTGCACTTGTATTAGTGTGGAAAAACCACTTTTCGCACTTGTGTTAGTGTTGAAAAACCACTTTTCGCACTTGTGTTGGTGCAGGAAACCACTTTTGCATTTGTATTAGTGTGGAAAAAACCACTTTTCGCACTTGTGTTATTGTTGAAAAACCACATTTCGCACTTGTGTTGGTGCAGGAAACCACTTTTGCACTTGTATTAGTGTGGAAAAACCACTTTTTGCACTTGTGTTGGTGCAGGAAACCACTTTTGCACTTGTATTAGTGTGGAAAAACCACTTTTCGCACTTGTGTTAGTGTTGAAAAACCACTTTTCGCACTTGTGTTGGTGCAGGAAACCACTTTTGCATTTGTATTAGTGTGGAAAAACCACTTTTCGCACTTGTGTTATTGTTGAAAAACCACTTTTCGCACTTGTGTTGGTGCAGGAAACCACTTTTGCACTTGTATTAGTGTGGAAAAAACACTTTTTGCACTTGTGATAGTGTTGAAAAACCACTTTTCGCACTTGTGTTAGTGTTGAAAAACCTCTTTTCGCACTTGTGTTGGTGCAGGATACCACTTTTGCACTTGTATTAGTGTGGAAAAACCACTTTTCGCACTTGTGTTAGTGTTGAAAAACCACTTTTCGCACTTGTGTTGGTGCAGGAAACCACTTTCGCACTTGTGTTGGTTCAGGAAACCACTTTTGCACTTGTATTAGTGTGGAAAAAACACTTTTCGCACTTGTGTTAGTGTTGAAAAACCACTTTTCGCACTTATGTTAGTGTTGAAAAACCACTTTTCGCACTTGTGTTGGTGTAGGAAATCACTTTTGCACTTGTATTAGTGTGGAAAAAACACTTTTTACACTTGTGATAGTGTTGAAAAACCACTTTTCGCACTTGTGTTGGTGTTGAAAAACCACTTTTTGCACTTGTCTTAGTGCAGGAAACCACTTTTGCACTTGTATTAGTGTGGAAAAACCCTTTTCGCACTTGTGGTAGTGTTGAAAAACCACTTTTCGCACTTGTGTTAGTGTTGAAAAACCACTTTTCTCACTTGTGTTGGTGCAGGAAACCACTTTAGCACTTGTATTAGTGTGGAAAAACCACTTTTCGCACTTGTGTTAGTGTTGAAAAACCATTTTTCGCACTTGTGTTGGTGCAGGAAACCACTTTTGCACTTGTATTAGTGTGGAAAAACAACTTTTCGCACTTGTGTTAGTGTTGAAAAACCACTTTTCGCACTTGTGTTAGTGTTGAAAAACCACTTTTCGCACTTGTGTTGGTGCAGGAAACCACTTTTGCATTTGAATTAGTGTGGAAAAACCACTTTTCGCACTTGTGTTAGTGTTGAAAAACCACTTTTTGCACTTGTGTTAGTGTTGAAAAACCACTTTTCGCACTTGTGTTGGTGTAGGAAATCACTTTTGCACTTGTATTAGTGTGGAAAAAACACTTTTTACACTTGTGATAGTGTTGAAAAACCACTTTTCGCACTTGTGTTAGTGTTGAAAAACCACTTTTTGCACTTGTCTTGGTGCAGGAAACCACTTTTGCACTTGTATTAGTGTGGAAAAACCCTTTTCGCACTTGTGGTAGTGTTGAAAAACCACTTTTCGCACTTGTGTTCGTGTTGAAAAACCACTTTCCTCACTTGTGTTGGTGCAGGAAACCACTTTAGCACTTGTATTAGTGTGGAAAAACCACTTTTCGCACTTGTGTTAGTGTTGAAAAACCATTTTTCGCACTTGTGTTGGTGCAGGAAACCACTTTTGCACTTGTATTAGTGTGGAAAAACAACTTTTTGCACTTGTGTTAGTGTTGAAAAACCACTTTTCGCACTTGTGTTAGTGTTGAAAAACCACTTTTCGCACTTGTGTTGGTGCAGGAAACCACTTTTGCATTTGAATTAGTGTGGAAAAACCACTTTTCGCACTTGTGTTAGTGTTGAAAAACCACTTTTCGCACTTGTGTTCGTGTTGAAAAACCACTTTTCGCACTTGTGTTGGTGCAGAAAACCACTTTTGCACTTGTATTAGTGTGGAAAAAACACTTTTTGCACTTGTGATAGTGTTGAAAAACCACTTTTCGCACTTGTGTTAGTGTTGAAAAACCACTTTTCGCACTTGTGTTGGTGCAGGAAACCACTTTTGCACTTGTATTAGTGTGGAAAAACCACTTTTCGCACTTGTGTTAGTGCTGAAAAACGACTTTTCGCACTTGTGTTGGTGCAGGAAACCACTTTTGCATTTGTATTAGTGTGGAAAAACCACTTTTCGCACTTGTGTTATTGTTGAAAAACCACTTTTCGCACTTGTGTTGGTGCATGAAACCACTTTTGCACTTGTATTAGTGTGGAAAAAACACTTTTCGCACTTGTGTTAGTGTTGAAAAACCACTTTTCGCACTTGTGTTAGTGTTGAAAAACCACTTTTCGAACTTGTGTTGGTGCAGGAAACCACTTTTGCTCTTGTATTAGTGTGGAAAAAACACTTTTTGCACTTGTGATAGTGTTGAAAAACCACTTTTCGCACTTGTGTTTGTGTTGAAAAACCACTTTTCGCACTTGTGTTAGTGTTGAAAAACCACGTTTCGCACTTGTGTTGGTGCAGGAAACCACTTTTGCACTTGTATTAGTGTGGAAAAAACACTTTTTGCACTTGTGATAGTGTTGAAAAACCACTTTTCGCACTTGTGTTAGTATAGAAAAACCACTTTTCGCACTTGTGTTGGTGCAGGAAACCACTTTTGCACTTGTGTTAGTGTTGAAAAACCACTTTTCGCACATGTGTTAGTGTTGAAAAACCACTTTTCGCACTTGTGTTGGTGCAGGAAACCACTTTTGCACTTGTGATAGTGTTGAAAAACCACTTTTCGCACTTGTGTTAGTGTTGAAAAACCACTTTTCGCACTTGTGTTGGTGCAGGAAACCACTTTTGCACTTGTATTAGTGTGGAAAAACCACTTTTCGCACTTGTGTTAGTGTTGAAAAACCACTTTTCGCACTTGTGTTGGTGCAGGAAACCACTTTTGCATTTGTATTAGTGTGGAAAAACCACTTTTCGCACTTGTGTTATTGTTGAAAAACCACTTTTCGCACTTGTGTTGGTGGAGGAAACCACTTTTGCACTTGTATTAGTGTGGAAAAAACACTTTTTGCACTTGTGATAGTGTTGAAAAACCACTTTTCGCACTTGTGTTAGTGTTGAAAAACCTCTTTTCGCACTTGTGTTGGTGCAGGATACCACTTTTGCACTTGTATTAGTGTGGAAAAACCACTTTTCGCACTTGTGTTAGTGTTGAAAAACCACTTTTCGCACTTGTGTTGGTGCAGGAAACCACTTTCGCCCCTGTGTTGGTTCAGGAAACCACTTTTGCACTTGTATTAGTGTGGAAAAAACACTTTTCGCACTTGTGTTAGTGTTGAAAAACCACTTTTCGCACTTATGTTAGTGTTGAAAAACCACTTTTCGCACTTGTGTTGGTGTAGGAAATCACTTTTGCACTTGTATTAGTGTGGAAAAAACACTTTTTACACTTGTGATAGTGTTGAAAAACCACTTTTCGCACTTGTGTTAGTGTTGAAAAACCACTTTTTGCACTTGTCTTGGTGCAGGAAACCACTTTTGCACTTGTATTAGTGTGGAAAAACCCTTTTCGCACTTGTGGTAGTGTTGAAAAACCACTTTTCGCACTTGTGTTAGTGTTGAAAAACCACTTTTCTCACTTGTGTTGGTGCAGGAAACCACTTTTGCACTTGTATTAGTGTGGAAAAACAACTTTTCGCACTTGTGTTAGTGTTGAAAAACCACTTTTCGCACTTGTGTTAGTGTTGAAAAACCACTTTTCGCACTTGTGTTGGTGCAGGAAACCACTTTTGCATTTGAATTAGTGTGGACAAACCACTTTTCGCACTTGTGTTAGTGTTGAAAAACCACTTTTCGCACTTGTGTTAGTGTTGAAAAACCACTTTTCGCACTTGTGTTGGTGCAGAAAACCACTTTTGCACTTTTATTAGTGTGGAAAAAACACTTTTTGCACTTGTGATAGTTTTGAAAAACCACTTTTCGCACTTGTGTTAGTGTTGAAAAACCACTTTTCGCACTTGTGTTGGTGCAGGAAACCACTTTTGCACTTGTATTAGTGTGGAAAACCACTTTTTGCACTTGTGTTAGTGTTGAAAAACCACTTTTCGCACTTGTGTTGGTGCAGGAAACCACTTTTGCATTTGTATTAGTGTGGAAAAACCACTTTTCGCACTTGTGTTATTGTTGAAAAACCACTTTTCGCACTTGTGTTGGTGCAGGAAACCACTTTTGCACTTGTATTAGTGTGGAAAAAACACTTTTCGCACTTGTGTTAGTGTTGAAAAACCACTTTTCGCACTTGTGTTAGTGTTGAAAAACCACTTTTCGAACTTGTGTTGGTGCAGGAAACCACTTTTGCTCTTGTATTAGTGTGGAAAAAACACTTTTTGCACTTGTGATAGTGTTGAAAAACCACTTTTCGCACTTGTGTTTGTGTTGAAAAACCACTTTTCGCACTTGTGTTAGTGTTGAAAAACCACGTTTCGCACTTGTGTTGGTGCAGGAAACCACTTTTGCACTTGTATTAGTGTGGAAAAAACACTTTTTGCACTTGTGATAGTGTTGAAAAACCACTTTTCGCACTTGTGTTAGTGTTGAAAAACCACTTTTCGCACTTGTGTTGGTGCAGGAAACCACCTTTGCACTTGTGTTAGTGTTGAAAAACCACTTTTCGCACTTGTGTTAGTGTTGAAAAACCACTTTTCGCACTTGTATTGGTGCAGGAAACCACTTTTGCACTTGTGATAGTGTTGAAAAACCACTTTTCGCACTTGTGTTAGTGTTGAAAAACCACTTTTCGCACTTGTGTTGGTGCAGGAAACCACTTTTGCACTTGTATTAGTGTGGAAAAACCACTTTTCGCACTTGTGTTAGTGTTGAAAAACCACTTTTCGCACTTGTGTTGGTGCAGGAAACCACTTTTGCATTTGTATTAGTGTGGAAAAAACCACTTTTCGCACTTGTGTTATTGTTGAAAAACCACATTTCGCACTTGTGTTGGTGCAGGAAACCACTTTTGCACTTGTATTAGTGTGGAAAAAACACTTTTTGCACTTGTGATAGTGTTGAAAAACCACTTTTCGCACTTGTGTTTGTGTTGAAAAACCACTTTTCGCACTTGTGTTGGTGCAGGAAACCACTTTTGCACTTGTATTAGTGTGGAAAAACCACTTTTCGCACTTGTGTTAGTGTTGAAAAACCACTTTTCGCACTTGTGTTATTGTTGAAAAACCACTTTTTGCACTTGTGTTGGTGGAGGAAACCACTTTTGCACTTGTATTAGTGTGGAAAAAACACTTTTTGCACTTGTGATAGTGTTGAAAAACCACTTTTCGCACTTGTGTTGGTGCAGGAAACCACTTTCGCACTTGTGTTGGTTCAGGAAACCACTTTTGCACTTGTATTAGTGTGGAAAAAACACTTTTCGCACTTGTGTTAGTGTTGAAAAACCACTTTTCGCACTTGTGTTATTGTTGAAAAACCACTTTTCGCACTTGTGTTGGTGGAGGAAACCACTTTTGCACTTGTATTAGTGTGGAAAAAACACTTTTTGCACTTGTGATAGTGTTGAAAAACCACTTTTCGCACTTGTGTTAGTGTTGAAAAACCTCTTTTCGCACTTGTGTTGGTGCAGGATACCACTTTTGCACTTGTATTAGTGTGGAAAAACCACTTTTCGCACTTGTGTTAGTGTTGAAAAACCACTTTTCGCACTTGTGTTGGTGCAGGAAACCACTTTCGCCCCTGTGTTGGTTCAGGAAACCACTTTTGCACTTGTATTAGTGTGGAAAAAACACTTTTCGCACTTGTGTTAGTGTTGAAAAACCACTTTTCGCACTTATGTTAGTGTTGAAAAACCACTTTTCGCACTTGTGTTGGTGTAGGAAATCACTTCTGCACTTGTATTAGTGTGGAAAAAACACTTTTTACACTTGTGATAGTGTTGAAAAACCACTTTTCGCACTTGTGTTAGTGTTGAAAAACCACTTTTTGCACTTGTCTTGGTGCAGGAAACCACTTTTGCACTTGTATTAGTGTGGAAAAACCCTTTTCGCACTTGTGGTAGTGTTGAAAAACCACTTTTCGCACTTGTGTTAGTGTTGAAAAACCACTTTTCTCACTTGTGTTGGTGCAGGAAACCACTTTTGCACTTGTATTAGTGTGGAAAAACAACTTTTCGCACTTGTGTTAGTGTTGAAAAACCACTTTTCGCACTTGTGTTAGTGTTGAAAAACCACTTTTCGCACTTGTGTTGGTGCAGGAAACCACTTTTGCATTTGAATTAGTGTGGAAAAACCACTTTTCGCACTTGTGTTAGTGTTGAAAAACCACTTTTCGCACTTGTGTTAGTGTTGAAAAACCACTTTTCGCACTTGTGTTGGTGCAGAAAACCACTTTTGCACTTTTATTAGTGTGGAAAAAACACTTTTTGCGCTTGTGATAGTTTTGAAAAACCACTTTTCGCACTTGTGTTAGTGTTGAAAAACCACTTTTCGCACTTGTGTTGGTGCAGGAAACCACTTTTGCACTTGTATTAGTGTGGAAAACCACTTTTTGCACTTGTGTTAGTGTTGAAAAACCACTTTTCGCACTTGTGTTGGTGCAGGAAACCACTTTTGCATTTGTATTAGTGTGGAAAAACCACTTTTCGCACTTGTGTTATTGTTGAAAAACCACTTTTCGCACTTGTGTTGGTGCAGGAAACCACTTTTGCACTTGTATTAGTGTGGAAAAAACACTTTTCGCACTTGTGTTAGTGTTGAAAAACCACTTTTCGCACTTGTGTTAGTGTTGAAAAACCACTTTTCGAACTTGTGTTGGTGCAGGAAACCACTTTTGCTCTTGTATTAGTGTGGAAAAAACACTTTTTGCACTTGTGATAGTGTTGAAAAACCACTTTTCGCACTTGTGTTTGTGTTGAAAAACCACTTTTTGCACTTGTGTTAGTGTTGAAAAACCACGTTTCGCACTTGTGTTGGTGCAGGAAACCACTTTGGACTTGTATTAGTGTGGAAAAAACACTTTTTGCACTTGTGATAGTGTTGAAAAACCACTTTTCGCACTTGTGTTAGTGTTGAAAAACCACTTTTCGCACTTGTGTTGGTGCAGGAAACCACCTTTGCACTTGTGTTAGTGTTGAAAAACCACTTTTCGCACTTGTGTTAGTGTTGAAAAACCACTTTTCGCACTTGTGTTGGTGCAGGAAACCACTTTTGCACTTGTGATAGTGTTGAAAAACCACTTTTCGCACTTGTGTTAGTGTTGAAAAACCACTTTTCGCACTTGTGTTGGTGCAGGAAACCACTTTTGCACTTGTATTAGTGTGGAAAAACCACTTTTCGCACTTGTGTTAGTGTTGAAAAACCACTTTTCGCACTTGTGTTGGTGCAGGAAACCACTTTTGCATTTGTATTAGTGTGGAAAAAACCACTTTTCGCACTTGTGTTATTGTTGAAAAACCACATTTCGCACTTGTGTTGGTGCAGGAAACCACTTTTGCACTTGTATTAGTGTGGAAAAAACACTTTTTGCACTTGTGATAGTGTTGAAAAACCACTTTTCGCACTTGTGTTTGTGTTGAAAAACCACTTTTCGCACTTGTGTTGGTGCAGGAAACCACTTTTGCACTTGTATTAGTGTGGAAAAACCACTTTTCGCACTTGTGTTAGTGTTGAAAAACCACTTTTCGCACTTGTGTTATTGTTGAAAAACCACTTTTCGCACTTGTGTTGGTGGAGGAAACCACTTTTGCACTTGTATTAGTGTGGAAAAAACACTTTTTGCACTTGTGATAGTGTTGAAAAACCACTTTTCGCCCTTGTGTTAGTGTTGAAAAACCTCTTTTCGCACTTGTGTTGGTGCAGGATACCACTTTTGCACTTGTATTAGTGTGGAAAATCCACTTTTCGCACTTGTGTTAGTGTTGAAAAACCACTTTTCGCACTTGTGTTGGTGCAGGAAACCACTTTCGCACTTGTGTTGGTTCAGGAAACCACTTTTGCACTTGTATTAGTGTGGAAAAAACACTTTTCGCACTTGTGTTAGTGTTGAAAAACCACTTTTCGCACTTATGTTAGTGTTGAAAAACCACTTTTCGCACTTGTGTTGGTGTAGGAAATCACTTTTGCACTTGTATTAGTGTGGAAAAAACACTTTTTACACTTGTGATAGTGTTGAAAAACCACTTTTCGCACTTGTGTTGGTGTTGAAAAACCACTTTTTGCACTTGTCTTGGTGCAGGAAACCACTTTTGCACTTGTATTAGTGTGGAAAAACCCTTTTCGCACTTGTGGTAGTGTTGAAAAACCACTTTTCGCACTTGTGTTAGTGTTGAAAAACCACTTTTCTCACTTGTGTTGGTGCAGGAAACCACTTTAGCACTTGTATTAGTGTGGAAAAACCACTTTTCGCACTTGTGTTAGTGTTGAAAAACCATTTTTCGCACTTGTGTTGGTGCAGGAAACCACTTTTGCACTTGTATTAGTGTGGAAAAACAACTTTTCGCACTTGTGTTAGTGTTGAAAAACCACTTTTCGCACTTGTGTTGGTGTAGGAAATCACTTTTGCACTTGTATTAGTGTGGAAAAAACACTTTTTACACTTGTGATAGTGTTGAAAAACCACTTTTCGCACTTGTGTTAGTGTTGAAAAACCACTTTTTGCACTTGTCTTGGTGCAGGAAACCACTTTTGCACTTGTATTAGTGTGGTAAACCCTTTTCGCACTTGTGGTAGTGTTGAAAAACCACTTTTCGCACTTGTGTTAGTGTTGAAAAACCACTTTTCTCACTTGTGTTGGTGCAGGAAACCACTTTAGCACTTGTATTAGTGTGGAAAAACCACTTTTCGCACTTGTGTTAGTGTTGAAAAACCATTTTTCGCACTTGTGTTGGTGCAGGAAACCACTTTTGCACTTGTATTAGTGTGGAAAAACAACTTTTTGCACTTGTGTTAGTGTTGAAAAACCACTTTTCGCACTTGTGTTAGTGTTGAAAAACCACTTTTCGCACTTGGGTTGGTGCAGGAAACCACTTTTGCATTAGAATTAGTGTGGAAAAACCACTTTTCGCACTTGTGTTAGTGTTGAAAAACCACTTTTTGCACTTGTCTTGGTGCAGGAAACCACTTTTGCACTTGTATTAGTGTGGAAAAACAACTTTTTGCACTTGTGTTAGTGTTGAAAAACCTCTTTTCGCACTTGTGTTAGTGTTGAAAAACCACTTTTCGCACTTGTGTTGGTGCAGGAAACCACTTTTGCATTTGAATTAGTGTGGAAAAACCACTTTTCGCACTTGTGTTAGTGTTGAAAAACCACTTTTTGCACTTGTCTTGGTGCAGGAAACCACTTTTGCACTTGTATTAGTGTGGAAAAACCCTTTTCGCACTTGTGGTAGTGTTGAAAAACCACTTTTCGCACTTGTGTTAGTGTTGAAAAACCCACTTTTCTCACTTGTGTTGGTGCAGGAAACCACTTTTGCACTTGTATTAGTGTGGAAAAACAACTTTTTGCACTTGTGTTAGTGTTGAAAAACCACTTTTCGCACTTGTGTTAGTGTTGAAAAACCACTTTTCGCACTTGTGTTGGTGCAGGAAACCACTTTTGCATTTGAATTAGTGTGGAAAAACCACTTTTCGCACTTGTGTTAGTGTTGAAAAACCACTTTTCGCACTTGTGTTAGTGTTGAAAAACAACTTTTCGCACTTGTGTTGGTGCAGAAAACCACTTTTGCACTTTTATTAGTGTGGAAAAAACACTTTTTGCACTTGTGATAGTTTTGAAAAACCACTTTTCGCACTTGTGTTAGTGTTGAAAAACCACTTTTCGCACTTGTGTTGGTGCAGGAAACCACTTTTGCACTTGTATTAGTGTGGAAAAACCACTTTTTGCACTTGTGTTAGTGTTGAAAAACCACTTTTCGCACTTGTGTTGGTGCAGGAAACCACTTTTGCATTTGTATTAGTGTGGAAAAACCACTTTTCGCACTTGTGTTATTGTTGAAAAACCACTTTTCGCACTTGTGTTGGTGCAGGAAACCACTTTTGCACTTGTATTAGTGTGGAAAAAACACTTTTCGCACTTGTGTTAGTGTTGAAAAACCACTTTTCGCACTTGTGTTAGTGTTGAAAAACCACTTTTCGAACTTGTGTTGGTGCAGGAAACCACTTTTGCTCTTGTATTAGTGTGGAAAAAACACTTTTTGCACTTGTGATAGTGTTGAAAAACCACTTTTCGCACTTGTGTTTGTGTTGAAAAACCACTTTTCGCACTTGTGTTAGTGTTGAAAAACTACGTTTCGCACTTGTGTTGGTGCAGGAAACCACTTTTGCACTTGTATTAGTGTGGAAAAAACACTTTTTGCACTTGTGATAGTGTTGAAAAACCACTTTTCGCACTTGTGTTAGTGTTGAAAAACCACTTTTCGCACTTGTGTTGGTGCAGGAAACCACCTTTGCACTTGTGTTAGTGTTGAAAAACCACTTTTCGCACTTGTGTTAGTGTTGAAAAACCACTTTTCGCACTTGTGTTGGTGCAGGAAACCACTTTTGCACTTGTGATAGTGTTGAAAAACCACTTTTCGCACTTGTGTTAGTGTTGAAAAACCACTTTTCGCACTTGTGTTGGTGCAGGAAACCACTTTTGCACTTGTATTAGTGTGGAAAAACCACTTTTCGCACTTGTGTTAGTGTTGAAAAACCACTTTTCGCACTTGTGTTGGTGCAGGAAACCACTTTTGCATTTGTATTAGTGTGGAAAAACCACTTTTCGCACTTGTGTTATTGTTGAAAAACCACTTTTCGCACTTGTGTTGGTGCAGGAAACCACTTTTGCACTTGTATTAGTGTGGAAAAAACACTTTTTGCACTTGTGATAGTGTTGAAAAACCACTTTTCGCACTTGTGTTTGTGTTGAAAAACCACTTTTCGCACTTGTGTTGGTGCAGGAAACCACTTTTGCACTTGTATTAGTGTGGAAAAACCACTTTTCGCACTTGTGTTAGTGTTGAAAAACCACTTTTCGCACTTGTGTTATTGTTGAAAAACCACTTTTCGCACTTGTGTTGGTGGAGGAAACCACTTTTGCACTTGTATTAGTGTGGAAAAAACACTTTTTGCACTTGTGATAGTGTTGAAAAACCACTTTTCGCACTTGTGTTAGTGTTGAAAAACCTCTTTTCGCACTTGTGTTGGTGCAGGATACCACTTTTGCACTTGTATTAGTGTGGAAAAACCACTTTTCGCACTTGTGTTAGTGTTGAAAAACCACTTTTCGCACTTGTGTTGGTGCAGGAAACCACTTTCGCACTTGTGTTGGTTCAGGAAACCACTTTTGCACTTGTATTAGTGTGGAAAAAACACTTTTCGCACTTGTGTTAGTGTTGAAAAACCACTTTTCGCACTTATATTAGTGTTGAAAAACCACTTTTCGCACTTGTGTTGGTGTAGGAAATCACTTTTGCACTTGTATTAGTGTGGAAAAAACACTTTTTACACTTGTGATAGTGTTGAAAAACCACTTTTCGCACTTGTGTTGGTGTTGAAAAACCACTTTTTGCACTTGTCTTGGTGCAGGAAACCACTTTTGCACTTGTATTAGTGTGGAAAAACCCTTTTCGCACTTGTGGTAGTGTTGAAAAACCACTTTTCGCACTTGTGTTAGTGTTGAAAAACCACTTTTCTCACTTGTGTTGGTGCAGGAAACCGCTTTAGCACTTGTATTAGTGTGGAAAAACCACTTTTTGCACTTGTGTTAGTGTTGAAAAACCATTTTTCGCACTTGTGTTGGTGCAGGAAACCACTTTTGCACTTGTATTAGTGTGGAAAAACAACTTTTCGCACTTGTGTTAGTGTTGAAAAACCACTTTTTGCACTTGTGTTAGTGTTGAAAAACCACTTTTCGCACTTGTGTTGGTGTAGGAAATCACTTTTGCACTTGTATTAGTGTGGAAAAAACACTTTTTACACTTGTGATAGTGTTGAAAAACCACTTTTCGCACTTGTGTTAGTGTTGAAAAACCACTTTTTGCACTTGTCTTGGTGCAGGAAACCACTTTTGCACTTGTATTAGTGTGGAAAAACCCTTTTCGCACTTGTGGTAGTGTTGAAAAACCACTTTTCGCACTTGTGTTAGTGTTGAAAAACCACTTTTCTCACTTGTGTTGGTGCAGGAAACCACATTAGCACTTGTATTAGTGTGGAAAAACCACTTTTCGCACTTGTGTTAGTGTTGAAAAACCATTTTTCGCACTTGTGTTGGTGCAGGAAACCACTTTTGCGCTTGTATTAGTGTGGAAAAACAACTTTTTGCACTTGTGTTAGTGTTGAAAAACCACTTTTCGCACTTGTGTTAGTGTTGAAAAACCACTTTTCGCACTTGTGTTGGTGCAGGAAACCACTTTTGCATTTGAATTAGTGTGGGAAAACCACTTTTCGCACTTGTGTTAGTGTTGAAAAACCACTTTTCGCACTTGTGTTAGTGTTGAAAAACCACTTTTCGCACTTGTGTTGGTGCATAAAACCACTTTTGCACTTGTATTAGTGTGGAAAAAACACTTTTTGCACTTGTGATAGTGTTGAAAAACCACTTTTCGCACTTGTGTTAGTGTTGAAAAACCACTTTTCGCACTTGTGTTGGTGCAGGAAACCACTTTTGCACTTGTATTAGTGTGGAAAAACCACTTTTCGCACTTGTGTTAGTGTTGAAAAACGACTTTTCGCACTTGTGTTGGTGCAGGAAACCACTTTTGCATTTGTATTAGTGTGGAAAAACCACTTTTCACACTTGTGTTATTGTTGAAAAACCACTTTTCGCACTTGTGTTGGTGCAGGAAACCACTTTTGCACTTGTATTAGTGTGGAAAAAACACTTTTCGCACTTGTGTTAGTGTTGAAAAACCACTTTTCGCACTTGTGTTAGTGTTGAAAAACCACTTTTCGAACTTGTGTTGGTGCAGGAAACCACTTTTGCTCTTGTATTAGTGTGGAAAAAACACTTTTTGCACTTGTGATAGTGTTGAAAAACCACTTTTCGCACTTGTGTTTGTGTTGAAAAACCACTTTTCGCACTTGTGTTAGTGTTGAAAAACCACGTTTCGCACTTGTGTTGGTGCAGGAAACCACTTTTGCACTTGTATTAGTGTGGAAAAAACACTTTTTGCACTTGTGATAGTGTTGAAAAACCACTTTTCGCACTTGTGTTAGTGTTGAAAAACCACTTTTCGCACTTGTGTTGGTGCAGGAAACCACTTTTGCACTTGTGTTAGTGTTGAAAAACCACTTTTCGCACTTGTGTTAGTGTTGAAAAACCACTTTTCGAACTTGTGTTGGTGCAGGAAACCACTTTTGCTCTTGTATTAGTGTGGAAAAAACACTTTTTGCACTTGTGATAGTGTTGAAAAACCACTTTTCGCACTTGTGTTTGTGTTGAAAAACCACTTTTCGCACTTGTGTTAGTGTTGAAAAACCACGTTTCGCACTTGTGTTGGTGCAGGAAACCACTTTTGCACTTGTATTAGTGTGGAAAAAACACTTTTTGCACTTGTGATAGTGTTGAAAAACCACTTTTCGCACTTGTGTTAGTGTTTAAAAACCACTTTTCGCACTTGTGTTGGTGCAGGGAACCACCTTTGCACTTGTGTTAGTGTTGAAAAACCACTTTTCGCACTTGTGTTAGTGTTGAAAAACCACTTTTCGCACTTGTGTTGGTGCAGGAAACCACATTTGCACTTGTGATAGTGTTGAAAAACCACTTTTCGCACTTGTGTTAGTGTTGAAAAACCACTTTTCGCACTTGTGTTATTGTTGAAAAACCACTTTTCGCACTTGTGTTGGTGCAGGAAACCACTTTTGCACTTGTATTAGTGTGGAAAAAACACTTTTCGCACTTGTGTTAGTGTTGAAAAACCACTTTTCGCACTTGTGTTAGTGTTGAAAAACCACTTTTCGAACTTGTGTTGGTGCAGGAAACCACTTTTGCTCTTGTATTAGTGTGGAAAAAACACTTTTTGCACTTGTGATAGTGTTGAAAAACCACTTTTCGCACTTGTGTTAGTGTTGAAAAACCACTTTTCGCACTTGTGTTGGTGCAGGAAACCACTTTTGCATTTGAATTAGTGTGGGAAAACCACTTTTCGCACTTGTGTTAGTGTTGAAAAACCACTTTTCGCACTTGTGTTAGTGTTGAAAAACCACTTTTCGCACTTGTGTTGGTGCATAAAACCACTTTTGCACTTGTATTAGTGTGGAAAAAACACTTTTTGCACTTGTGATAGTGTTGAAAAACCACTTTTCGCACTTGTGTTAGTGTTGAAAAACCACTTTTCGCACTTGTGTTGGTGCAGGAAACCACTTTTGCACTTGTATTAGTGTGGAAAAACCACTTTTCGCACTTGTGTTAGTGTTGAAAAACGACTTTTCGCACTTGTGTTGGTGCAGGAAACCACTTTTGCATTTGTATTAGTGTGGAAAAACCACTTTTCACACTTGTGTTATTGTTGAAAAACCACTTTTCGCACTTGTGTTAGTGTTGAAAAACCACTTTTCGCACTTGTGTTGGTGCATAAAACCACTTTTGCACTTGTATTAGTGTGGAAAAAACACTTTTTGCACTTGTGATAGTGTTGAAAAACCACTTTTCGCACTTGTGTTAGTGTTGAAAAACCACTTTTCGCACTTGTGTTGGTGCAGGAAACCACTTTTGCACTTGTATTAGTGTGGAAAAACCACTTTTCGCACTTGTGTTAGTGTTGAAAAACGACTTTTCGCACTTGTGTTGGTGCAGGAAACCACTTTTGCATTTGTATTAGTGTGGAAAAACCACTTTTCACACTTGTGTTATTGTTGAAAAACCACTTTTCGCACTTGTGTTGGTGCAGGAAACCACTTTTGCACTTGTATTAGTGTGGAAAAAACACTTTTCGCACTTGTGTTAGTGTTGAAAAACCACTTTTCGCACTTGTGTTAGTGTTGAAAAACCACTTTTCGAACTTGTGTTGGTGCAGGAAACCACTTTTGCTCTTGTATTAGTGTGGAAAAAACACTTTTTGCACTTGTGATAGTGTTGAAAAACCACTTTTCGCACTTGTGTTTGTGTTGAAAAACCACTTTTCGCACTTGTGTTAGTGTTGAAAAACCACGTTTCGCACTTGTGTTGGTGCAGGAAACCACTTTTGCACTTGTATTAGTGTGGAAAAAACACTTTTTGCACTTGTGATAGTGTTGAAAAACCACTTTTCGCACTTGTGTTAGTGTTTAAAAACCACTTTTCGCACTTGTGTTGGTGCAGGGAACCACCTTTGCACTTGTGTTAGTGTTGAAAAACCACTTTTCGCACTTGTGTTAGTGTTGAAAAACCACTTTTCGCACTTGTGTTGGTGCAGGAAACCACATTTGCACTTGTGATAGTGTTGAAAAACCACTTTTCGCACTTGTGTTAGTGTTGAAAAACCACTTTTCGCACTTGTGTTATTGTTGAAAAACCACTTTTCGCACTTGTGTTGGTGCAGGAAACCACTTTTGCACTTGTATTAGTGTGGAAAAAACACTTTTCGCACTTGTGTTAGTGTTGAAAAACCACTTTTCGCACTTGTGTTAGTGTTGAAAAACCACTTTTCGAACTTGTGTTGGTGCAGGAAACCACTTTTGCTCTTGTATTAGTGTGGAAAAAACACTTTTTGCACTTGTGATAGTGTTGAAAAACCACTTTTCGCACTTGTGTTTGTGTTGAAAAACCACTTTTCGCACTTGTGTTAGTGTTGAAAAACTACGTTTCGCACTTGTGTTGGTGCAGGAAACCACTTTTGCACTTGTATTAGTGTGGAAAAAACACTTTTTGCACTTGTGATAGTGTTGAAAAACCACTTTTCGCACTTGTGTTAGTGTTGAAAAACCACTTTTCGCACTTGTGTTGGTGCAGGAAACCACCTTTGCACTTGTGTTAGTGTTGAAAAACCACTTTTCGCACTTGTGTTAGTGTTGAAAAACCACTTTTTGCACTTGTGCTGGCATTGAAAACCACTTTCCAGACTAGGGCTTGTGTTGCAGAACCACTTTTGTCACTTGTGCTGGCATTGAAAACCACTTTTTGCACATGTGTTATTGTTGCAAAACCACTTTCCACACTTGTGCTGGCGTTGAAAACCACTTTTTGCACATGTGTTATTGTTGCAAAACCACTTTTCGCGTTCCTGTTCGTACTTAAAACCACTTTCTGCACTTGTGTTGGTGTTGCATAACCATTTGTCTCACTTGTGTTGGTGTTGCAAAACCACTTTCCACACTTGTGCTGGCATTGAAAACCACTTTTCACACATGTGCTAGTATTGCAAAACCACTTTCTGCACTTGTGCTGGTGTTGAAAACCACTTTTTGCACTTTTGTTAGTGTTGCAAAACCATTTTCCGCACTTGTGCTGGTGTTTAGAACCACTTTCCACACTAGGGCTTGTGTTGCAGAACCACTTTTGTCACTTGTGCTGGCATTGAAAACCACTTTTTGCACATCTGCTAGTGTTGAAAACCACTTTTTGCGCTCCTGTTCATGCTTAAAACCACTTTCTGCGCTTGTGTTAGTGTTGCAAAACCATTTGTGTCACTTGTGTTGGTGTTGCAAAACCACTTTTTGCACTTGTGTTAGTGTTGCAAAATCATTTGTCTCACTTGTGTTGGTGTTGCAAAACCACTTTCCACTCTTGAGCTAGTCTTGCAGAACCACTTTTCGCACTTGTGCTGGCATTGAAAACCACTTTTTGCACTTGTGTTAGTGTTGCAAAACCACTTTGCACACTTGTGCTGGCATTGAAAACCACTTTTTGCACTTGTGTTAGTGTTGCAAAACCATTTGTCTCACTTATGTTGGTGTTGCAAAAACAACTTTTCACACATGTGCTAGTATTGCAAAACCACTTTCCACACTTGTGCGGCATTGAAAACCACTTTCCACACTTGTGTTAGTGTTGCAAACCACTTTCCAGACTCGAGCTTGTGTTGCAGAACCACTTTTGTCACTTGTGCTGGCAATGAAAACCACTTTTCGTACTTGTGCTGGCATTGAAAACCAATTTTTGCACTTGAGCAAGTGTTGCAGAACCACTTTTCGTACTTGTGCTGGCGTTGAAAACCACTTTCTGCACTTGAACTTGTGTTGCAGAACCACTTTTCGCACTTGTGCTGGCATTGAAAACCACTTTTTGCACTTGTGTTACAAAACCATTTTCCGCACTTGTGCTGGTGTTTAAAACCACTTTCCACACTTGAGCTAGTTTTGCAGAACCACTTTTGTCACTTGTGCTGGCAATGAAAAACACTTTTTGCACTTGTGTTAGTGTTGCAAAACCACTTTCCACATTTGTGCTGGCATTGAAAACCACTTTTCACACATGTGCTAGTGTTGCAGAACCACTTTTGTCACTTGTGCTGGCATTGAAAACCACTTTTCCACATCTGCTAGTGTTGAAAACCACTTTTGGCGCTCCTGTTAGTGCTTAAAACCACTTTCTGCACTTGTGTTCGTGTTGCACAACCATTTGTCTCACTTGTGTTGATGTTGCAAAACCACTTTTTGCACTTGTGTTAGTGTTGCAAATCCATTTTCCGCACTTTTACTGGTGTTTAAAACCACTTTCCACACTTGAGCTAGTGTTAAAGAACTACTTTCTGCACTTGTGCTGGCATTGAAAACCACTTTCCACACTTGAGCTTGTGTTGCAGAACCACTTTTGTCACTTGTGCTGGCATTGAAAACTACTTTTTGCACTTGTGTTATTGTTGCAAAAACCATTTGTCTCACTTGTGTTGCTGTTGCAAAACCACTTTTACACTTGTGTTTTTGTTGCACTAACACAAGTGCGAAAAGTCGTTTTGCAACACTAACACAAGTGCGAAAGTCGTTCTGCAACACTAACACAAGTGCGATAAGTGGTTTTCAACGCCACTACGAGTGCCAAAAGTGTTTTTTGCAACAATAACACAAGTGCGAAAAGTGGCTTTGCAACACGAGCATGAGTGCAAAAAGTGGTTTTGCACCACTAACACAAGTGTGAGAAGTAGTTTTCAACACTAGCAAGTGTGCTGAAAGTGGTTTTCAATGGCAGCAGTTCTGCAACACTAGCTCAAGTGTGGAAAGTGGTTTTAAACACCAGCACAAGTGCGGAAAATGGTTTTGCAACACTAACACAAGTGCAAAAAGTGGTTTTGCAACAGCAACACAAGTGCGGAAAGTGGTTTTCAATGCCAGCACAAGTGCAGAAAGTGGTGATAAGCACTAACAGGAGCGTGAAAAGTGGTTTTCAACACTAGCAGATGTGCAGAAAGTGGTTTTACAATAATAGCACATGTGTGAAAAGTGGTTTTCAATGCCAGCAAAAGTGTGGAAAGTGGTTTTGCAACACTAACACAAGTGCAAAAAGTGGTTTTCAATGCCAGCACAAGTGACAAAAGTGGTTCTGCAACACAAGCTCTAGTCTGGAAAGTGGTTTTCAATGCCAGCACAAGTGCGAAAAGTGGTTTTCAACCCTAGCAGATGTGCAAAAAGAAGTTTTCAATGCCAGCACAAGTGCAGAAAGTGGTTTTGCAATACTAGCACATGTGTGAAAAGTGGTTTTCAATGCCAGCACAAGTGTGGAAAGAGGTTTTGCAACACTAACACAAGTGCAAAAAGTGGTTTTCAATGCCAGCACAAGTGATAAAAGTGCTTCTGCAACACAAGCTCTAGTCTGGAAAGTGGTTTTCAATGCCAGCACAAGTGCGGAAAGTAGTTCTGCAACACTACCTCAAGTGTGGAAAGTGGTTTTAAACACCAGCACAAGTGCGGAAAATGGTTTTGCAACACTAACACAAGTGCAAAAAGTGGTTTTGCAACATCAACACAAGTGAGACAAATGGTTGTGCAACACGAACACAAGTGCAGAAAGTGGTTTTAAGCACTAACAGGAGCGCCAAAAGTGGTTTTCAACACTAGCAGATGTGGAAAAGTGGTTTTCAATGCCAGCACAAGTGACAAAAGTGGTTCTGCAACACTAGCACATGTGTGAAAAGTGGTTTTCAATGCCAGCACAAATGTGGAAAGTGGTTTTGCAACACTAACACAAGTGCAAAAAGTGTTTTTCATTGCCAGCACAAGTGACAAAAGTGGTTCTGCAAAACTAGCTCAAGTGTGGAAAGTGGTTTTAAACACCAGCACAAGTGCGGAAAATGGTTTTGTAACACAAGTGCAAAAAGTGGTTTTCAATGCCAGCACAAGTGCGAAAAGTGGTTCTGCAACACAAGTTCAAGTGCAGAAAGTGGTTTTCAACGCCAGCACAAGTACGAAAAGTGGTTCTGCAACACTTGCTCAAGTGCAAAAATTGGTTTTCAATGCCAGCACAAGTACGAAAAGTGGTTTTCATTGCCAGCACAAGTGACAAAAGTGGTTCTGCAACACAAGCTCGAGTCTGGAAAGTGGTTTGCAACACTAACACAAGTGTGGAAAGTGGTTTTCAATGCCGCACAAGTGTGGAAAGTGGTTTTGCAATACTAGCACATGTGTGAAAAGTTGTTTTTGCAACACCAACATAAGTGAGACAAATGGTTTTGCAACACTAACACAAGTGCAAAAAGTGGTTTTCAATGCCAGCACAAGTGTGCAAAGTGGTTTTGCAACACTAACACAAGTGCAAAAAGTGGTTTTCAATGCCAGCACAAGTGCGAAAAGTGGTTCTGCAAGACTAGCTCAAGAGTGGAAAGTGGTTTTGCAACACCAACACAAGTGAGACAAATGATTTTGCAACACTAACACAAGTGCAAAAAGTGGTTTTGCAACACCAACACAAGTGACACAAATGGTTTTGCAACACTAACACAAGCGCAGAAAGTGGTTTTAAGCATGAACAGGAGCGCAAAAAGTGGTTTTCAACACTAGCAGATGTGCAAAAAGTGGTTTTCAATGCCAGCACAAGTGACAAAAGTGGTTCTGCAACACAAGCCCTAGTGTGGAAAGTGGTTCTAAACACCAGCACAAGTGCGGAAAATGGTTTTGCAACACTAACAAAAGTGCAAAAAGTGGTTTTCAACACCAGCACAAGTGCAGAAAGTGGTTTTGCAATACTAGCACATGTGTGAAAAGTGGTTTTCAATGCCAGCACAAGTGTGGAAAGTGGTTTGGCAACACCAACACAAGTGAGACAAATGGTTATGCAACACCAACACAAGTGCAGAAAGTGGTTTTAAGTACGAACAGGAACGCGAAAAGTGGTTTTGCAACAATAACACATGTGCAAAAAGTGGTTTTCAACGCCAGCACAAGTGTGGAAAGTGGTTTTGCAACAATAACACATGTGCAAAAAGTGGTTTTCAATGCCAGCACAAGTGACAAAAGTGGTTCTGCAACACAAGCCCTAGTCTGGAAAGTGGTTTTCAATGCCAGCACAAGTGCGAAAAGTGGTTTTGCAACAGCAATATAAGTGAGACAAATGGTTTTGCAACACTAACACAAGTGCAAAAAGTGGTTTTCAACGCCAGGACAAGTACGAAAAGTAGTTCTGCAACACAAGCTCAAGTGTGGAAAGTGGTTTTAAACACCAACACAAGTGAGACAAATGGTTTTGCAACACTAACACAAGTGCAGAAAGTGGTTTTAAGCACCAACAGGAGCGCGAAAAGTGGTTTTCAACACTAGCAGATGTGCAAAAAGTAGTTTTCAACGCCAGCACAAGTGCAAAAAGTGGTTTTGCAACACTAACACAAGTGCAAATAGTGGTTTTGCAACACTAATACAAGTGTGAAAGTGGTTTTGCAACACAAACCCAATTGCGATTTGTGGTTTTCAACACTGGTGCAAGTGCGATAAGAGGTTTTGCAACACTAACCCAATTGCAATTTGTGGTTTTCCACACTGGCGCAAGTGCAAAAAGTGGTTTTGCAACACTAACACAAGTGTGAAAAGTCGTTTTGCAACACTAACACAAGTGCAAAAAGTCGTTTTGCAACACTAACATAAGTGTGATAAGTAGTTTTCAACACTAGCAAGTCTGCTGAAAGTGGTTTTCAACGGCAACAGAAGTGTGGAAATTGGTTTTTGCAACACTAACACAAGTGCAAAAAGTGGTTTTCAATGCCAGCACAAGTGCGAAAAGTGGTTTTGCAACAGCAACACAAGTGAGACAAATGGTTTTGCAACACTAACACAAGTGCAAAAAGTGGTTTTCAACGCCACTATGAGTGCCGAAAGTGCTCTTTGCAACAACAACACAAGTGCGAAAAGTGGTTTTGCAACAAAAACACAAGTGTAAAAGTGGTTTTGCAACAGCAACACAAGTGAGACAAATGGTTTTTGCAACAATAACACAAGTGCAAAAAGTGGTTTTCAACACCAGCACAAGTGTGAAAAGTGGTCCTAAAACACAAGCTTAAGTGTGGAAAGTGGTTTTCAATGCCAGCTCAAGTGCGGAAAGTAGTTCTGCAACACTAGCTCAAGTGTGGAAAGTGGTTTTAAACACCAACACAAGTTAGACAAATGGTTGTGCAACACTAACACAACTGCAGAAAGTGGTGTTGAGCACTAACAGGAGCGCGAAAAGTGGTTTTGCAACAATAACACAAGTGCAAAAAGTGGTTTTCAACGCCAGCACAAGTGTGGAAAGTGGTTTTGCAACACTAACACAAGTGCAAAAAGTGGTTTTCAATGCCAGCACAAGTGACAAAAGTGGTTCTCCAACACAAGCTCTAGTCTGGAAAGTGGTTTTCAATGCCAGCACAAGTGCGAAAAGTGGTTTTGCATCAGCAATATAAGTGAGACAAATGGTTTTGCAACAATAACACAAGTGCAAAAAGTGGTTTTCAACGCCAGCACAAGTACGAAAAGTGGTTCTGCAACGCAAGCTCAAGTGCGGAAAGTGGTTTTCAATGCCAGCACAAGTGCGGAAAGTAGTTCTGCAACACAAGCTCAAGTGTGGAAAGTGGTTTTAAACACCAGCACAAGTGCGGAAAATGGTTTTGCAACACTAACACAAGTGCAAAAAGTGGTTTTGCAACACCAACACAAGTGAGACAAATGGTTTTGCAACACTAACATAAGTGCAGAAAGTGGTTTTAAGCACTAACAGGAGCGCGAAAAGTGGTTTTCAACACTAGCAGATGTGCAAAAAGTAGTTTTCAACGCCAGCACAAGTGCAGGAAATGGTTTTGCAACACTAACACAATTGCAAAAAGTGGTTTTGCAACATTAACACAAGTGCAAAAAGTGGTTTTGCAACACTAACACAAGTGTGAAAGTGGTTTTGCAACACAAACCCAAATGCGATTTGTGGTTTTCAACACTGGCGCAAGTGCGATAAGAGGTTTTGCAACACTAACCCAATTGCAATTTGTGGTTTTCAACAATGGCGCAAGTGCAAAAAGTGGTTTTGCAACACTAAAACAAGTGCGAAAAGTCGTTTTACAACACTAACACAAGTGCGAAAAGTCGTTTTGCAACACTAACATAACTGCGAAAGTCGTTTTGCAACACCAACACAAGTGCGATAAGTGGTTTTCAACGCCACTACGAGTGCCGAAAGTGTTTTTTGCAACAATAACACAAGTGCGAAAAGTGGCTTTGCAACACGAGCATGAGTGCAAAAAGTGGTTTTGCAACACCAACACAAGTGTGATAAGTAGTTTTCAACACTAGCATGTCTGCTGAAAGTGGTTTTCAATGGCATAGTCAGGTTCACTATGTCAATAAATTATATTTCGTTCAAAATCATGGTAGATTAGCAAACCTATACATTTTTGGAAAGGTTATAGCATAAGGAAACTAAAAATCAATGCTTACATTTGGAGAGATACCTGTATGGCGGCCATTTTTGATTTTCAAAATGGCCATTGTAAAATACATATTTTGTTCTATTTCTGCCTCTAATTACCATTAAAACTTTTTAAAACATACTAAACCGAAATTTTCAGGGAATAGGAATCCAATGAAAGTATCAAATTAGTGCTATGGGGAATGGTAAGACACGAATCAAAGGTTTTGAATTGCAAAATACTGTCTTTATATTCGCGATAAGTTGCATAATCAAATACATGTTATCATTTTGTACAGGCAGTTAATAACATCAAAATGTGTCACAATAATTCATATCACCAAACATACACAGGCAGTCAACAAAATCATATATACACATGCAGTCAGTATAACTTCACATCTACACAGGCAGTCAATGACAAAATATACACAGGCAGTCAATGGCATCAAACATACACGATTACAGAATATGCCATTTAGAGTTCGTCATCACTGTCCTGTGTGTCGTATCCGACAATATAGTCCGCATCCTTTTCACAGTCCGTTCCACACAAGCAAAGGTCGGTCAAATTGATTGGCAAATCGAATTGGTCGAATGGTCGATCGAATCGAATTTGATGAATCGAATCGAATCGAATCGATCGAATTGGTCGAATGGTCGATCGAAGCGATTGGTCGAATGGTCGAATGGATTTGGTCGATTGGTCGAATTGGTCGGAATTGGCAAATGTAAACATTGATTTTCAGATTTTCCATGTAATAACGTTTCCAAAAATGTATAGGTTTGCTAATCGACCATGATTTTGAACGAAAAAACATGGTGAACCTGACTAGCAGCAGAAGTGTGGAAATTGGTTTTTGCAACACTAACACAAGTGCAAAAAGTGGTTTTCAATGCCAGAACAAGTGACAAAAGTGGTTCTGCAACACAAGCTCGAGTCTGGAAAGTGGTTTTCAATGCCAGCACAAGTGCGAAAAGTGGTTTTGCAACAGCAACGCAAGTGAGACAAATGGTTTTGCAACACTAACACAAGTGCAAAAAGTGGTTTTCAACACCAGCACAATTACGAAAAGTGGTTTTGCAACACTAACACAAGTGCAAAAAGTGGTTTTCAACGCCAGCACAAATGCAGAAAGTAGTTCTGCAACACTAGCTCAAGTGTGGAAAGTGGTTTTCATTGCCAGCACAAGTGACAAAAGTGGTTCTGCAACACAAGCTCTCGTCTGGAAAGTGGTTTTCAATGCCAGAACAAGTGCGAAAAGTGGTTTTGCAACAGCAACACAAGTGAGACAAATGGTTTTGCAACACCAACACAAGTGCAAAAAGTGGTTTTGCAACAGCAACACAAGTGAGACAAATGGTTTTGCAACACTAACACAAGTGTAGAAAGTGGTTTTAAGCACTAACAGGAGCGCGAAAAGTGGTTTTCAACACCAGCAGATGTGCAAAAAGTGGTTTTCAACGCCAGCACAAGTGCAAAATGTGGTTCTGCAACACAAGCTCAAGTGTGGAAAGTGGTTTTAAACACCAGCACAAGTGCGGAAAATGGATTTGCAACACTAACACAAGTGCAAAAAGTGGTTTTGCAACACCAACACAAGTGAGACAAATGGTTTTGCAACACTAATACAAGTGTGGAAAGTGGTTTTCATTGCCAGCACAAGTGACAAAAGTGGTTCTGCAACACTAACACAAGTGCAAAAAGTGGTTTTGCAACACCAACACAAGTGAGACAGATGGTTTTGCAACACTAGCTCAAGTGTGGAAAGTGGTTTTCATTGCCAGCACAAGTGACAAAAGTGGTTCTGCAAAACAAGCTCTCGTCTGGAAAGTGGTTTTCAATGCCAGAACAATAGTGCGACAAGTGGTTTTGCAACACCAACACAAGTGAGACAAATGGTTTTGCAACACTAATACAAGTGCAAAAAGTGGTTTTGCAACACCAACACAAGTGAGACAGATGGTTTTGCAACACTAACACAAGTGCAGAAAGTGGTTTTAAGCACGAACAGGAGCGCGAAAAGTGGTTTTCAACACTAGCAGATGTGCAAAAAGTGGTTTTCAATGCCAGCACAAGTGACAAAAGTGGTTCTGCAACACAAGCTCTAGTCTGGAAAGTGGTTTTCAATGCGAGCACAAGTGCGAAAAGTGGTTTTGCAACAGCAACACAAGTGCGGAAAGTGGTTTTCAATGCCAGCACAAGTGCGGAAAGTGGTTCTGCAACACAAGCTCAAGTGTGGAAAGTGGTTCTAAACACCAGCACAAGTGCGGAAAATGGTTTTGCAAAACTAACAAAAGTGCAAAAAGTGGTTTTAAACGCCGCACAAGTGCAGAAAGTGGTTTTGCAATACTAGCACATGTGTGAAAAGTGGTTTTCAATGCCAGCACAAGTGTGGAAAGTGGTTTTGCAACAGCAATATAAGTGAGACAAATGGATTTGCAACACTAACACAAGTGCAAAAAGTGGTTTTCAACGCCAGCACAAGTACGAAAAGTGGTTCTGCAACGCAAGCTCAAGTGCGGAAAGTGGTTTTCAATGCCAGCACAAGTGCGGAAAGTAGTTCTGCAACACAAGCTCAAGTGGGGAAAGTGGTTTTAAACACCAGCACAAGTGAGACAAATGGTTTTGCAACACTAACACAAGTGCAGAAAGTGGTTTTAAGCACTAACAGGAGCGCGAAAAGTGGTTTTCAACACTAGCAAATGTGCAAAAAGTGGTTTTGCAACACTAACACAAGTGCAAAAAGTGGTTTTGCAACACTAACACAAGTGCAAAAAGTGGTTTTGCAACACTAACACAAGTGTGAAAGTGGTTTTTCAACACAAACCCAATTGCGATTTGTGGTTTTCAACACTGGCGCAAGTGCGATAAGAGGTTTTCCAACACTAACCCAATTGCAATTTGTGGTTTTCAACACTGGCGCAAGTGCAAAAAGTGGTTTTGCAACACTAACACAAGTGCAAAAAGTCGTTTTGCAACACTAACACAAGTGTGAAAGTGGTTTTTCAACACAAACCCAATTGCGATTTGTGGTTTTCAACACTGGCGCAAGTGCGATAAGAGGTTTTGCAACATTAACCCAATTGCAATTTGTGGTTTTCAACACCGGCGCAAGTGCAAAAAGTGGTTTTGCAACACTAACACAAGTGCGAAAAGTCATTTTGCAACACTAACATAAGTGCGAAAGTCGTTTTGCAACACCAACACAAGTGCGAAAAGTCGTTTTGCAACACTAACCCAATTGCGATTTGTGGTTTTCAACACCGGCGCAAGTGCAAAAAGTAGTTTTGCAACAAAAACACGTGTAAAAGTGGTTTTGCAACACTAACACAAGTGCGAAAAGTCGTTTTGCAACACTAACACAAGTGCGAAAAGTCGTTTTGCAACACTAACCCAATTGCGATTTGTGGTTTTCAACACTGGCGCAAGTGCAAAAAGTGGTTTTGCAACACTAACACAAGTGCGAAAGTCGTTTTGCAACACTAACACAAGTGCGATAAGTGGTTTTCAACGCCACTACGAGTGCCGAAAGTGTTTTTTGCAACAATAACACAAGTGCGAAAAGTGGCTTTGCAACACGAGCATGAGTGCAAAAAGTGGTTTTGCAACACTAACACAAGTGTGATAAGTAGTTTTCAACACTAGCAAGTGTGCTGAAAGTGGTTTTCAACGGCAGCAGAAGTGTGGGAATTGGTTTTTGCAACACTAACACAAGTGCAAAAAGTGGTGTTCAATGCCAGAACAAGTGACAAAAGTGGTTCTGCAACACAAGCTCAAGTGTGGAAAGTGGTTTTCAATGCCAGCACAAGTGCGAAAAGTGGTTTTGCAACAGCAATATAAGTGAGACAAATGGTTTTGCAACACTAACACAAGTGCAAAAAGTGGTTTTCAACGCCAGCACAAGTGACAAAAGTGGTTCTGCAACACAAGCTCAAGTGTGGAAAGTGGTTTTAAACACCAGCACAAGTGAGACAAATGGTTTTGCAACACTAACACAAGGGCAGAAAGTGGTTTTAAGCACGAACAGGAGCGCGAAAAGTGGTTTTGCAACACTAACACAAGTGCAAAAAGTCGTTTTGCAACACCAACACAAGTGAGACAAATGGTTTTGCAACACTAACACAAGTGCAGAAAGTGGTTTTAAGCACGAACAGGAGTGCGAAAAGTGGTTTTGCAACAATAACACAAGTGCAAAAAGTGGTTTTCAACACCAGCACAAGTGTGGAAAGTGGTTTTGTAACACTAACACAAGTGCAAAAAGTGGTTTTCAATGCCAGCACAAGTGACAAAAGTGGTTCTGCAATACAAGCTCTAGTCTGGAAAGTGGTTTTCAATGCCAGCACAAGTGCGAAAAGTGGTTATGCAACAGCAATATAAGTGAGACAAATGGTATTGCAACACTAACACAAGTGCAAAAAGTGGTTTTCAACGCCAGCACAAGTACGAAAAGTGGTTCTGCAACGCAAGCTCAAGTGCGGAAAGTGGTTTTCAATGCCAGCACAAGTGCGGAAAGTAGTTCTGCAACACAAGCTCAAGTGTGGAAAGTGGTTTTAAACACCAGCACAAGTGCGGAAAATGGTTTTGCAACTCTAACACAAGTGTAAAAAGTGGTTTTGCAACACCAACAAAAGTGAGACAAATGGTTTTGCAACACTAACACAAGTGCAGAAAGTGGTTTTAAGCACTAACAGGAGTGCGAAAAGTGGTTTTCAACACGAGCAGATGTGCAAAAAGTAGTTTTCAATGCCAGCACAAGTGCGGAAAATGGTTTTGCAACACTAACACAAGTGCAAAAAGTGGTTTTGCAACACTAAACCAAGTGCAAAAAGTGGTTTTGCAACACTAACACAAGTGTACAAGTGGTTTTGCAACACTAACACGTGTGAAAGTGGTTTTGCAACACAACCCCAATTGCGATTTGTGGTTTTCAACACTGGCGCAAGTGCTAAAAGTGGTTTTGCACACTAACACAAGTGCGAAAAGTCGTTTTGCAACACTAACACAAGTGCGAAGTCGTTTTGCAACACTAACATAAGTGCGAAAGTCGTTTTGCAACACCAACACAAGTGCGATAAGTGGTTTTCAATGCCACGACGAGTGCCGAAAGTGTTTTTTGCAACAATAACACAAGTGCGAAAAGTGGCTTTGCAACACGAGCATGAGTGCAAAAAGTGGTTTTGCAACACTAACACAAGTGTGATAAGTAGTTTTCAACACTAGCAAGTCTGCTGAAAGTGGTTTTCAACGGCAGCAGAAGTGTGGAAATTGGTTTTTGCAACACTAACACAAGTGCAAAAAGTGGTTTTCAATGCCAGCACAAGTGACAAAAGTGGTTCTGCAACACAAGCTCTTGTCTGGAAAGTGGTTTTCAATGCCAGCACAAGTGCGAAAAGTGGTTTTGCAACAGCAACACAAGTGAGACAAATGGTTTTGCAACACTAACACAAGTGCAAAAAGTGGTTTTCAACGCCACCACGAGTGCTGAAAGTGCTCTTTGCAACAACAACACAAGTGCGAAAAGTGGTTTTGCAACAAAAACACAAGTGTAAAAGTGGTTTTGCAACAGCAACACAAGTGAGGCAAATGGTTTTGCAACAAAAACACATGTGTAAAAGTGGTTTTGCAACAGCAACACAAGTGAGACAAATGGTTTTTGCAACAATAACACAAGTGCAAAAAGTGGTTATCAACACCAGCACAAGTGCGAAAAGTGGTCCTGCAACACAATCTCAAGTGTGGAAAGTGGTTTTAAACACCAGCACAAGTGCGGAAAGTAGTTCTGCAACACTGGCTCATGTGTGGAAAGTGGTTTTAAACACCAGCACAAGTGCGGAAAATGGTTTTGCAACACGAACACAAGTGAGACAAGTGGTTGTGCAACACTAACACAAGTGCAGAAAGTGGTGTTATGCACCAACAGGAGCGCGAAAAGTGGTTTTCAACACTAGCAGATGTGCAAAAAGTGGTTTTCAACGCCAGCACAAGTGCAGAAAGTGGTTTTGCAATACTAGCACATGTGTGAAAAGTGGTTTTCAATGCCAGCACAAATGTGGAAAGTGGTTTTGCAACACTAACACAAGTGCAAAAAGTGGTTTTCAACACCAGCACAAGTGCGAAAAGTGGTTCTGCAACACTAGCTCAAGTGCAGAAAATGGTTTTGCAACACTAACACAAGTGCAAAAAGTGGTTTTAAGCACTAACAGGAGCACGAAAAGTGGTTTTCAACACTAGCAGATGTGCAAAACTTTGCTGTACAAGGGTTGTTGCGTTCTGTATTAGTGGAAAACAACTGCTGCACGTCTCCAAAAGTTATTGCCGCTTCCTCTGGAGATGGTCCGTCAACTCGACAATGCTGTTTGTCATGGAGTGGTGGCTTTACGAAATTCTGGCATGAAACAGCGTGCTATTGCTCAGCAGTATGGCATCACTCAAGGTCAGGTGTCAAAGATCCTGAAGCGAAATGCTCAGAGGGGTGTCCCTACTGCAATACCGAGGCCAGGACGTCCATGCAGAACCACAAGGAGAGATGATCGCCAGCTGCACCGGTTAGTCTGCAATGGCCGTACCAAGTCAGCTAATCGGCTTAGGGCTGAGTGGCAGCAACTGACAAATGTGCCTGTATCCAGAAGGCTAGTCAACCAATGACTGGTTCAAGCAGGCTATCGTGCCAGGCGTCCCCTGAGAAAGCCACGCCTGACCAGACAACACAGCCAGCGCCGATTGCAGTGGGCCAGAGAGCACCGTCAATGGCAGCCAGGACACTGGAATCATGTGACCTTCAGTGACGAGTCTAGATTTCTGGTCTATCGTCAAGATGGCCACGTCCGAGTGTGCAGACAAGTGCATGAAGCCCACAAGGAAGATTGTATAGTGCCAAGAGTCCAAGCTGGAGGTGGTGGGGTGACCGTTTGGGCTGCTTTTCATGCAGGGGGCAAAACTGACCTGGTTGTTCTGAATGGAAACCTGAACCAGTTCAAGTACAGGGTCATTCTGGAAGAAACATTGCTTCCATTTGCTCATGCAGCCTTTCGAGGAAACTTTGTCTTCCAAGATGACAATGCACAGCCTCATCGTGCTCGCATGATCCAACACTTTCTTGCTGACCATGGTGTATAGCATATGGAGTGGCCTGCCATGTCCCCGGATATGAATCCGATAGAGAACTTGTGGGCAGAATTAACGCATCAAATCGACAACTTGGACCAGCAGCCGTCCTCTGTGCGTGAATTGCAGCAGGCTGTCACTGCATGGCAAGCGATTCCTGACCAAACCTTGGCAAATCTCGTGAACAGCATGCCTCGACGTGTACGTGCTCTCCTGAATGCTCGTGGGGGTTACACGAAGTACTGAACTGTAATTTTACTGTCCGTAATCCCAGTCATAATTTAGCTTTTGTTTTTGTTGGAATTTTTTTGGCTAATGTGCAAAATAAAGAGATACTTCTGGAAAACGTACAGAAGTTTAACACAGTACTGTCCATGAATTGAGTTCGATATCAGTTTACATCACTTTCAAGGATCAATTTATTTGCTTCGAAATGTCAAATGTGGTTTTTGTTTCTTTTGAAGGTCACATTAACAAAATCTAGAATAATTTCAACATAATTCCAATGAACTTTTGGTTCTAAGTCATCTTGAAAAGTACGTTCACCCCAACAAAAAAAATATTCCGTATTAAATGCCAAGTCTGTATGAAGAGTTCAGGCGCAAAAACCGATAAACGCCATTTTTTATGAAACTGAACTATGTTTACTGAAGTATATGTTTCAATACCTCCGTTTCAGTAGGCAAATCATTTTCTCCCAAAACCCGATCGCGTCCACGTATTTTAAGATACAGCCCATGTCATTTTGATGGGTTTCACCTGAAATGCACAGCAGAAAATCTTGATTTTCTCATTTCAGCAAAAATGGATATATCTGTTTTTGCATCTGAACTCTTCGTATATATATACTGTTGCGGAGATGAGGACTGTATTTTTTTAATTGTGTGCTGTATTATTATTATTATTGTTTATTCTGCGCCCCCCTACCTCCGGAGCTGTGTAAAGGTGAAAGGGCATCCCATAATTAGTCCACAAGCATACACATCAGCCAAATAATAGAATACCCCTGTTTGATAGTTATCTCTTATTCTGTGTTTTAGAGTAAGGCTGTGTCTCCCATTAATTGAAGTACTCCATTGCACCAATGAAAGAGAATAGATCCCCTTTCATTCCCATCCCCAAAATCTCCATTCCCTTTTACATCCCCTCTGGTGATTGCCAACCCTCGATTGCCAATTACCTCCCCTCCAATAACCGCCATTGACCACGAGGCAGGGTCGGAGAAGAAAGGCGTGTCTCCACCTCGTCATAGAGGGGAAGAGGGGCGTGCCCGCCCGTCGTCATCAAGGGCGGAGCGAGAGGGTCGCGTGACCAACCAGGGCCGAGGTGAGCACACCGATGGGCGTGTCAGGAAGGCCGGCGGCTTGATCGCTGGAGGCGCTATAAAAGGCGCGCATGCAAGAAGCAAGAGAGAGAGTCGTGAGGAGTCAGTCAGTGGAGTCGGTGGTCAGTTGGTTGCATTGGTTGCGGTGAGGAGTCGGTGGTGGTGGTCAGTTGGTTGCGTTGGTTGCGGTGAGGAGTCGGTGGTAAAGAGTGAGCGGACCAAGAAAGAGTTGAGGGTTTGGACCAGACGAGTCGGACAAGGCCTGGCAAAGCACGCGACGTCCACAGCAGCCACAACAGCAGCTTGGGGGCCTGAACGGCGGTTTGGAGCAGGGCCGTGAAGGAACGGCGGCTGCTAAACGCGCCGGTTGTGCTGCAGGACCCCCTTGGACCTTCCTCTCCCTCCAGCCATCCACCTCCTGCCTTTCCACCCTTCTTGTGTACGTGAGTTTGATTTGTTTGTTCTGTCCCTGGGTTAATTAAGTCTGTATAAGCTAATAATTGCACTGTGTCTCTGATTCTTCTGTATATTATTTTATTATCTTTCCTTCTCCTTGGTTACTTTGAGCATGTAAATAGTAGGAATAAATTTAGTAGTATTTCCAACCTTTTTGTCTTCTTCTTCTTCTTCTTCACATCCGTGTCGCCTTTGTCTTTTCCCTATTGAATAGCTGCGGTGCGATCCGGCCAACGTTTGGGTGGAATCGGGTTCTAATCGGGGAATAACTGTTCGGTCGCGGTTGGACCATCCGCTCGGCCCATCATACCATCTAAACCGCAATCAGTAACAATTGGTGTCTGGGAGTGAGATTCGGGGCCCGAACCAAATTTTAAAAACATCTAAAAAAAATATTTGGTCAAAATTTGGAGCGGCCGAAATTTGTTTTGTTTTACAAAACCTGAACTTTGAAATCGCGCCATGGCTGGTCAAGGCGACGGGATGCCGGTGGGAGAGATAGAGGGGTTAGGAGTAACCCAGGATCAAATGGAGGGGAGCAATGAGGAGGCGGTTGAGGGAGTATCAGGCGCGCAAAATGGCGTCCTCGCGCACGTGGGTGTAGCGGCACCAAATTTTGCCGCGCCCGCGACAGTAGCAGCGCCGCCGTTGGATTCGGACCTTTTGTTGCTACAAATCGGGGCCCTTATGGACAAAATGAGGGACGAAGCAAGGGCTGATAGTGAGAAAATGGAAAGCAGAATGTTGGGGGTAATGCGGAACCGGATGGATGCTCAGGGTGAGCGATTGGAGGGCCAAATGGGGGTAATGAGGGACGAAGCGAGGGGTACCGGTGAGAAGTTAGACAATAATTTTGAGGGGTTAGACAACGGGATAAAAGAGGTGAAAAATGGGTTAATGGGGTTAGAAAATAGGATGGAGGACAAATTGCGGGAAATAGGGGAACAATCTGCCCGGGAAATCAAACGAATGGGGAACCAGATAGAGGAGGTGCAAATCGGATTAGAAAGTAAACTGGATGCTCAGAGGGATGAATTGGGACAGATTTTTTTTTTTTTTTTTTTTTTTTTGTTTGTTTGTTTGTTTGTATACAAGATCGAGGCTCGTGAAAGAGCGAACATTAATCACACAGAAAGACAAACCGACACATAAAACATATAACATCGGGAGCGGTAGACAAGATGGGGAGAGAGGGGGAAGGACACAAACACAACATTTGAGAGCAGGGACCGAGAGACATGGAGACATCGAGTGATCTGAGAGAGGGCGAGGGCTTTGGGGGGGGGGGGCATGGGAAGGGGGCGGTGGGAGAGGTATAAAACATATGGACACTGCCAGGACTTCCAGGAAAGAAGTTGGAATTTCAAACAAGGTGGATCTGGGGTGAATTAGCGGGGGTAGAAAAGATCAAGGTTTTGGATGGGGGAAGATAAGAGATGGTGGTGAACAGCTGTTTTAAAGACCTGGAGGGAGGAGTGGGATTGAAGGGAGTGAGGGAGTTTGTTCCAGAGGCGGGAGAAAAGAGGAATGAAAGAGTGAAGGTGAGCAGAGAGCCGAGATTTCGGCAGTTTAACCATCAGAGGGTTGCTGGCAGATCTTGTGCGACCTGTAGGAATATTTGGGGGACAGAGCACAGAGAGAGCTGGGGGTGCAAGGCCGGAGAGGAGTCGGTAGAAGACAGAAAGACCACCTACCTGCCTGCGGTGAGTGAGTGAAAGGCCCTCAGAGATAGCTTCATCGCGGGAGATTCCAATAATTCTGAAAGCTTTGGTTTCAACAGCGTGAAGCCGAGCTAGGTGTGAGGCAGGAGCACCGACCCATAGGGGAGAACAGTATTCCATTGAGCTGCGGATGAAAGCCTTGTATGTGGTGAGGAGCTCAGGTGTGCCGAGGAAGGACTTCGCACGACGGAGGATGCCCAGTCGGCGACTGGCTTTGGAGGCCAGCTTGGAAATGTGGTTTTCCCAAGAAAGATCATGGCAGATAGTGAGACCCAAAATCTTGAGCGACAGAACTTCTTGGAGAGGATTGTTGAGAAAGTAGATGGGAGGGTTGTCCAGTCGATCTTTTCGGAGAGACATAGTAAGAGTGTGAGATTTGTCAGGATTGAAAGACATGTTCCACTTGTTTGACCAGTCTGTGATTTTGTCCAGGTCTTCAGAGAGTGAGGAGGCAGCAGACTGCCGATCTGAGGGAAGAGGTATGGAGCGGCAGAGAGTGGAGTCATCAGCAAAGAGATAGAGAGGATTTTCGAGAGAGTCAGAGAGATCATTGATGAAGACCAGAAAAAGCACGGGGCCCAGAACACTGCCTTGGGGAACTCCAGCCTGAACAGGAAGAGGAGATGAGAGAAACCCATTCAGGGCCACACGTTGACGACGACTAGAGAGGAAGTCCGCCAGCCATGCGTGGAGATTTCCATGGATACCAAAGGAGGAGAGTTTGGTGAGCAGAGCGGGGTGCCAGACCGTGTCGAAGGCACGTGATATGTCGAGGGAGACACCTCTAATTTCCTGTTTGGCATTCAGGACCTCCATCCATTGTTGAGACAGCAGAAGCAGCATGTCCAGAGTAGAGTGACCTGGTCTGAAACCAAATTGATGATCAGAGATCAAGCCATTGGAGAAGAGGAAAGATTTCATATCCGAAGCAATGATGGATTCCATGACTTTGCTGATAATTGGGAGAAGGCTGATTGGTCTGTAGTTGCTAGGATCTGTTTTTGCACCTTTTTTGTGCAAAGCGGTGATGTTGGCTGATTTCCAAGCAGATGGCAGTTGACCTTGAGCAAAAGAGAGGGTGAAGAGAACAGAGAGAGGGTGAGATAGAGCAGCAGAGCAGGATTTTAGGACCCGTGGGCTGATGCCGTCGGGTCCAGTTGCAGAATCAGAGTCGAGGGTTGACAGAAACTTTTCCACCTTGTCAGGAGGAAAGGACACAGAGTCCAGGAGCAGCAGGGTACGGCTGGGTATGGTGGGTACAGAGAGGGATGGGTTTGGGACACAAGATTTAGAGGCAAACACAGAGTTGAGGCATTCAGCTTTTTCACGTGCGGAGTCAGCTGTGTAGCCGTTTGAGGTAAGGGAGGGGATGGAGGGGGAACAAACACCAGAAACGGATTTGACCAGACGCCACCAGGATTTGGAAGAGGGAGACAGATAAGAGAGTTCGGTCTTGAGAACGGAGAGATATTGTTTCCTGGCTCTCCTGAGGGTGGACACACACTTGTTTCGGGCTTTGTGAAAGGAAATGAGATTTCCTTCCGTTGGATTTGCTTTCCAGGAGACGAAGGCAAGTTGTTTCTGGGCAACAGCCTCACCACAAGATTCCGTGTACCATGGACGGGAGGAAGGGTATGACAACTGAAGACGAGATGGGATAAATCTGTGCATGAGAGAGAGCAATTTACTTTGGAAGAATTCCCAGGATGAGTTGATGTCAGAGGTGGTAGAGATGGGAGACCAGTCCAGATGATTGATGGCTGCTTGAAGACCGTGCCAGTTGGCCTGAGTGAAATGCCAGACTCGTCGACGCTGAGCAGGCTCCCTGAGGATGGTCAGAGAGATGTCCACTTTAACAAGGACATGATCAGATGATCCGATCGGAGCAGAAGAAGAGCAGCAGACATTTTCAGGGAAGTTAGTCATAACCAAGTCCAGAAGAGAAGATGTTCCGTTGACTGAGATCCGGGTCGGGAAATTGACAGATTGTGTCAGTCCCAGTGAGTCGCAGAAGTCCTTTGCTGAAGAGCCATGGCTGGTGAGAGAGGTACCCACACCCAGCCAACTGGCATGGTGACAATTGAAATCACCACATATGAGGAAGAGAGAGTTGGGATGAGTAGATAGAAGTTGGTCCATATCATCAGACAGCGAGATGTAGATGGAGTCATCACTGTTTGGTGGACGGTACAACACACATATGAACAAGAGGTGAGAGCGAAGGGGAAGCCGTAGCCAGAGGTATTCCTGGGGGTGAGGTGGAGAGAGTGCAGTGCAGGGCGAGTGAGGAAGAGAGTTTTTGATAAAGATAGCAACCCCGCCTCCAGGACGAGGCTCAGGTCTATCATACCGGAGGAGGGAGTAGCCCGGGAGAGATACTATGGAATCAGAGACATCATAAAGGAGGAAAGTTTCTGTTAAGCAGATCACGTCTGGTTTGACAGAAGCAACCTGTATGGAGAGATCAGTTAAGTTTGAACGAAGGCCCCGGATGTTTGAGGTCCATACCGTTAATGAAGAGGAAGGGGGAGCATCAGATACAGAACAGGGGGGAGGAGGGGTAGGGTAAGATGTGGAAGAGGTGGAAGAGATAGGGAGAGCTGTTGAAGGTGTGTCAGAGATTTCAGAATAGCTCGGAGAAAGGGAAGGATGGGGCGGACAAAAGGTTTGATGGTGATTGGGTGAGCCACAATGAGGTGTTATTTGAGGAGGGGGAAGAGCGAGGCAGAAGGTTGGGGGAGATGGAGGTGAGAGTTTGAAGGGGGAAGAAGCGGGGAGGACGCTTTGAGGAGGGGGAGTGAGAGGGGGGAAATTGAGAAGCAATGAGGGTGGGGAGATTTGAAGGGGAGGGGTGAGGGGGGAGTTTGGGAGGGAAGGGACAAGGGGAGGGATTTGAAAGGGATGGGATATGGGGGAGATTTGGAGGGGAGGGGTGAGGCAGGAGTCTAGGAGGGGAGGGGCGAGGGGGCGTCTTGGCGGGGAGGGGTGAGGGGGTAGTTTAGGAGGGAGGGGGCAAGGGGGGAGATTTGAAAGGGATGGGTGATGGGGAAGATTTGGAGGGGAGGGGTGATGGGGAAGATTTGGAGGGGAGGGGTTATGGGGAAGATTTGGAGGGGAGGGGTGAGATTGGATTTTTGAAAGTGTACGATTTATGGGAAACGAACATTTATTGCAAAATGAGTTTCTTGTGACCTTCGAGTTAAAAATACGTTTAAGGACGCTGGATGGAGGATGGAGTGCAGGAGAGTTTAGGGAATGTAGAAAAAAGGCACTATAGGAGATGGATATTTTTTTTGGGATGAATTGATTTGGTGAGCAAGTCGAAAGCAGCCTTTTAAAGAAGAAGAAGAAAAAGGTGTTATAAAATATGACGGAATACATAACTTGAGGGGAAAGTGTAAACATTGAAGGTTAATGAGTGAAAACTATCTGGGGAAATGGGGGAGAAACACGTGGTCGAAGAACGAACGAACGAATAAGAATGAATAAACGAATGAGAACAGAGAAGGAAATGTTGTTTGTTGTTGTTGTTTTTTTTTTTTGTTTGTTTTTTTTTTTTTTTTTTTTTTTAGTTGAGATTTACACAGGGAAGTAGGCTATGGGTGAAAAGCCTGGGAATACAGAGAACGAAAGTTATTGGATCACAAACGACGGACCGCTGAGAGAAAAACAAAGCCTCAAGGTTGTACAGTGCACACTGTACAAGGCCTCAAGACACGACACGGCAAACAGACGATCAATTTATGAAAGATAAACACCGAGAAACAACCAAAGTTGCACACAATAACTTCACACACCGAAAGATAAATACAGTTTCGACAAAATACAATTGTAAACAGACTTAACTTCGAAAAACGTGGAGACCGTGTGGAGCTTCGAAAATCCCTCCCACCGTCTCCGAGATCTCGCGAGATTTTTCTCGCGAGATCGCGAGATCGCGAGATGAGGGTGGCATCTACAAAGGAGATGGAGGAGATACGACGAGGTGTAAGTGAGGAGGTTTCGGGGCTACGCGAGGAGGTAAAGCGAGGTGAGAAGCGTATGGAGAAAGAGGTGAGGAATAATACGGCAAAGTTACAAGGGGGAATAGAAGGTCTGACGAAGGGAGTAGAACAGCTGACAGTCGGACAAAGGGAACTAGCGGACCAAGTGGAAAAGAACACTGCAATCATCGGGGGTTTAAAAGCGACACAAAAGGACATTAAAAACGAATTAATAGCAACACAAAAGGAATGTCAGATGGTACGTGAGGAACTGACAATGAGGGTGGACGAGGTGACAGAGATAATGGAGACGAAGGACCGAGAGGTGAGGATGCACATAGAGACGGTCATGGTAGTGTGGAAATGTAACTCATTGATTGGGAATGGTAACTCATTGATTAGGGCTGGTAACGAAGCAGATAGACGATTTCGTAAATGAAGTCAGGAATATGCACGAACATGGTAATCTCTTGTCCACCTGGTCACAGCCCCAGGCTGGAGCACCCCCCTATTGTTTGGTAAATGGAACTCGCAGCAGGAGTGGAGGGAGCTGGTTCCAGAGAGACGACTGAGTAAGCAGCGGAGAAGGGATTACGATTTCAGCGGACAGAGGATTAAATGAAGTGTGCCGATATAAACAGAAGGGACTTTGAGCCAAGAGAGCACTCATCCTCAGAAGCCCTGCACGACGGAATGAACGCGTACCACGAGTTCGGCACTGCAGCCGAACAAGAAGGACTATGCGGATAGAGTTAACCTGGTCCATTGAGTTAAACGATATTATTTGGTAATGGAATGAAGTGAATAACCAGTTAATAATAAAGTCATGACCTTTTGTAAAACCTGTTTCCGACCATTGGCGTCTTGAGTCTCACCCTACCACTTCCCTGACAATCTGGAGGCACCGCTGGAATTTCGAGTGGACGTCGCCAAGGTAAGCATAGCGTCTTGGGGATGGTCCATTATGAAATATGAATTCTGAATCATGGTGGAGGATGTGTGTGGGACTTGTGATTGTCCATAGGTAATCCAAGGATGGAACGTTTTAAATGATTCTATTATTCGTGAGCTTGCGAGGATATGTACATTATACGCTGGGTATTAAAAGCCTTACTCTGGTCTGCAGGCAAATCGGCTCATGAAGTGCACCATGAGGCGATTTGTTTGCCGGTTCGGTAAGGTTCGGTAAGGTCCGTACACGTGTACAATCGTGTACACCCGTTTTAAATAAATAATTTTTTTTCAGTTTTCCCGCCATGTCTAAAACTCGTTCGATCAACAAATAAATTCATGACGGACAACCCCATCTCATACCGGTCCAGAATTATTATGAAAGATGGCGATTGGATGAAAATTGCATCAAATTTTGTCCAGGTCCATCACTAAGCCTTTGAGACATGCTTCACGGTTGAATGAAAGACAATAATTAAGTGCTTTTGTGGAAAAGCAATGGCAGACCACCCAATGTCACCACTTTCATGAGCTCAGAGAAATAATAATTCCAAATTCCACTCTGATGGTTCGATTTTGCGATCGGCAGCAGAATGAAAATCAACAGACAATGGAACAGCTAGCGACGAGTGTTTGTGAGTAACAACCACCCTCTGGTCGAGGCTCATAGGAAAAGTGATACTTATTGATTCGGCACGCTTACAATAGATATTAATGGCGAAGGTTGTGGTTGGTTCGATTTTGCGAAATGAACGTTCTTTGAACAAGTTAAATGGAAAAATAATGAAAAAGTATATAATTGTTTACTCTCTGAAACTGGGTATTGTATAGAACTCTGGGTATAGTTCTCAAATCACTCTGGGTTGTGCCTTGAAGAATGAATTGGAGTTGTGACAAGGTATAGACAGATGGGAGGTTGCGATGCTGGTACTGTGGATTCTATGAGACAAAGTACAGACAAATTTTGTTTCACTTCTAAAAAGATTTGTGGACAAAAGTGGGTGTAAGGATGTAAGGATGTAACGATGTGAGGTAATATTGAGTTATGGAATTAATTGCTTTCAACAATGCAAAGGGTGACAAGATATGGGATTTTAATGGGATTTTAATGGGATAAATATAGAAGATGTTTGTTTTTGTCAAGAGAAAGTGACAATTGGCTGAGAAGTCACAAAGGCCGGGTTTTGGGCCTTTGACAGCAGAGAAATTGTGTTTTGACAGCAAAAGACTTCCAAATAATGGTTGTGGCAAACAGTGACTTCTGGGATGACAGGGGTGTGGGGTATTTGGCATCGCCAGACTAGCTTATTGGTTTAGGAATGTTTAGAGGTCATTGCAGTGATAATTACTTGTGATCATTTGTGAAATTTCATGAACAGATATGTGAAATGGATGTAATTTGAGTGAGTATGAGAAAATTTGGTGCGGGATTCGTGGAATGTACAAGGCCGGACATGATCATTGGGAATTCAATTGAACTAATTGACTGATATGTAAATCCAATTTCAAATTTCAAGTAAAATCGAATGAAAATTAAGGATTTTTGTTCGTTGTTGCAACGTTGTGCTCCAACGTTTTGGGAACATTCAAATGTTGGGTTTTGCTAACGTTTCCACAACGTCGCCACAACGTTTCACTTTCGTTGTTGCAACGTTTTGCTCCAACGTTTTGGGAACATTCAAATGTTGGGTTTTGCTAACGTTTCCACAACGTCGCCACAACGTTTCACTTTCGTTGTTGCAACATTGTGCTCCAACGTTTTGGGAACATTCAAATGTTGGGTTTTGCTAACGTTTCCACAACGTCGCCACAACGTTTCACTTTCGTTGTTGCAACGTTTTGCTCCAACGTTTTGGGAACATTCAAATGTTGGGTTTTGCTAACGTTTCCACAACGTCGCCACAACGTTTCACTTTCGTTGTTGCAACGTTTTGCTCCAACGTTTTGGGAACATTCAAATGTTGGGTTTTGCTAACGTTTCCACAACGTCGCTACAACGTTTCACTTTCGTTGTTGCAACGTTTTGCTCCAACGTTTTGGGGACACTCAAATGTTAAGTAAATCGGATAAGAATTCACGAGTTATTTAATTATTAGCGATTAAGGAAGTACTTATTTAATTAATTACATTTCGTATTACATTACAGTAATTACATTACAGTAATTACCTGAGGTAATTACAGTAATTACAGTTCCGGTAATTACAGTAATTACAGTAATCATTACAGTAATTGCAGTAATCTTATTACAGTAATTACATTACATTAACTCAGGCACATTTTGAGTAAGGAAGCTGATATTTGGACATGACACTGACCAAGTGATGTGGCTGTCAAGGAAAATTTTGATTTATTGATTAATCATTTAATAAATTAACTCGTTGATTTATAAATGACTTATTTAATTAAAATTCCTCAGAGATACATCTTCGGATGAGATACTTGCAGATTGGTTATGCTATGAGCCAATTGATTAAGGAAAATATTTTGTGATGGCCATATTGGCAATTTCGTGGCCATATTCGTGGCAACTCAGTTAGTGCCACTGCACCTTTAAAATGCATCCCTGCGTTCATTTTTCGATTGATTGAGTTGAAATTTTGAACAATCGGATCTGGACTGTCGTTGTTAACGACTCTAGCACGCACTCGTCCAATCAGGATGGAGCGGTATGGTCCCCGGATCATCACTGCCCGCAGTTTTTAATTAGTTTTACTTTTTCTCTTGGTCATATAATTTTGAAGACATGCATGTCATGATATAGGAAATGTTTGTTCTGTTGAACGGAATAAATGTTGTTTATTTTTTGTGGGTGTGTATTTCTGCAGGTGTATTTTGTGTATTTTGGATATATTTTCACGACTAATTCCAGTTAACATCCTGCAAAATTTGCTCGTTTGCTGGCCGAGTCGAAATTGCGTTGAGTTCCTATGGCATGCGCCATTAAAAGTGCTGTGTAATGGTTGAGCTCCCTTTATTTCGTTTTGGTCATGCGGATGAGCAGACAAAGTGACGAATGCTGCGGCTGGAGCAGTAGAAGCGATGTTTTTTTTAATTGAAATGATGTAATTTAATTCAACGTGGTAGGTGGGCAACACCGCAAAGCATACCTCTTTTAAGGTGTGTTCAAACCCATGAACATTTCAGCAATCAATACGATGCTGAAATGATGTAACTTAATTCAACGTGGTAGGTGGGCAACACCACAAAGCATACCTCTTTTAAGGTGTGTTCAAACCCATGAACATTTCAGCAATCAATACGATGCTGAAATGATGTAATTTAATTCAACGTGGTAGGTGGGTAACACCGCAAAGCATACCTCTTTTAAGGTGTGTTCAAACCCATGAACATTTCAGCAATCAATACGATGCTGAAATGATGTAATTTAATTAAACGTGGTAGGTGGGCAACACCACAAAGCATACCTCTTTTAAGGTGTGTTTAAACCCATGAACATTTCAGCAATCAATACGATGCTGAAATGGTGTAATTTAATGAGTAATTTAATGAGTAATTTAATGAGTAATTTAATGAGTAATTTAATGAGTAATTTAATGAGTAATTTAATGAATAATTTAAGGTGTAATTTAATTGTGTAATATGGTCGACCTTGGGTTTGTTTGGGTTTTGTTGTTTATTTTTTGCGGGTGTGTATTTTTGTGTATTTTGGATATATTTTCACGACTAATTCCAGTTAACATCCTACAAAATTTGCTCGTTTTCTGGCCGAGTCGAAATTGCGTTGAGTTCCTATGGCATGCGCCATTAAAAGCGCTGTGTAATGGTTGAGCTCCCTTTATTTCGTTTTGGTCACGCGGATGAGCAGACAAAATGACGAATGCTGCGGCTGGAGCAGTGGAAGCGATTTTGAATTGTTCAATGATTATTCGATATTGTTATGACTTATTGTCAATAGGTATACTAAGTGGCCATGAGGTAGCCTGTTGCTATGTACAGTTTTATTCTATTGTTGATTATACCACATAGCTGTGGTGATAAAGGAAATGTTCGTTTTAAATAGATGATTATGATAGGACCATGACTATAAAATCATGATGATTATTATGAATGATATCATAGGGTTCAAATGCAGAATGATTGCATGAACTTGGGAAAGAACTTTCAAGCCCTATGGGATAAATTGGGTGTTACAAGCGATGGAGTTTCAAAATTTAGCATGATTGAAGGAATTTTACAGTCTTATTTCAGGAGTTTTACGAAATTTATATTGCCAAGAGATTTTGGGTACTATTAAAAGAAAAATGATGAGATATTTTTCCCAATGAACTTTAATATCTGCCATCCATTTTGGCTGTCTCACGAATGAAGGATGAGTTGCCTTTAGTGGTTGCAAAGAAAATTTGTGGAGACCAGGCAAAATGGGGAAATATGTCAGATATGACCCTAGGACAGTACGGTGATTCATCAATTGACATGAGGTATGAACCAGAGGTGATGACCGATGAGATTCGATCTCAGTCAATGGATGGACCTGTCCTGACATCATTGGGGAAAGGGCTTATGCAAGGAGTCATCCAAAATGATTAATTTGATTTATTGATGAATATTGATGAATTAATTGAAATTGAATAATTGATTGAATTGTTGATTGATTGAATCTAATTGATTGAATTTAATTGAATAAATTTAACTGGATAAATTGAATTGAATAAATTAAATTGAATATATTGATCGTTTCATTGATGAAAATGCGGTCTCAAGAAAGAAGCTTTAATATCTTTGTGAGATATTTATCAATGTGAAGACAACCTTGGAAAATTGAGCAAGGTGGTGAGTTTATATATAGATATATATGTGTGGTTACCATTGTGTGATTTCCCCTTCAACAGAGCGGACACCTGAGGATTCACCCATTTCATACTGACCCTCTGGCTCATCTGCAAATACTGATCTGTGAGATTGGATTGTGCAAAAGCCACAGGTGAGAGAGATTCTCTGGAAATCACCGTTTGAACAGGTGGAGAGATCCTTCCTGGAGGTACGAGTGAAGCTTTAGAGGAACAAACTACAACACATCCAACGCTACTTTGATAAAAGGCAAAATGGGAAATGGAGCCTGCAAGAATACACAAGGACAACCAGAGATTCTACAAAAAGGTACTTGTACACATCATATGTACGACCGTTATGGTGCCGAAGCTATAAGGCAGGTCGAGAATTGGTATTTGTGGACAAAGGGACATGATGAGGAGTTTCCAAGAGATGGTACATTTGAGCGAAGTCGATTGGAAAGATTGGAACAAAGATTGAAAGCCAGGAAGAGACAGAATTTAACGGTAGACTGGCTTGCATTCCATCTTTGGGATGGTGAATCCAGACAACGGGAACAGCAAGAACGGATAACGGATCTAGAACTTAAAATAAAAAGGATACAGGATACAGTGGAGGAGACAAATGCACAACTGCCCTCGAAATTAGGAATGAAAGTGACAGTTGTCCCATCTGATTTCCAGTTGTCTCCCCAAAAAGGACGGTACAGAGAATTTTTTCGTGTTTCAGGAGATAACGAGAGATTGCAGTGGCAACTCAGGGATGTAGAGATGCAGCCCAGCAATACAAGTGCACAGGTGCACAGACCAGGCAACGACAGAAACCGGTGTTTCAAGTGTGGACGGATGGGACATTGGAAAAGAGGATGTCCGTATACCAAAAGGAAGACAAGTTCATAGGGTAAACCAAGATCAAGGGTACCAGTGCTGACCGATACCTCAGACAATGATTAGGCCTTCATTGCGACAAATCCCAAATGACGATTGGCCTCAACAAATTAGATTACTGGACAAACATGAATAACTGTCGATGATTCTTGGGTCTGAAAAGTTTTCGGAGCAAGAATTATTCATTTTTCTTTTGCTTGTAAGCAAATTGATAATTAATTGATCAAATGCCGAAATTGGATCTTTTATGTTGGGCACAAAATTTTAAATTTACAAAGTTTGGAACAATTGCTTTGCAATTTTTTTGGCAAACCAAGTGACAAGAGTCACATCATGATCAGGTGGGAATTTCGGACTATTGTTCCACACGATTGATAGGTCAGTGGTCGACTGACATACAAATGGGTGGGTAGTCAAATTTGGATAAATTATTGTGGGAACTGAAAGGGTAATGTCAATGTGACGTCATAGGGGTTTTCTAAGAATAAACTTTTTGGTCCATTTGTGTATTAGCGCTTATAAAATTGAAGGACAAATTTTGAGAAATTGAAATAAAGTTGACACCCATCCGGATCTGTAAATAAGGGTTCCAACGCAAACAAATACGCATAATGCATGTGGGTGTGGGTATTTTGTGAGTCAGTGTTTTTGTTTTTGTGTATCAATCTTACAATATTGTTGACACCGACAGTGTGCCTTGTCTGAAAAATAGATAGTTCCATGGGGATGGGATCGCATATCGAGAAAATTCGTAAAATAAAAAATAGAAATATAATTTGATTATGAAAATTATCACTTTTGTCAAGGGAGATGGAGAATAAAGATTTGATTTGCTGAGTTATGAGCAGCTATTCATTAATAGTAAAAAATTGGAAGTAATCTTGGGATTCCATTGTGATAGAATTTATATGAGAATCAAAGCTATTTATGGATATGAGCTTCATAAAAAATGTGGGAGTACAAAATTAGCCAAATTTTGGAGAGGTCTTCCACTGACTTCCCAGAGTACTCTGCTCACGGATTTTATATATATATAAACTTGAATTTTATCAGAATATAAATTGGGCTGTATGTATGGATGTGTATAAGGCATAGATGATATGGGAAAATAGTAAAGGAAATTTTGCTGGTTTGAACTATTGTGAGTTTTGAGTTCTGGAGTTCAAACAAAGTCACTGGTTGACAGATGAGAATGGATAGTAAATAAATTCTTCGATGCTGGGTAAATTAACTACGATATTACTAAGACTTATGAGAGCTATTGTTCTTCCTTACACCAGTGCGAAATTATTGGGAAAAAAAATATATATATATATTAGATCCAACATAATGAATCTAAAAAATGAATGTCAGATGGATAATATCCTCAATTTGTACTAATTATTTGATTGTGGGTAAAGGAATTAATTTATCATAGTGGATTGTTAACAGCAGCCTGAAAATGTCCTGAGAGTGCATCCATGTAATCGGAAATCCCAGATTTGTTTTTACAAACAACATTTTGGTAGAGGTCTTGTGTGGAAGAGCACTTCCTTGGTAGATAAAAAACGGTACTGCATGCTGGCAGCCACTTTTGCGGCCAGTTAGGCCAAACAAATTGAGAGGAAATTGTAGTTAAATACGTAAGTTACACATGGCTATTTGTAAAACGGAAATTTGTTGAGATGGGAAACATTTTTCGAAGGTTTATTAAAGTGTTATAATATGACATGTGGCAAGGCAAACTATTGGATGGGAAAATTAGATCTGGCTATAGAATAAATTTATTGACCCCTTGAAGTTAATTCTTCGAATCATTGTTTCACTGGCATTTTTTGTTCAAATTGGAAATAGTTTGGTAGAGCTTTGGTTAAAACCTTTGGTTGCGGTATCTTGGAACGAAATAATAAACCATAGGAGATTGATAAGAATAGGGAAAATAAATATGGACCCAAAATAGAAAGTTGGATTCATGCCCCTCATTGCAAACAAGCACATGGGGCTAAGGTGGACGATCCCACAGAAAATGAGGCTGCACCTAGCAGCCCAGCAGAACATTCAGTGGCAGATAAATGATAGTCGTGATTTACAGTCATTTGAATTACATTTTAACACCCCTTGCATTGATAAACACTACATTTTCAACATGTGATATTCCTACTTGGGATAGTGACATTTATTTGCCTACATGACATACAATTACCTGCTGATATTAATACAACATGAGTGAAAAATGTATCACAACTACACTCATGATCAGGGGATTGAGTTCAACCCCGGGAGATAGGGGGATAAGGGTAAGACAAATAATCTGATTTATGTTACATATTAAGGGATTTTCTTTATTTACCTTTTAGGAAGCTTGTTAGTTTGGTATATAATGTTGAATGTCATCGACATATAATTATGTCATAGGTATGAATATATACAAGGAGTAGCAGACTTGTTTGTTGGTTTAGTAGTTATATTGGTAATTGTTTTAGTGGTGGCTTGCTTGAAAGCCTTAGTGACGGTGTGTTTGAATAAGGTAACCAACAACACGATGATAACGCATGACGTGACAAATGAAGAAAGAAATGTGGAACCAGAAAAGGAAGACTTTTATGGCGACAAATACTGAGATTAAAAGATTAAATCAAGTGATGTTGCAAATGAATACAGTAGAATTAAGATAATGGCATAATGACAATGTTATGAGTTGTGTCAATTACAATATCAGTGAACTCATATCACCACGAGTGACACACTGTTAGAAAAAAAAAAAAAAAAAAGGGGAAAAGAAAAAGTGGAGAGGAATTATGGTAATAATACATTATGCTTAATTTGTTGGTTTGGGAAAATTTTGTTTGGAATTAGATATTCCTATTTGTGATTGTAATCATATACAATTTATTTTCTTAGAGTAGTGCTAAAATACCTGCACAAGTTAATTTTTGAACTATATTAACCTAATAGCAATTGTGGATGCTATTCTTAGTTTAGTAGTGAAATACATACCTGATTGAATATTATTTGTGTGACGCATATAAATGAATATAACCTTTTGAATGTTGTAAGGGAAAACAACAAATTGTTGAATGTGAAACTGTCGGAAGATATACATGATTATGCTGATTTCATGGTAAGATGTACCCTATCTGATTCAGTGTGTGTGGAAAGCAGATTCAGATGTGACTGAGCATAAGGATAAGACGAGATCACATTTTGAAGGGAGTGCTAACGGAATTGGGAAGAAGTTCGAGAAAGAAAATTTGTGGCTAAAAAATGAAGTTAATCGTGGCATACACCCTCTTTCTCAAAGAATGATGAAGACATTCTCCCGTGTAACTTGGAGATGAATGCTTACCTTCACCAAGGAAATTTATGTGACCATTTGCCTGGATCACACTGCAACATATGAAAGAAAGGCGATCACTTACTCTTGTTCGAAGGCTTCGAACATTCACCACATCAAAAGTTGCAGGACAATGACATTTTACCTGCAACCTCTGTGAAATGCGGGGACATACGTTATTACTTCACCAACGTCCGGGGAACCAGCATGGAGCTGCAAAAAACGGCTGTGCCCTTGTCACAACAGCTGTGCACGATTCTGCTGGTTGCTCCTGGTATGGACCATGAATGACCTGAACACCATGGTCCCAACATCATTGTGGATGCATCCGGCATCCCTGTTCCACATCTTGCTGGCCAATCAACATTACACCAACACTTGCTGCCCACTCATAATGAGGGAGGAGGCAAGTCGACTACAACTGGGCGAAGGCCTTGTTCAAGGAATCATTATGGTTCACAGCAAGAGTGGCAAGAATGCTACATGGAGAGCAGGGTCAGTCTATGACTCCGCAATGTTACCACAACAGCGAAATCCTACACGAAGTAGTGCAGGTGCTATGAAGACATTAGGAGAAAATGTTTTATACCTGGATGCAAACACAAGTGATCAGCCCTTCCTTTCAAACAAAGTCAACATTTGTGTGGAGGCAAACGTTTTTGCCAGATGGTGCAGATGCTTTACAAAACTTGAAAATGAAGTGAAATAGTTGTATCTTGGTGATGGTGAAGTGTTGTTTTGAAAAGATATTTGTGATGCAAAGGCAATAGATTGAACAATATGGAAGGAGTCAATGACCAACGAAATGTTTTGTGATTCTTGCAGGATGACGGTGTATGCCTAAGGGAATTTGATTACCAAAGTTATGATCATTTACTTATACTTGTATTGATGTTTACTTGTAGTGATTGATTGTTTACTTATATTGATGTTTAGATTAATGGTTAATATAAACAAAAACAAAAAGATGAGGGAATTGTGGAAATGTAACTCATTGATTGGGAATGGTAACTCATTGATTAGGGCTGGTAACGAAGCAGATAGACGATTTCGTAAATGAAGTCAGGAATGTGCACGAACATGGTAATCTCTTGTCCACCTGGTCACAGCCCCAGGCTGGAGCACGCCCCTATTGTTTGGTAAATGGAACTCGCAGCAGGAGGGGAGGGAGCTGGTGCCAGAGAGACGACTGAGTAAGCAGCGGAGAAGGGATTACGATTTCAGCGGACAGAGGATTAAATGAAGTGTGCCGATATAAACAGAAGGGACTTTGAGCCAAGAGAGCACTCATCCTCAGAAGCCCTGCATGACGGAATGAACGCGTACCACGAGTTCGGCGCTGCAGCCGAACAAGAAGGACTATGCGGATAGAGTTAACCTGGTCCATTGAGTTAAACGATATTATTTGGTAATGGAATGAAGTGAATAACCAGTTAATAATAAAGTCATGACTTTTGTAAAACCTGTTTCCGACCATTGGCGTCTTGAGTCTCACCCTACCACTTCCCTGACAGTAGCCTTAGAGGACGAACTTGAGGAGACGCACCGGGGAATAAAAGAGGTGAAGCAAAAATTAGAGGAAGTGGAAGAAGAGGTGAGTGAAATTAAGAAGAGACGGACGGAAACTAAGAGGGAGATAAAGGAGGAAGTAATGGAATATGTACAAGGTCGGTGCTCAACTCATAATGTGATGCTCACTAACCAAATAAAAAGTTTGCAGGTGGCAAAAGAGGTGCGGAGACGAGGTGCCAAGGTGAGTGGCGAAATATTCGGCAATGTATATGATGTGAGGAAAGCTTCAGTCGGCTTGGGGATTGGTTTGGATCCGGGAGTTCGTGAAAGGCCGTTGGTGAAGTGTGCGACAGGTCTGGTGTGCGAAAAAAGAGGTGTGCGAGAATGTCCGACCATGGGGTGTGTGAGGAAAAAGTGCGCGCCGACCAGTGAGTGTGCTGTAGAGAGTGAGTCGGTCGTAGCGCATGTGCGAGGGAGCACATGGAAGCGCGGTGTGGTAAGTGTTACGGAGGAAGTAACGAAAGAGTGTGCGCAAGAGGATGCGCGAGAAAGGTGTGTAACGGACAGGTGCATGGGGAAAGAGTGCGCTGTCAAGAGTGAGGGAGAATGCACGCCTGTGGTGAGCGTTACAGAGGATGTAACGGGAGAGTGTGCGCAAGAGTGTGCACGAGAAAGGTGTGTAACGGACGGGTGCATGAGGAAAGAGTGTGCTGTCGAGAGTAAGGGTGAGTGCGTTGTCAAGAGTGGTGGTGAGCGTAGTGAGAGTGACACGGAGCATGAGTTGGTTATGACAGGTGAGCGAGGATGTACACCTGGAATGGAAGGATGCACACCTGGAATGGTAGAGCGTGTGTGGGAATGCACACTTGAGTTGGTCGTGAGGCACGTGGTTGGGTGTGCGAGTAAGAGCACACCTGTGATTGTCACAGAGGAGGTGACCGAGGAGGGGGCGCGAAGAGGTGTGTTGGTGAGGTGTGCGACCAACGAATGTGTGCCAAAGTGTTCGGTGGTCAGGTGTGTGACCAAGGCTGGGAGTGGAATGAGTGTACCTGGGTGTGTAAGAGAAGGTACAACGAGGAGAATGGGAACAGCTGGAGGTATGAGCAAGAAAGGGGTAGCGTATGCATGTAAGCATCCAGGTGAGGCATCGACGGTAACCGGGTTAGCGGTTAGAGCGACTTTTAGCCGAATCGGGCCCTCGGTGCGTGCCGGGCTTCGCGTGCCGCGAGAACCAGCGGGGATCCGAGCCGCGGCGGGTTCGAAAGGACCGCCGTACGCGATCCACGCTGTGCCTCACTTGGAACGGCCGCGTCCGGGCTCCACTAGGCGGAGCGGGCAGCCCGATAGGAAGGGTCGTCATGGCGACCACTTTTTGTTGAGACGTGCCGGCAGGTCGAGATCGGGACATTGGATGGCTCCACGCCGAGGTGGTGCGTGGGATCTCGGCCCGGGTAAGCCCCCGTCCCTGCCCCGAATGCGGGACGTATCCAGCCGCTGGCACGAAACAACCCGTATTCATTGCTCGGCTGTACGAAGCCGAGCTTTAGAAGGGAATTGGCGCACCGAGAGGATCTAATAAGTAGACGGGTGATGAGGATAGTGTTTTGGCCCCGAAATTAGAAAAAAAGCTAAATTTGATGATTGGCAGATGATTGGCAAATTTTTGATTTGTTGGAATTTGGTAAGCAAAATTTATAGTAAGAGATGCCCCATGTGATGGGATGGCCAATCCACCATCCCTCACAAGGGGGGCAAAGGAGCACTAGCTTATGGGGTTGCTGGCAGTGAAAACTAGCCCGGGTGGGTTAGGATATCGTGTGTAGGGATCTAGCGAAGATGACATTAGGTAACGTTAAGGTTAGCTAGTGACTGATACCTGTAGTGGGGACGCAGGTAGATTAGCGTGGATGATAATGACGTGGGAGCGCAATAGTTTAAAGGGACGACTGGGAAGCGCAAGTTTCAGAGGGGAGTAGTTAGATGAGATGATGCCGTGTGTGTGAGGATTGAACAGGTGTGATTGCACAGGTGTGCAACTGAACAGGTGTGTGGAGCAGTGTATGAGGGAGTAGTGATGATTGCGTGTTGTGTTGACCAAATGGTCCAGGAAGAAAGGAGGGTGCAGGTGGCACCAGGTATGATTGCACAGGTGTGCAACGACAGGTGAATGGAGAACAGGTGTATGGAATAAATGGTATGGAGTATTGGAATGGATGGTCGTGGAGTGAGTATGGTGGAAATTGTGGAGTGGAGTGGATGGTGCGAAGGTGTGGATGGGGGAAGAGTGGACCCCTTTCACGAGTACCCGGGGCGGGTAGTGTAAGTGTTAGGTAGAGGGTATAGGTAAATTGTGGTTGGATATTGGCAGTTATGGTGCGGTTGCAGAATGGTATTGTGGATGGGTGCATTAGTGTTGTGGAAATGGCTGGGCCTGTAGCCTGTTAGTGTGTGTAGTTGGTTTGGGCACTCCACCACTGTGAGGATGTCGGCCAGGTGAGGCCGCAGGTGGGCTCTGGGAGCCGGTAGTAGTTGTTGTGGATGGGGCCCGAGGATCCGGAGGACGGACCCGGGTAGCCCGTGCCAGAGAGGGCACTGAGGGGGTGAGAGTGCGAGAGGGCCTTCCCCAGTTAGATAGGTTAGGGTGAGGAGCTAGGTAAGCTCGGGTGGCAACTACAGTGGTGGAGGTGTGCAGGTGGGTAGACCTGCTGGGAGAGCTACACGTCGCAGCCCAGAAATTGTGCAAGGGCACCGGGAGATGAATCGGGGGAGTGAGACCCCAAATTGAGGAGCACCACAGTTTGGTCAATGGGAATTGGTTTTTAGAACCCATAGTGTAAGTTGGCCAATGGATTGGCAGGGAGAGACCCCGGGTAGTGTAAAGTGTGTTAATGTCATTTAGAAAGTAGTTAGGATGAAGTCTCCTCGCACCATCTGCATCCACTCACCTGAGGTGACAGGAACTCCACACCATGCCATGTTTTATTATTTTTCATTGATGCAAATGTTTGGAATGTGAGACGCATCATGACGTGGGTGTGACATTGTGCTTGATGTTCCATCTCTTCCTCCTTATGAGGATTGATGATGAATTTGGTGATGGCAAATTTTGAAGTAGAGGGATTGTGGAGACGAATTTGGTATAGGGGAAATATGGGGAAGACGTGACAGTAGTGACGAATTTGTAAATGGGTAGATTTTGTACATATGGGGTAAGGGCAAGGGTAGTGTAGGTGACAGGGGGGTGACGTACGGTAGGGACGAGCTTTCTCACTTCGCCCTCCGTACGCATTTCGCCTTGCATTGCCTTATTGATGTGTACCCTTGTGACCTTACCCCTCGCTCATTTGTCTTTCCCCTTTTGTCTCCCACATGACCTGTGCGCCATTGGGTGCCGAGGGGAGCGTGCGTGAGTCCTCCATTGTGCGCCCGGAATTCCCAGAACCAGCTGTCTGCATCGATGCACCACATTATGGACCACATGTCTGTGGCCAAGCACCACTTATGGACCCCATGGGTTGGGACATGGCCCCTCTGCTGGAACCGGCCATGAGGGCCCGAAATCTTGCTGGCGGACCTTGGCCACAGGGCACCGATGCCCCACAGGTGAACCACACGTAGTCGGCCCTGTGGGCCATAAATAAAATAAATAAAAATGGACACATTGGGTGCAAGTTTTAATACAAATAGGCCGCCAGTAAGCCAAGCAAAGGAATGACAACATCTGGAAGAACAAATAATGATAACCAGCAGAGGGAGCCGAAGAGCAAGAGATCACCTACAGGGTTAGGGGTTGTTTGGTTATTTTTTATTGTTGAACATTCTTGAACAATGGTGACTGCACCGATTGGTGCTTGGGTGCGTTTTTGGGTGCTTTCATGGTGCGTCGATGCAGAGCAGACTGTCTCCCCCCCCAGAAAGAACAATTACAGGTCCTGGGTTAGTCTTGTAAATAAAAGTAGCGTCAAGTGTAAATAATGCTTCCCACCATCAGTGTGTAGTTTGAAGACCATTCCGCAATTCGGTTAACTGTGGGCGTAAGTCTGTTAAGCAGGGTGCAATGGAGCAGCGGGATACATTTATTTATGTTTTAAAAACTGTCGCACTCAGGGTCAGGTTAAAAGTAGAGGGAACTACACCTACGTGTCACACTAAATAAAAGTTGTAGGCCCGGGACGTGCCTAAGAGGAGGAGGGTGCAGTGTTGCGGAGATGAGGACTGTATTTTTTTGATTGTGTGCTGTATTATTATTATTATTGTTTATTCTGCACCCCCCTACCTCCGGAGCTGTGTAAAGGTGAAAGGGCATCCCATAATTAGTCCACAAGCATACACATCAGCCAAATAATAGAATACCCCTGTTTGATAGTTATCTCTTATTCTGTGTTTTAGAGTAAGGCTGTGTCTCCCATTAATTGAAGTACTCCATTGCACCAGTGAAAGAGAATAGATCCCCTTTCATTCCCATCCCCAAAATCTCCATTCCCTTTTACATCCCCTCTGGTGATTGCCAACCCTCGATTGCCAATTACCTCCCCTCCAATAACCGCCATTGACCACGAGGCAGGGTCGGAGAAGAAAGGCGTGTCTCCACCTCGTCATAGAGGGGAAGAGGGGCGTGCCCGCCCGTCGTCATCAAGGGCGGAGCGAGAGGGTCGCGTGACCAACCAGGGCCGAGGTGAGCACACCGATGGGCGTGTCAGGAAGGCCGGCGGCTTGATCGCTGGAGGCGCTATAAAAGGCGCGCACGCAAGAAGCAAGAGAGAGAGTCGTGAGGAGTCAGTCAGTGGAGTCGGTGGTCAGTTGGTTGCGGTGAGGAGTCGGTGGTGGTGGTCAGTTGGTTGCGTTGGTTGCGGTGAGGAGTTGGTGGTAAAGAGTGAGCGGACCAAGAAAGAGTTGAGGGTTTGGACCAGACGAGTCGGACAAGGCCTGGCAAAACACGCGACGTCCACAGCAGCCACAACAGCAGCTTGGGCCTGAACGGCGGTTTGGAGCAGGGCCGTGAAGGAACGGCGGCTGCTAAACGCGCCGGTTGTGCTGCAGGACCCCCTTGGACGTTCCTCTCCCTCCAGCCATCCACCTCCTGCCTTTCCACCCTTCTTGTGTACGTGAGTTTGTTTTGTTTGTTCTGTCCCTGGGTTAATTAAGTCTGTATAAGCTAATAATTGCACTGTGTCTCTGATTCTTCTGTATATTATTTTATTATCTTTCCTTCTCCTTGGTTACTTTGAGCATGTAAATAGTAGGAATAAATTTAGTAGTATTTCCAACCTTTTTGTCTTCTTCTTCTTCTTCTTCTTCTTCTTCTTCACATCCGTGTCACCTTTGTCTTTTCCCTATTGAATAGCTGCGGTGCGATCCGGCCAATGTTTGGGTGGAATCGGGTTCTAATCGGGGAATAACTGTTCGGTCGCGGTTGGACCATCCGCTCGGCCCATCATACCATCTAAACCGCGATCAGTAACAATACATATATATATATATATTGTTACGGAACCCAACGTCGGCCTCTGTTCCCCTTAGAGGGGGGATTAATCCCCTCTTCTATAACTGACCGACGTGGTCCCTGAGGCTGCCCAGCAACCTCCGGGAAAGGCCGGTGCACAGCCCCGTTCGTTATGCGGACAGATGTTAATTGCCGAGCGGTTTTAGCAACCGCGACACGAACTATTAACAGATACTAGACCCGATCCTTGAACGTTGGCCAAATCGTGCCACAGGTTTTCAATGGGGAAAAGACAAAGACGACGGATGTGAAGAAGAGGAAGACGAAGGCAAAAGGTTGGAAATATGACTATTATTTATTACTACTATTTACACAATGAAAGAAACCAAGGAAGAAGGAAGGATAATAAAATAATGCAGAAAGAGGGATGGACCAGAAGGACACAGTGCAAACTAACTTAACTATGGCAGTCTTACTTACAACCCCAGGACAACACAGAAGACGGACGAACAATCAGACTTACACAGGGGATGATGATAGGGATGAATCGCTGGAAGGAGAGGAAGGTTCAGGTGGGATGGCAGGACGACCGGGCCGGGAGCGAGCAGCCGCCGGCTCTCCGCCCTCTGGTCCACACCGCCGGGATGCTCCCAGCAACGCGTTAGAGCCCGTGGTGGCAAGGCTGGTTGGCAACAGTGTCTCCCTCACTCGTACTCCCGCAGGTTGCACGTCTCTCTTCACAAGGCTTGCTGTCTCTCTCTTCACAAGGCTTGCTGTCTCTCTCTTCACAAGGCTTGCTGTCTCTTTCTTCACAAGGCTTGCTGTCTCTTCCTCTCACTTATGGCTTGCTGTCTCCTTAACGGATCTCTCGTCTGGCAACTCTCAGGACTCTCGCAAAGGCTTCCGCGCGCGCTTATATAACGCCTCGGGCGATCAAGCCGCCGGCCTCCAGGACACGCCCATCGGTGAGCTCGCCTCGGCCCTGATTGGTCGTGAGGGCTCACCGATCCCGCCCTTAGAGGGGGCGTTGGCAAGGCCACGCCTTGTTCCCGGCGCTGGGCTGACTCCTCCCACCTTCTGCTCCGAGATGACCTCGTGGCTAATGGAGTCTTGCAGCGAAAAACCACAACCCCACAGCAGCAGCAGAATGCAGCAAACCGCCCAATGCAGTTGGCAAATGACGAAAGGGGAATGTAAAGGGAATCTACCTTATTTGAATTCGGTGCAATGGAGTGTTAGTTAATGGAAGACACAGCCTTAATCTAATACACATAATAAGGAGATAACTACTGAACAAGGAGGAAATCTATGATTTGCTAAGTGTGGTATATGGAATAACTACGGGAATGACCTTCGACCTTTATACACAACAAAAGGAGGAAGGAGGGTGATATTTTACAACAATTTAAAAAAACACAATTCCCATATCCACAACAATATATATATATATATCTAGATATATAAAACACAGTGTGTGTGTGTGTGTGTGTGTGTGTGTGTGTGTGTGTGTGTGTGTGTGTGTGTGTGTGTGCGCACACGCACACGTGTGTGTGTGTGTGTAATGTTACCAATAGACTCCTAAACGGAGAGGCTTACGTGCTTGATATTTGGCATAGGCATGGCCATTGAGCCTGGGACAAACATGGCCGAACTCAAAATATTTGACGATCCATATTTTTTATTCATATTTACCTCAGCGCATTTCAGCGAAGTACCCGCTAATCTCAGCCGGTTCCAGAGCAGCGCGCTGATTCGCTCAGAGCGATCACGTGATGTTCCATTCCCGCCGCCAGACTGATTCGCTCAGAGCGATCACGTGATGTTCCATCCGTCACACGTCACACGTTTTTTCACCTTTTATGCGATCGTGTTTTGTATCGATTTTGTGCGATATGAATTAAATGTCTTTGAAACAGCTGTGAAACGTTTTTCCACAACCCTTTCGTAACCGATTGGAGCAGTTTATTGCCGCACAAAACGAGATCCACGAAGCGAGTTGGTCGAGTTGTGCTGACCAAGATGGTGACACGGCGGCTTCACTTTTCACGGAGTATGAGCGTTCTATATATACACAAAGAATTAAGTTAAGCACCCCTACACAACGAATTAAGGTAAGCACCCCCTAATATATATTCTTTGTGTATATGTATACATTGGCATATATTCTAAGGTATGTGAGATCAAATAATGATTGGTATGACATTAGCAATTATCCATTGATGAAATTGAGTGATCAAAGTGAAAAAAAGTGATTGGTTGAGTCAGTGATCCGATCACGTGGGTCCTACACACGTTATTGACGCAAAGATCGCTAGAGGTCTTCTCAGAACAATGACTGTACGTTAGAAAACATAAACGTCATCCACACTGTCCGTGATGGACCTATAGCTCCATACTTAAATTGAGGTGAAAATATGCCTAAAATTCCCAAAAAATTTCACCTTAAATTATTCAGAATAAAATATTGAAAACGGCATGATTGTTATGTTTTTATGTGACCATAATATCACTTCTCCAGAAAATATAGCAATATCATGGGTATATTACACTGTTTTGACGACAACAAACTTGTACTGTGCGAGGTTGTAAAAAAACGGGGGGGGTGCTTAACTTAATTCTTTGTGTATATTTTCAATTCAGTGCGCCCGTGATTTGTGGCATAGACATGACCATTGGGCCTTCACGGTGTAATTTGTGCGAGGCTTTTGTCCGAGTGAGCTTGAGTCGAGAGGGCGAATGTACGGGTTGGGAATGTACGGGTCTCCCTTCCCCCGCCCGGCAACGCCGGTACTGGAGGACGTCACAGGATCGGTGTCTCCAAAATCCGCTTCGTGCTGTTGCGAATATGCAGGACTATGTCGCGATTGTTGTGCTGCTCTCCGACCATGAGAACTGCAACGTCATTGTTGACTGGCCCTCCCCTTCCCTCCCCCTCCGTCCTCCCCCTCCCTTCCCCTCTCCCCTCCCCTCTCCCCTCCCATTCTCCCCTCCCCCTTCCCCCTCCCCCTCTCCCCTCCCCTTTCCCCCTCCCCCTCCCATTCTCCCCTCTCCCTCCCTTTCCCCCCTCCCCCCCTCCCCCTCCCTTTCCCCCCTCCCCCTCCCTTTCCCCCTCCCCCCCTCCCTTTCCCCCCTCCCCCCCTCCCTTTCCCCCCTCCCCCCCTCCCTTTTCCCCCTCCCCCCCTCCCTTTTCCCCCTCCCCCTCCTTTTCCCCCTCCCCCCTCCACCCTACCCCCTCCCCTTCTCCCCTCCCCCAATATCTATCAATATTGTTGAAATGAAGATCAAATCAAGACTTTCTGCTCACCTTCACTCCTTAATTCCTCTTTTCTCCCGCCTCTGGAACAAACTCCCTCTCTCTTCAATCCCACTCCACCCTCCAGGTCTTTAAAACAGCTGTTCACCACCATCTCTTATCCTCCCCCATCCAAAACCTTGATCTTTTCTACCCCCGCTAATTTCACCCAAAATCCTACACTTTTTTTTGAAATACCAACTTCTGTCCTGGAAGTCCTTGGTCCCCTTGTGTTTTATACCTCCCCCCCCCCCCCCCCCCGTCTCCTCCCCTCAAGCCCTCTCCCTCCCACACTTCTCCCTGCTCTCAAATGTTGTGTTTGTGTGCTTCGCCTTCTCTCCCCATCTTGTCTTCCGCTCCCTCTTTTCATATATTTTGTTTGTCTGGTTGATTTGTTTGTGAAATAAATGTTAGCTCTTTCACGAGCCTCGATTCAGTATACAAAAAAAAAAAAAAAAAAAGCTGTATGTTGAAAGTCAAAACTTAACATGGGGTGTACTTACTTTTTCACGTGACTGTATATATATATATATATATATATATATATATATATATATATATATATATATATATATATATATATATATATATATATATATATATTGGTGATTGATGCTGTGAAGAGAAACAGGTTGAGCTGGTTTGGTCATGTGTTGAGGAAGGATGAAAGTGACTGGTTGAGAAGAGTGATAGAAATGAATGTAGAAGGATGTAGAGGACGGGGAAGACCGAGAAAGACTTGGCTAAAGATGGTGGAAGAAGAAATGCTGGCAAGGGGGTTAACAAGGGCAGATGCAGAAAATAGGGCAAAATGGAGAAGATTGTTATGGGGACCGCAAAGCTAACCCCCGCTCTAGCAGGGAAAATGGCCTTAAAATCTTTCTTAGCTCTTTCACTAAAAAAAATAAAAATGCATGTTGTCGTTGTTGTATTGGTGTCAGTCGTCGCTTTCGACGAATCTCTTCCCATGGTTGGCGTGCTCACGAAGCAGTGTGCATTGTGCGATGGCTGTAGAGGTAAAAATGTGTGGTGAGCAGGTGCCAGTGAAGCGAAAAAAAACCTGCACAGAGAAGCTCCAAATTGAGCTCAGGTGCATCCAATTTCCTTTGATCATCCTTGAGATGTCTCGCCAACTTGATTGGAGTCCACCTGTGGCCAGTTCAATTGATTGGACATGATTTTGAAAGAAACACCCCTTTCTGGATAAGGTCCCACAGTTGACAGTGCATGTCAGAGCAGAATCTTTACCATGAAGTCCAAGGAACTGTCTGTAGAACTCTGAGATAGTGAGTAGGCATAGATCTGGGGAAAGGTTTAAAACGATTTCTCGAGTGTTGAAAGTTCCCAAGAGCACTGTGAGCTCCATCATTAAGAAATGGAAAGAATATGGAACTATGCAGACTATTCCTAGAGCTGGCGAGCCGACCAAATTGAGCAACCAGACAAGAAGGACCGTGGTCAGGGAGGTGACCAAGAACACAATGACCATTCTGACAGAACTACAGAGTTCCTTTGCTGAAATTGGAGTACCTGCGGGGAGGACAACAGTCAATACAGCATTTCACAAATCTAGGGTTTTTGGGAGAGTGACGAAATGGAAGCCACTCCTGAGAAAAACGCACATAACAGCATGCTGGAGTTTGTAGAAAGGCACGTAACAGATTGAGAACATGAGGCAAAATATTATTTATTAATATTAATATTCAAAACGTTCTGATGAGACGAAAAACGAATTATTTGGCCTGAATGCAAAGCACTATGCCCAGCCGAAGCAGAGCATGGCTCATAACCCATCCAACACCATACTTACTGTAGTGAAATCGTATTCGTACTGAACCCGGGGTGATGCTCGCTGACACCGCTAGGGGCGCGGCTATAAGACCCGCTGCGGACGGTGCTCCGAGACTTCTCCTGTGACATGTTACATCTAGCAGACTCGCTAACGGTACGCCTGCATAGAATATTAAGCTTGCTTGCATTGAATGTTATGGATGGACCCATGTGATGCCAAATCTTATTCCCATTGCATTTCCTGTATTACAGAATGATGTCATGGTCTTAATGGAATTAAACCACCAGTTGGACTAAGTTGTGTGGACCTGATTGGTTTTCCACAACACTTAATTCCATTAAAGATCTACCGACATGGCGGGCAACATTCTGTGCTGACCCGCAAGCCTCGGATGGAGGATTGCAACTGAAGCACTGGCTCAAAACGTTGGAGCATCATTTTGCGGAGCCTGAGACCGAGCCGACGGCTGCCGCGAAGCTAGCAACGCTTCATTCAAAAATCGACTACAAGGTGTACAATTCCATCGCACAATGCGCGACGTACGACCTCGCGATTGCGGAGCTCAAATGGTTGTACATAAAGGAAAAGAGCCCGGTGTATGCTCGGTATTTGCTACTAACGCGACGTCAGCAACCCAACGAGCCGATGGACCACTACGCCCAGGAGCTCCGGCAGCTCTTGCTGGACAGCACCAGGGAGCCACGGACTCACGCGCAGTCTCATGATGACCTTCTTTTAGATGCCTATGTCGCTGGGGTCTCCTCCCAGGACCTAAGGCTCAAACTCCTGGAGAAGACCGACCTGACCTTCGCTACGGCACTCGAGCAAGGAAAGGTATACACCGAAGCGCGGTTGCAATCGAACACCTATGATCGCACGCGCCTCTTGGCGGGAACTTCGCTACACGCACGGCCGGAGAGTGCTACCGCCGAGGAAGCGGACCTGCTCGCGGAACTCCAGGATGCTCCGGAGGAGGACCCAGTCCTGATGGCTGCCGCAACGGCCAGACCCAAGGCCTTACGCGGGGCCACCTGCTATTTCTGTGGGGGACAACGTCATTCCCGGGCCGTGTCCGGCTCGGGACGCCATATGCCATTTGTGCTCGCAAAAGGGGCATTACGCGAAAGTGTGCCGGAAAACCGCACGTGGCTCGCGGCCGCGCGCGACCTTGAACGGGCTCATTGCGGAGCCTACGAGCCGAGCCGGGAACCCGGCGCCTTACCCGGCTTTGAAGGGCAGGGCCCCTCTCTGCGGGCCCCTGGGCGCTCAGTCGACCTTGGCGGGCGTCACCGGACAGCCACCACAGTCTCATCCTCAATCGGGCACGGCGTATGCGTCCTTGACCAGACTCCGGGCCACGCGAGGGGCTTTGGAGCCTCGCCAAGCCCCAGCGGTACGTTCTCGTCGTGTCGCTCATGACCGAACAGCGTCCACTGGCGGCGACATGGGTTCGGTACCAACTACGGTGGCCCTCACCCGTAAAAAGGTGATTTCGAATACTACGGAGGCCCTTTTCTGCCAAAAGTGTCAAAAGGCGCTTTCAAATACTACGGAGGCTTTTTCCCGTCAAAATTGTCAGATTTTGAATCGCAAAACACCGGAATGCATGGGAAAGCTCTCCGATGGCTTTAACGGATTCCCCATGGACAACGAAGACTCCGGCAACGACCGCAAAACTGCTGCTGGCATAGGATCCGCCCACGAGGCTCGTCCGACCCACTCGGGGGGGTTCAGTCCCACTCCCAGCAGGCTCGTCTGGCCTGGCTCAAGCCCTTATTCCCCTCATGTCGAAGGCCATTGTGTGCGGGCCTTGGTGGATACAGGGTCTACGGATAGTTTTATCGACCAGCGACTAGTGCACAGGCATGGTTGGCAGGTCTTGAGGTCTACGAGACGGATCTTCATGGCTTCCCAGGGACTTCGACTCAGCACGAAGGGGGAATGCCGATTGAAACTCGTGATAAAGGGACGGGTTTTTCCAGATGTACACCTTATGGTTTTACCTGCTTTATGTGCTGATATTCTGTTAGGACACGATTTTCTTAGGCGGCATGGATGTCTGGAAATGGAGTTTGGTGGGCCTGACACGCTTGTTGTGGGGGTGGACGCGCTTGCTGTGTGTGCCCTAGCGAAAATGGAAATCCAGCCGCTTTCGCTGTTCCCCAATCTAACCTCCGACTGTACCCCTGTCGCGGTAAAATCACGGCGCTACTCTCGCGCAGACATGCAATTCATTGCGGACGAAACAGCTCAGCTCTTGAAAGACGGTATCATAGAACCTAGCCGGTCGCCGTGCGAGCCCAGGTCTTGGTGGTGCGAAGCGAGGCCCACCGCAGACGCATGGTAATCGAATATTCCCAAACGATTAACCGCTTTACACAGCTGGATGCCTACCCCCTTCCGGGGATGGACGCGCTGGTGCGACAGGTGGCCCAGTATTCGGTCTACAGCACTCTCGATCTCCGTAGTGCGTACCATCATATCCCTATCTCTAGGGCGGATCGTATCTATACCACTTTTGAGTCGGGGCAGCGGTTGTACCAGTTTACTCGATTGCCTTTTGAGGTAACGAACGGGGTCGCCTGTTTCCAGAGGGCCATGGATGACCTCATTGCGAGGGAGCACTTAACCGATGTTTTCGTCTACCTAGACAATCTTACGGTTTGTGGGTATGACCAAGGGCACCATGATGCTAATCTGAAGTGCTTCCTCGAGGTCGCGCAGAGGTATCACTTAACCATGAACGAGGATAAGTGCCAATACTCTCTACGCAAGATAGATCTTCTGGGGTACACCGTGACCCATGGCTCTGTCGCTCCGGATAAGGAGCGTCTGCGACCTTTGCTCGACATGGCCCCTCCCTGCGATCGGGCGTCCCTGAAGCGCGCCCTCGGGCTATTCGCCCATTACTCCAAATGGGTACAAAATTTCTCCGCGAAACTTCGCCCCCTCGTGGCCTGCGACACCTTCCCACTGCGTCCGGCCGCGTTGGCGGCCTTTGGAGGCCTTAAGGCCGACATCGCCAGTGCCGCCGTGGCAACGATCGACGAGAGCGGATCTTTCGTCCTCGAAAGTGATGCCTCGGATCAGGCCATCGCGGCGACCCTCTCCCAAGGAGGGTGGTCCGGTGGCTTTCTTTTCACGGACTCTTACCACCACTGAGCGGAGACACTCATCTGTCGAAAAGGAAGCGTATGCGATCGTCGAGTCTATTCAGCGATGGCGCCCGTACTTACTCGGGCGGTGCTTCCAAATCATCACGGACCAGCAAAGTGTTGCGTTCATGTACGACACCTTACACGCCCAGCGCATTAAGAATGAGAAAATCACTCGCTGGCGTATCGAACTCGCCGACTTCTGTTACACCATCAAATACCGCCCGGGGACGGATAACCGGGCCGCCGACGCCTTATCGAGACCGGCTACATGCGCGGGTATCACCTCTTTGGAGGGCCTACGTGTGCTGCATGCCACTGCGGGCCATCCGGGCATAACGCGTTTCGCTCATTTTGTGCGGCGTGGCAATCTCCCATACTCGATTGACGATATCCGCCGTATCTGTCGCGACTGCGCTATATGCGCGGAAATCAAACCGCGTTTCTATAACCCACCCATGGGGACTCTGGTTAGGGCTACGAGGCCGTGGGAATGCTTGGCGATGGATTTCAAGGGCCCATTGCCGGTGTCGAGTAGCTCTCGCTATCTGCTCACTATCGTCGATGAGTACTCGCGATTCCCCTTCGCTTATACGTGCGTGGACATGACTGCTGCCACGGTGATGCGATGCTTACAGAACTTGTTCTCTATGTTCGGGTACCCGGCCTATGTGCATACCGACCGGGGTGCGGTCTTCTTGTCTCAGGAGGTGCGCGGCTATCTGCTCCAAAATAACATCGCTTCTAGTTACACCACGCCATACAGACCCCAGGCAAATGGGCAGATTGAACGCTTCAACGGGATTATCTGGAGGGCCGTCATGCTCAACCTCCGGACCCTCGGCCAGGGCCTCGATAAATGGGCTTGGTCGCTACCTGCGGCGTTGAACTCGATCAGGGCTCTCCTGTGTACGGCAACCAACCAAACTCCCCACGAGCGACTTTTCCACCACCCCAGGAGCACGGGGTGTATACGGTCTTTACCCAGTTGGCTCGCTGGGCCCGGGCCGGCCTACCTTAAACGGGCGGTTCGCATGAGCAAGTACGACCCCCTAGTGGACAAAGTGCAGATTCTCCAGGCTAATCCTGAGCATGCTCGTGTGATGACGGCTGATGGACGTGAGACTACTGTCTCCGTACGTCATCTTGCCCCATGCGGGATCGCCGACCCGAGTAGGGAATCGGACGAACCGATCGAACCCATCTATGAGACTATGGACTCTCCCGACGCTCCCATCGCCGAAAGTCTACCGACCCTCCCCTCGCCGCATCTACCCGGGCCCGACGGCTTGGTGGTACCCCCTTCGTCACCTGACCCTGGTGGCGCCTCCGACGCCGGGGACACTGGGATACGTGATGCCGTACCCGGGGAATTTCGGACGCGTGCTGGCAGAGAAATTCACGCCGCCCGGACCGGTACGGTTGGGTCAACTGATACCCTGTTCCGCACCCTGTTTGTGCTGACGCTCGCTCGCTTCTAGCCGCTCTGCAGTCTAATTCTAACGGGGGGGAGAATGTAGTGAAATCGTATTCGTACTGAACCCGGGGTGATGCTCGCTGCTCGCTGACACCGCTAGGGGCGCGGCTATAAGACCCGCTGCGGACGGTGCTCCGAGACTTCTCCTGTGACATGTTACATCTAGCAGACTCGCTAACGGTACGCCTGCATAGAATATTAAGCTTGCTTGCATTGAATGTTATGGATGGACCCATGTGATGCCAAATCTTATTCCTATTGCATTTCCTGTATTACAGAATGATGTCATGGTCTTAATGGAATTAAACCACCAGTTGGACTAAGTTGTGTGAACCTGATTGGTTTTCCACAACACTTACCGTGAAGCATGGTGGTGGCAGCATCATACTATGTGGATGCTTTTCAGCAGAAGGGCATGTGTGCCATATTGTTGATGCGGTCAAAAAAGTCTTATTCACATTCAAACATTCACAAGGTGCTCAAGTGTTTTAAGGCAGGATGATTGAGCGAAATACTTTTTGCAAATTGTGCATCAGTGTGGACATTGTCTGGTGTGACTTCTCAAGTAAATTTTCACGTGCTTTTCATGTGGAATGACCGATGAAAAGATTTTCTCCAAATTGTGCTCTGGGCCCAGTCCGATTTCAGATTCATAAATTATCTCTCTTCTGTATCCATCTTGTTCACCCTATGGATGCTTTCCTGCCTCTCATTCCTCTCCACACCCATTGTTTGCCCTTGTCTGCGTCTATCTCTTCCACGAGCCTTGGCTACATATAAAAAGGCAAAATAAAAAGTGTTTCATGAGCACACATGATTTAATGGAGGACTTTGCATGCATTTGCATGCACACTCTCTTTTTGGTAATCGCCTTGTTCTCCATTGTGAATTTGAACACGTTTTTAGATAGCATGACCGATTGAAAGATTCTCTACAAACTGTGCATTTGTACGGTCATTCTCTGTTGTGAATTGTCATGTGTGCTTTAAGGGTGGATGATCGATTAAAAGATTTTCCACAACTTGTACATGTGTATGGGCGTTCATCATTGTGAATTATCACGTGTGATTTAAGGTTGGATGAATGATTAAATGATTTTCCACAACTTGTGCATTTGTATGAGCGTTCATTATTGTGAATTCTCACGTGTGATTTAAGGGTGGATGACTCGTTAAAAGATTTCCCACAAATTGTGCATGTGTATGGGCGTTCATCATTGTGAATCCTCGTGTGTGTTTTAAGGTTGGATGAATGATTAAAGGATTTTCCACAAATTGTGCATTTGTATGGGCGTTCATCATTGTGAATTCTCGTGTGTGTTTTAAGGTTGGATGAATGTTTGAAAGATTTTCCACAACTCGTGCATTTGTACGGGCGTTCACCATTGTGAATGATCATGTGTGATTTAAGGAAGGATGACTGGTTAAAAGATTTTCCACAACTTGTGCATTTGTATGGGCGTTCACCATGGTGAATTCTCATGTGTGATTTACGGTGGGATGACTGATTAAAAGTTTTTTCACAACTTGTGCATTTGTATGGGCGTTCATCATTGTGAATTCTCATGTGTGATTTAAGGTTGGATGACTGATTAAATGATTTTCCACAAATTGTGCATTTGTATGGGCGTTCATCATTGTGAATTCTCATGTGTATTTTAAGGTAGGATGAATGTTTAAAAGATTTTCCACAACTCGTGCATATATACGGGCGTTCACCATTGTGAATGATCATGTGTGATTTAAGATAGGATGACTGAACAAAAGATTTTCCACAACTTGTGCATTTGTATGGGCGTTCACCATTGTGAATTCTCATGTGTGTTGTAAGGTGGGATGACTGATTAAAAGATCTTCCACAACTTGTGCATTTGTATGGCCGTTCATCATTGTGAATTCTCACGTGCGATTTAAGGGTAGATGAATGATTAAAGGATTTTCCACAACTTGTGCATTTGTATGGGCGTTCATCAGTGTGAATTCTCATGTGTTGTTTAAGGGTAGATGAATGATTAAATGCTTTTGCACAACTTGTGCATTTGTATGGGCGTTCATCATTGTGAATTCTCATGTGTATTTTAAGGTGGGATGAATAATTAAAAGATTTTCCACAACTTGTGCATTTGTATGGGCGTTCACTATTGTGAATTCTCACGTGTTGTTTAAGGGTGGATGATTGTTTAAAAGCTTTGCTACAACTTGTGCACTTGTATGGGCGTTCATCTTTCTCTCCTTTGTGAACCTGGTGAAAATTATTACGTACAAACAATTCATTATTCTTTTTGTTGTGTTTGTAAAAAGTCCTCTTGTTTGTTTCAGTTGGCGAGTCCTGCGGGCCTGTGTTGCCGATGGTCATAAATGTAGGTGCAGTCTCCCTTGTAGATTGAATGTATTCACCTGTAAATACAACATCACATGACCTGTAAAAAACAAATCTGGTTTTGTTCAATACTCTGACATAATTCTGACAAATTCAAGTGATGTAATTCTGACAAACGTACGCAAGCATGTACATGTGTATTTGTTCCACTGCAAAAAAGTTTAAAAAACAAAAATTATTGACGTAAATATACAGTACTGTGCAAAAGTTTGGGTTATCCCCAAGATATTCATACTCGGAGACAATGGCAACTGCCTGAGAAATTCAATCTTTTTTAAACTCAAAACAAAATAAAATATAGATAGTTTATCACATCACACATGCGGAGAGGTTGTCTTGGAATCACATCAAGCCAATCTCTGAAAAGGCAGAAAACCCTTCACCATTTACACAGAACCTGAAATAGCCTGAGGTATCAGCGCAGGACAGCTTACGCAGGACAGCTTACGACCTTATCACCACCCCTTCTGTGGGTCAAATGTGTCACCTGTTGACATCGATTATCATCACAAGGTATTTACATTCCAAAGAGATATGTAGATGACTGAGTGAATTACCCAACAATGGCCTGTTTGACCCTCGGAGGATTTACAAACATTGTATTGTTCATGCAGATTAGATCAACAGAACATGCAGATTAGGCCCCAATCTGTTTTCCATACCATTAGTAATGTCAGACATTCTGGCGCCGGTGTATTTCTCTTATTTAAACTCAAGTAAAACATTTCATATATACATACACATGTTGAACAAGTCACAAGAATCAATTCGTCATGTATGCAACAGGACCCGAATAAATCCATCATCGAGAAGACTTTGCCCAAACATCATGCTGAAATGTCAAAGCACAACAACGTACACGTACCCAATCAGATACATTCATTCATATTACATAATTACAAAACAAAAGATTACATGAAATGATTTATCATTGCCTTGGTTCCTAAGGAACCATGACAAGAGGTTGCCTAACATTGCCTCTGTAGGAGTTACACTTTTCCTTACCCTGAGAAATGATTAGGTGAGAAATCCAGTCGGGATGCCGGCGATGACTCGCCTACTATTCACGAAAAAACACTATCTTCGCTTTTCCAATCAGAAAACATTGTAGTACAAGAAAGAGCAATCAGAGATTGCAAACCCTCGCCAGGATGTATTTTCAGTGGTTTTTAAGGCTTTTGTGTTAAAACAAATATGGCGGCCGAACCACGTGACCAATGACGTCATCATTATTATTTTTTTCTCCTCTAATTTATTCCTAGATTATGCTCAAGAAATTTCATCTTGATCGGATGAAGTTTTGTACTTGTCGAATTATGATGTCATAATGGAGGCACCTATGACAACATCAACATATTTTATTCCCCATGGAGAGTTCTTTACAATGAGCCATGTCTCAATTTTTTATATTCAGCGATTTCGGAGATATAGAGGTGGAAAGTTTTTCGATTTTTCCAAGATGGCGGCCGAACCACGTGACATATTATGTCATAATTATCATTTAAAAAATTATACAGGTGGTGTTGCACCTATGGTGAACATTTCTCGACAATCGGACTAACGGTTGCAGAGAAAATCATATTTATTCTGTGCAGACAAACACACAGACAAATGAAAAAAAACAAAATCGGTCAGAGACCAAGGACTTGTCGGAATGTACTTTTTTTTAAATCTTATGTACTTCTTCTTACTTATTCCTATTCTTCCCCTGTGAACGTACTTATTCTTCCCCTGTGAGGTATCACAAGCAATATTTTAACAATATCGGACAAAAATCATTACATTTATTGACAGTTCAGCTTGCCCGCGCCATTTTGATATATTTTTGCCACTAGAGGGCGTGGTGACTAGGCAACTGTCGAAGCAAGTTTATAATTATAATACGTTTTTTATTAATTGCTGTTGTAATCAATCAAGGTAAGTATTCAAATCAAGGCACAGTCTATTCCAGGGCAAGGCAAATATGTGTATAAAGTATGGCGACGCTATGTGCAACGATGTAGACGTAGTACTGCGCACAAACAGACAAACCAACCAACCAACATACTTGCCGGAATCTATTCCAGCAAGTAACAAACGGACTAAAATGCAATATCCTCTCCTCAGGCGAGGGTAACTAGAACGACACTCGGTCAAGAGCATACCTCCGCCTGGTTGGCCATATCACTCAGTGGTGAAGAATCACTTTAAAAATTCTACTAGCTGGATCTGGATCCAAATCTTCACCAAAATTGAATCGATTCTTCCTTGCCACACACACCTTTCCAACAAGTTTCGTCCAAATCCATCCTTAACCCTTTGAGATATCCTGCTATGTATCGTTTTTGGCCCGATCGCCCAATGGTGAAGAATCACTGAAAAAATTAAATAATCCTCATATCCGAATCCATATTCAGATCCTCACCAAAATAGAATCGTCCTTGTCAGACATCCAACCGGACAACCAAGTTTCTTCCAAATCCGTCCACAACTTTGAGATATTTTGTTCACAAACAAACAAATAAACAGACGGTGAAAACATAACCTCCATCCACCTTTGGTGGCGGAGGTAGTAATAAGCCCCGTTTTCCACTAGAGGTTGATCTCACTGTTATCAAAACTATTGGTATCCCATTTAACCATTTTAGCCCAGTTTTGGTCACAATTTTCCAATTCATTTTTAGGAACCCGTTTTGTCTTCCATTCGCTGTTTTTAGGGACATTGAAAATGTTTTTTCCCCACACTTATAGGGTTCTACACAATTTCCCATACCACTTGTCCTATAAAATGGGCTCCCCAAACATTCAAAAATTTACAAGGCGTCCCAAATTTGAATATTACTTTTTCTACGGTGGATACATTTACCACACACCTCTTTTTTTTTTTTTTTGTATACTGAATCGAGGCTCGTGAAAGAGCTGACAACCGCGAGGGAAAGACAGCACAGGGGGACCGCGAGGGAAAGACATCACAGAGGTACCGCGAGGGAAAGACAATACAGGGGGACCATGAGGGAAAGACAGTACAGGGGGACCGCGAGGGAAAGACAGCACAGGGGGACCGCGAGGGAAAGACATCACAGAGGGACCGTGAGGGAAAGACAGTACAGGGGGACCGCGAGGGAAAGACATCACAGAGGGACCGTGAGGGAAAGACAGCACAGGGGGACCGTGAGGGAAAGACAGTACAGGGGGACCGCGAGGGAAAGACATCACAGAGGGACCGTGAGGGAAAGACATCACAGAGGGACCGTGAGGGAAAGACAGTACAGGGGGACCGCGAAGGAAAGACATCACAGAGGGACCGTGAGGGAAAGACAGCACAGGGGGACCGTGAGGGAAAGACAGCACAGGGGGAACCGCGAGGGAAAGACAGTACAGGGGGACTGTGAGGGAAAGACAGCACAGGGGGATCGTGAGGGAAAGACAGCACAGGGGGAACCGTGAGGGAAAGACAGCACAGGGGGAACCGTGAGGGAAAGACAGCACAGGGGGAACCACGAGGGAAAGACAGTACAGGGGGACCGTGAGGGAAAGACAGCACAGGGGGACCGCGAGGGAAAGACAGCACAGGGGGACCGCGAGGGAAAGACAGCACAGGGGGACCGCGAGGGAAAAACAGTACAGGGGGACCGCGAGGGAAAGACAGCACAGGGGGACCGCGAGGGAAAGACAGTACAGGGGGCCCGCGAGGGAAAGACAGCACAGGGGGACCACGAGGGAAAGACAGCACAGCGGGACCGTGAGGGAAAGACAGCACAGGGGGACTGCGAGGGAAAGACAGCACAGAGGGACCGCGAGGGAAAGACAGCACAGGGGGACCGCGAGGGAAAGACAGTACAGGGGGACCGCGAGGGAAAGACAGCACAGGGGGACCGCGAGGGAAAGACAGTCCCTCGAAACACATAATAAATGTTCATAACTAACATAACATAACCTCTTACACATCTTCCCCCTTTTTTATTTGTGTGGTTAATCTCACACCAAACGAGCAACGTCATGACAATCGTCATCAAATTTGCATCCCAAGATTACCTACAATCCCCCTCCACTGTATCAATAACTTCTTCTCTCCCTCATTAATTTATGATATTTTCCCCTACATCCAAGAAATGTTCTAAATCCAGTTCAGTTCTTTCCAAGATGACCCTTAAATAGTCATACTCCCAAAAACTCCAGATGAATTTGTTTCACCTTTCGATAAAAAGAAAATTAAAAAATGTACCAACCCAACTGGTATTTACCCCTCACAATTGTTTCCTGAGCCTGGACCTGCATTGTCCAGCTAAATAGCACCAGTGAAATCGAATCCGCCAATCATCCTTCAAGGTTTACAAAATGCGCACCAATTTACAAGAAAAGGGGCACTGCATCAGTGACACAAAGCCACGTTCCAACATCGCAATTTCCCACATCTCCAGATCACGATATATTCAAATCCGTAATCTGACTCAATTCCCTGTTATTATCATATAGACTAGCAGAGTACCCGCCCTACAGGCGACCCTATGGGCGTTCTTGTTCCAAGTGTACAACACATTTTCTTCCATCTCTTATTGAAGGATAATTTCTGCTGATACAACTGATTTGACTGGGATTTCTTGATTATTTCCTTTGGTAATATTGCTGGATCTCTGTTAAACTTAGGTGGCCTTGGTGTTTGAGGCATCTCAATTTTCCAGAAAACAAACAAACATCAACCATCACCCTAGCTAACAATACCCACGACCAAACCACACTCACCTCTTCCCCCCTTCTCCCCCTTCCACCATCTCCTCAAAATCCCTCTTCAACCATCACCCGAGCTAACAATACCCATGACAACGTCACCGAGCTAGCAATACTATTCTAACCCTAACCCTAACCCAAACAAGTGGAACATGTCTTTCAATCCTGACAAATCTCACACTCTCACTATGTCTCTCCGAAAAGACCAACTGGACAACCCTCCAATATACTTTCTCAACAATCCTCTTCAAGAAGTTCTGTCACTCAAGCTTTTGGGTCTCACTATCTGCCATAATCTTTCCTGGGAAAACCACATGTCCAAGCTGCCCTCCAAAGCCAGTCGCCAACTGGGCATCCTCCATCGTGCGAAGTCCTTCCTTGGCACACCTGAGCTCCTCACCACATACAAGGCTTTCATCTGCAGCTCAATGGAATACTGCTCTCACCTCTGGGCCGGTGCTCCTGCCTCACACCTTGCTCGGCTTCACGCTGTTGAAACCAAAGCTTTCAGCATCATTGGAATCTCCCGCGATGAAGCTAACTCCGAGGGCCTTCCACTCACTCACCGCAGGCAGGTTGGTGGTCTTTCTGTCTTCTACCAAATCCTCTCCAGCCTTGCTCCCCCAGCTCTCTCTGTGCTCTGTCCCCCACATATTCCTACGGGTCGCACAAGATCTGCCAGCAACACTCTTATGGTTAAACTGCCAAAATCAACACTCTCTGCTCAGCTTCACTCTTTCATTCCTCTTTTTTCCCGCCTCTGGAACAAACTCCCTCACTCTCTTCAATCCCACTCCTCCCTCCAGGTCTTTAAAACAGCTGTTCACCACCATCTCTTATCTTCCCCCATTCAAAACCTTGATCTTTTCTACCCCCGTTAATTCAACCCAGATCCACTTTTTTGAAATACCGACTGCTTTCCTGGAAGTCCTAGCAGTGTCCCTGTGTTTTTTTTTTTTACCTCTCCCACCTGAGACTGGGCGAGCGTGTGAGGGACTGGGTGAGCGTGCGAGAGGCTGGGCGAGCATGCGAGAGGCTGGGCGAGCGTGCGAGAGACTGGGCGAGCGTGCGAGAGACTGGGCGAGCGTGCGAGAGACTGGGCGAGCGTGCGAGAGACTGGGCGAGCGTGCGAGAGACTGGGCGAGCGTGCGAGAGACTGGGCGAGCGTGCGAGAGAATGGGCGAGCGTGCGAGAGAATGGGCGAGCGTGCGAGAGAATGGGCGAGCGTGCGAGAGACTGGGCGAGCGTGCGAGAGACTGGGCGAGCGTGCGAGGGAATGGGCGCGCGTGCGAGAGACTGGGCGAGCGTGTGAGCGTACGAAAGACTGGGCGAGCGTGCGAGCGTACGAGAGACTGGGTGAGCGTGCGAGAGACTGGGCGAGCGTGCGAGAGACTGGGCGAGCGTGCGAGAGACTGGGCGAGCGTGCGAGAGACTGGGCGAGCGTGCGAGAGACTGGGCGAGCGTGCGAGAGACTGGGCGAGCATGCGAGAGACTGGGCGAGCGTGCGAGAGACTGGGCGAGCGTGCGAGAGACTGGGCGTGCGTGCGAGAGACTGGGCGTGCGTGCGAGAGACTGGGCGAGCGTGTGAGCGTATGATAGACTGGGCGAGCGTGCGATAGACTGGGCGAGCGTGCGATAGACTGGGCGAGCGTGCGATAGACTGGGCGAGCGTGCGATAGACTGGGCGAGCGTGCGATAGACTGGGCGAGCGTGCGATAGACTGGGCGAGCGTGCGATAGACTGGGCGAGCGTGCGATAGACTGGGCGAGCGTGCGATAGACTGGGCGAGCGTGCGATAGACTGGGCGAGCGTGCGATAGACTGGGCGAGCGTGCGATAGACTGGGCGAGCGTGCGATAGACTGGGCGAGCGTGCGATAGACTGGGCGAGCGTGCGATAGACTGGGCGAGCGTGCGATAGACTGGGCGAGCGTGCGATAGACTGGGCGAGCGTGCGATAGACTGGGCGAGCGTGCGATAGACTGGGCGAGCGTGCGATAGACTGGGCGAGCGTGCGATAGACTGGGCGAGCGTGCGATAGACTGGGCGAGCGTGCGATAGACTGGGCGAGCGTGCGATAGACTGGGCGAGCGTGCGATAGACTGGGCGAGCGTGCGATAGACTGGGCGAGCGTGCGATAGACTGGGCGAGCGTGCGATAGACTGGGCGAGCGTGCGATAGACTGGGCGAGCGTGCGATAGACTGGGCGAGCGTGCGATAGACTGGGCGAGCGTGCGATAGACTGGGCGAGCGTGCGATAGACTGGGCGAGCGTGCGATAGACTGGGCGAGCGTGCGATAGACTGGGCGAGCGTGCGATAGACTGGGCGAGCGTGCGATAGACTGGGCGAGCGTGCGATAGACTGGGCGAGCGTGCGATAGACTGGGCGAGCGTGCGATAGACTGGGCGAGCGTGCGATAGACTGGGCGAGCGTGCGATAGACTGGGCGAGCGTGCGATAGACTGGGCGAGCGTGCGATAGACTGGGCGAGCGTGCGATAGACTGGGCGAGCGTGCGATAGACTGGGCGAGCGTGCGATAGACTGGGCGAGCGTGCGATAGACTGGGCGAGCGTGCGATAGACTGGGCGAGCGTGCGATAGACTGGGCGAGCGTGCGATAGACTGGGCGAGCGTGCGATAGACTGGGCGAGCGTGCGAGAGACTGGGCGAGTGTGTGAGCGTACGAGAGACTGGGTGAGTGTGCGAGCATACGAGAGACTGGGCGAGCGTGCGAGCATACGAGAGACTGGGCGAGCGTGCGAGCATACGAGAGACTGGGCGAGCGTGCGAGCATACGAGAGACTGGGCGAGCGTGCGAGAATACGAGAGACTGGGCGAGCGTGCGAGCATACAAGAGACTGGGCGAGCGCGCGAGCATACGAGAGACTGGGCGAGCGTGCGAGCATACGAGAGACTGGGCGACTGTGCGAGCATACGAGAGACTGGGCGAGCGCACGAGACTGGGTGAGCTTGCGAGAGACTGGGTAAGCTTGCGAGAGACTGGGCGAGGGTCTTTTGGTTCTCATGGGTGTCTTCGGGGTCTTTTGGGTCTTCTGGGTCCTTCCAAGTCTTCAGGGTATTTTGGTTCTCTTGCATCTTTAAGGGTCTTCAGGGTTGTTGAGGGTCACTGTCTGCAGTGGACAAGATGATGGAGGAGAGGTTCACGAAGTTCGCCAAATCCTCAGGTTTATCTGAAAAGCACGAGTATGACGTGCCCAGTTTTACTATAATATTCAGAGTTACATGCAGCCAAATGTTGTGAATAAATGATCATCTTCTGTCCCATTTCCAGGCAGTCTCCTAGGGCCTCTTCCAGATGTTTGGGGCATACCAGCATTGGTACCGCACCACATCTACCCATGCCCAGTACTTCGAGAAGCTCTTGGAAATGTGTGACATGGTGAATTATCCCGAATGCCACAAGGCCGGCAACCACAGGGACCTGGAGAAGGCCAACATCAAGAAGAGCAACGAGGCAGTGCAGCGAACCGAGGCTGCAATCCGGAGGTTCAAGAATCCCTTCAAAATCCCAGTCCCAGAGGACCCAGCAAAGGACAGACTCTACACACTGCATTCTGATGCACCTGTTCCGCTTGCAGTTGAGGTTGTCGTGATGCGTGCGGATGCACTGGGCGAGCAGGAGAAGTTGGACTTCATCAAGCATAGGCTCAAGAACGGTGAGAAGAGCGTCTTCGATCCAATCACCCGCCAGAATCTACTGACCATGGAGCATGCCAGCAAGAAAGTCATTCTCACCACGTCACAGGGAAAGGTGAATTACTTCATACACAATGATTAATCAACTGCACTATTACTAGCTTGCATTTGTGTGATGTGATGCGATGTGATGTGATGTTTGATATGTTTTCATTATTGTGTTGCAGCTCATCCAGTACCAGGAGCAGAGTAACCTGGCCTTCACACTGCTGGTCAAGTCGCAGCTGCTTGATGAACCGCTCAACCTGGACAGGCTCATATGATACTGCCTCTCACCTGTCCCTCACTGCCTTGGTACCCCTGATGGCTTCTTTGCCAAGACAAACAAGGCGACCATGATGCATAATGTCTTGGATGATATAACAGAAGAGGTACCCTACCCCAAGGACACCTTCTTCATCCAAGATGGAAATGCGCTGTTCCACGCCCTGACCAGCTTGCCCCCGACGTTTTGTGACAGCGGCCTCCAGATCCTAGACCATATGGTGGCCAAGAAGAACTTCATCTTCTCCACTGACTCCTACCAGGCTGACTCAATCAAGGCGCAGGAGAGGCTCAGACGTGGCTTTGGTGAGAAGTTCCTCGTGGAGGGTCCTGCCACGCAGAAGCCCAAGGACTTCAAGCTTTTCCTGGCCAACGGGATGAACAAGGTGCAGTTCTGCCAGCTGCTGCTGAAGGTCGGCGGAAGCAGTAAGGCTGCGGCATGGTAGGTGAAGTGTCAAACAGCTGCTCTCATTGTGGAGGGGAAGGCTCATCAGCTAGTCTCATCAAATGGAGAGGTAAGATATGTCTTATCTACTACCTTAGTACCACGAGGTCCTTTGATATTAAACTTTTGCTGACATATATCGAGTGCTCTTCTTTATTTCAGGTCGAGGTGACGGAGATACACTCTCTGCAATCAGACCAGGAGGAGACCAACACCCGCATTGCCATCTATCTCCACTACGCTGAGAAGCTCGGCTTCAAGTCAGTGGTCGTGCGTACGCCCGACTCAGCCATCTTTTTCATCCTCCTGCTCCCTGCACACGAGCTCGCCCTCACTGTCTACCTTGACACTGGCACAGGCAAACACCGACAGCTCATCAACATTAGCGAGCTGGCAGTTGAACTGGGCAAGGATTGGTGTTCCACCCTCCTTGGCTTCTATGTGTTCTTGGGGGAGGACTGTACCAGCGCCTTCAAGGGCAAGGGGAAGGGGAAGGTGGCGCCACTGAAGAAGCTCCAGAAGAACCCCAAGTTCCACAAGGCTTTCAGGTAAATTACACTTGCATATCAACAATTACATATTGACATGAAAGTGTTGTTTCAAATTAATTGTCGTCGTGGTCGTATCTCATGTACTATGTTATAGGCAGCTCGGTGTGGCGTGGAAGGTGGTCCCAGAGGTGCAGGAGCAGTTGGAGGTCTTCACCTGCGCCATGTATGGTCAAGCTCGTGAGAGTTCTGTGAACGTGGTGAGAAGCAAGCTGCTCAAGAAAATGGTGGGAAAGGACCACATGCTCAACTCCAAGTCAAAGGTTGACGTGGTTCGCCTGCCTCCCTGCCAGGACTCGCTCGTCCCTCATGTACAGAGAGTCAACCACCATATGGCCTGCTACAGGCATGCTGCTGAGCCTATCTTCGAGCAACCCAAACCGTATGACGAGGGTCAATAGTGGCTGAAGACAGAGGAGGCGGTGCTGGAGCCTGTGTGGTCAATTGGCCCTATTTTGCCCCCATCACTCCTTCACCTGTTGGACACTGATGACGCTGAAAATGATGAGGGCCAGCAAGAGTGTGAAGATGCTGAGCCGTATCCAGAGGAGGCTATGGAGGTGGATGATGATGATCTTCTCATGGATGCTGAGGATGACTCTGAGACTTTGCTACAATGTCACTTATAATAGATAATAAATATAAAATAATAAATATAAAAGGGTTCAATTGTCTTTCTATGATGTCTGGTTCAGGAGTTATTATAGTCACAAATTTTCATCACATGCACGGAGGTCAATGTGCTGAGTGTCCCTAATTGACACTTCCTATGACCTTGGAGATGACCTTAACCCCATGACATTGACCTGAAATTGTCTTGTTAGTTGGGATAATAAGAAAAGTTTTTTAAAGCAATAAGTAAGCTTCTGTCACCATATCTATGGGAGCTGGATAAAAAATAATGCATGTCGGAAAATAAAAATGAAGCGATTTCTTAACAAAATAACCTTGACCTTCGCCTGAATCATGTGACCTTGACCTCCAATTGTTTTGAACACTTCGGAAATCGATTCAGCACCTAAGAAAACCATAATATTGACACCAAGATCATCAAAATTGGCTTATTAGTTACTGACATATGACACTAAGCATTTTAATGAGTCCGGATAGAAGCCATCTTGGAAATATGCTAATTCGGACCCCGTGGGACATTTTTTCCCACTGGAAACATCAAAATTATTTAAGTGGATGTCCTAGGGGTGCTAAAAATCTTTTTAGAATTTAGTTTTAAGAGGGGTGCATGGGAACCTATATCTCCTGCCAAACTAAATACTCTGTCTCTCTCGGTCTGGTTTTTGTTATCAGTCGGTCGCTTTTGTGCTGGCTCTTCTGGCTCGGTGCGCTGGTACTGAGAGAGAGCGGTATGGAACTTTTGCGATCGTGAGGAGGAGGTGTTAGTGGCGGTTTGTGGGGCTCTTGGCACTTTGGACTGAGTGGGGACCGAAAGAGGACTGCCCGCACGAGTTACCTCACACACGTGGGGCTGTGGAGAGCGACTCAGCACCATTGATAGGCATTTCCCACGTGAGCGGCTTTGGGCCACTTTGTACTGTCGACTTCATTCAACAATCTCGTTGAGCAAGCTGAGTACCGGCCGACCAGAGAAAATAATTTATTTTCTTTTATCATTCCCCTGTTGTGTATTTGTGTCTGAATGGAGACGTCTCGAAGTAGGATTTATTTTACCTCAACATTCATTTTATTGCTGGGCTTTATTTCATTAAATTCATTATTGTGGCATTTATTTGATTTGTTGTGTGTTGTAAGGGTTAGTGGCTTCCGAATAAACCCGTGTGGCTTCCGTCTGAGGTAAGCACTTTGGTCCTCTCACTCGCACGCGATGGACCAACCACCAGTTTCAGCTACGCGCCTCGGAATTAAGGACCGTTACGGCTATTCGTCATCCAGCGGTGTTAACCGCCGGGCTAACAGGACAACATTGAGATTTCTTACTCGTACAAGCATTTGAGAACACTTTGTCAAACAGGCTTTTCTGAAGGATTTGAATGCGCCGAATCCATTTCCGGAATATGACAAGCTGAATTTGGCCTTCGTTCTCCATAACAACCAGAAAACAAACATGGCCAACATAAAGATGAAAATCAAAGTTTTCTTCATAAATAGCTAGTATTTTAAGAAATATCGAACTGTAAGAACTCAGGTGAACAAATGTTTTGATTTTTAAAAAACATCAAAGCAATATAATAGTTAATATTTAGTCACTATAGTTAGATATAATGCAAAAATATGACCTAAAGAACATCTAAATGCGACACCCTGCACGCAATGGATCCTGTTGCAGGTGCTGTGATCCCTCTAAACTTTGTACCCAACAGATTCATAAATTACACATGACAACTGATATCAATGACTCAAGCCTTGATGGAAAAAACAGCTTCCATGCCACACAGGTGGCTGGCTGGCAAAGAGGTCCAGAAGGTGACATTGGGATGGACACCTCAACATCTTCAAAGAACACTCATCTTGAGGCTCCTGATGTCATGCAGCTCTTGCTGACTGAAGAAAAAGCAGAGCCCACACTGACAAGACACACTCAGAAAGACTGGTACGGCAAGTCAGCAAAATACACCGAGTCATATGTACATGGCATTGTAAAAGACATGGTGTTTCTTGTCAAGTGACACGGAACAAATGAAAGTTGGATGTGCTTCAACCAGAAACATAGTAAAGCGACACCAGAAAAGACGAGCATTGGCTACATGCCCATCGTACAGGCACCAGCCCATCAACTGGACACTCTGAACACAGTAGTACAGCAATGCAGACATGTGGCAAGGCAACTTGGGCAATGCCATGTAGTGCTGACTGTCTGTGAGGCCATGTTATTCAAGCTGATGGAACTCAAAAGGGCAAAGGCAGACGACCAATAATTTATTATTGTCAGAGTTCTGGCTCATTTCGGCAAGATGTCATGCCCCAATGTTTAGATGAATGCTGGGACAGCTAAGAACAGAAAATATATCCCTAACCACGTTGACAATGATGACAACACCCAAATTGATGACTGTGTCCTGAGCAGCATGCCTGTATTTCACTCCCTGAGAGGCACTCACACGACATCGTTCGTGACAGGCCACAGCAAAAAGACCTCCTGGAAAGTCTTCAAGGACAATCACAACTTGCTGAAAAGTCTGGGTGATGGGGAACCCAGTGACCAAGCAACCAATGATGCAGATGCTTTTATCGACAAAGTCTACCATGTTTAAACAACAACTTCTGTGGATAATGCTCGATTGGACCCGTTTGGTCAAGTTCATGTCCCAGAAATCATTCCTCCAACAAGTGACGCTCTGGCATCTCACATACAACGAGCACACTACCAGGCAGCAGTCTGTCAAAAAGCTCATGTACATTGTACAGCCTGTGATGAAATTATGGTTGATAACTGTTGCAGTTCCCGCTTCAACCGGTGACAGCTTATAAAAGGGGCTGAGTTGGCGGGAGAGGGATTGTCTGCATTTGTCTGGCTTCAAGTTGGGAAGAAAGATAATGTGCCTTACATATGACTGGCTTTATATAATGCATTGATGAACGTTGGCTTATAAATTATTACTCTTTTAATGGATGGTGTGGAGTTCGATCGGAATAAAGCTCACGATTTCTGGAGTTTATGTGGACTTGATTTTCATCACATTTTATTCCGATCCGAGTCCTTCACTTGAGGACCATGGACAAGCTCCTACGACTCGAGATGTTCTGTGGGGATTCTCAGGCAACGAATGCCGCCAGCCAATGGAGACATTGGTATAGTTCTCTCCAGAACTACATTTCTGAGGTGCCGGATCTCACCGAGCCGCAAAAGCTCTCAGTGGTGACCTACCATGTGAGTGACATTGCCTATGATTACATCTCTCATTGTGACTCGTATGAGACTGCCGTAAAGGCCCTGAAAGACATCGACATAAAACAAAGAAGCACGTTGTATGGTCGCCACATGATTGCGACTCGACGACAGGATCCGTCAGAGAGTCTCGAACAATACCGACAGGTGTTGAGACAACTCGGCAAGGATTGCCTGATGGAACAGCGAACGGTCGCGGAGTCCACTGATGATCTAATGCGTGACGCATTTGTGGCAGGCATCGCTTCGCCGACCATAAGGTTGAGATTGCTCGAGAAAACTGCTATGTCGCTTCAGGAAGTGTTCGAGCAGGCGCGCGTCTTGCAGCTGGCCCATACTCATGCGGAGGCGTACGGCCGCCCCTACATAACAGCGGGGGTTGTGGCCGATGTTTGCACGGAGCCGGCTCTCACGGCCGAGTGATCTTTCGACGGCTCTGCCGCAGCACCAGGACCAGCTGCCGCACTGCCGGCTGTGGACGAGGAGAGTTTGAGCGCTGTCGCCGCCACTTCTTCTTCTTCAGAGAATGCAAAATGCTATTTCTGTGGCAATAAAAGGCACGCATGGGCTTTGTTCCCCACCAAAGATGCTTTATGTCATAATTGTGGCCGGAAAGGTCACTTTACGAAGGTTTTCCGCACGGCCAAGACAGCGCGCGACCCTCGCAGGAACCAACACCTCACGCTTTTCGTGCTCCGGGGACCCGGGAATATTGCGCAGTCTGCAAAGCGCTGTGCTACCGGTGTGCGTGGAGGGGAAGCCGGCCGATGCGCTGGTGGATACCGGAAGTAGTACAAGCTTCGTCAGTCAAGCTCTGGTGCAATGCCACGGATGGACCGTGGGACAAGTCACACGGCAAATCTACCTGGCATCTTCGGGGCTGTGGGTCCGCGCGAAGGGCTTGTGTACACTTAATCTGGTTGTCAATGATGTGTCGTATCCCGACGTCAAACTCATGATAATGCCTGATCTATGTGCGGACGTGCTGCTCGGACATGATTTTCTGCATAGACATGGGCAGTTAGAAATGCAATTTGGTCAAGGGGAGAATACACTTTCGGTGTGCGGTCTGAACGAAATGGCCATCGAACCACCAGCTATGTTCCCTAGTCTGACAGCCGATTGTAAACCACAAACTGTAAAGTCCCGACAGTATACTCGTGCCGACCTCCATTACATTGCGGATGATACTAAGCGATTGTTACGGGAGGGTATTATAGAGCCGAGTAGGTCTCCATGGAGAGCACAGGTGCTCATAGTGCACACGGACAACCACCGAAAGCGCTTGGTCGTCGATTATTCCCAGACGATCAATCGATTCACGCAGTTATACGCGTATCCCTTACCAAAAATGGACGATTTAGTGAGGGAGGTGGCTAAGTACCAAGTCTTCAGTACTCTGGACTTGAAAAGTGAGATACCTATACGTGCGCCGGACAGGCCATATACGGGGTTCCAGTCTGGACAACGACTATATCAATTCCGTCGCATACCGTTTGGGGTAACGAATGGAGTTCTTTGCTTTTGAACGCACGATCGATGATATTGTGGCTAGACAGCAATTAAAAGACATTTTCGTGTACATGGATAACGTGACTGTTTGCGGACATACCCAGGAGGATTACGATGCTAACTTGAAATGATTATTGGCAGTGGCACAACAGTACAATCTGACCTTCAATGAGGATAACTGTCACTATGCTATTAAGCCAATAGACCTCCTTGGGTACACAGTGATGGGGGCGAGATAAAGCCTGACGCCGAGCGCCAACGGCCTTTGCTCGAGATGGCAGCTCTGTGTGATCGAGCATCCCTGAGGCGTGCCTTCGGGCTATTTACTCATTATAGCCGGTGGGTACAAGGTTACTCAGAGAAAATAAGGCCTTTGGTGGATTGTAAAGCCTTCCCTTCGACGACGGCTGCCAAGGACGCATTTCAACATCGAAAGGAAAATATCGCGGGAGCATGAGTAGTGTAATAATGTTGCTTCTGGGACACCTCCGTTTAACATGGGAAATCCCTATCTAATGTCATTTACCCCCTTGTCTTTTTCAAAAATCATAAACACCTCTATTTCTCCCACCCTCATCTTTATGAACCTTTTGTCTGTAGTACCTATCCTTAATGTTGTTCATTAGACCACTCAAACACTACAAATATTTGTTTTCTCTTATAGACCTATCATCCTTCTTCTACATATCATCTGGCAGATTAATCTTTGACCCATTCACTTCCATATTGACCCTAAACACCTATATTTCTCTCACCCTGTTCTTTACGAACCTTCTAACCTTTTGACATGTTATCCTTATTCATTAGACCACTTAAACACCTGTGATCCTTCTGACCTTATGGACCTTTTAACCTTTTACTCTTAATATCATCTGGTGAATATAACCCACTCAAACAACGACCCTACAAATATTTGTTTATGCGTGGGAAATAATTTAATTCTCCTACAACTCTCTTCACCATCTAATATATTAACAAAAAATATGTTTGAGTTTGGTTCTTTATTAAGATATTTTAACTGAGCTAAGATAAAATGGTAAACCTCCCTCAATGTTCTTGTTTGAGCGCCTCCAGTGCCACATACCATTTTAAAATTAAAGTATATATTTTCCTGACAACCATCAAAGTTTTCCGTCCACTCAAAAATATTTCCATCTTTTTTACCCAATTCACCGGTATTTAAATTAATTCTCTTATTTGTTTTGTGAACTTTTTTACCAGTTGCCTTTTCAATTATACCTATTTGATATTTTTCACATTCATTATGTTTTCCATTTATATACCAAGATTGATTACACCTCCACTCTTTAGTCTGGTTGATACTTGGTTCTATCATTTATATAATAGTAAAAAAGGCGGCGGTAGCCCGTTAAAATCCCCAACCCCCCCTTTTTAACTTATCACTTATATATATCTTATCACTTATATATATCTTATCACTTATATATATCTTATCACTTATATACTTATATAACCATAAGGGAGACTATCAATTCCATTTTCTAAAATAAACCTCTTATCATCAAAAGCCCCCAATGCTTTCTTATTCACCTCTTCTGAATATAATTTATGTTTATAACTTCTTATTCCATTAATCTTTCTAAACTCTTCTTTCTTTGTTGTTAAACAGTTATAATAATCCTTAAAGTTTATTGTTTCTTTAATAACATTTTTCTTTACACCTTTTAACTTCTTATCAGTCTTTTCAACGTTATTCACAATGTATTTATAAGCATAAGCCTTTGACCTCAATCCCACAAATTCACTCATGACATTTCCTCCTAATTCATCCTTGAACTTTCCAATCACCTTTTTATTTTTAGAAGAGAACAACTCACTCTCTGGGCTGTAATTACTCGTGTCATAGATATTAATGTCTCTTTTCATGTCTGAATAAACATCGTTGGTATTAATTTTCAAAATAAAACTATCTGTATCCATATAAAGTAGATTAACATCATTTTGATATTTCTTCCTCAAGTTATTATAAAAGTAATCATACATTAATGACTTTGATAAATCAAGAATTGTTGTCCCAATATAAATAGGTTTGTTCATTTCAATACTCTCTTTAATCAAATGGATCGCACAAAAGTTCTCAGTAAAGACCTCAGCTCGAGTAAAACTCGGTCTATTAATTAATTTTGATGCTTGTTCCCAAGATGTTGATAGTCTGATATTTTGTCTTTTCCTCACATTCTCCATAGTCTTACCAAAGACCGCATTATTCATCAATTTATAAAAGTCTTTCTCAAAATCTGTTTTTGACTCTGTTCTTCTTTGTGTATTAAAATCAATGTACCCCTTTAACCAATGACTTTGATTGAACTTTAGAACCCTATGGATCTTCTCTACTCTTAGACCTTTTGATAAATATTGTCGCAAATTTCTTTGGTGTAGAACATAATTTTTCTTGTTATATAATGTAGTAAGTAATTTTTCTGTTGATTCACCTATATCAAACGATCGTTGATAATCACTCAACCATTCTTTCTTTGGACTTTCTTTCTCACAAGCAAATGGGAGATCTTTGTGTAGGTTATGGAGTTCCTCTGGATATTTTAAATCAATTTCAAAATAATAACCAACTTTTTCTTCATCCAATTCTTTTTGTGTAGAGATACATACATCTTGTAAAACGTTTTTGTAGTCTTTTTCCTTTACCCATCTAAGTTTTCCATAAGGAAGAGCCTGAGACATTGCCCAGCCATACAGGTTGTTTGCGTCATAGTACATCAAGTAAGAACTCTCTTTCGTTGGATCATAATTTGGAAGATATTTGTTATTTGCTTTTGCGTATCTACTCGAGCAGACTTGTGAAATTCCACCTCTTTTTGCCTTTTCAATCATCAAAAGCATATCAACATCGGTTATCAAATCCAAATCTTGTTTTGTCATTTTCAACATCGCACTCCAGGCCAATCCAGGTGCTGTGTAGTAGTGAGCAGGATCCAATCCATATCCAGTGCGACAAACAGATCTAAAGGCTTCAAATACATCGGCCAATAAAAGCACATCAGTTTTGAGATACAAATCGTGATACTCGCCAAGATTCTTGATGTTATATTTTTCCCAAACATTTTGTGCGTGTACATAATCTTTATCAGATATATGACTATTATTTAATTTGTTATAGAAATTTTCTTTTGAAGGAAGTTGTGTTTCATTGAATCTCTCAAATGAGTCCATATAGTCATAGGGGTAAATTCCCTTTTGTGTTAGAAAATCTTTATCTAAAAAATACTCTGAAAGACATGGAAACTCTTTTAGATTTTGAACCAAGTTAACCAATGGACTTGCCATGAATTTAAATGTATCAAGAAATCTGATATGAGTAATAGGAGATGTGTGAATTGTTTTTGTGAATGAAATGTATTTCTGATCCGTGTTTGGAATTGCTGAGATACTTCCAGAAGTCTTTGAGAGTTCCTTGATAAATAGATGTGTATCATAATGAGCGTTGTTATGAAGAAAGACAGGAATGAAAGAGGGGAGTTGATAATTAATATTACAACTTTGATGAGCCGGACCTCTATATTTACCAGTGAGATGACAATGGTCTCTAACCTTTAGACCTTTACCAATTTTCTCCTCACAAATATGACAGACATTGTTTTTTATAAATTCCCTTTTTTCTTTACTTGTTAAGGACATTGGTTTATTGGTTTCTCTCATTATCTTGGTTAATCGAACACAGTCTTTTTCTAGTCGTTTCACAAACTCCTCTGGGGTATTTGAGCCTCTATACATCTCTAACTTGTTATATTTATCACCAACGGATGATTTGATATAATAACAAAAACCACAAGGAGTATGTTTTTGATATTTATTTGTGTATGATTCTTTTGGATCTTGAGAAGCAGTATCAATTTTTTCTAAAATACTTTCAAAATCAGCATATATAACAAATGGATGTTTGATCTTTTTATTTTCATCTTTGAATGTGATCTTTGAGCCTTCTTTAGGCATATTGATTACCGTTGATTTATGTTCGCCACAATAATTTGAATGTTTATCTAATCTTTCTTGTGAATTGAAGAAGTTAAGACAACGCAAACAAATATATATTTTATTTGTTCTCTTACAGACTTGTGGTTTTATTAATTTAGCAATATCTTTGATGTATGTATAATGTGAATTTTCGTCTGAATTAAAATATAGAAGATTAATATGAGTTTGTTTACAATTGTCAGAAAGCTTTAAAACCTGAATGTTGTTTGTTTCTGTTAGACCATAAACATTAACTGATAAATTATTCATCTTTTCAAATTTAGGAATATCATTTAAAGTCATCGGAAACTTTAGATCTTTCGTATTTAATGTATTCTCATATTTTTTATAATGAGATACTCTTTCATCATGAAAATGTGGAGGATGTAAGTGTGCTAAAATAGACCAGAGAAAACATTTATTGTCTTTATTTTTGATATTGATAACTGCTTTTCTATTTTTGATAACACTGGGTAAATCAATGTAAGAAGAAGCTTTTAGAGGATCTGATTTAAGAATATGAATGTCTATGTAAATAATTTTTCCTATATTGAATCCACTTCCTACGATTGAATTATCCACATCTTGCTCTTGTTTAATAAGTTCATCATAGACTCCTGATGTTTTAAAATCTTGATATGAAGATATAAAGTGTGGCTCAGTTCTCATGTATGGTGCATCTATAACTCCTTCATCCTTTGTCATTTCTAATTTTACTCCCATATAAAATTTAAGTGGTTTCATTTCCTTTAGTGTTTTTTCAATCAACGTTTGAACAGCAGGTTTAACTATTTCTACAGCATCAACTATAGACTCTGGTTCAGGAGGTTTGAAGTTAAAGACTCTTATTTTAATATGTCCTTTGAATGCTCCATCAGAGTTTTTAGTTGTGATAAAATTTGATAAATGTAGATTTGTTTTAAGATGTATTTTGAAGCCTTTCTTGAGGATATTTTTATTACATGTAGAACAGTGTTTTGTTTCAGGTGGAAGAGGGGAAAGTTTGTTTAAAATGTTGTATGTATGTTTTGCGGTGAGAATATGTTGTTTATAATATTTTACTTCCTTCTCGCAAGTATCACAATAAACCATATTTATAGCGTGAGAAAACGTGGTGTTTTATATATATCACTGTGCTTAAAATAAAACACTTTTGAGCTTTACAGCTCCGTTTTATATATATCGCTGTGCTTAAACTAAAACACTTTTTCACTCAGAATCATCTAAGTCATAACTATCACATGAATACTCAGAATCATACTCAGAGTCATCAATAAAGCTACTCTCATAACTATCATTTGAGCACAAACTATTAGTATCATAACTATCATCTGTGTTCAATGAAATACTATCATCACCATCGTCCAAGTTCAATGAAATACTATCATCACTATCGTCTGAGTTCAATGAAATAGTAAAATCTTCACTGCTGTATTGACTCATATTTAATTAGCAAGAAAAATATTCCCATCAATATCTATATACTTTCTTTCATTAACAGATTCAATCTCTACAATTTTTATATCAAAAGTTATCTTTAAATAATCTCTAACTATCATAGAACGAAATGACATTTCACCAGAAATATTAACATCATTCATTTTACTTAGATCTACACCCTTTGGATTATTAAAGAAAATACAAATGTCTCCTCTAGAATTATTAATGGTCTTATCATTCTTTTTCAAAGTATCGTGGTCAATCACTTTTTCAAGCTTTGAATAAATTGCCAGGAGTAGAGGAGAAACTTTTGTTAGATTTACTTTAATGGATGTCTTTCCAGGTATAGTTAGAGCTCTTCCTTTAAATGAAATAGAGGGGCTCATGTTATTTTCCATAACTGGTTTTACCCAAAAATTTCCATATTTATCTTTGTTCAATTTAACATCTTTGACATATTTTTCTATATCTTCCACCGAAGTAGAGATTGATTGAAATTTGTCTTTTGTGCTTTGAAACATTGTATTTATTAATGAATAAACTTGCGTTTAGTTTAAGTAAAAATTTACCACATAAATATGATAAGTTCTGAAGGATATTTAGAATTTCCAGACTCTCCATATGATAAATTAGAGAATTGTCCGGCTTGTGATAGAGTGGGGCTTAATGATGAGGATTCATATAAACAATGTATTTTCTGTGATTTAATTTTAATTAATGATAATAAGAAATATAAAAAAATATATAACTCTTTTAAATTAGAACCAAAAATGAATTACTTTACAAGATTAATAAGAGAGATGAATGTTAAGTATTGTGATGATAATACACCATTTCTTTCAAGGGAAGAGACTAATTGTATTGAGGAAATGTATAAGGGTTTAATGATATTTATTATTCAAAATAATTTTAATGGAAATGTTAATACAAGATACTATATAAATAAAATAATGGATTATTTTGAAATTAAACCCGAACTCAGGATAAAATATAGAGTTTCTCAAATAGCTCAAAAAAAGTTGGATAACTTGTTTTCCAAATATATAAATGAATGATTTTTTACCCGTTTGGGAAAATAAGATAAAATTTAATAACCATAAAAACATTCCAAATTCATTGAGATGTCTAATAGTTGGTTCAAGCGGATGTGGAAAAACCTGTTTACTTTTAAAGATGCTCCTTGGTTCTAATTTTTTAGATTATGATAATTTAATAATTTTTACAAAGTCAAGTTTTCAACCCGAGTATCAACTACTCTCACAGGGTTTTAATGCAGGTCTTAAAAAGGAAGACATTATCGGTTTATTTAAACTTCAAAACAAACTGAATGATTATAATATTGAAGATATAATACAATTATTTTGTGATACACAGAAATCAAAATCGAAACCCATAACTTGTATTCTCAGTGATAATACGGATGATATACCTTCACCTCAAGATTTAGATAAATCAAAAAAGAACCTCGTCATCTTTGATGATTGTGTTAATGAGAGAAACCAAACAGTAATGGATAGCTACTATACAAGAGGGAGACATTCTTCTTGTAATTGTATATATCTTAGTCAATCATATTTTCAACTCCCTCGACGCTCAATAAGAAACAATGCCAATACTTTTATTTTATTTAAGTTAAATTCAATAGATGTAAATAATTTTTGGAGAGATAATTGCTCTACGTTATGTAGTAAAAAAGAATTTGAAAATTATATGAAACACACGATTGGAAAATATAAATATATTGTTGTGAAACAAGATGAGATACTAAATGATATTTTTCAATAAATAAATACAGAAAATGAATACCGAAGAAAGAGAAAGAAAGTTTAAGGAACATCAACAATTAGTTTCAAAAGTTGTTAAACAACAGGAAGAGATAAAGAAGAAACGGAGACAGAAACTAACTGGTGAAGAAGCCTTTGAAAGAAAACAAGAGAAATTCTTTAAACCACTTTTGAAAACTCAACACTCACCTACAGTTCCCACGGTAGAATTTACTCCGAAAAAACTTCAAATGCTCAAAGATTTTAGTCAGATAACAAAACAAGAACTTGGTGAATTAGAATATGATGACGAGGGATTATTTCGGAAACTTGAGGAGGTAAATCAACCCCCTAATTATGTTGTGGAAGCTCTTCAAAACAATGAATATTCGGCGGGTTCAAAAACCAGAGCAGGTCTCATTCCAACAGAAGAACCAGCAGTGTTTCATCTTGTGGAAGAAAAGGTATTGATATTTAACGATGAATTGATGTTCTTGAGTTCTACTCAACCAAATGTTAAATTAACTCCAAGATTAATGTTTCTTCTAACAAACCCCGGATTCAGCGGTTCAAAATATTTTGAGGAACCACTTGATATGGAAAGAGAGGAAGATAGGGTATATATTGAGTTGCTAAATGCACTTGATTATGGAGTTTCTGTTGCTGGTAAAAGTAAGAAGAATGAGAAGGAGAAACATATTATTGATGCTTTAAGTAAGCTTGGTTCGGGTGTTAGTTTTCTTCCAAATGACCCATCACAATTAGTTAATAGGCTATTATTGTTGTTAGGTAGTAAGAAGGCTGGAAACAACAATTGTTTTAATGAATCCTCAGCCATTTTAGATCAGTTGATGAACATGAAAATAATTAATAAATGTCAATACAAAGATATTTTATTAGATATTAAATAAGATGAGAAGCACAATTCTTAGTTTTAATTTCACAACGAGCGATTACACAGCTTCATTCCCTTACCCACTACAACTTGACCCCCTTACCTCATATGAGGCATCTTTATTGTCGATGGAAACTTATAATACCTTGTTTAATATCACAGAGAAAAACAGCAAGTTTAGTTATAATCCAGGAAGTGGATATAAAACTATAACTGTTTCACCTGGAGCTTACGAGATTTCTCAAATATCTTCAGAAGTCTCTCGCCTTATGAAAGAAAAAGGTGATGAACCAAAAAATATTGTAATAGATATTCAAAAACACACTTCAAAATCAACTATTAAACTTAAAAATAATTATAAAGTTGATTTCACGATTGAAAATTCGTTTAGAGAGCTATTGGGTTTCTCTTCAAAAAAGATTGAAAATAACGGGACGTTTTACAGTGATAATGTTATCCAAATATCCTCCGGTATAAATTCAGTATTAATTCATTGTGATTTGATTGATGGTGCTTATAACGATGGAATAAGAACAAATACAATATTTTCATTCAGTGCATACTCAACCCCGATTGGTTATAAATTTAATATGGAACCAAAAAATCTTGTCTATTTACCTGTGTCAGGAAAAACCATATACAGAGTAAATTTTAGGATAACCGACCAAGATAATCGTATGATATCCTTTAATGATGAAATTATATCCATCAGAATTCACCTACGTGAAGTTTTTCAATAAATAAATAATGGTTATTGTGAGAAAACACGAGTTGGGAAAATATAAAATAATTACAGGGGAGGGCATGTTCCTTTCACCAGACTATACAAGGTATGTGGGTAGAGGATACTATAAACCTAAGAGACAACGAGGTGTAGGTCATCAATTTCGAAATAAAGGAGATGGGATAATTGATACTCTAATGGGTATTGGTTCAACCATCCTTAAACATAAAGACCTAATTGGTTCAACTGCTTCTGCCGTGGGCTCCGTTGCGGGTGCTATAAAGAGTATAAAAGATGCTCAAAAGGAGTCTCATAAATTACAAGCAATCAAAGAAATAAAAAAAGGTAAAACTCAACTATCTTCACAAGAACGACAAAAAATCATTAAAATACTTGGGTCAGGGTTTCAACAATTTTAATGCTATATAAATACAAGTATGGAAGCGATTGATAGTATCTATGATTTGGATGATACGATTATCATTTCAAACTCCACTAAAAAGGAAGACTATTTTAAGGTAAATGCTATAACAGGAACAGACTGGAATTCAAACGGAACAAAAAGTTTTGAAATAAATAATCAACAAACTTACTTGAATATAGCTGATAGTTTCTTGCTGTGTAAATTTAAATTCACTAAGGCTGCGAATAATACTAATGCTACACTCGTAAATGATTTCTTCTGGAAAATGTTTGACAGTGTCCGCCTGTATATTGGAACACAAGAGGTTGAAGCGGTTGATTATGTCTCTGCTACATCTGAAATGATGAAATTTACACTATATTCGTTTAGTGATAGAATGGGTAAGGGAGCTGTTGAGGGTTTTATTCCTGATATGTCAACGGGTACAAACGCAGACCCTGGTTATAGTCAAAGGAAGTCAATGTATAATGATGACGCAAAAGCTGAGAATAGTTTTACCGTAGCAGTACCTCTGAAAGGTATATTTGGATTTTGTGATTATGATAAAGTTTTGTATGGGCTTAAAATTAGATTTCAACTACAAAGGAATGATAATGTAAATAGATTGCTTTTTGGGGATGAAAATGCTTTTGGAGAAAATAATAAATTTGTTATTAATGATTTGTGTTGGTATATCAGTGAATATACTCCTAATCTTAAAACGGAAGAGATGTTAAATAGAAGACTTAACTCAAAGAAACCGCTAAATGTATCATACCTTAAAAGAAGATGTCAACACGTTAAACTGGAACACACTACCTACACTTGGAATTTAGGTGTTCTTCAAGGAAAGCCACGATACCTCTGGCTCATTTTTAAAAAACCAGATGGAGAGGACGGTACTAATAAGAATAATGCCCTGAGTGATAATGCAAAGGTGAAACAACTTCGGGTTTCTCTTGATGGCACATTTTATCCGCGAGATAGATTGGAAATTGATTGGGAAAAAAATGATTATGCGGAAGCCTACAAGTCCTACCAAAAGGTATGTGAAAGTAATGGTAATAATGATCCTATTTTGGATATGGTTGCGTTTCAAAAACTTTATACAATCTACGCAATTGACCTGAGTTCTCAAAAGGAAACTATAAAGTCTAATCGAGTGGATACTTCTCTATACATTGAAAGAGGGGAGAGTGAAGAGGTTAATGCATATTGTTTGCTTTTGGAGGAAACAGAATTACAGATTAATACAGATAATGGTGTTATGATTAATATCACATAGGTTTTTTCTCATAAATAAATGGTTGGGGTATATGTTAATCAAATCAATCTTAATAAATTAACATCTTGTATTCAAAATCAAAAGCCTTGTATTATTAATGTTAATACAATTCAAAGAAAAGGAGCTGTAAGAATTGATGTTTTACTCACACACACACAAGTAAAAACACTAAATGATGTTGGATCACTTAAAATTAAAATGACGAAACCTATGTTAAAGAAATATTCAATAGACGAGTCAAGAGGAGGATTTCTCCCGTTTCTAATTCCTTTATTTGCTGGTTTAAGTGCGGCGGGAGCATTGACTGGTGGTATTTCAGCAGCGGTAAAAACTGCTAACGAAAGGAAGGCACAACTAAAAGCTCAAAAAGAATTGGAAAGACATAACAAGGAGTTGGAGAAACAAATTAGTGGAAGTGGTGTAATTGTAGATTTTGCTCAAAAACTTGAAAGTCTACCTGATAAAGCTAGATTGTTGGTTGGAGATATGCTTTCCTCTATCGCTCAAGCGGGTGTTAAACTAACTAAACGGGGTAATGGATTGTATCTTTCTCATAAATAAATGGATAAATGGTTTAAACAATTTGGAAAGAATACAACGTCAAATATAGAACTAGCTAAGTATTGTAAAACACTAAAAATTGATAATGTGGTTATTTGTATGAGAGATGAATTAACACATATAAATAAGAATACAAAGAATATTATTATGAATTTAGACACACAGAATGGTTCTCATTGGGTTTGTATTCATAATAGTCAGGATAAATATTATTTTGATAGTTATGGTATGCCACCACCTGTTGAAGTAATACAATTCTTACAGAATGGTGTTTATCAAACATTCCAAGTTCAAGAAATTAATTCTAAATGTTGTGGCCAATTATGTTTATATGTATTATTTCAACTCAACAATAATGAAAATTTTTATGATATCATTTTTTATCTAATATAAATGACCTATGTTGGAAAAGATGGTTCTATCTTTGGAAAATCCTCTCAGGATATTGATTTATCAAATTATTATACAAAGGCACAGGCTGAACGACAAAAATATAGTGTAAGTAAAAATATTAATATGAAGAATACTTATAAATTAATCAATTATCCAAACCCTACAGATGCGAATGACTTGATTAGATTCAGTGATTTATCACAATATATATCTTTAAAGAAAACAGCACGTTTTGTGAAACAAGTAAAATTTACAACCACAACACCTGGTTATACTGACCATACACCTTTCCTCATTGAATTTAACTACCTGCTTACAATTAAATTTTATAAAGAAGGACATTTAGTTAATATGCGAATTAATAAATGGGGGTATGATATGCCTGATTTAGGGTATAATTGGTCTTTTTCAATAAACATAGAAGACCTACATGATTTAAATCAGTCTCGTAAAGAAGAATATTATCCACTTGGTGAAGATAAGGATTTATGTGGAAGTACAATTAGTAAACAACAAATACGTGATTTTAAGAAAATAAAAATATATGATAGTATAGCGATGGTTCGCATGACAAAGAAGGAAGGTAATGAGATAAGGATAGAAAGCCGAGGAATACAAACCGATTTGGTAGTGGGAAGATGGGGTGGTATTACCTGTCATAATATTAATCTCACATATATTTCTGATACATAAATGGCAGGAAGAAGACTACAAGAGAATTATAATTTTTGTATTCAAGGATACCTACAAGAAAAGGGTGCTCGGTATTACATACCTTATGATTTGGAGCATATACATGGGAATTTTGTCATAAAAAACTGGCCTTATACTGATATTGTTAAACCCACAAATAGAGACTTGTTTAAAATATTAAATAAAAATGAACTTCTCAAAGTTATGAAATATAAAACTCTTTTAGAAATCGTCAACAAATCTTATTGGTATCCTATTATGAGAAAAATAATTATAGATACAAGAATATCTCAAAATCCAGATGAGTATATGTATAATATTCTTTGGGGTTCAAACTCAAGGGTAGCAAGGGATGAGGAAGGAGTTGAAGAAGAGAAGGAGGAAAGAGAGAAAAAGGAGAAGGAGGAAAGGGAGAGGGAGGAGAAGGAGGAGAGGGAGAAAAAGGAGGAGAAGGAGGAGAGGGAGAAAAAGGAGAAGGAGGAAAGGGAGAAAAGGGAGAAGGAGGAAAGGGAGAAAAGGGAGAAAAAGGAGAAGGAGGAGAGGGAGAAAATGGAGGAGGAGGAGAGGGAGCAAAGAGAGAGGGAGGAAAAATATAAAAAGATGGAAATCACTGAGATTCATAAAAGATTGAGTGTATTAAAGCAAATAAATCAATCTCAACGCACCGAAGAGGAAATTAAAGAATTAACAACTCTTATGAAGATAATGGTTTCAAAAATAAGAACGTCAATGTCTTCAATTTCAGAGATTTAAACGAGAAAGTGGTGAAGAAGAAGAAGAAGAAGAAGAAGAAGGAAAAGATTATGTGATTGATGATGTTGGTGTCATTGACTTTAGTTAGTTTTTATTTGTAAATAAATGGAGGAGAGAGTGAAGGCATTCCTTAGGATTCTTTATGTTTTAAAAATAAAGATTGAAATGTATATGTTGAAAACCAAAAAGGTTTTGATACTCTGTCGGAATTTTTCTGATAAATAAATATGAGTTATTGTCTCAAATGTAAAAAGAAAACTAAATCTAAAAATATCTCTTATGTTAAAGCTAAAAATAATAGAGTTTATCAAAAAGGAATATGTCAAGTATGTGGCTCTAAAAAGTGCCAATTCATCTCTCCTAAAAGAGGAGGAGACATACAAAAGTTTCTGTCAGGAAGTAAATTTACAACAACTGGAATTCCAGGGGAATTACACCTTCCAGGGTATTCTTTCTGTGGTCCAGGAACAAACTTGGATAAAAGATTAGATGAGGCTGACAATCCTAAACCTTGGTCTAAACCTACAAATAGGGTTGACGAAGTGTGTATGAAGCATGATATTGCTTATGGGAAAACCACTACGTTGACTGAAAAACATAAAGCCGACAGCGAAATGTTGTATAATTTGTCTTTGATACAAAATCCAACGTTGAGAGAGAAAGTTGATAGGTTTATTGTGAGAAATTTGATAAATGCTAAATTGAAACTTGGTCTTGGTTATTCCTCAAAAAACTATTAGGCTCTAATGATGCCATCAAGACTGAGGAGCTTTTGGCTGAAGAATTACACAAACCTATAATCACAAAGTTTAAAAGAAGGAAGGTTTATTCTAAATACACTGACCACATATGGTCCGCTGATTTAATTGAATTGAATAATGACAGGGGATACAGGTATGCTTTAACCGTTATTGATTTGAGGAGTAGATTTGCCTGGGTTGTCCCTTTAAAAAATAAAAGGGGTGATACTTTAATGTTAGCCTTTAAGCTAATATTTGATCGGGATAAAAGGAAACCAAAGAAGTTATGGACTGATGAGGGAACAGAGTTCTATAACAAAATATTCATGAAATTTCTTAAGGGGAAGGGTATTAAATTATACAGCACCTTTAATGAAGGAAAGGCAGTTGTTATTGAGCGTTTTAATCGTACTTTAAAAGAGAAATTATATAAAAAATTCACACAACTCGGTTCTCAAAAATGGGTGTATTTAATTCAGGATATTGTAGATAATTACAATAATACAGTTCATTCATCAACACAATCAAAACCATCAGAAACATTTACAAAATTAGAATATGAAAAGGAGATTAATTTGAGAAAGCCCAAGTTTAAAGTTGGTGATATTGTAAGAATATACAAATGGAAAAGTCATTTTGAGAAAGGTTATACACAAAAATGGACTCGTGAATTATTTAAAATCATTGATGTAATGGATACAGTCCCTTGGACCTACAAATTATATGATTTAAATGGAGAAGAAATCTTGGGTTCATTTTACTCACAAGAATTACAAAAAACACAAGTAAGCAGATAATACCCTTGAAAATAATAAATAAATAAATAAAATGTAATGGGGATACGTTTTTAAATCTGTGAACCCCAAACACAGAATCCCACAACTTTTTAGTTGGGGCTTAACTTTTGTGTGTGTATAATGGGGATACGTTTTTAAATCTGTGAACCCCAAACACAGAATCCCACAACTTTTTAGTTGGGGCTTAACTTTTGTGTGTGTATAATGGGGATACGTTTTTAAATCTGTGAACCCCAAACACAGAATCCCACAACTTTTTAGTTGGGGCTTAACTTTTGTGTGTGTGTGTATGTGCGAGTGAGTCATAATAATATACAAACCCTAACCCAACCCCATCCCTAACCCAAACCCATCCCTAACCCAACCCATCCCTAACCCAACCCCATCCCTAACCCAACCCCATCCCCAACCCAACCCCATCCCTAACCCAACCCCATCCCTAACCCAACCCCATCCCTAACCCAACCCCATCCCCAACCCAACCCCATCCCTAACCCAACCCCATCCCTAACCCTCACATTCAAAATCCCAACCCTAACCCAATCCCATCCCTAACCCAACCCCAACCCTAACCCTCACATTCAAAATCCCAACCCTAACCCAACCCAACCCTAACCCAACCCCATCCCTAACCCTCACATTCAAAATCCCACCCAAACCCTAACATAATCTTTCTTTTCTTCTTTTTTAAATACGTATTTCTTTTTTTTTTCCTCTTCCTCCAATTCTGTCTTTCAAGGCTTTTAAGTTTGAAGAAGTAGAAATGGGAAGAAAGAATTTTCCAGCATTTTCTTCCTCGAACTTTCTTGATATTGCTTAAATCAAGCGTCATTAAATAAAGAACATTGTTCATTGCTTTAGAATCCAAAGAGTCTCCAAGAGGAACCCCACAGGTAGAGTCTCCAAAATAAAACCAACTTTCCAAGTTCCCAAGGTATAACCACATTCCTGTTGAGCCTCCAAGATAGGTATCACATTCCGAGTCATCAAAACAAAACCCCCATTCCGAGTCTCCAAAACGAAACCAGTTTTCAAAGTCTCCAAGGTAAAACTCTTTTCCTAATTTTATGAAATTTAGTGAGTCTCCAAGGTAGGCTCCACAGTTAGAACCATCTAGGCAAACCTCATAATTTGTTTTTCCCAAATTTAGTGAGTCTCCAAGGTAGGCTCCACAGTTAGAACCATCTAGGCAGACCTCATAATTAGTTTTTCCCAAATTTAGTGAGTCTCCAAGGTAGGCTCCACAGTTAGAACCATCTAGGCAGACCTCATAATTAGTTTTTCCCAAATTTAGTGAGTCTCCAAGGTAGGCTCCACAGTTAGAACCATCTAGGCAAACCTCATAATTTGTTTTTCCCAAATTTAGTGAGTCTCCAAGGTAGGCTCCACAGTTAGAACCATCTAGGCAGACCTCATAATTAGTTTTTCCCAAATTTAGTGAGTCTCCAAGGTAGGCTCCACAGTTAGAACCATCTAGGCAGACCTCATAATTAGTTTTTCCCAAATTTAGTGAGTCTCCAAGGTAGGCTCCACAGTTAGAACCATCTAGGCAAACCTCATAATTTGTTTTTCCCAAATTTAGTGAGTCTCCAAGGTAGGCTCCACAGTTAGAACCATCTAGGCAGACCTCATAATTAGTTTTTCCCAAATTTAGTGAGTCTCCAAGGTAGGCTCCACAGTTAGAACCATCTAGGCAAACCTCATAATTTGTTTTTCCCAAATTTAGTGAGTCTCCAAGGTAGGCTCCACAGTTAGAACCATCTAGGCAGACCTCATAATTAGTTTTTCCCAAATTTAGTGAGTCTCCAAGGTAGGCTCCACAGTTAGAACCATCTAGGCAAACCTCATAATTTGTTTTTCCCAAATTTAGTGAGTCTCCAAGGTAGGCTCCACAGTTAGAACCATCTAGGCAGACCTCATAATTAGTTTTTCCCAAATTTAGTGAGTCTCCAAGGTAGGCTCCACAGTTAGAACCATCTAGGCAAACCTCATAATTTGTTTTTCCCAAATTTAGTGAGTCTCCAAGGTAGGCTCCACAGTTAGAACCATCTAGGCAGACCTCATAATTAGTTTTTCCCAAATTTAGTGAGTCTCCAAGGTAGGCTCCACAGTTAGAACCATCTAGGCAAACCTCATAATTTGTTTTTCCCAAATTTAGTGAGTCTCCAAGGTAGGCTCCACAGTTAGAACCATCTAGGCAGACCTCATAATTAGTTTTTCCCAAATTTAGTGAGTCTCCAAGGTAGGCTCCACAGTTAGAACCATCTAGGCAAACCTCATAATTTGTTTTTCCCAAATTTAGTGAGTCTCCAAGGTAGGCTCCACAGTTAGAACCATCTAGGCAAACCTCATAATTTGTTTTTCCCAAATTTAGTGAGTCTCCAAGGTAGGCTCCACAGTTAGAACCATCTAGGCAGACCTCATAATTAGTTTTTCCCAAATTTAGTGAGTCTCCAAGGTATAACTCTTTGGCTGGGTCATCAAGGTAGAACTCGTTCAGTGGGTTTTGTTTTGATAACTCACAATAAGTATCATCATGGTAGAACTCTTTTTCAGGATTTTGTGGATCTCCAAGGTATAACTCTTTGGCTGGGTCATCAAGGTAGAACTCGTTCTGTGGGTCTTGGTTGTTCAAAAGATCTTCAAACAAAAAAATAACTTTATCCCAAGTTGTGTTAAAAGTAGAATTTTCATTTCGTAGCTCAGATACAATTTCCTCCATCGACAAGAGGTTCGAGTCCAGTTCATCAATCTGAAGGTTGAGCGCTACACAGGTAGTAGGACTCCAAGGAATAGCAAAGTTATCCCATTCCATTTCGGCATAGGAGTCCATTCTCAAGTGAAGCAGAAAGCGTGTTTGAAAAAGCCTGTGTGGTCGGTGCCTTTTATAAGAAGGGCTGGGTGTGTGTCATTTCCTGTGGAAATTCCCTGGGCGTGTCTTAACTGGAAATGATGTGATGGAAATTCCCTGAAAATGATGTTATGTATTACCTGGAAATGATACAATGCTGAAGAGTTTATAAAGTGGGTGGGACTTAGCAAAAGTGGGCGGAGCTTAGCAAAAGTGGGCGGGGTATAGCAAAAAGTGGGCGTGGCTTAACAAAAAGTGGGCGTGGCTTAGTAAAAGGTGGGCGTGGCTTACCAAAAAGTGGGCGGGGTTTTTCCAAAAAGTGGACGGAGCTTAACAAAAGGTGGGCAGAGCCTACCAAAAAGTGTGTGGCACTGGAGGCGCTCAAATAAGAACATTGAGGGAGGTTTACCATTTTATCTTAGCTCAGTTAAAATATCTTAATAAAGAACCAAACTCAAACATATTTTTTGTTAATATATTAGATGGTGAAGAGAGTGGCAAGAGAATTAAATTATTTCCCACGCATAAACAAATATTTGTAGGGTCGTTGTTTGAGTGGGTTATATTCACCAGATGATATTAAGAGTAAAAGGTTAAAAGGTCCATAAGGTCAGAAGGATCACAGGTGTTTAAGTGGTCTAATGAATAAGGATAGCATGTCAAAAGGTTAGAAGGTTCGTAAAGAACAGGGTGAGAGAAATATAGGTGTTTAGGGTCAATGAGGGAGGGAAAGAATTAATATGGAAGTGAATGGGTCAAAGATTAATCTGCCAGATGATATGTAGAAGAAGGATGATAGGTCTATAAGAGAAAACAAATATTTGTAGTGTTTGAGTGGTCTAATGAACAACATTAAGGATAGGTACTACAGACAAAAGGTTCATAAAGATGAGGGTGGGAGAAATAGAGGTGTTTATGATTTTTGAAAAAGACAAGGGGGTAAATGACATTAGATAGGGATTTCCCATGTTAAACGGAGGTGTCCCAGAAGCAACATTATTACACTACTAGCATGCATGAGTTCCATCGGCGACACAATACCATTCCTGGTTGAGACAGATGCCTCGGATTGTGCGATTCAAGCGACCCTCACCCAGGGGGGTCGACTAGTGGCATTTTTTTCACGCACTTTGTCCCGAGTGAACGCAGACACTCCGCCTTCCAAAAGGAGGCATACGCGATCGTGGAATCAGTCAGACGGTGGTGCCATTTGCTGGGCGAAAAGTTTGATCTCATGACTGATCAGCAGTCTGTCGCATTCATGTAAGACCAGGCACATTTTATTCGGCACAACGCATTAAGAATGAGAAAATATCGAGATGGAGGGTGGAACTGGCTGATTATTGCTAGGATATAGTCTATCGGCCAGGACGCGAAAATCTGGCCGCTGACGCTTTGTCTAGACCGGTTTGTGCGGGCATGCCCTCCGATGATCTGCGGGTCATTCACAAATCATTGTGTCATCCGGGGGTAACGCGACTTGCCCATTTTGTTCGCTGCCATAATCTGCCCTTCTCGGTGGATGACGTTAGACGATTATGTCAGGCATGCCCGGTGTACGCCGAGCTAAAGCCTCGGTTTGATAAGCCGTCGCCGGGAACTCTGATTCAAGCCGGCCGACCTTGGGAGAGACAAGGCATTGATTTCAAGGGGCCTTTACCGTCATCGGAGTCACTTCGCTATATGTTGACGGTTGTGGACGAATACTCTTGATTCCCTTTTGCATTCCCGTGTCTGGACATGTCGGCTGCAACGGTAATTCGGTGTCTCCGTCAGCTGTTTCTATTGTTCGGGTATCCGGCCTTCATTCACTCGGATCGGGCCTCTAAAGGTGTTTTTTAAAATTTTATTATTCACTCGGATCGGGGTGCCGCCTTTATGTCTCAGAAGGTAAAGTCCTTTCTTGTAGAGCGGGGAATCGCCGCCAGCCGAACTACTCCGTATAATCCGCAAGGGAACGGACAAGTAGAGCGATTTAATGGAGTAGTCTGGAAGGCTGTGGAGATGGGGTTGCAGACGCCATCATTGGGAATTCATCAATGGCCTCAGGTATTGCCCAAGGCACTATATGCGATTCGGACTTTACTCTGCACGGCAACTAATGAAACGCGCACGAGCGAATGTTCCGCTACCAGAAACGCAGTGCGAGTGGGCGGTCGTTGCCCGGGTGGTTGGCAGAGCTGAGGCCCGTATTCTTAAAGCGTCTGGTTCGGCAAAGTAAGTACGAGCCTTCTGTCGATCGGGTCGACGTGCTGGAGGCGAACCTGGAATACACAAATGTCCGAATGGCTGATGGACGGTTAGTTACTGTGTCAATACGGCATTTAGGTCCGTGCGGAGAGAATTTGAGCGCTGGGCCGTGTGAAGGAAATGCGGCAGAGCCGAACTTGCCCGACCCACTTATACCACCCACACCGCTCATGACAATGGCACCTACACTTTTGGACTCGGTGACCAATGTACCATCTTTGGATCCCTTTCTAACCGATGGGTCCGCGATTCCCGAGCCGTCATTGGGATATGATTTGACCAGACGGGAGTCACTCCATTCAGCAGTCTCTGAGCCCACACGCTACCGTACTCGAGCTGGGCGAGAATGTCGCATGCATGCCGCAACACTTGGGATGGTAGGGGGGGGGGGGATGTTTTGTGACTTTGATGATGTAGAAATACTTTATAATCATGCGGGCTTGCTAGAACTTTAACCGGAGGGTGAATGTGATGAAATTATGGTTGATAACTGTTGCAGTTCCCGCTTCAACCAGTGACAGCTTATAGAAGGGGCTGAGTTGTCGGGAGAGGGATTGTATGCATTTGTCTGGCTTCAAGTTGATAAGAAAGATAATGTGCCTTACATATGACTGGCTTTATATAATGCATTGATGAACGCTGCCTTATAGATTATTACACTTTTAATAGATGGTGTTGAAATTCGATCGGATTAAAGCTCACGATCCCCCCCCCCCCCCCCCCCATTCCTGCCCCCTACTGCGACCATGGGATGGAGACTGGATGGCAGGGCATATTTGCTCTTTGCTAGCATATGAATGATGGCTAACATATGATGGCATCTTGGATCGCATCTCGAAATAAAATGACGTGCATATGTTGGCCATCATTCCTAATCTGTCTGCCATGTTTGAACAACATCAGTAAATGCGTGTCCGAGAAATGGTTGTGAACATGTTCAACATCGAGTTTTTTTTTACACCTAAAATGGCCACTAGGCCATCTTTGATCGTAACATGAAACAAAATGGTGTGCATATGAACACAGTCATGTGTAGTCTTTGTGCCAAGCATGAACAAAATCGGTCCATACAACTCCGAGATATGGTTGCGGAAGGACGGACGAGACCCAATCCATAAACCCCCGTTTTGGACAAAGTCCAATGGGGGCTAATAAAAGGTGTCTAATTAAAATCAGAAATGATGATTGTACAAATTAAGGATAATAGGATACAACAAGGTATATTATTGTTGGTTAAAATATTTTATATGACAATGAAGGGGATAATTGATGTTTGAGAAATTGATCTACCGTCGTGGTTATTTCTTAAAGCAATTGAATCATAACGTCATGTGTTTTTCTTAACACCAGAGCTCATCATCAAACTGTTTGAATCAAAATCTATAGACTGATAGAAACCTTCATGGGGATGGTTCTTGAAGAAAGAATCTTTGGCATCATTGGGTTTGGGTCGATCCAAGTGTTCATCAATGCCATGCTCAGTTTTCACTTCCACTTTCACAATTAAATCTGGAAAAATAAATTTTATTAAATGCAGGCAGTCTTGTGTCACATGCAGAGCTGTTTTCATACTCTTAAAATAGAGAAATAAATATTGCAGTAACATCATTAAAAAAAAAAAATCATCATTTAAATCTCGATCAAAACATGAAAATCTTCCTTGAAGAGAAAATAAAACATTTCCCTCGGGACTGGCATGATGTGAAAACATTACAATATCAAGGCATTACATTCTGTATAAACTGCCTCGATGTTGAGAAGCTTCCTGCCCGACCACATCTTCAGTGGAATTTCACCACCACCTAAAATCAACAACAACACAACATGCATTTTAAGGCCATTTTCCCTGCTAGAGCGGGGGTTAGCCTTGCGGGCACCATGACAATCTTCTCCATTTTGCCCTATTTTCTGCATCTCTCCTTGTTAACCCCCTTGCCCGCATTTCTTCTTCCACCATCTTTAGCCAAGTCTTTCTCGGTCTTCCCCGTCCTCTACTTCCTTCTACATTCATTTCCATCACTCTTCTCAACCAGTCACGAAACATCCTTCCTCAACACATGACCAAACCATCTCAACCTGTTCCTCTTCACAGCATCAATCACAGGCTCTATTCCCATCATCTTTCGCAATTCATCATTTGTTTTCCTCTCTCTCAACAATACTCTGCACATCCACCGAACCATTCGCATTTCCACCCTTTCCAGCCTTCGTTGCTGCTCTACGTTCATTACCCATGTCTTGCTCCCATAAATCATAACACTTCTAACACATGCAGCATACACCTTTCCCTTCAGCTTCAACGACACTCCCCTCCTCGTCAGCATGCCACCCAGTTCCCGAAACTTCTTCCATGCACATCTCACTCTAGCAACCATTGCCGAGTCTGATCCACCTTCACCATTCAGCATGTCTCCTCGGTAGCAAAAAAAATTCACACCTTCCAGCTTCACGCCGTCTCCAAGATCCAACTCAACATTTCCTCCATCTGCAGCTCCCTCTGTGCAGACCTTACACTTAAATGTAGCTGCCACACTGGTTAATGATCATTGATGAAGACCAGAAAAAGCACAGGGCCCAGAACACTGCCTTGGGGAACTCCAGCCTGAACAGGAAGGGGATATGAGAGAAACCCATTCAGGGCCACACATTGACTAGGACCAGAGAGAAAGTCCACAAGCCATGCGTGGAGATTTCCATGCATACCCTAGGAGGACAGTTTGGTGAACAGAGCGGGGTGCCAGACCGTATCGAAGGCACGTGATATGTCAAGGGAGACAGCTCTGATTTCCTGTTTGGCATTAAGGACCTCCATCCATTGTTGAGACAGCGAAGCAGCATGTCCAGAGCAGAGTGACATGGTCTGAAACCAAATTGATGATCAGAGATCAAGCCATTGGAGAAGAAGAAGGATTTGATATCCGAAGCATTGATTGATTCAATGACTTTGCTGATAATTGGGAGCACGCTGATTGGTCTGTGGTTGCAAGGATCTGTTTTTGCACCTTTTTGTGTAAAGCAGTAAAGTTGGCCGATTTCCAAGCTGATGGCAGAGGACCTTGAGCAAAAGAGAGGGTGAAGATAACAGAGAGGGTGCGAAAGAGCGGCAGAGCAGGATTTTAGGACACGTGGGCTGATGCCGTCTGGTCCAGTTGCAGAATCAGAGTCGAGGATTGACAGAAACTTCTCCACCTTGTCAGGAGAGAAGGACACAGAGTCCAGGAGCAGCTGGTTACGACAGGGCACAATGGGTACAGAGAGGGACGGGTTTGGGAACCAAGATTTTGAGGCAAACACAGAGTTGAGGCATTCAGCTTTTTCACGTGCGGAGTCAGCTGTGTAGCTGTTTGAGGTAAGGGAGGGGATGGAAGGGGAACCAACACCAGAAACAGATTTGACCAGACGCCACCAGGATTTGGAAGAGGGAGACAGGTTTGAGAGTTTAGTCTTGAGAGTAGAGAGATATTATTTCATGGCTCTCCTGGGGGAGGGCATCCACTTGTTCTGGGCTTTGTGAAAATAAATGAGATTTCCTTCCGTTGGATTTACCTTCCAGGAGGCGATGGCAAGTTACATTACATTACACTAGCAACGGTACCCGCCCTATGGGCGGGGCTTCAATTGGGAGGCCCAAATGAAAAGGCAAAATATCAGAAATTGAAGGCTTTTTGTTATTTTAAACGATTCATATAAACATCCGTCGAATCATCTGGAACTCACTACCTCACACCATCAGAGACTCCTCCTCACTCACCACATTCAAAACATCACTAAAGACCCACCTGTTCAACACTGCATTCAACATTCAACCCACAGCATTTAACCCCTGACTATCTCTTCTCCTTCTCCCTCCTTTTGCTTTAAATATTTCCCTATCGATTCTTGTCTTTTTTTGCAATTGTTGTTTTCATGTATTGTTATGCATTATGTTTGCCACTCTGTCAAAGCGCCTTTGGGCTTCTGGAAAAGCGCTATACAAAATAAATGAATTATTATTATTATTATAATCATATCACACGCAAATCATCAAAATCTAAACAATACATGGCGTCCATTTTGAAAAAAGATTGAATTCTGCAAAACGGAAGCGGCCGCTACACGTCTTTCTCAGTCGCACGTTTATGTGTGAAGAGTGCGTGCCGAATCTGTAACACAGAAGCGGCCACTACACCTGTTTCTCAGTCGCTTTGCACACGCTGCCATGTTACTTCGGAGCCGCATGTTTATACAGGAAGAGTTCGTCAGGAGTCGATCTACTCTCTCCTGGTACGTAGAATAAACAGTATTTGTAGAATTTCAACAAAAGCCACATCACTGTTCATATCGGTAAATATTATTACATCATGTTTGGAAAAACTGGAAAACCTGGAAAAATTGGAAAAACAATATAGCCTATTTTACTCTCAGGGGTCCCAGGAATACCCACCCAAAATATCGTTGCGATCAGTTGAGCCGTTTTTGCGCTACGCTACCTTGGAACGGACGGACGGACATTTGGTGAATTATAGTAAGATGAGCGACATTGTTACATTGTTACAAGTTGACCTAACGATGGGAATTTTACCTGTGCTGGAGGATGGAACCACAGTTCAAAATACACAGCAACTCGTTCATATACATAGCAAACCCTATAGGCTGGAACCCCTGCCTCACACCTTGCTCAGCTGGACGCTGTGGAACCAATGAATCTTCTGCGACAGTTGGAATCTTCCGTGATGAAGCTGAGTCTCTGGGCCCATGGGCATCAATGGGTAGGGGACAGGGGGGACATTTTCCCCCCCACTTTATTGACGAGAGGGGGATTATCCTACCCACTTTCTACTCGAATATAACAGAAAATGCGTTGCATTGTACAATCCACACAGGCCCGCGGGATCTTCTCCGAATACATCATCTAATTGTGTATGAAAAATGAATGAATGAATGATCGTTTTAAGGCCATTCATATAAACTTTCCCCAAATACGTTATCTCTTAAATCGACACTGCACTGGTGGGAATTATTTAATAACAGAGAGGGGTATGAGCTCGTGCATGTCATGCTGGATTTCATTGGTCGAAGCACGGAGTGCACAGTGCACGCATGGGCTAAAAATTATCACGTGATTAGTTATTACTGAAAGTGTGATACGGGTAGACATTCCCGATACAGTGCTGTGTAACTATGTTCTTTCACGTTTTCTTCAGAAGGAGACTCTTTGCTCACCCATAGTGAAATTGTTAGGTAATAAAAAATTATTTAATTGTTGTTACATTGGAGAAAGTGCTAACTGAGCCAGAATTGATCTAATTTTGGTGAAGATTCGAATCCGGATCTGTATACAAGGGTTTATAAATTTATTTAAGTGATTCTTCACCATTGAGTGGAGAAAGTGGAGAAAAATGCGTTGGGCCAACACACATGGACTTCCTCCACTCACGAAGATTTTTTTTTTTTAACACCTTTAGAGGCCATTGTTTTCCCAGCAGAGCAGGGGTTGGCCTTTTTCGGGCACCGTGGTCCCCTTTTTGAAGCAATATTTTATGGCCGGATGCCCTTCCTGCCACCAACCCTGTTAGTCGCCTTTTGCAACACACAGGGAATTACCAGTGAACTGGTACTCAATTTGCCGACCTCGGAAGGATGGCAGGCTGAGTCAACCCCCCTAGCGTTATTTTCAGCGATCGACCGGGATTCAGAGGATTGACGAGACGAGGAAGAAGTTCAAGGAGTGGCAGAAGGCGAAGGGTACGGGAGCAGAAACAGCAGAGCATGAAAGTTATAAGGCAGCCAAGAAGGCTGCAAAGAAAGAGGTAGCAAAGGCTTGGATTCGGAAGAGGGTCAGAGAGCAGTATTCAGGATTGCAAAGCAGATAGCGAAAGAGAGGTGTGATGTGATGGGGGTGAGTTGCTTGAAGGATGAAGTGGGACAAATCGTTGTGGACCCAGATGGAATTAAAGGAAGATGGAAAAGATATATGGAAATGCTGTTGAATACAGAGAATGAATGGGATGGCAACATAGAGAGTAACCCAGTTTTAGGACCGGCAGAGAAGATAACTGAGAAGGAAGTTGAGGAAGCGATAAAAGCAATGAAGAGTAGAAAAGCGGGAGGGCCGACGGGAGTTGTGGGAGATATGTTGAAGGCAACAGGAAGTTGGGGTGTGAAGAGAATGACAGAGATCTGTAATCTGGTGGTGAAAGAAGGCCGCATTCCAGTGGATTGGGAACTGAGTACCCTCGTCCCTCTATACAAGGGGAAAGGTGACCTTCTGGAGTGTGGCTCGTACCGAGCGATAAAGTTATTGGAGCATGGAATGAAGGTATTGGAAAGGGTGTTGGAGAGGAGGATAAGGAAGAAAGTGAAGATCGACGAAATGCAGTTTGGATTTATGCCAGGAAGAGGAACGACAGACGCGCATTTCATTGTGAGGCAGTTGCAGGAGAAGTGCATGGAGAAGAGGAAGAAGTTGTTTCTTGGGTTTGTTGATCTGGAGAAAGCATTCGATAGGGTTCCATGCAAAGTATTGACATGGGCATTGAGGAAGTTATGAGTGGAGGAATGGTTGATCAGAGTAGTGATGGCAATGTACAAAAGAGCGTGCACAGCTGTAAGGACGAAGGACGGGAACAGTGGTGAGTTTGAGGTGAAGGTGGGAGTGCATCAGGGGTCGCTACTAAGTCCACTACTATTTGTAGCTGTGATGGAGGTGCTGGCTCAGAACATAAAGGAGGGTTTACCGTGGGAGTTGTTGTATGCAGATGATCTGGTGTTGATTGCGGAAAGTATGGATGGACTGAAGGAAAAGATGAACAAGTGGAAGGAATGTATGGAGACAAAAGGTCTGAAGGTGAATATCGGAAAGACGAAGGTGATGGCAAGTGGTAAAGCATGTGGTGAGGTGGAAAGAACTGGGACGTGGCCCTGTGCTGTGTGCAGGAAGGGTGTCGGAGTGAACTCCATTCAATGTACAATGTGCGCTGAGTGGGTTCATCAAAAATGTAGTGGTCTGAGAGGGTCATTAACCAGTGTGGCAGCTACATTCAAATGTAAGGTGTGCACAGAGGGAGCTGCAGATGGAGGAAATGTTGAGTTGGATCTTGGAGACGGCGTGAAGCTGGAAGGGGTGAAAACATTTTGCTACCTCGGAGACATGCTGAATGGAGAAGGTGGATCAGACTCGGCAACGGTTGCTCGAGTGAGATGTGCATGGAAGAAGTTTCGGGAACTGAGTGGCGTGCTGATGAGGAGGAGAGTGTCGTTGAAGCTGAAGGGAAAGGTGTATGCTGCATGTGTGAGAAGTGTTATGATTTATGGGAGCGAGACATGGGTAATGAACGTAGAGCAGCAACGAAGGCTGGAAAGGGTGGAAATGCGAATGGTTCGATGGATGTGCGGAGTATCGTTGAGAGAGAGGAAGACAAATGATGAATTGCAAAAGATGATGGGAATAGAGCCTGTGATTGATGCTGTGAAGAGGAACAGGTTGAGATGGTTTGGTCATGTGTTGAGGAAAGATGAAAGTGACTGGTTGAGAAGAGTGATGGAAATGAATGTAGAAGGAAGTAGAGGACGGGGAAGACCGAGAAAGACTTGGCTAAAGATGGTGGAAGAAGAAATGCGGGCAAGGGGGTTAACAAGGAGAGATGCAGAAAATAGGACAAAATGGAGAAGATTGTCATGGGGACCGCAAGGCTAACCCCCGCTCTAGCAGGGAAAATGGCCTTAAAATGCATGTTGTTGTGTTGTTGTTGACCGGGATTCAAACCCAGGAACCTAGGATCCCAAGCTGGCACCCTAACCGCTAAGCCAACACCAGGCTGGAAACCGCTAAGCCAACACCAATAGGGCCAAAAACGATATATCGGATGATATTTCAAAATATTGTGGATGACTGATGACAAAACTTGGTGGATGAGTTGTTTAGGCAACAAGAACAAGCCGATTCAATTTTGGTTCACGTGCGGATCCAAGTCTGACCTATCAGAGGAATACAAAATGTAAACTGCTCACCCTGGCTGAGGTATGCTCTCTAGTTTATAAGTGTCAATTTGTTTATAAATGTTGTAGTCCAAACTTGAAAGATGTACTCACATTGTCGTGGTACAGCACTGTACATACTTTATAGACGATCTAACATTATAAATACAATAATACCCCGGTTAGCACGACCCCTTTTAAAGCCGTTTTGTTACAACGCTCTTGCAAATTGGAATTAAATTTTTACTAGAAATTGAAAAAAAAATTAAATCCTGAAAGCTACTCAAAATCAACAAGTCCAAACGCAAGTCACAACACTCAACTTCCTGAGAGCGTCCATTACTGCTGTTTACGTCCATTCATTTAGCCAATCAGAGCGCTTCACATATATGCGCTTACAGCCAATCGAAGCTCTCCTCTCAGTCTCAGCCCACTCTCAGTTCAAACTCTGCCTCGATCATGTTTGCATACATTCTTGTCGTCTCGCAAATTTTTATGGCGTAGCCCATCGGACAGAGCCGTCTAGAACAGTGTTTGTCCGCGCTACCGTTTGTTTTTTTTGTGACTAATGATAGCTCTTGCACGAGCCTCGATCTTGTATTAAAAAACAAACCAAAAAAAAAAAAACGTCGGTTTGGGAGATTAACGGTTTAACAAAATTCCGCTTCGCGCTCCATGTTTAAGAACGTATCCTGAGTGCTAAACGGGGTATTACTGGAGTACATACGGTCAAATGTGTTTTGTGGCCCCACCCCTATCAGGCTGATTGGCAGTCGTCGCCCCGCCCACCCCTCTTGGCACTTCATTGCCCAATGCGTAAATATGCAGTTACGCCTACACCGACTTTTCGTGGAATCCTTTCAAATTATGAAAAAATGGAGGTGTCATGGACCTTCCCACTGTAAAATGCAGTCGATTCGCATTCGAGCAAAGTACTGAGCTGTTGAGTTACTGTCTGAAAAGAAGAATTGCAAACGGGATTATTTTGTTCTATCAATTTTGTAGATCAGCGATGCTGTCAAATGTTTAACCCTTGTGTGCTGCTTTTGCAGATTTGTCACAAGATGAAAATTCTTTTTTTTTTTGAAAAGGACAAAAAATGTAGTTTTTCAATGAAAATTGGAAGAAATAAAAACCAAGATGCAGCACACAAAGGGTTAGTGGGTGTTATTTGATGTGAAATCCTCCACAGGCGACGGATTGGTAGGTACCTTCATAGGTTTATAAGTTTGTATCTTGGTCGATTTTCTTTTTCGAGGAATTGTGCATCATTCCTACATAGGAAGTCTTCTGACTTCCTGATATATCATCAATTCAATTTTAAATTTGATATCAGATTTCAAATTGGCCACTATTTATTAGATTATATCAAATTCATGAAAATGACAAAAAAACATAATCATCTTCTTCATCGATACTTCAAAATAATTTTCCCAGAAAATGTCCTTCCGACTTTTCAATAGCGATCAACGCCCCTGTATGGGCCTATCACATTCACTACACAGACAGGTGAGTGGTGTCTCTTTCTTTTCCTGTCTCCTCTCTGGTCTGCTCTTTCCAAGGGTTTCCCCCTCCCCCCCACAGACCCTACCCCACTACCGCCTCCTCCTAGGTTTCTGCAATTATGCAGGGAGCACATGTCCACCATCAACCCCCTTCTGGTGACTCCCAAAATACAGGAAAACTGTTCACCTTCACTCTTTCATTTCCCTTTTTAACCACTTGTGGAAACAACTTCCACATTCTCTTCCATCCCATTCTTCCCTCCAAGTCTTCAAGACAGCAGTTCATCACAATCTCAGATCATCCTCCATAGCATTCCCTTTTTCCAGGTCATTCATCATTCATGATCATTCAGGTCATCATTCCGCCCCCTCCCCTCTCACATCACCTCTTCATCTTTCACAACTTTTCTCTTCCTCTTTCACCTCTTTTCACCTCACTCTTTATCTCACCTCACCTCTTTTCGTTTGTTCATTGATTGGTTTCATCATCCACACTTTCACCTTCCTCTTCTTCCTTAAACTTCTGTGCAGCTTGTTCACCCCCATGTGTCCATGTCCCCTCCATTTCATCTCACTCTCACTTATACTCTGCTGTTGTTATTGTTTCTTCTTTCCATTTTATTCCCTTCCTTTCTGCTCCAGGTCTTTCAGGAGCCTCGATCAAGTATAAAAAACAAAGCGCACGAAACAAACACAGATCTCATCAGAAATGATGTCAATCACACAACTCACCGTTCGGCTGGTCACTTTGCTCCTCCTCCAGACCAAAGGAATTCACATCCTCGATTTTTATCTGCAGAATCTCGGGAAATCCTTCCGGCTCCTCAACCTTCATTTCACACACGAGCACAGTCTGCTGTTCGGATTCCGGCTGCACATGACAGGAATCCTTCTCACAGCCAACTTGAGCGTACATGGTGGGTGAACCTTCAGAGAGGAGGGAAACATACCACTCTTCCTCATGTTTAGTCCACTCTGAGTCCCTTGATCTGACAAAGTGCCAATATGTGAAGTACCTCCATACTTGAGGCCTTATCTTCTGCTTCAATCAGTTACAGTACTTTAAACTTTCACCACACACCAACGCACAACACCCAGTGACCCCCCAAAAAAACAAAATTGCATGTCCAAAGACAATACTGCAATTGTATTACATGTTGATTTGGCCGCATATAAAACATTCAAAAGTTTAGATATTTATATAAAATCTGGGCGTGTTCTACAATTTTATGATGAAGACATTCAATGGTGAGAAGGCCTCACACACAAGCACAGGGGATGTGTATGAAGGAGTACTTGTGCTCACAGGTAATCCATGCCACAGGTGTGCTGATATGCAGATAGTTTCCCCACAGCAATAACTTTCAGGTAATAAATAAGAAACCACTTTTAATAAAATCGGATGGAACAACAACATTCCTCTGGAACATGTCCGTGGGAATTCAGTTCATGTTCATCACACTGGGAAGTAGGACTGAGTCACCTGTATAAAAGATATAAAGGAAGAGCATTTGTATCATTAGATAGTTTGAACACGAGGAAAGTGAAGTTACTTTGGGAATTAAATGAGAGTATTCACACAGGAAAGAGGAAGAAGAATCGGAAAATCCCAAAATTCAAAATGTGAGGAAGAGGTTGCCAGACGGTACTTTCAGATAGAGAGAAAGATTTGTCAGGATTGAAGGAAATATTTCAAGTGTTTGACCATTTTGTGATTTGTTTGGACCTGGAAAAAACACCACAATAAATCGATCCGAACACGATATGGACCTCAACACCCAACCGCCGATACCATGAGCTTCAATGCTCCTCACGAAGATGTTTAAAACCCCAAATCTCCACAACTCTTCCTCTACTCATGAAGATATTTAAAACCTGAAATCTCCACTACTCTTCCTCCACTAACGAAGATATTGAAAACCCCAAATCTTCCACAACTCTTCGTCTACTCATGAATGTTCAAAACCTGAAATCTCCACAACTCTTCCTCTACTAACGAAGATGTTTAAAACACGAAATCTCCACAACTCTTCCTCTACTCACAAATATGTTTCAAACCAGAAATTTCCACAACTCTTCCTCTACTCACGAAGATATTTAAAACCCCAAATCTTCCACAACTCTTCATCTACTCATGAATGTTTAAAACCTGAAATCTCCACAACTCTTCCTCTACTAACGAAGATGTTTAAAACCCGAAATCTCCACAACTCTTCCTCTACTCACAAATATGTTTCAAACCAGAAATTTCCACAACTCTTCCTCTACTCACGAAGATGTTTAAAACCCCAAATCTTCCACAACTCTTCGTATACTCATGAATGTTTAAAACCTGAAATCTCCACAACTCTTCCTCCACTAACGAAGATGTTTAAAACCCGAAATCTCCACAACTCTTCCTCTACTCACAAATATGTTTCAAACCAGAAATTTCCACAACTCTTCCTCTACTCACGAAGATGTTTAAAACCCCAAATCTTCCACAACTCTTCGTATACTCATGAATGTTTAAAACCTGAAATCTCCACAACTCTTCCTCCACTAACGAAGATATTTAAAACCCCAAATCTTCCACAACTCTTCATCTACTCATGAATGTTTAAAACCTGAAATCTCCACAACTCTTCCTCTACTAACGAAGATGTTTAAAACCCGAAATCTCCACAACTCTTCCTCTACTCACAAATATGTTTCAAACCAGAAATTTCCACAATTCTTCATCTACTCATGAAGATGTTTAAAACCAGAAATCTCCACAACTCTTCATCTACTCATGAAGATGTTTAAAACCAGAAATCTCCACAACTCTTCATCTACTCATGAAGATGTTTAAAACCAGAAATCTCCACAACTCTTCCTCTACACACAAATGTTTAAAACCCGAAATCTCCACAACTCTTCCTCTACTCACAAAGATGTTTAAAACCCGAAATTTCCACAACTCCTTCTCTACTCACGAAGATGTTTAAAACCAGAAATCTTCACAACTCTTCATCTACTCATGAAGATGTTTAAAACCAGAAATCTCCACAACTCTTCATCTACTCATGAAGATGTTTAAAACCAGAAATCTCCACAACTCTTCACCTACTCATGAAGATGTTTAAAATCCGAAATCTCCACAACTCTTCCTCGACACACAAATATGTTTAAAACCCGAAATCTCTACAACTCTTCCTCTACTCATGAAGATGTTTAAAACCCGAAATCTCCACAACTCTTCCTCTACTCACGAAGATGTTTAAAACCCGAAATTTCCACAACTCTTCCTCTACTCACGAAGATGTTTAAAACCAGAAATCTTCACAACTCTTCATATACTCGTGAAGATGTTTAAAACCAGAAATCTCCACAACTCTTCCTCTACTCATGAAGATGTTTAAAACCAGAAATCTCCACAACTCTTCCCCTACTCACAAAGATGTTTAAAACCCGAAATCTCCAAAACTCTTCCTCTACTCACAAAGATGTTTAAAACCCGAAATCTCCAAAACTCTTCCTCAACTCACGAAGATGTTTAAAACCCGAAATCTCCACAACTCTTCCCCTACTCACAAAGATGTTTAAAACCCGAAATCTCCAAAACTCTTCCCCTACTCACAAAGATGTTTAAAACCCGAAATCTCCAAAACTCTTCCTCAACTCACGAAGATGTTTAAAACCCGAAATCTCCACAACTCTTCCTCTACTCACGAAGATGTTTAAAACCCGAAATCTCCACAACTCTTCCTGTACTCACGGTCACGACTCACTTTGTAAAAAAAAGTTTCTGTCGTGAGTGTCGCCGCACATTTCCCGTGAACCAGATCCACGCTTGATTCACGACGTCTTCTTCCTCTCCTTTCCAATCCATGTTACTTCCATCGAATCCCTCTCGATCATTATCTCATCCCATCGTATATTATCCTCGTTATTTCCAGTTTCCAAGTTTTATTCACAAAAATATTAAATCCTGAATAAAAATGAGGAGGAAAAAAGGAGGTCCGACATGCCAAGCTGGACGATACACCTTCCTCGAGGTGTCTTGGAGACTTGGAGAGAAGATTGATTTCGAATCTTGAAATTCGGTTAAACACCAATGGTGATGGAACGTCACTTGAGAGTTGAGAACATTCCGAAGGTTGTTGACATGTGGTGTTGTTGAGTGTTGACTTGTGTTTAGTTGTTGGGTCATCGGTGCAGCCTGTGTCTGCTGGTTTGTGTCATTGCTGAGAATGTGGTTGTGCCGCTGTGTTTGTGCTTCGATCGCAGTAACACACACAATGATGAATCACCCCAAAAGCCGTTCCGGAGGTGGGGGTAGGAGGACATAAATTATTTGCTGTGATATTTTATGCGGACCATGGCAGATAGAGTGGTAGTGAAGCGCGGTGCTACGCGCGTTACTTGTTTAGCAAGGAGGAAGCGGACAACGCGGTAAGTTCAAAGAGTCTTTATTACAAGAGCTCCACTGTAGCACTGGAGGCTGGAGCGCTCCGGGCTGCGCGCCCGGTGTATATCCCGCGGCCACGCCTACCCCGTGAATGATGCCATCACGCCAGTGAGCTTTCGTGTCCGCCACACGCACCCCCCCAGAATTCCCGCGCACCTGGAGGGCCAGTTTGCGGAGCAAACGGATGACCCGGCCGAAGCGCCCTCTGGCGACTGGCAGCGTCCGGGGTGCAGGGATGCCAGCTGGGATGCCTCCGGCTGCACCCGGGATGGGTGCCGGACCGGGGGGCGGCGTGCCGGCGGGGCTGGGCTGTGCCAGGGGTCCGCCCGCAGGGGGGCGGCCTCGACGCGGGGGCCGAGCCACCGGCGGTGGGTGGTCCACGTCGAGGTGGGCCGGCTTGAGGCGATCCACTGAGACGCGGTCGGGAGTACCGCCGATGTCCAAGGTGAAATGTTTCACCCCGGTCTCCAGCACGCGGAAAGGCCCGTCGTACGGGGGCCGCAGTGGTGTCCGGTGGGCGTCGTGCCGGACGAAGACGTACTCCGCGGTGCGAAGCTCCGGGGCGACGTGCATAGGTGGGTGCCCGTGGTGCGCCGTCGGCACCGGGGCGAACCTCCGGGTGGTCTCCTGAAGCACGGAGCGCTCCTGCGAGGGGGCAGAGGTCCCACCAGACCATGGTGCCGTGGGGTCGGGGAGGAAATCGCCCGGCACCCGCAGCGGTTGTCCGAAGACCAACTCCGCCGCGGATGCGTGCAGGTCGTCCTTGGGCGCCGTCCGGAGGCCCAGCAGGACCCAGGGGAGCCTGTCGATCCAGCCGCCGTCGCGGAGGGTGGCCCGAAGCGCGGCCTTCAACGAGCGGTGAAACCGCTTGCACAGGCCGTTGGCCTGGGGCTGGTAGGCCGTGGTTCAGTGCAACTGGACCCCGAGCCCCCGCGCGACCGCCCCCCAGAGCTCCGAGGTGAACTGGGGGCCGCGGTCGGACGAGATGTCCAAGGGGGCGCCGAACCGGGCGACCCAGGTGGCGATGAACGCCTGCGCGACGTCCGCCACCATTGTCGCCGCCAAAGGCACGGCCTCCGGCCACCGGGTGGTGCGGTCCACCATGGTGAGGACATGGGTGAAACCCCGCGAGGGGGGCAGAGGTCCCACCAGGTCCACGTGAACGTGGTCGAACCTACGTTCCGGCACCGTAAACGGGGCCAATGGGGCCTGGGTGTGTCGGTGCACCTTCGCGCGCTGGCACGCGAGGCACGTCCTGGTCCAGCCGCTGACGGCCTTCCGGAGGCCATGCCAGACAAACTTGTCGGCGTCCAACCTCTGGGAGGCCTTCGTGCCCAGGTGGGACAGGCCGTGGATGGCGTCAAAAACCTGGCTAGCCCGTGGGCACGATGGGGCGAGGCCGCCCGAGGGAGACGTCGCACAAGAGGGCCGTGCCAGCGCCGTCGAATGGCACCTCGGTGATGCGGAGGCCCGTGACGGTGGTCCGCAAGGCCTGGATGCCGGGGTCGGCGGCCTGGTCCGCCGCCATCCGGGCATAGTTGATGCCAAGGTGGACTGCGTAGGCGACGGACCAGGAAAGGCAATCCGCCACCGGGTTGTCCTTCCCTGCGACGTGCCGGATGGCCGTCCTATATTCGGACACGGCCGAGAGGTGACGCTGCTGCCGGGCCGACTACGGCTCGGCAACCTTGCCCAATGCGAAGACCAGTGGCTTGTGGTCGACGAAGGCCATGAATGCACGGCCCTCAAGCAGATCGCGGAAGTGCCTGACCGCCAGGTGAAGCCCGAGCAACTCGCGGTCGAAGGTACTATAACGGCATTCGGGCGGGCGAAGCTGCCGGCTGAAGAACGCCAGCGGTTGCCAGGCACCACGCACCCATTGCTCGTGCACCGCGCCCACCGTGTAGTCCGAAGTGTCGGGGGTGAGGGCGATCGGTGCATCGGGCGCCGGGTGCGCGAGCATGGTGGCGTTAGCCAAGGCGAGCTTCGCGCCCGCCGCATCCATCTGCTCGGTCCAGGTAACGTCACCTTTGCCCGGCTTCCCTCGGAGGGCCTCTTGTAAGGGGCGCAGGAGCTGGGCGATGCGGGGCAGGAACCGATGGTAAAAAAATTTACCATGCCCAGGAACTCCTGGAGCCCCTTGATCGTGCGGGGGTGCGGAAACCCCTTCACCGCCTCCACCTTGGCCGGTAGGGGGACGGCCCCGTGCCTGGTGACGCGGTGCCCCAAAAAGTCGATGTCGGCGACGCCGAACCGGCACTTGGCGTGGTTCACGATGAGGCCATGCTGGCCCAGGCGTTCGAAAAGCGTGCGGAGATGGTGAAGGTGCTCTTCGCGGGACGCGCTGGCGACGAGAATGTCGTCCAGGTAGACGTACAGAAAATCCAAGTCGCGCAAGACGCTGTACATTAGTCACTGGAATGCCTGAGCCGCATTCTTCAAACCGAAGGGCATCCGAAGAAATTCGAAAAGTCCGAATGGCGTGATGACCGCCGTCTTTGGGATGTCCTCCGGCCTGACGGGGACCTGATGGTAGCCGCGTATGAGGTCCACCTTTGAAAAGAAGGACATGCCCGCCAACTGGGCGGAGAAGTCCTGGATGTGGGGGACGGGGTAGCGGTCGGGGGTGGTGGCGTCGTTGAGGTGCCGGTAGTCCCCGCACGGTCGCCATCCCCCGCTGGGCTTTGGCACGATGTGGAGCGGTGACGCCCAAGCACTCTCCGAGCGCCGCACGATGCCGAGCCGCTCCAGCGTAGCGAACTCCGCTTTAGCTACCGCGAGCTTCGTCGGCTCGAGGTGGTGTGCCCGGGCGTAGACCGGTGGCCCGGCGGTGGGGATGTGGTGTTCCACCCCGTGCTTTACGGCCCCCACCGAGAAGGTGGGCCGCGTAAGGGCCGGGAAGCTGGCGAGGAGGCGGGTAAATTCGTCCGCTGCCGGAAGCATACAAACTAACCTCACCGGGACCGAACCGCTCAGCAAGCCACTTGGCGAGCCGCTCAGTGAGCCGCTCAACGAGCTGCTCAGCGCGCAAGCAAGCGAGCTGAACGTTTCAGCCTGGACAAGGCGTCTGTTCTTCACATCTACCATCAACCTGTTTGCACAGAGGAAATCCGCACCGAGCAGTGCCATGTGGACACTAGCGGTTACGAACGTCCACGTGAAGCGTTGCCTTCCAAACCGCAGGGAGAGGCAGCGCTTCCTGAATGTGCGTATGGGTGTTCCGTTCGCGGCAAGCAATGCGGGGCCCCGGCCCGCGGTTCGCTTGTCGGACGTAGAGGCAGGGATAACGCTCACCTGTGCACCCATGTCGCATAGGAAACGGCGCCCGGACAACGTGTCCATTATAAAAAGAAGGCTGCCGGAATGGCCGACACTCAGGGCCGCTACCGAGCACCGGCTTTGTAGTTTCCCGACTTGCCGAAGGAGCACGGCGGGCAACAATTCCTCGCCTTGTGGCCAAACCTGGCGTGGAAATGGCACCAGGTTTGCGGCGAAGGTGGAGGCCGCGGTTTTCGCGGTGGTGGTGGGCGTGGCGTGGCGGCGGCCACGCGGTGTGCATCAGCCTCGAGATCCACGAGGTGTGGTGCATCAGCATCAGGGTCAGCCTCGGGATGCGCAACGGCCGCGCCAAAACTCGCCTGCGTGTCCAAAGCCGCGAATAACTTGTCGGCCTCGGCAGCGAGAGCTCGGGGTTCCGTCGTCGCAGAACCGGCCAACGCGAGGCGTACTCGTGCCGGCAGCTGGCGTCGAAATAACGCCCGGAATAGAGCGTTCGGGGTTTCGTCGCCCATCAGCGACAGCATATGGTCCAGGCGGACCGACGGTCGCGTGTCACCGAGCTCGGGGAGGTCCAGGAGGCGGTCGGCCCGTGCGTCCACCGTGAGGCCGAACGTGGTGAGGAGGAGGCGCTTGATCGCCTCGTACCTGCCGTCGGCCGGTGGGTTCCTTAGGACCGACACGACGCGGGCGGCCGTGCCGGGCCTGAGGGAGGCGACCACGTGGCAGTACATGGTCTCGTCCACCGTGATGCCTCGAAGTCGGAACTGGGCTTCTGCCTGCAGGAACCAAACTTCAGTTTGAGCCTCCCAGAACTCGGGGAGTTTGATTGTGACCGCGTTGGTTGCCATTGCTGTGGCGGGTTCGGGTGGTCAGCGACGGCTGACCAGAACGTCGGAGGGTCACCAATGAAGTGCGGTGCTACGTGCGCTACTTGTTTAGCAAGGAGGAAGCGGACAACGCGGTAAGTTCAAAGAGTCTTTATTACAAGAGCTCCACTGTAGCACTGGAGCACTCCGGGCTGCGCGCCCGGTGTATATCCCACGGCCACGCCTACCCCTCGGGCGTGGCCGCCGCCCACTTGGTGCGCGGAATGATGCCATCACGCCAGTGAGCTTTCGTGTCCGCCACAGTAGTACCATTCATCTTTCTCTTCAGGTGTGAATACAAATTATGTGTTTTTTAACCAACTATCGGCTTAACATTTTTAAACCAACTATCTATTGTGCTTACATATTATAATTATTGTGATTACATTTTAAACTATTGTGCTTACTTATTACAACTAATTAACTGAATTGATAAATGAGGGAAAATTACACGTCCAGACCAGGATTCGAACCCAGGCACTCTGTAAAACAGTACCAATGTTCTGCCATCTGAGATATCTGGGTGACCCTGACTGAGCCTGCCTGCTACTTTTTTTTTTGTATACAGGATCGAGGCTCATGAAAATCAAACAGACACACAAAACATGTAATAAGGGTGGCAGTAGACTAGATGGGGAGAGAAGGGGAAGCACAAACACAACATTTGAGAGCAGCGACAGCACAACAGTTATGAAATGTAAGCACAATAGTTAGCTATACTGTGTAAGCACAACAGTTGGTTAGTTATAAAATGTATGCACAATAGTTAGCCATAAAATGTAAGCACAATGGCTCATTATAAAATGTAAGTACAATAGTTAGTTATAGGATGCAAGCACAACAGTTATAAACAAAAGCACAATTGTTATAAGATTTAAGCACAAGAGTTAGTTATAAAATGTAAGCACATTGGCTAGTTATAATATGTAAGCACAATAGTTAGCTATAATATGTAAGCATAACAGATAGTTAAAATATGTAAGCACAAAAGCTAGTTATAAAATGTAAGCATCATAGTTAGTTATAAACGTAAGTACAATTGTTATAACATGTAAGCACAATAGTTAGCTATAAATTGTCAGCACAATAGTAGGTTATAAAATGCAAGCATAATAGTTGTTATAAAATGTAAGCACAATGGTTAGTTGTAATATGTAAGCACAATAGGTAGTTACAAAATGTAAGCACAATAGTTAGTTATAAACGTAAGCACAATTGGTATAACGTGTAAGCACAATAGTTAGTGATACATTGTAAGCACAATAGTTAGATATAAAATGTAAGCACAATAGTTAGTTACAAGCGTAAGCACAATAGTTGGTTATAAAATGTAAGCACAATAATTCGTTATAAAATGTAAGTACAACGGTTTGTTAGAAAATGTAAGCACAATAGTCAGTTATAATACACAAGCACAATAGTTAGTTATAAACATGAGCACAATTGTTATAAAATGTCAGCACAATATTTTTATACTATGAAAGCACAACAGTTAGTCATAACATGCAAGCACAATAGTTAATTAGTTATAAAATGTAATCACAATAGTTCAGTTAGTTATAACATGTAATCACAATCGATCATTATTTATATAATGTAAGCACAATAGCTCGTTATAAAATGTAAGCACAAAGTTTGTTAGAAAATGTAAACACAATAGTCAGTTATAAACGTAAGCACAATTGTTATAACATGTAAGCACAATAGTTAGTTTAAATATGCAAGCACAATAGTTAGTTATAAACATAAGCATATTTTTATAACATGTAAGCACAATAGTTAGTTATATGTAAGCACAATAGTTATTCATATTATGTAAGCACAATAGTTAGTTATAAAGTGTAAGCACAATAGTTAGTTATAAACATAAGCACAATTGTTATAAAATGTCAGCACAATAGTGTTATAATATGAAAGCACAACAGTTAGTTATAACATGTAAGCACAATAGTTCATTAGTTATACAATGTAATCACAATAGTTTGGTTAGGTATAAAATGTAATCACAATAGTTCAGCTTGTTATTGTTACAGATGCGGTTTTAGATGTTAGTTTACCGAGCGGTTTGGTATTACCGCGTCCGCACAGTTACTCCCCGATTAGAACCCTATCCCCCCCGATTCCACTCGAACGTTGGCCGAATCGCGCTACGCTAAATCAATGATGGAAAGGACACAACGGCTGGGATAAATGCAACGACACAAGGGGTACAGTTCTCAAGACCTCCGGAGGAGGATATAATTGGTGATGCAGAAACGGGTAGATTACACGGTAAGAGGTAAAGCACAGAAAAGATGGGCACTTAGACACAGTCTTATCTATCCCCGACAGACCACAGACAAACGGGACAAGACTGACTTACACGGGGATTGATGGCAGGGAAGGACAGGCAGTCGATAGCACAAGGTGCACCTTGGCTCAGGGGCAGAATCAACACGGTCCGGTCCAGAGATGCGGGGAGGTATTGTAGCACTCGGAGGTGGCGTCTTCTCTCTCCAAGCTGAGGGCGCATCTGACGTCACCTCCCTCTTTCTGCGCATGCTCAGCGGGGAGTGACACGCCCTCGGCTCGTTAGCTCCGCCCCAGATGGAATCGGTCCGCCGCTTCTATTGGGTGCGGGGGGTTACCGGGCTCCGCCCTTGACGAGGAGCTGACAGCGAGCCCCTGCGTGGTAACCCCGTCGGAGCACATGTTCAATGGCGGCTAACCAAGCCGGAGTGAGGACGCACACTCCCCGCGCCGCCGCCGCTGTTGTTGTTGTTGTTGTTGTTGTACCATGAGGAAGAGCTGCGGGGAGGTATTGGGAGGTCCTAAACTTTCTAACGGTGCCATACAATCACATTCTGGTGCAACGAAGAGTCAGAATTAATGGAAACGAGTCCTTAACTGACATAGACTAAGAATAACTAGCAAGATGTCCTATAGTTGTCTACGTGAGATGCGGTGGACCTGGATGCGACATTTAATGGGGGAAAAAGGGGGAGGTCGGGTCTACAGAGTGTTGTTTACAGAAAATGGGACTAGGGAATGGGGGATTGGGGATAGTTGGGAAGTATTGGGGAAATAGGGGAATATTTACAAGCGGATATGGATGGAGGCCAATCTCATATCCGCAACATTATAAAATGTAATCACAATAGTTCGGTTAGTCATAAAATTTAATCACAACAGTTTGGTTAGTTATAAAATGTAAGCACAATATTTCGTTAGTCATAAAATGTACTCACAATAGTTCGGTTCGTTATAAAATGTAAGCACAATAGTTCGTTAGTTATCAAATGTTATGCACACACATAATCCCTTAACATGTCTGAACCTTGACTGTCTCCCTTGACATATCACGTGCCTTCCATATTCTCTGGCACCCCGCTCTGCTCACCAAACTCTCCTCCTATGGTATCCATGGAAATGTCCACTCATGGCTTGCGGACTTCCTCTCTGGTCATAGTCAACGTGTGGCCCTGAATGGATTTCTCTCATCTCCCCTTCCTGTTCAGGCTGGAGATCCCTAAGGCAGTGTTCCGGGCCCTGTGCTTTTTCTGGTCTTCATCAATGATCTCTCCGAATCTCTGGAAAATCCTCTCTATCTCTTTGCTGACGACCCCTCTCTTTGCTGCTCCATACCTCATCCCTCAGATTGGCAGTCTGCAGCCTCCTCACTCTGCAGACTTGGACAAAATCACAGACTGGGCAAACAAGTGGAACATGTCTTTCAATCCTGACAAATATAACACTCTTACTATGTCTCTCCGAAAAGACCGTCTGGACAACCCTCCCATCTACTTTCTCAACAATCCTCTCCAAGAAGTTCTGTCACTCAAGATCTTTGGGCTCACAATCTGCCATGATCTTTCTTGGGAAAACCACATTTCCAACCTGGCCTCCAATGCCAGTCGCCGACTGGGCATCCTCCGTCGTGTGAAGTCCTTCCTCGGCACAACTGAGTTCCTCACCACAGACAAGGCTTTCATCCGCAGCTCAATGGAATACTGTTCTCCCCTCTGGGCCGGTGCTCCTGCCTCACACCTAGCTCGTCTTCACGCTGTTGAAACCAAAGCTTTCAGAATCATTGGAATCTCCCGCGATGAAGCTAACTCCGAGGGCCTTTCACTGACTCACCGCAGGCAGGTTGGTGGTCTTTCTGTTTTCTACCGACTCCTCTCCAGCCTTGCACCCCCCCCCCCCCCCCCCCCAGCTCTATCTGTGTTCTGTCCCCCAAATATTCCTTCAGGTCACACAAGATCTGCCAGCAACCCTCTTGTGGTGAAACTGCCAAAAGCTAGGCTCTCTGCTCACCTTCACTCTTTCATTCCTCTTTTCTCCCGCCTCTGGAACAAACTCCCCCACTCTCTTCAATCCCACTCATCCCTCCAGGTCTTCAAAACAGCTGTTCACCACCATCTCTTATCTTCCCCCATCCAGCACCTTGATCTTTTCTACCCCCGTTAATTCACCCCAGATCCACTTCCACCACCAGATCCACCCCAGATCCAGTCGGTATCCACTGAAATACCGACTTCTTTCCTGGAAGTCCTCGCTGTGTCCAAGTGGTTTTCACCTCTCCCACCCCCCCCCCCCCCTTCCCACGCCTCCTCCTCCAAACCCTCCCAACCTCCCTCCCAAAGATCTCCCGATGTCCCTGCTCTCAAATATTGAACTTGTGTGCTTCCCCCTCTCTCCCCATCTTGTCTCCCACTCTCTTTATTTTGTCTTATGTGTCCGTTTGTTTTTTTGTCATTAATGTTAGCTCTCACATGGGACTCGATCTTGGATACAAAAAATAAATAAATATATATATTGATTCACCCTTGGAGAGAACGTTGAATGGTGCCACCTGTCTGTATCTGCCACTGGTCTGCAAACAATATCACAACAAATAATTTATCATCGAAAACGGGAACTGGGTGGGCACATACACAGCAGAACAGCGACATTCTAATGATACAAACCAGCAGTCACAGGCTGCACCGATAACCGAACAACTAAACACAAGACAACACTCAACAACAACCGAATGTCCAAAACCTTCGGTGGTTCTCAACCCTCAAGTGACGTTCCATCACCATTGGTGTTTAACCGAATTTCAAGCTTCGAAATCAATCTTCTCTTCAAGTCTTCAAGACACCTTGAGGAAGGTGCATCGTCCAGCTTGGCATGTCGGACCTCCTTTTTTTCCTCCTCGTTTTTATTCAGGATTTAATATTTTTGTGAATAAAACTTTGAAACTGGAAGTAACGAGGATAATACGCGATGGGGTGAGATAATGATCGAGAGGATTCGATAGAAGTTACGTGGGCGAGAAAAGAGAAGAAGACGTTCGGCGCGAATCAAGCGTGGATCTGGTTTACGGGAAATGCGCGGCGACAGAAACTTTTTACAAAGTGAGTCGTGACCGTGAGTACAGGAAGAGTTGTGGAGATTTCGAGTTTTAAAATCATCATGAGTAGAGGAAGAGTTGTGGAGATTTCTTGTTTTAAAATCATCATGAGTAGAGGAAGAGTTGTGGATATTTCGGGTTTTAAACATCTTCGTGAGGAGAGGAAGAGTTGTGGAGATTTCGGGTTTTAAACATCTTCATGAGTGGAGGAAGAGTTGTGGATATTTGGGGTTTTAAAGATCTTCGTGAGTAGAAGAAGAGTTGTGGATATTTCGAGTTTTAAACATCTTCGTGAGTAGAGGAAGAGTTGTGGAGATTTCGGGTTTTAAACAACTTCGTGCGTAGAAGAAGAGTTGTGGATATTTCGAGTTTTAAACATCTTCGTGAGTAGAGGAAGAGTTGTGGATATTTCGAGTTTTAAAATCATCATGAGTAGAGGAAGAGTTGTGGAGATTTCGGGTTTTAAACAGCTTCGTGAGTAGAGGAAGAGTTGTGGATATTTCGAGTTTTAAAATCATCATGAGTAGAGGAAGAGTTGTGGAGATTTCGGGTTTTAAACAGCTTCGTGAGTAGAGGAAGAGTTGTGGATATTTCGAGTTTTAAAATCATCATGAGTAGAGGAAGAGTTGTGGAGATTTCGGGTTTTAAACATCTTCGTCAGTAGAGGAAGAGTTGTGGGGATTTCGGGTTTTAAACATCTTCGTGAGAGGAGGAAGAGTTGTGGAAATTTCGGGTTTTAAACATCTTCGTGCGTAGAAGAAGAGTTGTGGATATTTCGAGTTTTAAACATCTTCGTGAGTAGAGGAAGAGTTGTGGATATTTCGAGTTTTAAAATCATCATGAGTAGAGGAAGAGTTGTGGAGATTTCGGGTTTTAAACAGCTTCGTGAGTAGAGGAAGAGTTGTGGATATTTCGAGTTTTAAAATCATCATGAGTAGAGGAAGAGTTGTGGAGATTTCGGGTTTTAAACATCTTCGTCAGTAGAGGAAGAGTTGTGGGGATTTCGGGTTTTAAACATCTTCGTGAGAGGAGGAAGAGTTGTGGAAATTTCGGGTTTTAAACATCTTCGTGAGTAGAGGAAGAGTTGTGGAGATTTGGGGTTTTTAACATCTTTGTGTGTAGAGGAAGAGTTGTGGAGATTTGGGGTTTTAAACATCTTCGTGAGTGGAGGAAGAGTTGTGGAAATTTGGGGTTTTAAACATCTTCGTGAGTAGAGGAAGAGTTGTGGAGATTTGGGGTTTTAAACATCTTTGTGAGTAGAGGAAGAGTTGTGGAGATTTGGGGTTTTAAACATCTTTGTGAGTAGAGGAAGAGTTGTGGAGATTTCGGGTTTTAAACATCTTTGTGATGAGAGGAAGACTTGTGCATATTTCGTGTTTTAAACATCTTTGTGAGTAGAGGAAGAGTTGTGGAGATTTGGGGTTTCAAACATCTTTGTGAGGAGAGGAAGAGTTGTGGATATTTCGGGTTTTAAACATCTTCGTGAGTAGAGGAAGAGTTGTGGAGATTTCGAGTTTTACACATCTTCGTGAGTAGAGGAAGAGTTGTGGAGATTTGGGGGTTTTAAACATCTTCGTGAGTACGGGAAGGGTTGTGGAGATTTGGGGTTTTAAACATCTTTGTGAGTGGAGGGAGAGTTGTGGAGATTTGGGGTTTTAAACATCTTCGTGAGTAGAGGAAGAGGTGTGGAGATTTGGGGTTTTAAACATCTTTGTGAGTGGAGGAAGAGTTGTGGAGATTTGGGGTTTTAAACATCTTTGTGAGTGGAGGAAGAGTTGTGTAGATTTGCGGTTTTAAACATCTTTGTGAGTGGAGGAAGAGTTGTGTAGATTTGGGGTTTTAAACATCTTTGTGAGTGGAGGAAGAGTTGTGGAGATTTGGGGTTTTAAACATCTTTGTGAGTAGAGGAAGAGTTGTGGAGATTTGGGGTTTTAAACATCTTTGTGAGTGGAGGAAGAGTTGTGGAGATTTGGGGTTTTAAACATCTTTGTGAGTGGAGGAAGAGTTGTGGAGATTTGGGGTTTTAAACATCCACGTGAGAAGAGGAAGAGTTGTGGAGATTTGGGGTTTTAAACATCTTTGTGAGTAGAGGAAGAGTTGTGGAGATTTGGGGTTTTAAACGTCTTCGTGAGTGGAGGAAGAGTTGTGGAGATTTCAGGTTTTAAACATCTTCGTGAGTCGAGGAAGAGTTGTGGAGATTTGGGGTTTTAAACATCTTTGTGTGTCGAGGAAGAGTTGTGGAGATTTGGGGTTTTAAACATCTTCGTGAGTGGAGGAAGAGTTGTGGAGATTTCAGGTTTTAAACATCTTCGTCAGTAGAGGAAGAGTTGTGGGGATTTCGGGTTTTAAACATCTTCGTGAGAGGAGGAAGAGTTGTGGAAATTTCGGGTTTTAAACATCTTCGTGAGTAGAGGAAGAGTTGTGGAGATTTGGGGTTTTTAACATCTTTGTGTGTAGAGGAAGAGTTGTGGAGATTTGGGGTTTTAAACATCTTCGTGAGTAGAGGAAGAGTTGTGGAAATTTGGGGTTTTAAACATCTTCGTGAGTAGAGGAAGAGTTGTGGAGATTTGGGGTTTTAAACATATTTGTGAGTAGAGGAAGAGTTGTGGAGATTTGGGGTTTGAAACATCTTTGTGATGAGAGGAAGAGTTGTGGATATTTCGGGTTTTAAACATCTTCGTGAGTAGAGGAAGAGTTGTGGAGATTTCGAGTTTTACACATCTTCGTGAGTAGAGGAAGAGTTGTGGAGATTTCGGGTTTTAAACATCTTCGTGAGTAGAGGAAGAGTTGTGGAGATTTCGAGTTTTACACATCTTCCTGAGTAGAGGAAGAGTTGTGGAGATTTGGGGTTTTAAACATCTTTGTGAGTAGGGGAAGGGTTGTGGAGATTTGGGGTTTTAAACATCTTTGTGAGTGGAGGAAGAGTTGTGGAGATTTGGGGTTTTAAACATCTTTGTGAGTAGAGGAAGAGTTGTGTAGATTTGGGGTTTTAAACATCTTTGTGAGTGGAGGAAGAGTTGTGGAGATTTGGGGTATTAAACATCTTTGTGAGTGGAGGAAGAGTTGTGGAGATTTGGGGTTTTAAACATCTTCATGAGTAGAGGAAGAGTTGTGGAGATTTGGGGTTTTAAACATCCACCTGAGAAGAGGAAGAGTTGTGGAGCTTTGGGGTTTTAAACATCTTCGTGAGTAGAGGAAGAGTTGTGGAGATTTGGGGTTTTAAACATCTTCATGAGTAGGGGAAGAGTTGTTGAGATTTGGGGTTTTAAACATCTTCGTGAGTAGAGGAAGAGTTGTGGAGATTTGGGGTTTTAAACATCTTTGTGTGTCGAGGAAGAGTTGTGGAGATTTGGGGTTTTAAACGTCTTCGTGAGTGGAGGAAGAGTTGTGGAGATTTCAGGTTTTAAACATCTTCGTGAGTAGAGGAAGAGTTGTGGAGATTTGGGGTTTTAAACATCTTCGTGAGTAGAGGAAGAGTTGTGGAGATTTGGGGTTTTAAACATCTTTGTGTGTCGAGGAAGAGTTGTGGAGATTTGGGGTTTTAAACGTCTTCGTGAGTGGAGGAAGAGTTGTGGAGATTTCAGGTTTTAAACATCTTCGTGAGTAGAGGAAGAGTTGTGGAGATTTGGTGTTTTAAACATCTTTGTGTGTCGAGGAAGAGTTGCGGAGATTTGGGGTTTTAAACGTCTTTGTGAGTGGAGGAAGAGTTGTGGAGATTTCAGGTTTTAAACATCTTCGTGAGTAGAGGAAGAGTTGTGGAGATTTCAGGTTTTAAACATCTTCGTGAGTAGAGGAAGAGTTGTGGAGATTTGGGGTTTTAAACGTCTTCGTGAGTGGAGGAAGAGTTGTGGAGATTTCAGGTTTTAAACATCTTCGTGAGTAGAGGAAGAGTTGTGGAGATTTCGGGTTTTAAACAGCTTCGTGAGTAGAGGAAGAGTTGTGGATATTTCGAGTTTTAAAATCATCATGAGTAGAGGAAGAGTTGTGGAGATTTCGGGTTTTAAACATCTTCGTCAGTAGAGGAAGAGTTGTGGGGATTTCGGGTTTTAAACATCTTCGTGAGAGGAGGAAGAGTTGTGGAAATTTCGGGTTTTAAACATCTTCGTGAGTAGAGGAAGAGTTGTGGAGATTTGGGGTTTTTAACATCTTTGTGTGTAGAGGAAGAGTTGTGGAGATTTGGGGTTTTAAACATCTTCGTGAGTGGAGGAAGAGTTGTGGAAATTTGGGGTTTTAAACATCTTCGTGAGTAGAGGAAGAGTTGTGGAGATTTGGGGTTTTAAACATCTTTGTGAGTAGAGGAAGAGTTGTGGAGATTTGGGGTTTTAAACATCTTTGTGAGTAGAGGAAGAGTTGTGGAGATTTCGGGTTTTAAACATCTTTGTGATGAGAGGAAGACTTGTGCATATTTCGTGTTTTAAACATCTTTGTGAGTAGAGGAAGAGTTGTGGAGATTTGGGGTTTCAAACATCTTTGTGAGGAGAGGAAGAGTTGTGGATATTTCGGGTTTTAAACATCTTCGTGAGTAGAGGAAGAGTTGTGGAGATTTCGAGTTTTACACATCTTCGTGAGTAGAGGAAGAGTTGTGGAGATTTGGGGGTTTTAAACATCTTCGTGAGTACGGGAAGGGTTGTGGAGATTTGGGGTTTTAAACATCTTTGTGAGTGGAGGGAGAGTTGTGGAGATTTGGGGTTTTAAACATCTTCGTGAGTAGAGGAAGAGGTGTGGAGATTTGGGGTTTTAAACATCTTTGTGAGTGGAGGAAGAGTTGTGGAGATTTGGGGTTTTAAACATCTTTGTGAGTGGAGGAAGAGTTGTGTAGATTTGCGGTTTTAAACATCTTTGTGAGTGGAGGAAGAGTTGTGTAGATTTGGGGTTTTAAACATCTTTGTGAGTGGAGGAAGAGTTGTGGAGATTTGGGGTTTTAAACATCTTTGTGAGTAGAGGAAGAGTTGTGGAGATTTGGGGTTTTAAACATCTTTGTGAGTGGAGGAAGAGTTGTGGAGATTTGGGGTTTTAAACATCTTTGTGAGTGGAGGAAGAGTTGTGGAGATTTGGGGTTTTAAACATCCACGTGAGAAGAGGAAGAGTTGTGGAGATTTGGGGTTTTAAACATCTTTGTGAGTAGAGGAAGAGTTGTGGAGATTTGGGGTTTTAAACGTCTTCGTGAGTGGAGGAAGAGTTGTGGAGATTTCAGGTTTTAAACATCTTCGTGAGTCGAGGAAGAGTTGTGGAGATTTGGGGTTTTAAACATCTTTGTGTGTCGAGGAAGAGTTGTGGAGATTTGGGGTTTTAAACATCTTCGTGAGTGGAGGAAGAGTTGTGGAGATTTCAGGTTTTAAACATCTTCGTCAGTAGAGGAAGAGTTGTGGGGATTTCGGGTTTTAAACATCTTCGTGAGAGGAGGAAGAGTTGTGGAAATTTCGGGTTTTAAACATCTTCGTGAGTAGAGGAAGAGTTGTGGAGATTTGGGGTTTTTAACATCTTTGTGTGTAGAGGAAGAGTTGTGGAGATTTGGGGTTTTAAACATCTTCGTGAGTAGAGGAAGAGTTGTGGAAATTTGGGGTTTTAAACATCTTCGTGAGTAGAGGAAGAGTTGTGGAGATTTGGGGTTTTAAACATATTTGTGAGTAGAGGAAGAGTTGTGGAGATTTGGGGTTTGAAACATCTTTGTGATGAGAGGAAGAGTTGTGGATATTTCGGGTTTTAAACATCTTCGTGAGTAGAGGAAGAGTTGTGGAGATTTCGAGTTTTACACATCTTCGTGAGTAGAGGAAGAGTTGTGGAGATTTCGGGTTTTAAACATCTTCGTGAGTAGAGGAAGAGTTGTGGAGATTTCGAGTTTTACACATCTTCCTGAGTAGAGGAAGAGTTGTGGAGATTTGGGGTTTTAAACATCTTTGTGAGTAGGGGAAGGGTTGTGGAGATTTGGGGTTTTAAACATCTTTGTGAGTGGAGGAAGAGTTGTGGAGATTTGGGGTTTTAAACATCTTTGTGAGTAGAGGAAGAGTTGTGTAGATTTGGGGTTTTAAACATCTTTGTGAGTGGAGGAAGAGTTGTGGAGATTTGGGGTATTAAACATCTTTGTGAGTGGAGGAAGAGTTGTGGAGATTTGGGGTTTTAAACATCTTCATGAGTAGAGGAAGAGTTGTGGAGATTTGGGGTTTTAAACATCCACCTGAGAAGAGGAAGAGTTGTGGAGCTTTGGGGTTTTAAACATCTTCGTGAGTAGAGGAAGAGTTGTGGAGATTTGGGGTTTTAAACATCTTCATGAGTAGGGGAAGAGTTGTTGAGATTTGGGGTTTTAAACATCTTCGTGAGTAGAGGAAGAGTTGTGGAGATTTGGGGTTTTAAACATCTTTGTGTGTCGAGGAAGAGTTGTGGAGATTTGGGGTTTTAAACGTCTTCGTGAGTGGAGGAAGAGTTGTGGAGATTTCAGGTTTTAAACATCTTCGTGAGTAGAGGAAGAGTTGTGGAGATTTGGGGTTTTAAACATCTTCGTGAGTAGAGGAAGAGTTGTGGAGATTTGGGGTTTTAAACATCTTTGTGTGTCGAGGAAGAGTTGTGGAGATTTGGGGTTTTAAACGTCTTCGTGAGTGGAGGAAGAGTTGTGGAGATTTCAGGTTTTAAACATCTTCGTGAGTAGAGGAAGAGTTGTGGAGATTTGGTGTTTTAAACATCTTTGTGTGTCGAGGAAGAGTTGCGGAGATTTGGGGTTTTAAACGTCTTTGTGAGTGGAGGAAGAGTTGTGGAGATTTCAGGTTTTAAACATCTTCGTGAGTAGAGGAAGAGTTGTGGAGATTTCAGGTTTTAAACATCTTCGTGAGTAGAGGAAGAGTTGTGGAGATTTGGGGTTTTAAACATCTTTGTGTGTCGAGGAAGAGTTGTGGAGATTTGGGGTTTTAAACGTCTTCGTGAGTGGAAGAAGAGTTGTGGAGATTTGGGGTTTTAAACGTCTTCGTGAGTGGAGGAAGAGTTGTGGAGATTTCAGGTTTTAAACATCTTCGTGAGTAGAGGAAGAGTTGTGGAGATTTCAGGTTTTAAACATCTTCGTGAGTGGAGGAAGAGTTGTGGAGATTTCAGGTTTTAAACATCTTCGTGAGTAGAGGAAGAGTTGTGGAGATTTGGGGTTTTAAACATCTTCGTGAGTAGAGGAAGAGTTGTGGAGATTTGGGGTTTTAAACATCTTTGTGTGTCGAGGAAGAGTTGTGGAGATTTCAGGTTTTTTAACATCTTCGTGAGTAGCGGAAGAGTTGTGGAGATTTGGGGTTTTAAACATCTTTGTGTGTCGAGGAAGAGTTGTGGAGATTTCAGGTTTTAAACATCTTCGTGAGTAGAGGAAGAGTTGTGGAAATTTCAGGTTTTAAACATCTTCGTGAGTAGAGGAAGAGTTGTGGAGATTTGGGGTTTTAAACGTCTTCGTGAGTGGAGGAAGAGTTGTGGAGATTTGGGGTTTTAAACGTCTTCATGAGTAGAGGAAGAGTTGTGGAGATTTGGGGTTTTAAACATCTTCGTGAGGAGCATTGAAGCTCATGGTATAGGCGGTTGGGTGTTGAGGTCCATATCGTGTTCGGATCGATTTATTGTGGTGTTTTTTCCAGGTCCAAACAAATCACAGAATGGTCAAACACTTGAAATATTTCCTTCAATCCTGACAAATCTTTCTCTCTCTCTATCTGAAAGTACCGTCTGGCAACCTCTTCCTCACATTTTGAATTTTGGGATTTGGCGATTCTTCTTGCCCTTTCCTGTGTGAATACGCTCATTTAATTCCCAAAGTAACTTCACTTTCCTCGTGTTCAAACTATCTAATGATACAAATGCTCTTCCTTTAAACCTTTCATACAGGTGAGTCAGTCCTACTTCCCAGTGTGATGAACATGAACTGAATTCCCACGGACATGTTCCAGAGGAATATTGTTGTTCCATCCGATTTTCTTTAAAGTGGTTTCTTATTTATTACCTGAAAGTTAATGATGTACGGAAACTGTCCGCATATCAGCACACCTGTGGCATGGATTACATCTGAGCCCAAATACTCCTCCATACACATCCCCTGTGCTTGTGTTTGAGGCCTTCTCACCATTGAATGTCTTCATCCGAAAATTGCTGAACAGGCCCAGATTTTACATAAATATCTGAACTTTTGAATGTTTTATATGTGGCTAAATCAACATTCACATCAACATGTAATACAATTGCAGTATTGACTTAAGACATGCACTTTTTTCTGGGGGGTGGGGACGGGAGGGGGGGGGGGGTGGGAATTCCAGGGTGTGCGTTCGTGTGTGGTGAAAGTGAAAGTTTAAAGTGCTGTAACTGATTGAAGCAGAAGATAAGGCCTCAAATATGGAGGTTCTTCACATATTGGCACTTTGTCAGATCAAGGTACTCAGAGTGCACTAAACATCAGGAAGAGTGGTATGTTTCCCTCCTCTCTGAAGGTTCACCCACCATGAACGCTCAAGTTGGCTGTGAGAAGGATTCCTGTCATGTGCAGCCGGAATCCGAACAGCAGACTGTGCTCGTGTGTGGAATGAAGGTTGAGGAGCTGGAAGGATTTCCCGAGATTCTGCAGATAAAAATCGAGGATGTGAATTCCTTTGGTCTGGAGGAGGAGGAGGAGCAAAGCGACCAGCCGAATGGTGAGTCGTGTGATTGACATCACTTCTGATAAGATCTGTGTTTGTTTAGTGTGCTTTTTTTTTTGTATACTTGATGGAGGCTCCTGAAAGACCTGGAGCAGAAGGGAAGGGGATAAAATGGAAAGAGGAAACAACAGCAGAGTATAAGTGAGAGTGAGATGAGGGGGAAGGGACATGGACACATGGGGGTGACAACCTCCACAGATGTTGAAGGAAACACAGGAAGAAGAGGAACGGGAAAGCGTGGACGATGAAACCAATCGCGAACAAACGAAAAGAGGTGAGGTGAGATAAAGAGTGAGGTGAAAAGAGGTGATTTGCGAATAGCGGGGCATTGTTTCATGATTACATTTTACAAGTTTAAAATGTTTTCAACGGCAAATACACATGATTACAGTTTCACAAAAAATGCTTCCAAAAAAAAAAATAACCACAACAGGAGATACCTTTCCAATTTGTTGAAGGAATGCGCTTGTAGTTTTTAAAAAGTGCTTAACCAGCTTCACCATACCGCACCGTGAAAGTAAAAAGAAAACACAACACCATCATGTACCATCAAAAAAATTTCTTTTATAAACACACACAACTTTAAAACGATGATGATGATTACGATGATTACGATGATGGTGATGAATTTAAATCGCATGAATTCCTTGAACTCTGAGGATGACTCAAATGATAGTCCTGCAATGTTGCGCACTGAGGGAAGAGGCAGGAGAGGTAGAACAGGTGGGAGAGGGAGCAGTTGAGGGTGTTGGTGAGGATGCTGGTGAGGGCACTGAAAGCGTGGAAGGAGAGGGTGCTTGTGTTGAGGTGGAGGGAGCACAGTGAAAGAAATGGGTCATGGAGAGCTGCCTGGCAGATTGCCGCAGGTTCCGATGCAGCTCTTTGTAGGGGAGAAGCAAATCATCCAAGGTCCTCTTGAACTTGAGGAACTTCTCCATGACTGGGTCAGCATCTTCCAACTTGTCGACAAGCACCCGCATGCCATGCAGCAACTCGCCCAGGAACTGGACTGAGAGGTTAGACCTCGGCACTTCTTCCTCATCACTGCCTGCCTCCTCTTCGGAAACCGTTATCATGGCCGCCAACTCCTCCATGGTGAGGTTGTCGCCATGTGAGGCAATGAGGTCCTCCAACTCCTCAGGCTGCATGTCAACAAAGCCTTCCCCTCCCACCTGACATGCCAACCCAACAATCATGTCCCTGTCCTCTGTATTATCAGGAAAGCCAGTGAAGTTTTTGACTGTGGCCACAGGTTGTGCCAGCACAGGTTGATGGTTGAGGCTCTCACCTCATCCAGCGACTCCTTGATGGCGCCGATGCAGTGGGCCATGTTGAAATCCTTCCAACACTGCCCAACGGTGAGCCCTGGATCCCAAAAAAACCCCAAAACTCCATCGCATCCAAAATGCGGCGAAAGGTGCGACGGGTGTAATATGTTTTAAACGTTGAAATCACACCTTGGTCGAGAGGCTGGCTGAAGAGGGTGGTGTGGGGCGGCAGGAAGATCACCTCAACATTTGGGTGAGCCACGTCCAGGTCCACTGGGTGGCCAGGAGTGTTGTCCACAAGGAAGAGAACCTTGAATGCAAGGTTTTTGTCCACCATGTACCTCTCCACCTGAGGGACCAGTCCAGGAAGGTTGCTGCCGGCACCCCGGCTTTCCTGTTGGCCCTCCAAAACACGGGCAGAGTTTGCTTGGTCTTGCCCTTGAGAGCACGTGGGTTCAGGGAACGGTCTAACATCATGGGTTTCAGCATGAAGTCCCCTTTTGCATTTGCACAGAGGAGAAGACATACCTGGTCCTTGGCAGGCTTGAATCCCGATGCTGTCTCCTCGCACTTCGAGATGAAAGTTATCGTGGGCATCTTTTTCCAGAAGAGGCCAGTCTCGTCAGCATTGAACACCTGCTCTGGGAGGTATCCCTTCTCTTGGAGTTGAGCCTGGAACGCTTTTGCCGCCTCGTATACGCGGAACCGCGGATTCCGTGCACGGTGGATTTCCGCGGATTCCACGCACGGCAGATTTCCACGCATAGCGGAACTTTGGGGTACAGCGGAACCGCGAATACACAGATTCCGCGGAGAGCAGGGTCCGACTGTATTTGGAATGTTACATCGTCTATAAAGTATGCACAGTGCTGTACCATTACAATGTGAGTACGTCTTTCAAGATTGGACTGCAACATTTATAAACTGGAGAGCATGCCTCAGCCAGGGTGAACAGTTTACGTTTTGTATCCCTCTGATAGGTTAGATTTGGATCCGACCTGAACCAAAATGGAATCCTCTTGTTCTTGTTGCCTAAACAACTCATCCACCAAGTTTTTAGCTCACATGGAGCGAGGTTCAGGGAAGCTTATGCGATGGTGCGTCATCTGTCCGTCCGTCCATCCGTAAATACTTGAAACTTCCTCTCCGAAACCACTGAAGGGATTGTGACCAAACTTGGCACAAATGATATTTGTTATGTTGTGACTAAAGTTTGTTCACGGCATTTAAAAAAATCGGGGTCTAAGGGGATTTACCAGGCTCAAAGTGGATCCAGGTTTAATCCCCCCCAATATAGGAATTTGCTTTTTCCTCTGAAACTACACACACTATTTCGAAGAAACTAGACCACAACCTTCATCACCCTTGACCTACAGAAGTTTGTTCACGGTACTAAGAAAATTGAAGTCTAATGCTTCAGTCACATTTGGCTCGGTGGCCGTAGGGTCTAAAAAATCTACGGCCACTAGCAATTATAGGGCGGCCGCAGTATTTCCACGGTCACACAATGTAGCAGTCACATATGTTTTTATTTTTCGGGTAGCCGCACGGGGTATTTAGAAATTGTGGAGACCGAAAACGTGGGGGTGCCGTACGGTCTTTGATTTGATGTCGCACGGTGACCTTAGGGCGTCCCTGCGGCGGCCATATAATTTTCAAGGCAGACGCAAGGTAGCCTCAAGGTGCCCGCAAGGCGACCGCAGGGGGGCCCTAAGGCGAACGTGCGGCCAGACGGACAGTAACGAGTGGGTATATATACCAGTTCTTTTTCATATGTATATCGTCATGGCTACGGCTTGTCGAATTGCTACGGCCACCCTAGAAATGAAAAAAGTTATAACTCCGCGCTATAATTCCACGGCGACCCCTACGGCCTGTAAAAGATAGCCATACGCCCTAGGGCCACCCTGCGGCCACCTCAGAAACTCTGCGGCCGCCACACGTTTCTGTCAATTTATGGGGGGTATGGCCGCCGTATCCTAGCCGTAGAGCAAATGTGACTGAGGAGTAAGGGAGTCTACGTGGGGGGGGGGGGGGGGGAGGGTGGGGGGTGAGGGAGGGTAAGTGGGTCCACATTTGACCCCCCAAAATAGGTATTTGCTTTCTTCTCAAAAAACTACACACGTAATTTCGATGAAACTTCACCACAACCTTAGTCACCCATGATGTTCGTTCCAATGTTTGTTCAAGGCATTAGAAACATAGGGGCAATACCCCTGGCGCTCACCTGGTAGAATAAACAGCATATTGCACTGACCAAGGGTATTTTAAACCAATTTTAATGGTTGCTCGAAGACAGGGCAGAATGTAGAATCAAACTAACATAACCATAAGACTTTAAACAAAGCAAAGAAAAAAATATCTATTTTGGGGGGCCCTTATGTTTTCATAAGTCATCCACAACCTTTTGAAATAACATCCTCTATATCGTTTTTGGCCCTATCACTCAATGGGAAAGAATCACTTCAGAAATTTAAAAACTCGGATTTGAATCTTCACCAAAATTAAATCGATTCTGGCTCAGTTAGCACTTTCTCCAATGGAACAACAACTAAATAAATTTTTCTTACCAAACAATTTCATGATTTGGGAGCAAAGAGCATCTTGGAGATAAATTATCTTGGAGATTAAAAGCCAATTGATATCTCTCACCTGTCACAGGAGGAACCAACCAATCAGCTCTTGCCTCATCAATCATCCCCAGTTGTGACTATCACGAGATATTTAGTCCACACAAGGCCCTTCTCGTCAAAGAAGGCTGAATAAAGTAACCAAGAAAAGCTATGCAACATGAGGCCTTTGCCATTTAAAGCGCTACCCGCATTCTTGCACAGCGGCAGGCATTTCTAAGTAGCACAAGTAGGAAAACCCCACCACGCCAAGCTCACATCCGCCACTGTTCATCACTTATTGGCGAATCGTCAGCGATAGCTTAAACGGAACACTGTTCTGTGGAGGAACTCGGGTCCTTCAATGTTAATTTAGTGTGCAACACTTGCACCTTGGTTTGCTGCATTGTTAACACTAGCAGAGTACCCGCCCTACAAGCGACCATATGGGCGTTCTTGTTCCAAGCGGACAACACATTTTCTGCCATCTCTTATTGGAGGATATTTTCTGCTGATGCAACTGATTTGACTTGGATTTCTTCATTATTTTCTTTGGTAATATTGCTGGGTCTCTGTTCAACTTAGGTGGCCTTAGTTTTTGAGGCATCTCAATTTTCCAGAAAAAACAAAGATCAACCGTCACCCGAGCTAACAATACCCACGACCAAACCACACTCACGTCTTCCCCCCTCTCCCCCCTTCCACCATCTCCTCAAAATCCCTCTTCAACCATCACCCGCACTAACAATACCCATGACAACCCCACACCTCCCCCCCACCCCCACCCTCCCCTCCATCATCTCCTCAAAATCACCCTTCAACCGTCACCCGAGCTAGCAATGCCCAAGACAACCCCACACCCCCCCCCCCCAACCTCCCTTCAAAATCCCCCTTCAACCGTCACCCTAGCTAACTATACCCACGACAACCCCACACCTCCCCCGCCAACCTCCTCTCCACCATCCCTTCACAAACTCCCATCAACCGTCACCCTAACTAACAATACCCACGACAACCCCACACCTCCCCTGCCAACCTCCCCTCCATCATCTCCTCAAAATCCCCCTTCATCCGTCACCCTAGCTAACAATACCCACGACAACCCCACAACACTCTCTTTCCTCTCCTCCACCATCCTCTCACAATCCCCTATCAACCATCACCCTAGCTAACAATACTTACGACCATCCCACACCATCTCTCTGTTAAACTTTGGTGGCCTTGGTTTTTGAGGCATCCCAATTTTCCCAAAAAAACAAACAAACCATCAACCATCACCTTAGCGAACAGCACCCACGACCAACCTACACTCTCCCCCCCCCCCCCCCCCCCACCCATCCCCATCCCCACCCCCTGCCCCTCCACCATGCCCTCACAATCCCCCTACAACCGTCACCCGAGCCAACGATACTCAAGACCACCCCTCACCACCACTACACAATCCCACATCAACTATCTCCGTAACTAACAATACTCACGACCACCCCACACCATCCCCCAACAACGATCACCCAAGCTAAGAATACCCACGACCAACCCCCACACCCCGCCCCCTCCAACATCCCCAATCATTATCGGAATGCACTTTCTCTATGTACTGTCGCCAGCAGGTTCCCAGTTGGTTCACAATGTGATGTCACTGGCAAACTCGAAAATCGACACTCTTGGGATTTTTTCTGCACTTTGTGATTCAAAAATAAAATAAAATCCCCTTCAAATTAGACTGTGATTGATTGCGTCAGTGGTTTTCAGAAGAAATAAAAATTGGGTTCCCCTTGTAGGGTCTTTTGGGTCTTCGGTCTTTACCGTCTGTTGGGTGTTTTTGGTCTTCAGGGTGTTTTTGGTCTTTTGTGTCTTTTCAGTCTTCAGGGTCTTTTTGGTCTTGTGGGTATTTTGGTCTTCAGGGTCTTTAAGGGTATTTGTGCTATTTTAGGTCTACTGGGTATTTTTGGTGTTCGGGGTCTTTGGGGTCTTCAGGATATTTTGGGTCTTCGGGGTCTTTTGGGTCTTCGGTGTGTTTTGGGTCTTCGGTGTGTTTTGGATCGTAGAGCAGCAACGAAGGTTGGAAAGGGTGGAAATGCGAATGGTCCGATGGATGTGCGGAGTATCGTTGAGAGAGAGGAAGACAAATGATGAATTGTGAAAAATGATGGGAATAGAGCCTGTGATTGATGTTGTGAAGAGGAACAGGTTGAGATGGTTTGGTCATGTGTTGAGGAAGGATGAAAGTGACTGGTTGAGAAGAGTGATGGAAATGAATGTAGAAGGAAGTAGAGGACGGGGAAGACCGAGAAAGACTTGGCTAAAGATGGTGGAAGAAGAAATGCGGGCAAGGGGGTTAACAAGGAGAGATGCAGAAAATAGGGCAAGATGGAGAAGATTGTCATGGGGACTGCAAGGCTAACCCCCGCTCTCGCAGGGAAAATGGCCTAAAAATGCATGTTGTTGTTGTTGGTGTGTTTTGGGTCTTCGGGGCCATTTGGGTCTTCAGGGTATTTTTGAGCCTCAGGTCCTTCAATGGTATTTTGGGTCTTTGGGGTGTTTTGGGTCTTTGGGGTGTTTTGGGTCTTTGGGGTGTTTTGGGTCTTTGGGGTGTTTTGGGTCTTTGGGGTGTTTTGGGTCTTTGGGGTGTTTTGGGTCTTTGGGGTGTTTTGGGTCTTTGGGGTGTTTTGGGTCTTTGGGGCGTTTTGGGTCTTTTTGGGGCGTTTTGGGTCTTTGGGGTGTTTTGGGTCTTTGGGGTGTTTTGGGTCTTTGGGGTGTTTTGGGTCTTTGGGGTGTTTTGGGTCTTTGGGGTGTTTTGGGTCTTTGGGGTGTTTTGGGTCTTTGGGGTGTTTTGGGTCTTTGGGGTGTTTTGGGTCTTTGGGGTGTTTTGGGTCTTTGGGGTGTTTTGGGTCTTTGGGGTGTTTTGGGTCTTTGGGGTGTTTTGGGTCTTTGGGGTGTTTTGGGTCTTTGGGGTGTTTTGGGTCTTTGGGGTGTTTTGGGTCTTTGGGGTGTTTTGGGTCTTTGGGGTGTTTTGGGTCTTTGGGGTGTTTTGGGTCTTTGGGGTGTTTTGGGTCTTTGGGGTGTTTTGGGTCTTTGGGGTGTTTTGGGTCTTTGGGGTGTTTTGGGTCTTTGGGGTGTTTTGGGTCTTTGGGGTGTTTTGGGTCTTTGGGGTGTTTTGGGTCTTTGGGGTGTTTTGGGTCTTTGGGGTGTTTTGGGTCTTTGGGGTGTTTTGGGTCTTTGGGGTGTTTTGGGTCTTTGGGGTGTTTTGGGTCTTTGGGGTGTTTTGGGTCTTTGGGGTGTTTTGGGTCTTTGGGGTGTTTTGGGTCTTTGGGGTGTTTTGGGTCTTTGGGGTGTTTTGGGTCTTTGGGGTGTTTTGGGTCTTTGGGGTGTTTTGGGTCTTTGGGGTGTTTTGGGTCTTTGGGGTGTTTTGGGTCTTTGGGGTGTTTTGGGTCTTTGGGGTGTTTTGGGTCTTTGGGGTGTTTTGGGTCTTTGGGGTGTTTTGGGTCTTTGGGGTGTTTTGGGTCTTTGGGGTGTTTTGGGTCTTTGGGGTGTTTTGGGTCTTTGGGGTGTTTTGGGTCTTTGGGGTGTTTTGGGTCTTTTGGGTCTTTGGGGTGTTTTGGGTCTTTAGGGTGTTTTGGGTCTTCGGGGTTTTGGGGAAATTAAAGGGCCGTCAAAGGTCTGAGGGGTCTCAGCTGTCAAAACGTAATTAAGAGGGTTAATTGAGAGGGTGTTCATGTCATTTGAAGAAGAAGATGACGTTTTCGTCACATACAAACATACATACCGACATTACCATATACGTTTGCCCTATTATAATAAGATTCATTCGTGGGATGGTGCACACATTGATAAATTCAGTGCATGCGATAAACCTGGATGGCAGTTTACACGTGTGTCGCGATTTGAACTCAGACAAGGTAGCTCAAAGACGTGTGTGCTTAACTCCAAGGTATCTTGCCAGTCCAGTCCTTCAGTGCAATTCATCATCAATGTGATTTTTCCAAACCGCTCCTGAGCTTTTCTCCACTTTCTCACTCTTTTGATCCTTTCCACTCCCCTTATCATGTGGTCACATGTCATGACTTTGGCCCATTCATTCCATTCTCTGCATTTGTCAATCTGTTAACCTGCCACACTCTGCCATTTTGTTTTCCTTGAGGATTCTTTCGAGACAAAAAAAAAATTAACCAGTCACATGATCATGAGAGAGTATGGATGGACTGAAGGAGAAGATGAACAAGTGGAAGGAATGTATCGAGGCAACAGGTCTGAAGGTGAATATCAGAAAAACGAAGGTGATGGCAAGTGGTAAAGCATGTGGTGAGGTGGAAAGAATTGGGAAGTGGCCATGTGCTGTGTGCAGGAAGGGTGTCGGAGTGAACTCAATTCAATGTACAATGTGCGCTGAGTGGGTTCATCAAAAATGTAGTGGTCTGAGAGGGTCATTAACCAGTGTGGCAGCTGCATTCAAATGTAAGGTGTGCACAGAGGGAAGTGCAGATGGAGGAAATGTTGAGTTGGATCTTGGTTAAGGTGTGAAGCTGGAAGGTGTGAAGACATTTTGCTATCTTGGAGACATGCTGAATGGAGAAGGTGGATCAGACTCGGCAACGGTTGCTGGTGTGAGATGTGCAATGTGCATGGCAGAAGTTTTGGGAACTGAGTGGCGTGCTGACGAGGAGGGGAGTGTCGTTGAAGCTGAAGGGAAAGGTGTATGCTGCATGTGTGAGAAGTGTTATGATTTATGGGAGCGAGACATGGGTAATGAACGTAGAGCAGCAACGAAGGCTGGAAAGGGTGGAAATGCGAATGGTTCGGTGGATGTGCGGAGTATCGTTGAGAGAGAGGAAGACAAATGATGAATTGCGAAAGATGATGGGAAAAGAGCCTGTGATGGATGCTGTGAAGAGAAACGGGTTGAGATGGTTTGGTCACGTGTTGAGGAAGGATGAAAGTGACTGGTTGAGAAGAGTGATGGAAATGAACGTCGAGGGAAGTCAAGGACGGGGAAGACCGAGAAAGACTTGGCTAAAGATGGTCGAATAAGAAATGCGGGCAAGAGGGTTAACAAGGGGAGATGCAGAAAATAGGGTAAATGGAGAAGATTGTCATGGGGCCCGCAAGGCTAACCCCCGCTCTCGCAGGGAAAATGACCTTAAAATGCCTGTTGTTGTATGTTGGATCGCAATTGTTTGTAATTTGAGAATAAACGCAGTTTGGTGGAGAAAACCCTCTCTGTTTTGCCTTATCTACATTTTTCTTACCTTCTCTATTTTGTTGGTTGTGATTTTCGGTAGTGGTGAAATTCCACTTAAGATGTGGTCGGGTCGGAAGCATCTCATAACATCGAGGCAGTTTATGCAGAACGTAATTCTTTGATATCGTTATGTTTTCACATGACGCCATTCCTGAGGGAAATGTTTTATTTTCTCTCTTCAAGGGAGATTTTAATGTTTTGATGGAGGTTTTATTAATTTTTTTTAATTTCAAATGATTCTCATGCAATATTTATTTATCTATTTTAAGAGTATGACAACAGCTCTGCATGTAACACAAGACGGCCTGCATTTAATAAAAGTTAACTTTTCCAGATTTATTTGTGGAAGTGAAAGCTGAGCACGACATTGATGTTCACCTGGATCGACCCAAACCCAACAATGGTGAAGCTTCTTTCCTCAAGAACCATCCGCATGAAGGTTTCTGTCAATGTTTACACATTTTGATTCGAACAGTTTGATGATGAACTCTGTTGTTAAGAAAAAAAACCACTATGTTATGATTTAATTGCTTTAAGAAATAACCACGATGGTAAATCAATTTCTCAAACATCAATTATCACCTTTACCATTATATACAGTCAAGTGAAAAAGTAAGTACACCCCATGTAAAGTTTTGACTTTTTCAACATATTTCAACATACAGCGATTTGATCTTCATTTCAACTATATTGATAGATAAAGGTGATATAATATAACAAATATCATGAAACATTTACATTTTGTACTCCATTGTATAATTTAAATAAACATAAATGCAAATTTCGCATGTGGAAAAAGTAAGTGCACCCTTGGCTCTAATAGGTGGTATTGCCCCCTTTGGCAGAAACAACCTCAAGTAGGCGTTTCTAAAACTGTCTACCAGTCTCTGACATCGACTGGGAGAAATTTTTGCCCACTCCTCCATGCAGAATTCTTTCAGCTGTGTGATGTTTGAGGGGTTTCTTGCATGCACAGCTCGTTTCAAATCCCCCACAACATCTCGATGGGATTTAGATCCGGGCTTTGCCTTGGCCATTCCAGAACCCCCCATTTCTTTCTTTTCAGCCATTCCTTGTAGTGTAGCAGCATAGCAAACCTGTTGTGCATTTTGTGATACAAGCACCAAATTTGGCACAAATGTACATTAATATGTTGCGAACATTTTCAGATATTGGGCCACTTGAAATTCCGTAATTTTTTTTTTCAAATTTCGTAATTTCAAATTTTTCGGGTGACACCGTCACAATTTCGGTCTTCGAGGCCGGCCGATATAGTGGGGCGGCTTAGCCCAAATATTCAAAAGAATTGTGCATTTTGTGATACAAGCACCAAATTTGGCACAAATGTACATTAATATGTTGCGAACATTGTGTGGTCAGCAATGAAGACGAGAGTCTGAATTACATGTATGCAAAAGACCTTGTGAACCAGTGAAGCAAATACACGGGTAAGCATGAATTAAATCTAGGGCATGATATAATTTCCATGATGTTTACCTCTACACTCAATGGTGGAAGGAGGTAATGTTTTGATCCCAGCTTGTCTGTATGTCTGTTTGTCTGTTAGTCCACAAAATTCCAGACAAAGCTTGTAGTAGTGGTAGTTGTAGTGGTAGTGGTGATAACAGAAATTGTTATATAGAACTGAACTTATATTATTATTATATGCAGAAAATAACTTCATTTCTATATGCCCTGCAGTGGACAGGTTAATTGGTTTATGCACTGAAGGGGTCACCCTGGTGTGCACTGCTGTGTTCTGCCTCACTGAGTTGTTCAGGTATGATGTACTCAGCACAAGCTTCCGGTCGGCCCGGAGGTGGGGGTGCGGGGCCTGTCACGGAACGTCAAAACAAACGGCCTGCCGGGGCCGCCCAAAAGTCGGGCGTGAGGGGCGCGTCCACTAATGGAACGCCTCTCGCTTCCCAGATCGAGGGCCACGTGGTCAGGAGAACCTCGTCCCTTCCGGTCACACTTTGCCTATCGGCCGGCCTCGAAGACCGAAATTGTGACGGTGTCACCCGAAAAATTTGAAATTACGAAATTAGAAAAAATTTGAAAAAAAAAATTACGGAATTTCAAGTGGCCCAATATCTGAAAATGTTCACAACATATTAATGTACATTTGTGCCAAATTTGGTGCTTGTTTCACAAAATGCACAATTCTTTTGAATATTTGGGCTAAGCCGCCCCACTATTGGTGGATTTACTGGTATGTTTAGGGTCATTGTCATGTTGCAAGGTCCACCTTCGGTTGAGCTTCAACTTTCCGACAGATGGCCTCACATTATCCTCAAGCACCCTCTGGTACAATGAAGAATTCATAGTGGACTATATGATGGTAAGCTGCCCAGGCCCTGATGCAGCAAAGCTGCCCCAAACCATAATATTTCCACCACCATGCTTTACAGTTGGTATCAGGTTCTTGTGGTCAAATGCTGTCTTTGGTTTTCGCCAAACATGTCTTCTGGTACTGTGGCCAAATAGCTCTACCTTTGACTCATCTGTCCAGAGCACATTGTTCCAGAAGTGCTGGTCTTTGCCTCGGTGTTCATTGGCAAACTTTAGTCTTGCCCTGATGTTCTTTCTGGACAGCAAAGGTTTCCTTCTGGCACACCTCCCATGTAGATCAAATTTGTGCAGCCTCTTTCTAATGGTAGACTCATGTACTTTGACATCAACAGTGGCAAGAGCTACCTGTAGGTCCCATAATGACATTCTGGGGTTCTTAGAGACTTCTTTCGTCATCTTGCGGTCTGCTCTCGGGCTGAACTTGCTGGGGCGGCCTGGCCTGAACAAGTTGGCAGTTGTTTGGAATCTTCTCCACTTGTAGTTGATCTTCCGGACAGTCGAATGATTGATTTCAAATTGTTTGGAGATCTTTTAAAATCCCTTCCCAGACTCGTAGGCATCTATAACCTTCTTTCTGAAGGCCTCAGAGAGCTCTTTTGATCTAGGCATGGTGACGCCGCACACTTCAACAACAAAGAACAAACCAAACGAAATGTCTGAGGTTTAAATAAGACAGGTTCCTCCAAGATCCTCTCTAACGATGTTCTAATCATTTGCACCTGAGCTGGTGCACCTGATTCTAATTTTAGGTATTTGAAGTAGTGACAAATGTCAGGGTGTACTTACTTATTCCACATGCGAAATTTGTATTTATGTTTATTTAAATTATACAATGGACTACAAAATCAAAATGTTTCATGATATTTGTTATATTATATCACCTTTATCTATCAATATTGTTGAAATGAAGATCAAATAGCTGTATGTTGAAATATGTTGAAAAAGTCAAAACTTTACATGGGGTGTACTTACTTTTTCACGTGACTGTAAAATATTTTAACCAACAATAATATACTCTGTCGTATTCTCTTACCTCAATATGTACTATCGTCAATTCTGATTTAAATTAGACACTTTTTATTTGCCCCCCGTTGAACTTTGTCCAAAACGGGGGTTTATGGATTGGGTCTCTCCCGTCCGTCCACAACCATATCTCGGAGATGTATGTACCAATTTTCTTCATACTTGGCACAAAGACAACACATGATGGTGTTCATATGCATGATGGGAATGTTTTATTTTCTCTCTTGAAGGAAGATTTGGATGTTTTGATGGAGATTTTGGTGATTTTAATTATTTATTTATTTTAATTATCTTGACGCAATACAAATATTTTTTATTTTAATTTGAATATTTGATGCACTATTGAATATTTTAATGCAATATTTATTTATCTATTTTAAGAGTATGAAAATTTTATTTTCTCTCTCATCACAAGATGCCTGCATTTAATAAAAGTTACTTTTTGCAGATTTATTTGTGAAAGTGGAAGTGAAAGCTGAGCACGACATTGATGTTCACCTGGTTCGACCCGAACCCAATAATGCTGAAGCTTCTTTCCTCAACAACCATCCTCATGAAGGTTTCTGTCAATGTCGATACATTTTGATTCAAACAGTTTGATAATGACCTCTGGTGTTTAGAAAAAAACACTAAGTTATGATTTAATTGCTTTAAGAAATAACCACGATGGTAGATCAATTTCTCAAACATCAATTATCACCTTTGCCATTATATAAAATATTTTAACCATCAATAAATATACCCTGTCGCATTCTCTTACCTCAATATGTACTATCGTCAATTCTGATTTAAATTAGACACTTTTTATTTGCCCCCCAAAAGACTTTGTCCAAAACGGGGGTTTATGGATTGGGTCTCGTCCGTCCTTCTGCAACCATATCCCGGAGTTGTATGTACCAATTTTCTTCATACTTGGCACAAAGACAACACATGATGGTGTTCATATGCATGATTGGAATGTTTTGTTTTCTCTCTTGAAGGAAGATTTGGATGTTTTGATGGAGGTTTTGATGATTTTAATTTTTTTGTTTTTCATTATTTTGACGCAATGCAAATATTTTTTATTTTAATTTGAATATTTCATGCACTATTGAATATTTTAATGCAACATTTATTTATCTGTTTTCAGAGTATGAAAACAGCTCTGCATGTGACACAAGACGCCCTGCATTTAATAAAAGTTACTTTTTGCAGATTTATTTGTGAAAGTGGAAGTGAAAACTGAGCACAACATTGATGTTCACCTGGTTCGACCTGAACCAAATGATGCCAAAGCTTCTTTCCTCAAGAACCATCCTCATGAAGGTTTCTGTCAATGCTTACACATTTTGATTCACACAGTTTGATGATGAACTCTGTTAAGAAAAAAACACTATGTGATGATTTAATTGCTTTAAGAAATAACCACATGGTAAATCAATTTCTCAAACATCAACTATCATCTTCATTGTATAAAATATTTTAACCAACGATAATATACCTTGTTGTATCCTATTATCCTCATCGTATTCTCTTACCTCAATTTGTACAATCATCAATTCTGATTTTAATTTGATACTTGTTATTATAGACCCCAATGGACTTTGTCCAAAACTGGGGTTTATGGATTGGGTCTTGTCTGTTCGTCCGCAACCATATCTCGGAGATTTATGGACCGATTTTGTTCATACTTGGCACAAAGACAACACATGATGGTGTTCATATGCACATCGTTGTGTTTCGCGTTGCAATCAAAGATTGCCGACTAGTGGCCATTTTCGGTGTAAAAAAAAACAAAACGATATTGAACACATCCTCAACCATTTCTCCGACACGCATTTATTGATGATGTTCAAACTTGGCAGACAGGTTATGAATGATTGCCAACATATGCACGTCAATTTTTTTTCTCGATGTGATCCAAGAAGGCCGATTGGTGGCCATTTTGTCCCCAACCATTTCTCGACATGCATGGACTAATTTTGTTCAAACCTGCCACAAAGACAATGCATGAGAGTATACATATGCAGAAGATTTTGTTTTGTAATCCAACCAAAGATGGTTGACTGACAGCCTTTAACTCCGTATGGCAAAATTACTAAAACCAAGGGGGCTGTGACATTTTATGTCTTTTTCTTCTTGTTGATTCATTTTACATGTTTATATATGATCTTGGCTCATGGAAAGTGAGGTGACAGAGTAAAAAAAGGCAACAAATTAATCGTCGGGCAGTGAGGTCACAGTTGGACAGAAGCAAGGAAGGAGGAACAGCAAGAGGAGAGAGAATTGGAGGAAACTGTCAACTGATAATAACAGTGTTTTGTTGGGTTGTGGTTCATGTGTCCAGATAATATTTTAGGTGGGGAAGTGGATGGCATGAGATATTGGTAAACTTTGCAGCCTTGGTGGAAAGAGTGCAATTCAGCTATATTTGGCCTCGTGTGATCACTTTTTGGAAACACACACACACACACACACAGTAACCTCATCACCAAACAAGGACATGGATACACCCTTACAACCAACAGAAGAACGTCCAAAGAAATAGAGAAAAGTGACGCGTCTACTGTAAATTAATGATTTAATCCTCTTCACAGCAAATAATGGAATATTGACAGGACAACTAAAAATAGTAAAACGGTTTTCCAAGGACATTCAAATGGAATTTGGACTCTATAAGTGTGCCAAGTGCACATTTGTGCAAGGTAAACCAACAAAAACAGACATAAAAATGGACCTTGACACAACAATACAGAAGGTAGAAAACGAAGCATCATACAAATACCTCAGAGTACTAGAGGTCCACCAAGTACGTCAAACAAGTGCACAAAAGTTTCTGAATAATCCTCTCCAAGAAGTTCTGTCACTCAAGTTTTTGGGTCTCACTATTTGCCATGATCTTTCCTGGGAAAACTACATTTCAAATCTGGCCTCCAAAGCCAGTCGCCGACTGGGCATCCTCCGTCATGCGAAGTCCTTCCTTGGCACACCTGAGCTCCTCACCACATACAAGGCTTTCATCCGCAGCTCTATGGAATACTGCTCTCCCCTCTGGTCTGGTGCTCCTGCCTCACACCTAGCTCGTCTTCATGCTGTTGAAACCAAAGCGTTCAGAATCATTGGAATCTCCCGCGATGAAGCTAACTCCAAGGGCCTTTCACTCACTCACCGCAGGCAGGTTGGTGGTCTTTCCGTCTTCTGCCGACTCCTCTCTGGCCTTGCCCCCCCAGCTCTCTCTGGGCTCTGTCCCCCAAATATTCCTACAGGTCGCACAAGATCTGCCTGCAACCCTCTTATGGTTAAACTGCCAAAATCGAGACTTTCTGCTCACCTTCACTCCTTCATTCCTCTTTTCTCCCGCCTCTGGAACAAACTCCCTCACTCTCTTCAATCCCACTCCACCCTCCAGGTCTTTAAAACAGCTGTTCACCACCATCTCTTATCCTCCCCCATCCAAAACCTTGATCTTTTCTACCCCCGCTAATTTCGGTCCCCTTCTGTTTTATACCTATCCCCCCCCCCCCCGTACCTCTCCACCCCCCTTCCCACGCCTCCTCCCCCCAAGCCCTCTCCCTTCCACACATCTCCCTGCTCTCGGATGTTGTGTTCGTGTGCTTCCCCTTCTCTCCCCATCTTGTCTTCCGCTCCCTCTTTTTGTATATTTTGTTTGTCTGGTTGATTTGTTTGTGAAATAAATGTTAGCTCTTTCACGAGCCTCGATTCAGTATACAAAAAAACAAAACAAAAAAAAACAATCACCAAAGAATACTTGCATAGAACGAGGCTGATCCTGAAAACGTGTGTCTCCCCAAGTAACAAAACGAAAGCCATAAAACAGCTCGCAGTACCTGTATTCCAATAGAGCTGCAGAATAATAAACTAGCCCCAATCAGACATCAATTAGTTAGACATCAAAACAAGAAAACTCCTTCCCATCCACAAAATGTTTCACAAAAACCGGTGCTTCCTGAGAATGTCGGGAGGTACAAAAAATAATTGGACAGAGTGGGGCTTGGCCAAGAAGGCTCATTGGAATGGCTAATAATTATAGGTCGGCTCAACTGGGATGGAGAACAAATCATAATAAATGCCAAAGATTTGAAAAAACGTTTCATAACTTCCACATAGAAAGCCACATTAACAGTAGCACCTTTGTGAAGAAATTCTTTGTGAACCATTCCTTCCACGTCGAACAATGCAATCGGCATGACCTTCACTTGCGATCTCGACTGGTGCTCCTTTTTAAGGTCTCGGTGACGCAGGTGTCTTCACTGGGAGGTCTGTGCTTTCATTTCCCGATCAAACCCATAAACCCACGACTCGTCACCCTTTATCACCTGGTGTAAGAATGTTAGATCTGAAACGCATCGATCAAACAAGTTGGATGTATTATTGTTGCACATATGGGACCACACATAATATTGACTGGATTAGGAATGCAATCATACTCCTGTAAAAACCATGAAACGTCACGAAATGTGACTTGTTGTGAGATGTTTTGTCTCAGTAAAAGTAAGCTGAGATATAAGAAACCTTGTGTGTGACTTGGGATACCTGGTGTATTCAAAGGGTTCATCCTAAGTTATTAAAAAGTTAGGCTCATACCAAAGGGTCTTGACAGTCTAATGGAGTCTTAAGGGTATAATGGGATCTTAATGGGTCTAATGGGGTTTAAGGGTCTTTTTCAATATAAGGTCTCGGCTCGGAGAAGAGCTACGACATAGAACAGATCAGGACACAACATAACAAAGGGAACAGCAGGAGAAATGGGGAACACTAATATCAGGGTGGATGGAGAAGGTAGACTGAGAAGGACATACAAGGGATGCAGGTAACGATGAGGTGTAGGGGAAGAACACAAGGCGTGGATACTTTAGCAAAATTTTGAGATGGGTGTGGGTGATTTAACGGGTGTAGAAAAGATCATGGCTTTTGAAAGGGGATGACCTAAGATGGTGGTGGACAGCTGTTTTGAAGGCCTGGAAGAAAGAATTGGATGGAAGAGAGTGTGGAAGGTGGTACCACAGGTGGGAAAGCAGAGGAATAAATGAGTGGAGGTGAGCAGTGGTTTGGGATTTGGACAGTTTCACATGAACGGGGTCGTTTCACAACATAATATGAATCACACTATGTAAGAGTCATTGCACTTTTTTAAGGCGTAGCCCATAGGGCAATGCTGTCTGGAACACCGTTTATCTGTTCGTCTGATGTATGTATGTAAGTATGTGTGTATGCATATATGTCCCTCACAAACGTCCACCAATCAGAGCTGAGGATCTGGTCCCATAACAGAAGGACAGCGTTTAGTAACCATTACAGTTGCATATTTTACGTAAAAGGAAATATTAATGACCTGTGGAGCGTTGTGGGTGTCGTAAGGTAGGTATGAGGTTTCAGAAATTCCTCCATACAATTATGATTTTTTAATGTGATCGACACGGACCTTGCTCCCGAATCCAGAAGTGAACAGATGATGATGGTTCACTGGTTTGATAATATCTCAATACAATCGTTATTTCACATTATATTTTGATATACTAATACGATATTATTATTTTGTGATTGGAATGATGGATGATGCTGTTTGGAATGAAATTTTATTGAGTTTAAAGCAGAATGAGGAAATGACGGAAGGGTTTCCATCTGTGACGATTCCCCATTTGCAGTTTTGCCACTGACTGGATATAGCAACATTCAGACTGGGTACGTTTTTGTCCAAATCCTTCACGAACCTGCTGTCAATGCCAAAATGTAATTGTTTTGTTACATTACTTTCCAACTGGTATCTTTACCCAGGTCCTCTTCAACTTTAACTTTATCCTCTTCAACTAAAGTATCAAACAGGCCCGGCTACGCCGCTGTTAGAATATCAGGCTTGTTTTTATCCATCTTGCCAGGAATTGCAGTGATTTGAAAATAAAAACAAATAAACAAAGTAATAAGTATGCAGGTAAGGGAACAAACAAGCCAAATAAGTAAACAGATATGATGATGATATCCTGCACTCAGTCACTTCGTTCAATTGTTTCTGCAGATCTCGTCAGCTGCGCGACATCTGCATGCTGCAGTACAAAGCAGTCTTGTTTTCTTGCATTTGCAGTGGGCATTGTGCATAGTTTGATACAGCTGTAGCTGATGAGTTCTCTGGACTCTGGTACTGAGAGGGCAGGGACATGAGGATAAGGCCAAATGCCCTGCCACCCAGTCTCCATCCCATGGTCTCACGAGGGGCAGCAAGCGGGGGCTGTACATGAGCTTGTTGCCAGACTGCTGCTTGGTAGTGTGCTCGTTTTATGTGGAATGACAGAGCGTCAATTGTTTGAGGAAGGATTTCTGGCCAAACAGCTTGACCTTGACCAAATTGACTGTGAGCTTCTTGACCAAACATGACCAATCGAACCCACCTGGTGTTGTTTAACGACACAACAGGAGCTCAAACTCAAGACCCTAAGATCTTAAACCAGCCATATTAACCATTAAGCCAACATGAGGCATTATAATAATGCTACATAATAATAATTATAATGGTACATAATGACAATGATAATGGAACATAATGGCAATGATGCATCATAATAATGATAATGGTACATAATAACAATTCTGATGATAATTATAATGACAATGGTAATGGTGCATAATGTTGATGATAATAGTACATCATGATGATGACAATGATAATAGTAAATCATGATGATGATGATAATAATGATAATAATACATCATAATGATGATAATGATATTACTACATCATGATGATTATAATAATGATAATGATAATAGTATATGATTATGATGATAATGATAATAGTAAATCATGATGATTATAATCATAATGATAATAATACATGATAATAATGATATTACTACATCATGATGAGTGCCGGCTTAGGATCATAGGATCCTGGGTTCAAATCATGGTCGATCGCTGAATTAACGCCAGAGGGGTTGACTCAGCCTGTCATCCTTCCGAGGTCGGCAAATTGAGTACCAGCTTGCTGGGATGAATGATCCCCGAATGATCCCCGATTGTGTACCCCGATTTAGAATAGGTACACCGTATCCCTGCGCATCGTAAGAGCGTGACCAAGGGTTGGCGTCAGGAAGGGCATCCGGCCATAAAAACATTGCCTCAAACAGGGAACCATGAATGTCATGGGGCCCGCAAGGCTAACCCCCGCTCTAGCGGGGAAAATGGCCTTAAAACGATCATTCATTCATTCATTCATGATGATTATAATAATGATAATTGTACAATGTGATGATAATAATTATAATGGTACCTATTGATAAAGATAATAATGATACATAGTCATCATGATAATAACGATGATTGTCCTGAATGATAATGATAATAGTGCATCATGACAATGGCACATAATGATAACAATGATAAATGGTAATAATAATGATGATGATGATGGCCAATAATTACAATGATGATTGCACATAATAGGATAATGTTATTAATGGTAATTATTATGATAATTATGATAATAATGATAACAATGAAATATGGATTAAGACCCTGCAGACAGATGTGATAATGGGCCTGTCAAAACCCTTCCAAAAGATATATATCTATCTGTATATATATATATATATATATATATATACATATATATATATATATATATATATATACAGTCATCCCTCGCTATATCGCGGTTCACTTTTCGCGGATTCGGTACATCGCGGTTTTTTCTCGCTAGTATATGTAAAATTATATCGCGGATTTTTCGCTATATCGCGGGATTTTGCGGTATAAATGTATTTTTATATACTATTATTTTAAATATTTTTGTGGTAAAATAAGCATTTTCTAGCCTAAAAAATTAAAAAACGTAAAGAAATAAGAAAAATACAGTATTTAAAACATATTACAAGAAATAAAATACTGTACATAGTGTACAGTAGAAGGGTAGACAAAGAGTCGTGCGTATGGAAAACGCCAGTACATTCATCATCGTCATCACCTTCATCGTCATCAGTACTGCACAGCTAATTCATCATCATCTTCATCACGCAAGTTGTAGTATTGAAGAGCCGGGGCTCTTGCTTGATACGGACGAAATGACGGGCAAGACACAAACTCGTCCGAGAAGATATTTATTCTCAAAACCAACTCGGGAACACTGAAAAGCCCATTTATCGGGCTGCATTATAAAGCACAACCAGAAACCGAAAGCCACGCCTCTCAAGCGTGGCGTGCTTCGGTGAATCGGTGGTCACGTGATCAACAGGTGTAGCTGATTATACCCGCAAAGCGCGGCACGCTTTAGCGGTCACGTGACCAGCCACTCTCGCGCCGGGAATCCCCGCCGGTGACGTCACCGGCTGGAGCAAGGAGATTCTGATGCTGGTCTTGCTTGGGGAACCCATGGGTAGCTACAGTATCTTCAATGGTGAGTACCCATTAGAATTTTATATGTTGTTAAAATTACGTATGTTTAAGAGTGTAAAAAGTGTTTAAGAGTATAGGAAGTGTTTATAAGAGTATGGGAAAGGTTAATAAGAGTGTGGGGAGTTCATAATGCTTTAAAATATATATAAAAAAAAAATAAAAAATATGGTCGCTACTTCGCGGATTTTCGTTTATCGCGGGGGGTTCTGGAACGTAACCCCCGCGATAAACGAGGGTTCACTGTATATATATATTGTAACGGATTTGGGAAACCGTGCACTTTGTGTAATTTATTGTAAATATACCCCCTTTGTGTAATGTAATGATTCGTGTAAATACCTCCATTCGTTGTTGTAAGATCAAAGGTCGTCCCCTAGTTAGTCCATCGCACCACGTAGCAAATCGTAGGACGTCTCCATAGTTATATCGTTATTCTGTGTTTCAGTTAAGGCCATGTGTCCAATAGTCGATCTTGCGTTGCATCAAATCAAATAAGATAGAGCCCCTTTTCCATAGCGTTTGCCTCCATTACCAACTGCATTCGCCGCCATTGCCCATGTGCTCCAACTCGGAGAAGAAGGGCGTGGCCCGCCCATCATCATCAAGAGGTGGAGCCAGGAAGCCCTTACGACCAACCAGGAATCGGTGGGCATGGCTTGGTAGGGCGTGGCTATATAACCCGTCACGGGAAGCCCCCACCGCCAGATGAGCGAGGGGGCCAGATGAGAGAGAGTTCTGAGGAGTCCTGTGGAGAGGTGAGCTGAGCTGGAGTTTTGAGGGAAGTGCTTGCGCAAGTGGCGGTTCTGCTGAGAGAGCTTCGGAGACGCATGAGAAAGAGAGCGCAGGAGGCAGAGGATGCCTGAGAAAGCTGCCGGTGTGAAGCCGAATACGTCGAGCTGCCGCCCTGCTCGCTTCCAGCCCGGAGCGGACCTGTTTGCTGTGCCCTGCCAAACCTTCCAGCCCTGTGGTCCCACCTTCTCATCCCTCCAGTCATTCCTGCCTACAATTCCCCATTCGTGTGAGTCTGCCCGTCGTCTGTCCTTTGTGTTGTCTGGGGTATAAGTTAGCCTGTTTAAGTTAAGGAATTGCCCTGTGTATCTGCTTTTTCCTCTTCCCTGTAAATTACTTTGTTCTCCTTTTCTTCTTTGGGTTTGTGTAAATAATAATAAATATCTGTTATTTCTTACCTTTGGTTCCTTCTTTCTCATCCGATCGCTTTAGTGATTTCTCCATTGAGTTCCTGTGGTGCGATTTCGGCCAACGCTTATGAATCGGGTTAGTCTTAATGGCTCGAACTCCGGGTTGCTAAAACCGCTCGGCAACTAGTCCATCTAAAACCGTGGTTCAAGCAGAAGTTATTCCCTCGTTTCCAGCTGGCGGTAGTAATTAGGTACGTAGCGAACCCCTAGGCCTAACAAACCCTACCTACCGTCGGTCCGGCAAGGACGTTGTAGCTTCGAGGACTCACGTCGGTCAGTAACAGACAAGGGGATCAACCCCCCCTTGGTAAGGGGAAAAGGCCGACGTTGAGATCCGTAACAATATATATATATATGTATGTATGTATACATACACAGTGCATTCAGAAAGTATTCAGACCCCTTCACTTTTTTCACATTTTGTTATGTTGCAGCCTTATGCTGAAATCGTTTATATTCATTTTTTCAATCTACACTCAATACCCCATAATGACAAAGAAAACAGGATTTTAGAAAGTTTTGCAAGTTTATTAAAAAGTAAAAACTGAAATATCACATTTACATAAGTATTCATACCCTTTGCTATGGCACTTGAAATTTAGCTCAGGTGCCTCCCATTTCTCTTGATCATCTTTGAGAGATGTTTCTACACCTTGATTGGAGTCCACCTGTGGTAAATTCAATTGATTGGACATGATTTGGAAAGGCACGCACCCCTCTATGGCACGCACCCCTCTATATAAGGTCTCGGAGCTGACAATGCATATCAGAGCAAAAACCAAGCCATGAGGTCGAAGGAACTGTCTGCAGAGCTCAGAGACAGGATTGTGTCGAGGCACAGATATGGGGAAGCCTACAAAAAAATTTCTGCTGCATTGAAGGTTCCCAAGAGCACAGTGGCCTCCATCTATCTATAATTCCAGTAATCTCTGTATGTCTGTGTGTATGTCTGTGTGTCTGTGACCGCTGTTTCTCGACAACCACGGGTCCGATATACTTTAAACTTGCCAGGTATATTGCTGGGGACCTGAGGATGTGCCTTTTCAAGGTTTCATATTAATCGGAGAAGTAGTTACCGAGCTATGTCCAAAAAACGATTCAACCAATCAGAGAGCAGCGAGCTATCACGTGTGCCGAACGTGCCGAACAGACTCTGCCTCGGACGGCACATTTGAGAGCGTATTCATTTATTTCACGTTGGCAAACTATGTTGGCGTTAAACTATGTTTTAAAACTAATTAAAACTAATTTGCGATTCATCGTAACTGCGATATGCGACCTTCCGGACAGTCAAATGAGGACGTCACTTCCGGACTTACGGATAGTCATAGTGACGACGTACTGATGCTGAACGTGGCGAGCAGACGCTGTAAGGTACGATCGATTGTAGTACACGTTTATAATAACTCTGCCGATACAGGCCCGATTAACTGCAGCGCCATCCGAGCTGCGGCGTCGGGACGATACATTCATTGTACGGTCACATCACGCACTTACGGGCACGCCCATGGGCCCATGGGCACGCCCAGACATTTTTTTTTTTTTTTTTGGCAAGGAACGGGCACCCACGTACGGGCACGTCCTAGTAATTCTTAAATGGAAGAAGTTTGGAACAACCAGGACTCTTCCGAGAGCTGTGTGCCCGGCCAAACTGAGCAATCGGGGGAGAAGGGCCTTGGTAAGAGAGGTGACCAAGAACCTGATGGTCACTCTGGCTGAGCTCCAGAGATCCTGTGTGGAGTTGGGAGAAACTTCCAGAAGGACAACCATCACTGCAACACCACCGATCTGGGCTTTATGGCAGAGTGGCCAGATGGAAGCCTCTCCTCGGTGAAAGACACATGAAAGCCCACAGAATGTCAGTCTGAGAGTCCTTTAGGTGCTTTTTTGCAAACTCCAAGTGGGAAAATGCGTTATCAGTCGGTGGCTACTCCAAAGGAGTTGGGCTATTGCTCTGAAAAGAACACTTTGTGGCATACTGCCTTTTCTTTGAGCTCTTTTGAGTTCTGTCAGAACGATCTTTATACTACAACAGCTGAGAAAATATGTGTAAGATAAGAGCCCACTGTGTGAGAACTAAAAGATACAGTCGTGGCCAAAGATATTGGCACCCTTGCACTTTTTTCAAATAACTCACATTTTCTCTAAAAAGATGTTGAAATTGACAAAAGTATTTGGTCTCCTTAATGCTTTATTTCACTGTTAATATTACAGAACCTTTGTTTTTGATTCAGAACTTAATATACCCTTTTAAATCAGAAAATAAAAAGAAATGGTATTGACTCCCGAGACTTAATATTTGGTAGCACAGCCTATGGATAAAATAACTGCAGTCCAGCGCTTCCTACGGCCATGAATGAGCTTCCTACACCTCTCTTCTGGCAGTTTGGCTCACTCTTCTTGTGCAAACTGCTCCAGATCTCCCAGATTTGAAAGGCTCAGCCTTCTCCCAACTGCTGTTTTCAGATCTGCCCACAGGTGTTCAATGGGATTTAGATCTGCACTCATTGCTGGCCACTTCAGAACAGTCCAGCTATTTGTCTTGAACCATTCCTGGGTGCTTTTTGAATTGTGTTTAGGGTCATTGTCCTGCTGCAAGACCCATGACCTTTGACGGAGACCCAGCTTTCTGACACTGGGTTGAACATTGCGCTCCAAAATGCCTTGGTAATCTCCTGATTTCATGATGACATGCACACATTCAAGGCACCCAGTGGCAGAGGCAGCACAGCAACCCCAAAACATCACTGAACCTCCTCCATGTTTGACTGTAGGGAAAGTGTTCTCTTCTTTGAAGGCTTCATTTTGTTTTCTGTAAACATAGAGACGATATGCTTTGCCAAAAAGCTCTAATTTGGTCTCATCTGTCCACAGAACATTCTTCCAGAAGGATTTTGGCTTGTTCAGGTGAGTTTTGACAAACTCCAGTTTGGCTTTCTTAAATCTCTCTCAGCAGTGGGGTCCTCCTGGGATCTCCTACCATAAAACCCCCTTTCATTGAGTTGGCGACGGATGGTGCGAGTTGAAACTGTCGTACCTTGTGTCTGAAGGTCAGCTTGAATCTGTTTGGCAGTTGATCGATGTGCTTTCTCCACCTTTGGAACAATCCTTCGCTGCAATCTACGATGACGTTTTCTCTTGCGGTCACATCCAGGGAGTTTTGCTACATTGCCATGGGCCTTAAACTTCCTGATAACATTGCGTACGGTGGACACAGGAACATCAAGGTCTCTGGAAATGGACTGGTAGTCTTGAGATTATCCATGCTTGGCTACAATCTTGTGTTTGACCTCCTCAGACAATTCTCTGGTTTTCTTCATTTTCTCCATGCTCATTGTAGTACACACAGTGACACAAAACAGCAAAAATGACTCCTTTTCTCTGTTCAAACTGGTTGAATGAATGATTTTTATATTGCAGGCACCTTCAACTCACCACAGGTGAGTTCAGTTCCAAAGTCAAGGAGAATCACCTGCCTGAAATCTAATTCTTTCTAACAACTTCTAAAAGGTGCCAATAATATTGTCTGGGCCATTTTATGTAATGATTTCTGTGTGGAATAAACTAAGATTTAATAATTTTTTCAGGTTTTTTTTTGTTTTGTTCCACTGCAAACCAAAGAAATACATATGTGGACACCAAAATATTTTTTAATTTCAACAATTTTCTGGAAGAAATGGTGCATTCTTTGAAAAAGTGCAAGGGTGCCAATATTTTTGGGCATGACTGTATATGTATGCAGCATGGCTTGGCTTCGGTCATATGGTCTCTGGCCGTCCGAGTGCCTCAACCCCAACCAACACTGTGCCTCAACCTCAACCAACACTGTGTCTCTTCACAGTGCCTGTGAAGAGTAGGCGAGTTATCACCAGCATTTCACACTGAATTATTTCTCAGAAAGGCAAATCGCCAAGTGTAATCTTTTGTTTCTGTTAAAATTCCTCCAGAGGCAAGGACAAACCTTTTGGTGTAGTCTTTTATGTACTTATGTTTCTTTATGAATAAAGTGATCCAATTGGATATGTTATATTTTATTCATCTGTACGATGTTACATACTCTAGATTGTGTAGAAGAAACAAATCAATTCTTCAAGTTCCTTGAGCTTAAAACATTTATTACATGCGCATGGAAAAGTATTTTACAGTACAGCCCACTCAAAGGCAGCCCAGAGAATCTCTTACCCAAGGGTACAGTTCGTGCCCTCTTACACATTCTTGGTTTTTAGAGGAGGGAGGGAGCATTGAGGTCATGTGAATAGAGAATTGACGTCAGTGTGCCTCAATTCTTAGCCAATGACGAGTCCTCAACCAGTTACATTTTGAATAACAAGTTAGTTCCCAGATTACAGTATGTAAGCAATTCCAAGAGGCTGTGAGTGGTCCTTAGAGAAAAAAGGGCCTGTTTGCCATTATAAGAAAAGCAAAGAAAATATACAAACTTAGGAGCCAGTCAGCTAGTTGTTTTTTCTCCTTCCTGGGGAAAAGGCATGATTTAATTCATTATCAAAACCAGCTGACCGCCCATTGAGTATATATTTGATATCATTGCTTTAATACTCGATAGTTATTTCACTCTATCGATGATAAGATAAGTTAATATTCGATAGATGATAAGTATTTAACTGAGTTTACATATTGTCGTATCGACCCTGTAGTGAAGACCTCAGGGCGATGGATGACCAAACGAGCTTTAACTCCGAGGAGTATACCCAAAAATATGGCGGTGTTATCCCTTTGGCACACGCGAGAAGGTGTGAGGCCTTATCTTATCGGACACACACGCAGGGGTTATCCGATCCCCACGGACACAGAAACGAATATACAGGCATGACAAAGAAATGCAAGAAATAATGGGTTTAATGAAGATAAATGCAAGAGTAATAAAAACGAAATAAATGGTGAGGTAAAACTAAATTCTAACTGAGACCCTCCATACGGACACAGAGACACGATGAGGGAAGACAAATAAAAGAAAATGTGTTTGTGTGGTGTGCAGTCGCGCCCGTAGCAGCCACCGACCCGAGGAGCGGCAGCCGAAATCCCACCTCCTCCAAATCCACCGGGCTCCTACCACTCACCTCGCTAGCGCGTACCGCTCAAAGCGCAGCCGCCTCTGCCGAACGCACAGGGAGAGCGTTATAAAACGTCCACTATCAAAGCCAGGACCAAGAGAGCGAGCCAAACTGTGACCGCCTGCCACGAAGCCCAGGACAGAGAGAGAAACAGAACAATGGCAAGACGCGTCCCTTTCCGCTCCAGCGCTTGAATGTTCGACGATGATGTCACACCCTAACCAATCACCTAGCGCGATCCAATCACCCCATCGTTCCTAAACCAATCCTCATTTGGAGCGTAACCTCATTGCCATTCTTGACCGCCCATTGACAATGTTCGGGGGCGGGGCTCCCTGGCTGATCGGCCAATGTGCTGGGTTTCTGTCGGGCATGTCGGTGTGGTTGTGGCAATGTGCCGATTGCATGGCTGGACGAGTGACTTCTATATGCACAAAGGGAAAAATCACAGGGGCAATTGCACACTGGGGATTATTCTTAAGCCCTACCTAATTAGCATCTTGGGGAAAACCCAAATGTTTGCATAGTACTGTATATTTACATCAATAATATATATTTTTCTTTTTTTGCAATGGAACAAATACATATGTACATGTTTGCGTATGTTTGTCAGAATGGTACCACAAGTATTGAACAAAATAAGATTTCTTTTTTTACAGGTCATGTGATATTGTATTTACAGGTGGATCCATTGAATCTACAAGGGAGACTGCAGCTGCTTTTATGAACAGCGTAGGCACAGGCCCGCAAGACTCGCCAACTGAAACAAACAAGAGGACTTTTTACAAACACAACAAAATGAATAATGAATTGTTTGCACGTAATAATTTACAACAAGCTCACAAAGGAAAGAAAGATGAACGCCTATACAAATGCACAAGTTGCGGAAAATCATTCATTCATTCATCCAGCTTTACATCACACCTGCGAAAACACAATGGTGAGCGCACATATGAATGCAAAAGTTGTGGAAAGTCTTTTAATCAGTCATGCACCCTTGAAACACACATCATAATTCACAATGATGAACGCCCATACAAATGCAGAAGTTGTGGAAAATCTTTTAATCACTCATCCAACCATAAATCACACATGAGAATTCACAATGATGGGCGCCCACACAAATGCACAAGTTGTGGAAAATCTTTTAATCTGCAATCCACCCTTAAATCACACATGAGGATTCACAATGGTGAACGCCCATACAAATGCACAAGTTGTGGAAAATCTTTTAATCGGCCATCCCACCTTAAATCACACATGACAATTCATGATGATGAACACCCATACAAATGCGCAAGTTGTGGAAAATCTTTTAATCAGCGATCCACCCTTAAAATACACATGAGAGTTCACAATGATGAACACCCATACAAATGCACAAGTTGTGGAAAATCTTTTAATCATTCATCCAACCTTACAAGGCACATGAGAATTCACAATGATGAACGCCCATACAAATGCACAATTTGTGGAAAGTCTTTCAATTGGCCATCCAGCATGAAAACACACATGAGAATTCACAATGGTGAACGCCCATACAAATGCACAAGTTGTGGAAAATCTTTCAATCAATCATCCAACCTTAAAACACACATGAGAATTCACAATGGTGAACGCCCACACAAATGCACAAGTTGTGCAAAAAATTTTAATCACTCGGCCAACCTTAAAATACACATGAGAATTCACAATGATGAACACCCATACAAATGCACAAGTTGTGGAAAATCTTTTAATCACTCATCCAACCTTACAAGGCACATGAGAACTCACAATGATGAATGCCCATACAAATGCACAATTTGTGGAAAATCTTTTAATCATTCATCCCCCCTCAAAAAACACAGGACAATTCACAACATAGAATGACCATACAAATGCACAGTTTGAAGAGAATCATTTAATCGGTCATGCCACCTGAAAAAACATGTGGAAAAATCACAATGGGGGAACAAAAGAGATTACCAACAAAGACAATGTTCATGCAAATGCAAAATTTGTCGAAAATCCTTCATTAAATTATGTGAGCTCATGAAAGGCTTTTTATTTTACCTTTTAATACGTAGTCGAGGCTCGTGGAAGAGACAGACGCAGATTCAGACAAACAATGGGTGTGGGGAGGAATGAGAGGCAGGAGAGCATCCATTGGGTGGTATTGAAGCTTAAATCTCTACTCTATTAAGATGACTGACAGACAGAGAATATCACTTTCTTGTGAACGTCTTAATCAATACTTGCTTTTACAAACTCAGAGTTTACACCAGATACATTTCATTACACAGCACACAAGATGTCCAGCAAGATTCTCCCTAAATCTCTCGCAGAGTTCCATTATATAAAGCACAAATCCTTTGATGTTTCCAGGGAGGAGCTGAAGGTCATCAAGGGGCTACCAGAGGTCAGACTCGCTGGCACCTCATGAAGCTGTTTCTTTTCATGAAGCCACCAGAATGTTTGTCGGAGTCAGACTAATCACATAAGGTAAAGAAAGGTCATTGTTCAAAACGGAGGGAGACGACCCTGAAGCATTTGCATCTGGTTTCAATTTTAGATAAAATCTCCGAAAAGGCTGGTATTTGCACCAGCTCATCGATCATTGTAGGCTCCTCATGATCTTAATTTCCAACACAACACAGATTACATGCTCCATAATCCGAATGTAACCACGTTCAAAGTATCATCCTCATTTCGTCATACAAAATTATTATAAAAGACTAAGTAATTACACAAACGCCATCCATGTTTCTGTGATATACTGCTGTAGACAAAGTTTAGAACAAAGCAATTTCGGTGTAAATGAAAACTCACTTACATGGACATTTTCAAATACTCAATCATACAGAAGTCCTGAAGGACTCTACAGTGGACAAGATGGATACAGAAGGGAGATAATTTATGAATCAGGAACAGACTGGGTCCAGAACACAATTTGGAGAAAATCTTTCAATCATTTGAAAAAATCCACCTGGAATACCAGGTGGAAATTTACTTGAGAAGTCACACGAGACAATGTCCACACTGATGCCCAATTTGAAAAAAGTCTCAATCATCCTGCCTTATAACGCATGAGCACATCACTTGGAGGATGATTGTGTCTCCTGCCTATAGTGACACACCCACTCACACACCTGTGGCCAATGACATTTTTACTGAGTAGACTGACACAGGCAATTCTGACAACTTCTCAAATGCTCCCCTCCCCACTGAAAGTCTTCCTCCCGACCCCCCAAAGCCTTAAGCTCCCTTCCCAACTCTTTCCCATTTTTGCTCTCCCCTTCCCCCAACACCAGGTCGTCCCCCACCCCCCCCCCCCCCCACTTCCAACCCGAAGGCATAAATGTCCTCCCCACTTCAAGTCTTCAAACCCCTCCCCACCACAACTCCTCAATCCCCCCCTTCCAAATCTGTCCAATCTTTATTCTCTCCTCTCCTCTCCCCTCCCCTCTTCTCATTCTACTCCCACTAATAAAAGCAAAATGGGGAATCCCAAATCGAACACAACGGAATATTTAACACATTCCGCTCCTTCATCATGCTATCACCAACTTCACAGAAATCCGTCCCAGTCACCTGTCCAACTAGTGGGGGGGGGGGGCTATGTACTCAATTTCAAGTTCGTGTGCAGTTCATGTTAATTTTGGGCAACCACTATAAATGTATTCTACTGGGTCCTACTAATCGGAAAAATGATGTCGCCTTTTTTTTCTGTTGACCTTTAGTGACCTTGACTCAAGTTCAAAGTTCAAACGTCATTACAGTGACCATACTTCATTCATACTTCTGCCTTTGCAGAAGCCTAGCTTTTACAAGGACACAGGGATTGTGAAATCTGTTTTTTACCGAGGCACAAACTCTAAGTGTATCCATTGGCACATTCCAAAGCCTTAACTGTTTGGCTGTAAAAACGAATTAAAAGCCATGTAAGGAAACATAGTGAAGTATACATTTAGATGTGAAGCCAATATTAATTAGATAAGTCAAAAGGCATAATTAAATACATGATCTCAATATATATATGTATATATATATGTATGTATATATATATATATGTATATATGTATATATGTATATATATATATATGTATGTATGTATATATGTATATATATATATATGTATGTATATATATATATGTATATATATATATATATGTATATATATATATATGTATGTATATATATATGTATATATATATATATATATATATATATACACATACTCAACGACATAACAGCGTGACGAGCGCTGTCCCGATCTCCTGTGGACTGAAGTCCTAGACCAAAGCGTCACCTCTGTCCCGGAGGCCTCAGCCCGGCCACTCTGTCAGCAGACAGAGATTTATTCTTTGGTCCCCATTGGCTAAACATCAAGCAGAGCCACCATTCCAGATTTCGGGCTTATTTACCACTTATGAAGTGGCCTTTTTTACGATGAAAAAAGGTTTAAAAAATCAAACATTTGAACAGCCTTGGACGTGCACCTTGACCCCATGGCCAAAGCACAACGTCTATCAAGGCTGTCCCAATAACATTACACATTCACCTCAACCACAAGGCTGAAGCACATGGTCATTCAAACACATGCATCATGCCCCCGAAGGGCCAGAATGCATGGTTATACAATTGGACCCCTCCTCCATAGGAGTGAGTCCCCATGACTTCAACACCATGCCATTCCGATGAGGGCTTATTAACTGTTATGAGGCCACAGCTAAGGCCTGCCTTTTTTACGATGAAAAAAGGTAAAAAGTCAAACATTTGAACAGCCTTGGACGTGCACCTTGACCCCATGGCCAAGGCACAACGTCAACAAGGCTGTCCCAATAACATTACACATGCGCCTCAACCCCAAGGCTGAAGCACATGGTCATTCAAACACATGCATCATGCCCCCGAAGGGCCACAATGCATGGTCATGCAATTGGGACCACTCCTCTCAATAGGAGTAAGACCCCATGATCCACTGACAGGGAAATTACTCCTGCCAGGTACGATTTGCATCTGTTATGAGGCCACAAATAAGGCCTGCCTTTTCTACAATGAAAAAAGGTAAAAAGTCAAACATTTGAACAGCCTTGGATGTGCACCTTGACCCCATGGCCAAGGCTCAACGTCAACAAGGCTGTCCCAATAACAATACACATGCGCCTCAACCCCAAGGCTGAAGCACATGGTCATTCAAACACATGCATCATGCCCCCGAAGGGCCACAATGCATGGTCATACAATTGGGACCACTCCTCTTAATAGGAGTAAGACCCCTTAATCCACTGACAGGGCATTACTCCTGCCAGGTCCGATTTGCATGCAGGTCTACCAGCGCTTTTAGGGCCTGCGCAAGGCCTGCCTTTTTTGCTTGTGAAAAAAGGTAAAAAGTCAAACATTTGAACAGCCTCGGACGTGCACCTTGACCCCATGGCCAAGGCACAACGTCAACAAGGCTGTCCCCATAACAATACACATGCGCCTCAACCCCAAGGGGTAAGCACATGGTCATTCAAACTCATGCATCATGCCCCCGAACGGCCACAATGCATGGTCATACAATTGGGACCACTCCTCTTAATAGGAGTAAGACCCCTTGATCCACCGACAGGACATTACTCCTGCCAGGTCCGATTTGCATGCAGGTCTACCAGCGCTTTTAGGGCCTGCACATGGCCTGCCTTTTTTGCTTGTGAAAAAAGGTAAAAAGTCAAACATTTGAACAGCCTCAGACGTGCACCTTGACCCCATGGCCAAGGCACAACGTCAACAAGGCTGTCCCCATAACAATACACATGCGCCTCGACCCCAAGAGGGAAGCACATGGTCATTCAAACTCATGCATCATGCCCCCGAAGGGCCACAATGCATGGTCATACAATTGGGACCACTCTTCTTAATAGGAGTAAGACCCCTTAATCCACCGACAGGGCATTGCTCCTGCCAGGTCCGATTTGCATGCAGGTCTACCAGCGCTTTTAGGGCCTGCGCAAGGCCTGCCTTTTTTGCTTGTGAAAAAAGGTAAAAAGTCAAACATTTGAACAGCCTCGGACGTGCACCTTGACCCCATGGCCAAGGCACAACGTCAACAAGGCTGTCCCCATAACAATACACATGCGCCTCAACCCCAAGGGGGAAGCACATGGTCATTCAAACGCATGCATCATGACCCCAAAGGGCCCCAATGCATGGTCATACAATTGGGACCACTCCTCTTAATAGGAGTATGACCCCTTAATCTACCAGCAGGGCATTACTCCTGCCAGGTCCGATTTGCATGCCGGTCTACTGCGTGTTTTGGGGCCACAGGAAAGGCCTGCCTTTTTTGCTTGTGAAAAAGGTAAAAAGTCAAACATTTGAACAGCCTTGGACGTGCACCTTGACCCCATGGCCAAGGCACAACGTCAACAAGGCTGTCCCAATAACATTACACATGCGCCTCAACCCCAAGGGGGAAGCACATGGTCATTCAAACGCATGCATCATGCCCCCGAAGGGCCACAATGCATGGTCATACAATTGGGACCACTCCTCTTAATAGGAGTAAGACCCCTTAATCCACCAGCAGGGCATTACTCCTGCCAGGTCCGATTTGCATGCAGGTCTACCTGTTTTGGGGCCACAGGGAAGGCTTGCCTTTTTTGCTTGTGAAAAAAGGTAAAAAGTCAAACATTTGAACAGCCTCGGACGTGCACCTTGACCCCATGGCCAAGGCACGTCAACAAGGCTGTCCCCATAACAATACACATGCGCCTCAACCCCAAGGGGGAAGCACATGGTCATTCAAACTCATGCATCATGCCCCCGAAGGGCCACAATGCATGGTCATACAATTGGGACCACTCCTCTTAATAGGAGTAAGACCCCTTGATCCACCGACAGGGCATTACTCCTGCCAGGTCCGATTTGCATGCAGGTCTACCAGCCCTCGTCAGGACGGCATACTGCAAAAAATCTAACCAATGAGGACCAAACTCGTCTATTAAGTTGATCGAGGCACCTCCTAGCTTTAATGGTGAGCACCAGCCACGGATTATGTCTCACACGGTAAAAACCGCATAACCCGCAAGGAACCAACAGCCTGTCTGCCACACAGACCTTCGTTCCCGCCAGTGCAAACCAAAACCAGGGGGTGCGGTGCGATCGGCGGAGATAATAATCAACGACATAAGAGCGTGACGAGCGCTGTCCCGATCTCCTGTGGACCGAAGTCCTAGACCAAAGCGTCACCTCTGTCCCGGAGGCCTCAGCCCGGCCACTCTGTCAACAGACAGAGATTTATTCTTTGGTCCCCATTGGCTAAACATCAAGCAGAGCCGCCAATCCAGATTTCGGGCTTATTTACCCTCATCAGGACGGCATACTGCAAAAAATATATATATATCTGTGAGAAATAGTAGAAACTCCACAGTACGAGCAGGGCGTCTCATTTGTATTAAATAAATAATCGGGAGATTAAATCAGATGCGGACGTCGCTTCAGGACGGTCGATCTTTAATTCTCGACAAGCTTTCGACCAACGAAGGTCTTCTTCTTCGTCTACAGAAACAACAGGCATGTATATCAGACAAGTATGTATAGTGATATGTGATGCATACAGAAAGAAGAGCCACACTAAAGCTCACTCACCGCCCCCAAGTTCAGCGGAAGTGAAGCGCAGCTTACAGTTACCGTTCACGTTGCAAATTGTGCACGTGCATATACAAATATATATATACATTATACATACATACGCAAACCCGCATATATTCATATACCAGTTATATATATATGCAAGTATGAATACACTACCTACATTTGTGAAGGCAGAATGAATGAATGAGTGAATGAATGGGTTGCGGTTAATGATTTGATTGGGTTGATGTTGAAACATTTTTATCATCAGAATTTATGCCATGAGCGATTTTTGTCTGAAGTTTATGTATCCAAAAGGACTCACGTTTCAGAATCGTGGTGTGTGATCGATTTGTGATTGATTCAATGGCAGAGATCTGAATGTCATTTATAGAGTGATCCGGTTGATTAAAGTGTATCGTGTAAGGTAGAGATTTGCCCTGACTGGTGTGGAAGTTATTGATTTCTGACCGGGTGTTATTAAATCGTGTGTGGAGTGTATTCTCAGTTTTTCCAACATATTGTTTGGTGCACTTTTGGCAAGTGATTAGGAATATGACCCATGTAGATTTGCAGTTCATATAGGAGGTGATGAGGAATTTTTGTCCAGTGCTAGAACTACAAAATTTGTTTCCTTCTCGTAAATGCACAGCAAACAAATGTATTATTCACAAGCATTTACAAGTAAGGGATTTGGACTCGACGGACATTTTGTGTTCGAGGGTTGCGAGTTCGACAAAAAAATTTTAACGACTGTCTTTCTCTCGTCGAGGGGGATGTAATCATAGCACCGGGGTGTCCAAATTTTGTAATGTATTGGTGTACGAGGCGCAACATCGTATTTTCGAACAATTTAAAAAAAATTTCTTTTCTGAGGTAAAAATATGCGGGCGGGAGAACTGCTTTCTCACCGCGGATGGCGGAAGCGAGTGAGATGGCCGACTGGGTTGGAGATTCCGAAGAGGATGGAAGCTGGCCAGAGATAGAGGGGTTTGAGAATAGAATGGGAACCTCCCCCGCTCCGGAGCAATCGACCCAGGAGGCGGGTCTGATGGATTTCCAGGCCATAGTAAATTTTATGAAGGGAATGAGAGACGATTTGAGGGGAGAAATGAAGAGAATGAGTGATAAAATGGATGCCCGGAATGAACGATTGGAAAAAAAAATGAATGCCCCAGAATGACAAAATTGATGGTTGGACGAATTAATTAAAGGAAGAACAAAAGAATGAAAATGGGGCAAAGGAGAAGCCATGGGCGCCAGAATTTGAATCAAAACCGGGGGAGTTGACAGTGGGAATGGAAGAGTGTGAGACCCAAGCTGATGCGCTTTGGGCGCAGGAGAGGGAAAATTTAATTACGGAATGTTTGGAGGTAAATGGGGAGTGTTCGAATGTAAATAGGGGAAACTCAAATTTAAATGGGGAATGTTTGGCTGAGGAAGACCTGGATGGTTATTGGGCTTGTGTAGATGCCACAATGCACCAACAGGGAGAGGAATTTGAAATTGTGCAGTGCCAGGGCGGTGGTTCAGAGCACCAGCAGGTAAAAGGATTGGAGGTCCGTGTAACGGAACCGGACTGGGTAGTTGTGGATGAAGACCTGTCAGAGCCAGAATTGATTGGGGATGAGAATGAAATGACACAGCGGCTAAGGCCTTGAACAGTATCATCGAGGAAGAGGCTGCTCGAGTCCAAAAGAGTCTGGGACATGAGGTGAGTCGGTCTATCGAACGTCCCCAGGATGAGGTTAAGGTGATCGAGGTTAAGGTTGATCGAGGATCGAGGTAACCCTCACCATGAACAAAATTTTGTCACAGGAGGCTCCGAAATTGCATACCCAGTTGTTGGGGGTGTTTTGGCTCCGAGCTGGATTTGGACATGGAAGAGTCGGGAGATAGAGCCTTGGAAAAACCGGTCCCCATAATTAATTTGGAGCAGCTGCAGAGAGGGGCGGAATAACCCAAGGAAGAGGTTGTCACCTGCAGCTGCGGTTATTGGACACGCGAGGCCAGGATTTTGAAAAAAAAATTGAAAATTAAATTGAAATGGGAATTTGATTTGGAACAGCCTTGGAGGGAATTTGGCCCCGGGCTGCGGAATTCGAACGAGGAGAGGTCATTGGGGTCGGCCTCGTGCAAAAGTTGCCCCTTTCAAAATTGGATGATGCCAGCCGGCTGTGGGTCCGACCATGGGTGGCATGGTACGACCTGGGCCGCACGGGGTTCTGGTGGAGTATGGCGTCCCTTGTTCATCGTGGCGCTGCCCGAGCGAGTATCTCAGGCTGGCAGGGTCACCGGACCCTGGTGGGGGTTAAGACCTCCGGGGGTCCGAGGTGGTTTTTCACAGGTACCTGGTATGGTGTATAATGAGGACCACGAGGGGGAGGTTTAGGTCGCGCTTTGGTGGTGGCACCATAGACGGCCAAGACGGGCCTGATGTGGTGACTGCCCGGGCACAGGTATGATTTATAGCCCACCCAACAACCATTGGAGCATCTGTGGAACATGGTGGTGTGAGAATGATCTTCCACAGATGCTCTGTTGTGATTTGTGGACTCTCGGCTTGCAAAGAGAGCCATGGGATTGATTGAATCGGGAATTTGTAACGAGCCGAGCATATGGGCCATGCTCGGCTGGCAGGTGTATGGAGAAACACCCTTCTTTGGTGAAATTAGTGAATTGTGAAAAATAATTGACATGGGTCATCTGAGGGTTCGCTGTAAATTTAAGGGTGAATTTTGTGAAGAGGCCAGGTGGACACTGACAGCAGTGACACCATTATTGATCCAGGTGTGTTAGACTAAAGTGTTGGAGGCTGGGATAAAATCGATAGAGTGGTAGGACACAGCCTTCAACTGGCTACGGGGGCGACGGCGCCGATATTTGGGATGCAGGGTTGTGGAAATATAGTTGGGTCGTCTGGAGATCAACGTGTTGCTGTGGGTGGCCGAGGTGTGTGGACCATGCCTTCTGAGATGGGTCTCGTGGTGGAGCATGGCTGTCAACTAGACTTTGGCGTGGTCAAGTGTGGGTGGGGGATGTGAGATGTGCAGTGGTCGTGATGAGGATGCCACGCACTGCGACCGTACCCCCAAGTTCCGAGGCCTTGGGAATGGTGGAGTTAGCAGCAGGTGCTCACCACATTGGCCAGCTGGGGCTATTGGCACCGTGTTCCTCGCAGGTGGCCGAAGGATGGATGGTGGGTCGCACCCTGATGGACACCCATGGGCCATGTTGGCCCGATGGCCCTTGCATGGTAGAGGGGCGGAGCTGTTGTAGCCAAGTGTAGTAGTGTCGTAAAGGTCACCGGAGGAGGTGGATCCACATACTTGCCAGTAACTGGAAAAAGGAAATTTTTTGAAATTGATTGACCTTGTAGGACAAATTTTGGGATTCTGTAGGGTGGATGGCACTCTTGGACTCGACCAACCTGCAACTACCTGCACTTGAGGTAAGTGCCTTGGTGTGTACTGTCCCAGGGTCCAGTACTTGCTGAAGGAATTTGGGACATGAGGAATTTGGAATGGGGGCGGGTGAGTGATGGCATGGCCGGTGAGGCGATTGGTGTGTGAGCCACAAAGTGGCTTGTGAGTGGCGTTTGTTTATGTGTAAAGGTTTTGGTGTTTTTGTGTGGTCGAGAGGTTGGAGATGGAATTATGGTTAAAATGTGAATGGGGATTTCACATGTAAGCAGGCCATGGCAGCATCTTTTTGGTGACATCTTTTATTGGAAATATGTGGTTAAGAATTGAATGGCAGCAGGGGAGCAAAGGTTTTTGTGGATTTTGTAAGTGGTGAAGGTGTGTGCGTCCGCAGGTACGGATCAAGCTCTGGAGGAACGGTGACTGCGGCCCACTCCACGGTAATTGCCCCTGGCAGCCAGTTGTGTCTGGAAATTGGGAGCCTGTCGGTGGTGGGATCTGTTTGGGCGCCCTGCGGTATGGAGAGACCCTCGGCGACCCGTGAGGCTGAGTGAAAGCCTGAGGCGCGGAAGCCTGGTGTGGAGACCTTCCCGGCGGGACGACAGAGTTCGCAGCTGTTTGGCTGCCATGGAGCCAAGAGTTAAGGGGGGAGGGGGGGCGAGGAAGTCGAAAGTCTGGCAGCCTGTTTTCTGACCCGATCGCGAATATCGCAAAAGGGCGAGAAGATGTCGGCACACAACCATCCGCTATAGCATCCAGAACGAGAAGCCAAGGTGTCCGCCCCTCCAACTATTTTGTACCCGCAGCTCTGACGTCATCTGTCCTGTTTCACCAATCAGCGAGTCCCTTCTTACTAGTGCTTTCTGTCAATCAAAACCCCGACCAATCACTGCTCTTCATGGCGTGGCTCTCAGCCTGCCCGCCCTGTGTCCTCTTACCAAGTCGGGGGTAATCAGCGGTAGTGCTTCATGCCTGGCTTCCAGGTTAGTTTTTATTAATTAGTTTGTTTAACTGTGGGATTCTGCCTACGTGTCTAGTGCAGTGTCATAAGGAACAAAGGAATAGATTACAGAGGTAACAACACACAGGGGATTAATTTACCCATAATACCTTGCTACTTAACAAGCCCCACCCCTCGTGATGGGGACGAATATTCAAGCTTCCATGACAGTCCGGTCTACACAAATTCCCTACTTATGGTACATTGAGATGGTTCTTCTTCTTCACGACAGTCGGAGCACACTAAACTATACACTCTACCTGGTCTACAGTATCACTACCCCCCCACAAACGTAACAATAATGGTGTCACTGGTTTCAGTGTCCACCACGGCCTCACAAAATTCACCGCTGAATCTGTCATGGCATCAGGAAAGGCATCCGGCCATTAAAAAAAAAAACATGCCTCAAATATTCCTATTGGCGAAGCGGACATTCGGTGAATCGCGGCTTACACATGCACATGAAAGCATGGAAATGGCCGTAAAACGACGACGATGATGACGCTGATGATGTACATTTTATAAACCCCTTTAGACCCTTTCAGACTTTTCAACCTTTACACCTTTTGACCTTTATGCCTTTACTCCAGACCTTTGCCCTTTAAACCATTTAGACCATTATTTTGCAATCGATGACCTTTCATTTAGTAAATCCTTCCATTTATTTGCCACACAAAATAAGTGCTGGCAAGGGTCTCCAATGTGATTGTTCTTTCAAGTTATTAGTCCTCGCACGTGAAGCAAAAACCGACGTTAAGCAATAATTGTTTTGTATCCGTCCATTCATCTTGTCAGTTTCTAATCATCGGTTTACGATCAAAGAACAACTTATTTAAATCTTTTTTTTATTTTTTTATACTTGAACACTGTGGAACACATGCCTTTTAATGCTTCCAATGATCTCAGGTTTGTACTACTTGGACATGTTAAATAGTGTTGCGCTTTTAGGAAACCGCTAAGAAGTAATGGCAACCACCATACAGGTCCCTTAGAATATTTATTTCATAGCAGGACATTATCATAGTCCCTTCCCCTTATATGGTGTTGTGGTTTTGCAATAAAGAACACCCCTCTAGTTAATTACACGACAACATGTAGCCTGCAGTAGTCAGTTATTTCTTATAAATTGTAAAGATTAGCTCCCTTCCCATCGTGTAATAATTAAAGCAAATATGCGTTGAGTTTAGGCAGGATTCAAACCTTCGTGTAATTGAAGGAAGACGTTGATTTATGTGCAAGGAGGCGTGGCTACAAGCACAGTCCACGTGATCAACCACGACTGTGGTAGGCGTGGCTAAAAGAACCACCCATGTCACCAGCAGGTAACCAATGAGAGATCGTGGACACGCAAACAACCAATGAGACGTCGTGGACACGTAAGCAACCAATCAGGTCGTGGACTCTTCCCCAGCAAACTTCACCAGCAAGCATCGGCCAATGAGAGGTCGTGGAAACGTAAAACAACCATTCAGGTCTGGACTCTTCCCCAGCAAACTTCGGCCAATGAGAGGCCGTGGAACATTCTAGGGAGCCTTTCCACCCGATATAAAACCCATGCCCATTGCACTTCGAGCTCTCTTGGCTCTCTCTCGCTGCTCTCTCTCGTCGTGATCCTTTGAGCTGGCTGTCCTCCGTGCTGGTTCGTCCTTCCTATGCTCGACCTTCGTTCCTCGTGGTGCTTCATCCGAGCTGGTTCATCGCCTGCGCTGAATCGTTCCCCTTCCTGGATTGTCGTTCGTGCTGACTTTGACGCAGCGGCTCGTCCTGCGGACCTTCTTCAAGCTGCGCATCCTGAGCGAGCCGTGAGCTGCGCATGGAAGATGGCGAACCCGAGTCCGCGGCTGCACGTTGCTCGGTACGAGTTTAACCTGTTCGATTCATTCCCAGTGTGTGTGTGCAAGGCTCCTGTCGGGATTTAGATAGGTAAGAATTGATGTCTGCCTCTCGTCCTTTTTCGGTGAATTATAAATAAAAGACATGTACATTTTTGTTTCCTTTCTTCCTGTTCATGTACGTCTTTTCCCCCATTGGCCCAGCATAGTCCGAACCGAATTTGACTTCCAGAAATCACGCAGCATAACCGTGATTCACACCTGTGCAAAAACCGCTCGGCGCACTCGATTGGAATAAGGTGTGAAATCGCGAAAGGGGGTTCATTTCCCGGTCTTTCTAACCACGTGGTCTTGAAGGTATTTGGGTCGTGACCAATAACCCTTCACCCGTGGTTGGGGGATTGGCATTTGAAGTTGCTTAGCAACCCGTCGACTGCGAGTTTCGTCGCGATCGATGGCCCCGTGGATCCGGTGCCTGTGGGGGAAACGGGGTCTTCACCCCCCCCCCCCCCCAGTACGTCGACAGACCTGGGGATCCGCAACAAAATTGTTATCGCAAAATTGTTAGTATGTCGTTATGTGTTGGAGATGGGAAGAGAGGCCCTCCACTCATCAGGGATAATTAATGGGTAGTGCATACAGGCTCAAAAGCACACCATCCAAGCACGTGCTCTAATTTACCTGTGGCTTGTGCTCTAATTTACCTGTGGCGCTGGAGTCTGAAAGATGAGGCAGCCGTAAGTCCCATAAGGGCTCAAGAGTGTCTTGATAAAAGTCCCTGGGATGAAAACCATAATAATAAAAGTCCCTTCGGCAAAGAGTGCCATGGTAAAAGTCCCTTCGAGAAGGCTGGTGAATCAGAGCCTGAGGAACTCCCGAAAGGGCTAGAAGGGGTAGGGTGACGCAATGGGCCACCTATCAGGAGTCAGAAAAACCTTCTCGAACAGCCCCCACCCTCATCGGGGGCCTTACAAAAAGGCCTTGGACTTGATTTCCCTCTCTCTCTGCACGTGTTCATGGTTCTCTCTCAATCTCTTGGCCTGCCTGCATGATTCTCTCTCTGCACATGTCCATGATTTTCTCTTGTGGCCTGCCTGCATGATTTGCTCTCTTGGCCTGCCTACGTGCTGCCCGTGTATGTGTTGGAGATTGCCTTTTCATGCTCGGGTCGTGGACTGCCCTTTGTCGGCGTGGTGCTCGTTGGTGCTGTCAAGACAAGGTCGTTGCAGTGGAAGAACATCCCGATAACATTGTAACCAGTCCGGTGACAGGATCCCCCCCCCCTCTCCACCCCCCCCCTCTCCACCCCCCTCGCCCCTCTCCACACCCCTCCCCCCTCTCCACCCCCCCCCCCCTCACTTATGCTTGAAATCAATTTTTTGATTTTATTTGAAATCATTATTTTATTAAAATTGAAGTGTATCATTGAACACTTCATGGGGTATCATGTTCCATAAACTCTCTAGTTTACTTAAGCAGTTTGTTTCACGTGCATTTGTAAAAGCAATCAATTTACAGTGACAAACACAAATGACATCACTGATAATTAATTGGATGAATTTACCCGAAAGCATGAATATTTTGGGAAAACCTAAAACTTTTGAACAGTACTGTACGCACTTATTTACATCAAGAATACTTTTTTGCAGTGGAACACATACATATGTACATGTTTGCGTATGTTTGTCAGAATTATATCATTATTGAACACAATCAGATTTTTTTTTTTTACAGGGCACGCGATGTTGTATTTACAGGTGGATCTATTGAAACTACAAGGGAGACTTCACCGACTTTTATGAACAGCGTAGACACAGGACCGCAGGACCCGCCAACTGAAACAAGCAAGAGGACTTTTTACAAACACAACACGAATAATGAATTGTTTGCACGTAATAATTTTCACCAGGTTCACAAAGGAGAAAAAGATGAACGCCCATACAAATGCAAAATTTGTGGAAAATCTTTTAATCTGTTATACACCCTTAAAAGGCACATGATGATTCACAATGGAGAACATCCATACAAATGCACAAGTTGTGGAAAATCTTTTAATCAGTCATCCCATCTTAAAAGGCACATGACGATTCACAATGATGAACGCCCATACAAATGCACAAGTTGTGGAAAATCTTTTAATCGGTCATCCCACCTTAAATCACACATGACAATTCACAATGGTGAACGCGCATACAAATGCACAAGTTGTGAAAAATCTTTTAATCAACCATCCACCCTTAAAACACACATGGAAATTCACAAAGGGGAGCTCCCATATAAATGCACAAATTGTGGAAAATCTTTTAATCAATCATCCCGCCTTACCCGGCACATGATAATTCACAATGGTGAACGCCCATACAAATGCTCAAGTTGTGGAAAGTCTTTTAATCAGTCATCCATCCTTAAATCACACATGATCATTCACAGTGGAGAACGCCCACACAAATGCACTTGTGGGAAATCTTTTAATTATTCATGCAACCTTAAATCACACATGACAATTCACAATACTGGTGAACGCTCATGCAAATGCACAATTTGTGGAAAATCCTTTAATCTGTCATCCAACCTTAAAAGGCACATGAGAGTTCACAATGATGAACGCCCATACGAATGCACAATTTGTGGAAAATCTTTAAATCGATCATCCAACCTTAAATCACACATGAGAATTCACAATGGTGAACGCCCATACGAATGCACAATTTGTGGGAAATCCTTTAATCTGTCATCCAACCTTAAAAGGCACATGAGAGTTCACAATGATGAACGCCCATACGAATGCACAAGTTGTGGGAAATCTTTTAATAGGTCATCCCACCTTAAATCACACATGATAATTCACAATAATGGTGAACGCTCATACAAATTCACAATTTGTGGAAATCCTTCAATCATTCCACCACCCTTAAAACACACATACATCACAACAGAGAATGACCAAACAAATGCACAGTTTGTAGAGAATCTTTCAATCAGTCATGCCCCCTGAAAAACACACGGAAATTCACAATGGAGAACAAGGCCATTACCAACAAAGAGAATGTTCATACAAATGCAAAATTTGTGTAAAATCCTTCATTAAATCATGTGACCTCATGAAACACTTTATTTTACCTTTTTATACGTAGTCGAAGCTCATGGAAGAGATACGCGCACTGGCCCAAAAAATGGATGTGGGGAGAAATGAGAGTCAGGAGAGCATATATAGGGTGAACAAGATGGATACAGAAGAGAGATCATTTATGAATCAGGTTTTGGACTGGGCCCAGAACACAATTTATAGAAAATCTTTTAATCGGTCATTCCACATGAAAAGCACATGAAAATTTACTTGAGAAGTAACACGAGACAATGTCCACACTGATGCACTATTTGCAAAAAGTCTTTCACTCAATCAATCTGCCTTAAAACACACAAACACATTCCCCCCCGCCTCCCCCCCCATTTCCATCTGTCTCATATTTACCCCCACCCCTCTACTCATAAAGCAAATTGGGCATTCCCACATCAAAACTGGAATTTTTAACACTTTCTATCATGCTATCACCGCTTCACAGAAATCCGTTGGTCGCTTGTCCAACTCGCAATTTTAAGACAAAATAGTTTTTTTGTCTTACATATAGTTATTTGCTTGAGTGAATAATAGGATACCAATAAGATTTGTTGATGATTTCTAAAAGAGTTACATATAGCAGCAAAAACACTGCTTGAATGAATGCCATATAGCTATTTGGGCAGTGGGCCGACATTCACAAGGCCCGTGATACCTATTGGCACAAAATCCTTTTAAATGTCGCTTTATTCATTTTATACTGAAGGGAAAACTTTTCGGGAGGGCATAGTAATTGTGAATGTGACTTGTTTGACTTAACATCAACAATATGGCACCCAAGTAGTAGAAGAATGGGGGTTCTGAAGCACACTAAAATTTAACATTGAAGTCAAAGGACAAAATTAAGGTTAATTATTGACTCACTGGATTTTTTATTAGATTTTACCCTCCAATTCATTCCTATCCTCAAGATTTCAATATGTTCAACAGACATTCGCAGACGCTCATTTTCACTCACGTTCGTTCGCTGTTAGTTGTGTTAGGGAGTTCATTAATTTAGCCTTGAATGATTGACAACACTCAATAATTAATTGTCCAGACTTGTTTCAGAAGTACAATTAGCTGATTTAATGACACATGGGAGTCCTCAATTCACTGATACCAAAGGTATTACAAAAACACGCTTCAATTCAGAGTAGCACATACACAAATAAAATGAAATCACCACGCCGGCTCAGTACTCCACATTCACACATGCAATTGAACTGAGAGCCTCTCCGATCTTCTGCTGCATGGCTTTTTATGGTCAAAGAGGGACAGGTCGAATAAGGTTTAGAGAGATAAACAGGCATTTCGTGATTCCGCCACTCCTGGGATCCATCCATTCCAGTCAGCTTTTCCTTCATTATCTCTGACTCTCCCAGCCATGAATGAGAAACAGAGATTTCTAACTGTCTTACAAAATAAACAGATCTTACTGCTCCTTTGAGATAAAAACATGCTCAGCGTACGTGAGGACATCTGCTCTTTCCCAATCTCCATCTTGGAGAAAAACAGGGTTGCAAGAGTTCAAATGAGTGAGAGTTATACATCATTGTTACAAGATTTTAGTTCTATATTTTAAATCTTTTATATATATTGTTACGGACCGCGGATAAGATGTTGGTTTTGCCGAGCGGAGGCCCCGCGTCCCTTACAGTTACCCCGACTAACCCGATTCCTGAACGTTGGCCGGATCGCGCCACAGATATTCAATAGGGAAAAGACTAAGGCGACACGGATGTGAAGAAGAAGAAGACAAAAAGGTTGGAAATACGAATATAATTTATTTACTATTTACAGGCTAAAAGAAACCAAGGAAGAAGGAAAGATAAGAAAATAATTTACAGAAGATATTAGACACAGTGCAACGCTAGCTTATACAAACTTAATTAACCCAAGGACAGAACAAACAAAACAAACTCACATACACAAGAAGGATGGAAAGGCAGGATAAATGCTGGAAGGAGGACCGGGAAGGTTTAGCTGGGGCAGATGGTTCGGCTTGATCCCGCACGGGACGTCGGGCTGGACCTCGACGGCCACCGATGCCTCCGCAATCTGGTTCCCGCGGGGTAACGGGTCGACGCTGCCTGGTGGAGTCAACGCTGCTTGTGTAACCCAAAGCTGCTGGTTCTGGGCTCAACTCTTTCTTGGCACGTCTCTCTGTCCAACCACCTTCTTTCTCTCTTGCTTGGTCCAACTTCTGCGAGCAAGGCGACGAATAGCAGGCTTTGTGATTCCCTTAATGTTCTCTCTGGATGATCTCTTTGGATGATCTTTTTTAATGTTCTCTCTGGATGATCTCTCTGGATGATCTTTTAATGTTCTCTCTGGATGATCTCTTTAATGTTCTCTCTGGATGATCTCTTTTGGACAAGAATCGCTGCTGGATCATCTTACGCAGTACCTTGCACACGCGCTTTTATAACGCCTCCGGCGATCAAGCCGCCGGCCTTCAGGACACGCCCATCGGTGTGCTCACCTCGGCCCTGGTTGGTCGCGCGACCCTCTGGCTCCGCCCTTGATGATGAAGGGCGGGCACGCCCTTCTCCCCCGACCCGAGCACATGTTCAATGGTGGTTTTGGAGGGGATGTAATTGGCAATGATGAAAGGGGGGTGTGAAAGGAATCTACTCTATTTCACTTGGTGCAATGGAGTGTCATCTTAATGGGAGACAAGGCCTTACCCTAATACACATAATAAAGATATAACTATCAACCAGGGGGAAATCTATGATTGGCTGACATGTATGCTTTATGGACTAATTATGGGACGCCCTTTGACCTTTACACAACACTGGAGGCAGGAGGGTCCAGAATCGAGCAATATTAATAAAACACACAATAAAAAAAATACAATCCTCATATCCGCAACAATATATATATATATATGTATATGTATATGTATATATATATATATATATATATGTGTGTGTGTGTGTGTGTGTGTGTGTGTGTGTGTGTGTGTGTGTGTGTGTGTGTGTGTGTGTGTGTGTGTGTGTGTGTGTGTGTGTGTGTGTAGGTATCAAATGAAAAGTATACTATTTATGCAATATCAGACTAAAAGGGACTATATCCTTTTTATTCTCTAACCGGGCTGACTTGGCTGCGAGGCTCTGAAACTAATAACATCACAGTTCAAGCTGGATGCTTGCCTCTAACGCAAGCCTAAAGAATTGTTATATTTTCATATAATATAGTTAACACTGATTAATATATGTATTCGTTAAGTTTACGTGTTTGCAACTGCAAAGTCGAGGTTTCGGGAAATCCACTTGATTTAAAATATTACGTACGCAAATTAATTTTTTTCCCCATTTCATTTTTCCGTCGAGTTTTGCAGAGGGCCCAAGAGCTATGCAGCAAAACTACCAAGATGCTATGGCCATTATTCGCAAATTCGGAAAACCAGATCTTTTCATCACCTTCACGTGTAATCCAAAATGGACAGAGATGCAAGAAAACATCAGACAACACCAACGAGCTGAAGGCAGACCAGATTTAGTGGCACGCGTGTTTCATCTGAAATTAAAAGAATTAATCGACGATATAACGAAGAAGCACGTGTTGGGCAAAGTACGTGCATTTCTCTACGTCGTCGAGTATCAGAAGCGTGGCCTACCGCGTGCCCACATATTACTCATGCTGTGCCAAGGGAGATAAAATTTGTACCGCCGAAAACATTGACAGAATTGTTTCCACACAAATTCCTAATTCAAATGAGTCACCGGAGATCTGTTCCTTGGTGAAGTCTCACATGATGCATGGTCCGTGTGGCACTTTAAATCGCCATTCGATTTGTATGAAAGATGGAGTGTGCAGTAAAGGCTTTCCATAAGCGTATGCTGCAGAGACACTTGCGAACATAGATGGCTATGCCCTTTACAAGCGTCCCCCAAATGGACCCACCATAACCGTTCATGGAACAGATGTCGATTGCCAATTTGTGGTCCCATTCAATGCTTATTTACTGAAGAAGTACCGAGCACACATCAACATTGAGGTTTGCGCAAGCATAAAGAGTATAAAGTACTTATTTTAATATGTGTACAAGGGACATGACTGTGCCAGCATCGAAATTCGAGACTACGGCAGAGTGGAGGTGGACGAAGTAAAGACCTATTTGGACTGCAGATATGTCAGTGCCCCAGAGGCAGCATGGAGATTGATTGAATTTGAAATGCACAAACAGTCCCATTCCATCACCAGACTTGCGGTACACTTACCTGAATTGCAGACTGTTGTGTTCAGGGATGGTAACGAGGAAGAAGCCATTGTACGACATGGGGGTACAACACTTACAGCTTGGTTTCAGTTAAACCAGACAGACCCCGGGGAACGAAGTTATCTGTACCATGACATTCCAAAACATTACGTATTTGAAGATGGCCAAAAGACATGGAAACTTCGACGCCGGGGCGGCAACAAGGTTATCGGACGCATGGTTTCGGCAAGCCCTATGGACATCGAGCGCTTTCATCTTCGTGTACTCCTGCTGCACTGCCCAGGTAAAACATCATTTGAAGATCTCAGAACCATAGATGGAGCAGTTTGTGAAACATACAAGGATGCAGCCAGGAAATTACATTTAAGAGAAGATGATACAGAATGGTACAGGTCCTTAGCTGATGCAGTTATCTTTGCCATGCCACAACAATTGAGATCTCATTTTGCAACCCTACGCATATTCTGCACACTGACAGACACGTCGGCACTGTGGTAAAAGTTTTAAAACGACCTTTGCGAAGATTTTGTGCACAGGGGCCATGTCTTGGAACAGAGTATTTACAGGGCACTGCGAGAAATACAGTCCTTCTTACTGAGACATGGACAGACCTTGGAAGCATTTCAATTACCAGTACCTCCAGACACTGTTGAAGTTCATTCAAGCGATGATTATCAGTATGTACCGGGAGATGAACATGAAAAACGTGAAAACAACAGTCAACTACTAAATGATGACCAAATCAAAATTGTAGATGAGGTCCTACCTCATCATTGTGGGGACCAGCACACAGGCAACCCATTGTTTTTCATTGATGGACCGAGCAGAAGTGGCAAGACCTTTCTCTATAATACACTTCTGCACATCTTGCGAGGCCAGTGTCGTTTGGTTCTTCCAATGGCGTAATGGTAATAATGAATCCACGTACTTCAGCGCATTGCAGCACCATTGTACATCGCACCATCGATTTAAATTGCCAGTGCCCATTTTGGAAAACTCCACATGCAACATATCACCTACAAGTAAAGATGCAGATGCTCTAAGGAAGGCCAACCTATTCATTTGGGATGAAGCACCTATGGCTCCAGCATATGCTTTAGCGGCTGTTGATCGATGTCTCCAGGATGTAACCAGTAACAACATTCCTTTTGGTGGAAAGGTCTTACTTCTTGGTGGGGACTTCAGGCAGGTTTTGCACGTTGTAGTTCGCGCTGCACCTGCAGCAATCATCGCCACATACATCAAACATAGCAAGTTGTGGCCAAAGTTCAAACAGCTGAACTTAACATCAAACATGAGAGCTAATGATGACGAAGAATTCTCAAAATGGTTACTGTCGGTTGGAAATGGGACTGTGGAAACAATTCCTGACTCAGATTTAATACGACTGCCTGATCGTATCTGTGTAGAAGACAACATTTCTTTAGCAGAGGCTGTTTTTGGTAATTTGAATGAAATCCATTCAAACTATGATGCGCTGGCTCAACGAGCCGTGGTGTGTCCAAATAATGAATCCACATTTGCGATTAACGATGAGATACTGGATGCATTTCCTGGGGAAGAAAAGACCTACTTCAGCGCTGATTCCATTGTCTGTGATGACCCTGAAGAGGCACTAAATTATAGTATGGAATTCCTAAATCAATTGACTCCTTCTGGAATGCCATTTCACAAACTTCGTCTCAAAGATGGTGCTGTCATCATGTTACTCCGTAAATTTGATCCGAAACAGGGAGTGTGCAATGGTGCAAAATTGGTTGTTAAAAGATTGTTGCCAAACATAATAGACGGAGAAATAATTTCTGGCAGTCACAATCACGCACATTTATACCCAGGATTAGTATTGTACATTCCGATACAACACCACCATTCGTACTCAAACGCTGTCAATTTCCGGTTTGTGTGGCATTCTCTTTCTCAATAAACAAGAGTCAAGGTCAAACATTACACAAAGTTGGGATTTACTTACCAGAGCCCATCTTCAGCCATGGCCAATTATATGTTGCATTGTTGTGTGCTAAACGATTTGAGGATGTGAAGGTAAAGGTAGTCAGTAATGGCCAACAGGGAAAAATTGGATGGCCACAGTGAATCTTCACCCGTAATGTTGTTTACCCGGAGATCCTGCAGTGACACCATTCAGGCAACCAAAGGAGGGCACGAAGGAAAATAGTTAATTACTCTGACACATTTAGCCGCAGTGAATGAACGGACCATTGCTGCTGTTTTGATGCTTTTTATTGCTGTTTTGATGCTTTTTATTGCTGTTTTTTCACTGCTGTTTTTTCACTGCTGTTTTGATGCTCTCCACTGCTGTTTTGATGGTGTTTTGATGCTTTTTCACTGCTGTTTTGATGCTTTTTCACTGCTGTTTTGATGCTTTTTCACTGGTTTTGATGCTTTTTCACTGCTGTTTTGATGCTTCTTCGCTGCTGTTTTGATGCTTCTTCACTGCTGTTTTGATGCTTTTTCACTGCTGTTATGATGCTTTTTCACTGCTGTTTTGATGCTTTCCACTGCTGTTTTGATGGTGTTTTGATGCTTTTTCACTGCTGTTTTGATGCTTTTTCACTGCTGTTTTGATGCTTTTTCACTGCTGTTTTGATGCTTTTTCACTGCTGTTTTGATGCTTTTTCACTGCTGTTTTGATGCTTTTTCACTGCTGTTTTGATGCTTTTTCACTGCTGTTTTGATGCTTTTTCACTGCTGTTTTGATGCTTTCCACTGCTGTTTTGATGCTTTCCACTGCTGTTTTGATGCTTTTTCACTGCTGTTTTGATGCTTTTTCACTGCTGTTTTGATGCTTTTTCACTGCTGTTATGATGCTTTTTCACTGCTGTTTTGATGCTTTTTCACTGCTGTTATGATGCTTTTTCACTGCTATTTTGATGCTTTTTCACTGCTGTTTTCATGCTTTTTCACTGCTGTTTTCATGCTTTTTCACTGCTGTTTTGATGCTTTCCATTGCTGTTTTGATGCTTTTTCACTGCTGTTTTGATACTTTCCATTGTTGTTTTGATCGTGTTTAGAGGCTTTTTCACTGCTGTTTTGATGCTTTTTTGACGTTTTTTTAAAATATAAAAATCGCATTTCAAAGAAAATTTAAAATTCCAAAAAAAAATCTCACAATGATGACATATAATTCACCGAAAACGTTGAAGCAGCCACATAATATTACGGTGATGTTTAACTCTGAGTGAGAATAATTCTAAATTTTTAAAACTTTCATCTTATATTTGTGATTTTTTTCAAACAAACTGTATTTCCCATCTACACGGGCATGTATTCATATTAACATAATGTAAAGTACATAAATTGTGTGGATTACATCATTTGTGGATGTGATCAATTGCCAGTAACCATTTTGTATACAGCATCCAAATGAAGATGTCCAAATGTCACACACGTCCATATATATACATATATATATATATATATATATATATATATATATATATATATATATATATATATATATATATATATATATATATATAGTGTATATATATATATATATATATATATATATATATATATATATATAGTGTATATATATATATATATATATATATATATATATATATATATATACAGTGTATATATATATATATATATATAGTGTATATATATATATATATATATATATATATATATATATATATACAGTGTATATATATATATATATATATATATATATATATATATATATATATATATAGATACAGTCACGTGAAAAAGTAAGAACACCCCATGTAAAGTTTTGACTTTTTCAACATACAGCTACTTGATCTTCATTTCAACAATATTGATAGATAAAGGTGATATAATATACTGAAACGCAAAAGAAACTTACCACCTTTGAAACCTTTAAATATCAACAATAACACTGCGTGTAGTAAATGTGTGAACTTATTTGTGGACAATAGTGTCCTCGCTGTCAGACAAAACGGTCACGGAATGTCACTTGGACCTTCAATGGTCACTTCATAGCACAGCTGTTGAACAGCCGTTTTGACTGTCAGTGATTAGCCAATGGGTACGGGATGATTTTAATGAGCTGCACGTGATGTCTTGATATTGGCTTTTAAAAGGCCAGTGCAACATGGGCATTTTGACCGAAAAATTTGACCATTTTGACCATTTTGACCAACTTCAAAAAGACCGAAAACGCAAAAGAAATTTACCACTTGTTTGAAATGTAATAAAATTGTAACAGTTCAAAATAAAACAAACCAAGAATTGCTAATTGAAACATTGGCATTTTATTGATGACATGTCAAGTTTTTGACCAAGATACACCATCTCATCAGTTTGTTCTACAGTACAGAACAGCACAGGGTGCAATGTCAGTCCCCTTTCAATAGCGTGTATGGCCACCATTGTTTTGGATACAGGCAGTGCATCATCGGCGTATACTGCCTACCAGTCTTTGGATGGATTGCTGCTGGATTCTGTCCCACTCAGTCCTCAATGTCTGAAGCAGCTCTGCCCGTGTCCTGGCCCTGCCAACTACGCGTCTCCCAAGCTCATCCCACAGGTGCTCTATGGGATTCAGGTCAGGAGAGAGCGCAGGCCACTGCATGGTGTTGATGTTCTCGCCTTGGAGAAATGCAGTGGTAAAGCGAGCAGCATGGGGACGAGCGTTGTCATGCTGAAAGGTTCTCAGTTCTGGGTGGTCTAGCAGGAATGGCAGCAGATGAGGTTGCAGGATGTTATCCACATACCGCTGGGCGTTAAGATTCCCATCCACAACCACCAGTGGCGTCCTGTACCGGCCTGATATGGCTGCCCACACCATCACACTTGGGCCACCCCACCTGTTGGCTTGACGCACGCAACAATCGGCATATCGCTCGCCAGTTCTTCTCCAGACACACTCACGCCCATCAGGACTGTCCACACAGAACCTTGACTCATCGCTGAAAGCGACCTCGTTCCACTGCGCCAAGGTCCACCACTGATGCTGCTGGCACCATCTCTGACGGTTGCGGCGATGGGCAACCGTCATCACGGGGCCTCTGTATGGTCTTCTGGCAGTCAGACCATAGTCATGCAGTCGTCTTCGTGCAGTATCATTGGAGATCCGTGGGTTTGCACGCCCCGGAGTTTCTGCCGCAGTGCGGGATGCTGGACGGAATCGATCCCGCAGGTGACTTCGGACCATCTGCCTGTCCTGCCTTGCAGTGGTGACTCTTGGCCTCCCTGATCGAGGTCTGTCATCTGCAGAGTTGTGGAGGGTGTCTCTGTCCACCAGGGCCGATATCGTATGGTGTGAACAGCCAAGGCGACGTGCCACCTCACGGTAGCTCAGTCCACCTTGCAGCATGCCCAGGGCACGCTGCCGTTGATCCCTTGACAATCGTGGCATGTTGATTGAAATGCCCATTTTGCACTGGCCTTTTTAAAGAAAATATCAAGACATCACGTGCAGCTCATTAAAATCATCCCGTACCCCTTGACTAATCACTGACAGTCAAAACGACTGTTCAACAGCTGTGCTATGAAGTGACCATTGAAGGTTCAAGTGACCATCCGTGACCATTTTGTCTGACAGTGAGGACACTATTGTCCACAAATAAGTTCACACATTTACTATACGCAGTGTTATTGTTGATATTTAAAGGTTTCAAAGGTGGTAAGTTTCTTTTGTGTTTTCGGTCTTTTTGAAGTTGGTCAAAATGGTCAAACTTTTCGGTCAAAATGCCCATTTTGCACTGGCCTTTTTAAAGCCAATATCAAGACATCACGTGCAGCTCATTAAAATCATCCCGTACCTCTTGGCTAATCACTGACAGTCAAAACGGCTGTTCAACAGCTGTGCTATGAAGTGACCATTGAAGGTTCAAGTGACCATCCGTGACCATTTTGTCTGACAGTGAGGACACTATTGTCCACAAATAGGTTCACACATTTACTACACGCAGTGTTATTGTTGATATTTAAAGGTTTCAAAGGTGGTAAGTTTCTTTTGCGTTTCAGTATATATCAAATATCATGAAACATTTACATTTTGTAGTCCATTGTATAATTTAAATAAACATAAATGCAAATTTCACATGTGGAAAAAGTAAGTACACCCTTGGCTCTAATAGGTGGTATTTCCCCCTTTGGCAGAAACAACCTCAAGTAGGCGTTTCTTATAACTGTCTACCAGTCTCTGACATCGACTGGGAGAAATTTTTGCCCACCCCTCCATGCAGAATTCTTTCAGCTGTGCAATGTTGAGGGGTTTCTTGCATGCACAGCTCGTTTCAAATCCCCCCACAACATCTCGATGGGATTTAGATCTGGGCTTTGACTTGTCCATTCCAGAACCCTCCATTTCTTTCTTTTCAGCCATTCCTTGGTGGATTTACTGGTATGTTTCAGGTCATTGTCATGTTGCAAGGTCCACCTTCGGTTGAGCTTCAACACTCCGACAGATAGCCTCACATTATCTTCAAGCACCCTCTGGTACAATGAAGAATTCATAGTGGATTATATGATGGTGAGATGCCCAGGTGCTGATGCAGCAAAGCTGCCCCAAACCATAATATTTCCACCACCATGCTTTACAGTTGGTATCAGGTTCTTGTGGTGAAATGCTGTTTTTGGTTTTCGCCAAACATGTCTTCTGGTACTGTGGCCAAATAGCTCTCCTTTGACTCATCTGTCCAGAGCACATTGTTCCAGAAGTGCTGGTCTTTGCCTCCGTGTTCATTGGCAAACTTTTGTCTTGCCCTGATGTTCTTTCTGGACAGCAAAGGTTTCCTCCTTGCACACCTCCCATGGAGATCAAATTTGTGCAGACTCCTTCTAATGGTAGACTCGTGCACTTTGACATCAACAGTGGCAAGAGCTACCTGTAGGTCCCGTGATGACATTCTGGGGTTCTTAGAGACTTCTTTCAGCATCTTGCGGTCTGCTCTCAGGCTGAACTTGCTGGGGCAGCCTGGCCTGAACAAGTTGGCAGTTGTTTGGAATCTTCTCCAAGTGTAGATGATCTTCTGGACAATCGAATGATTGATTTCAAATTGTTTGGAGATCTTTTGAAATCCCTTCCCAGACTCGTAGGCATCTATAACCTTCTTTCTGAAGGCCTCAGAGAGCTCTTTTCATCGAGGCATGGTGACGCCGCACACTTCAACAACAAAGTGCAAACCAAACTAAATGTCTGAGGTTTAAATGAGACAGGTTCCTCCAAGATCCTCTCTAATGATGTTCTAATCATTTGCACCTGAGCTGGTACACCTGATTCTAATTTTAGGTATTTCAAGTAGTGATAAATCTAGGGGTGTACTTACTTTTTCCACATGCGAAATTTGCATTTATGTTTATTTAAATTATACAATGGACTACAAAATGTAAATGTTTCATGATATTTGTTATATTATATCACCTTTATCTATCAATATTGTTGAAATGAAGATCAAATAGCTGTATGTTGAAATATGTTGAAAAGTCAAAACTTTACATGGGGTGTACTTACTTTTTCACATGACTGTATATATATATATTGTAACGATTTTGAGAAGTGTGTAACGAATTTGAGAAGTGTAACGGTTTTTGAGAAGTGTAACAATTTTGGAGGAAGTGTAACGAATGTGGAAACGTTACAATGTGAACGTTACAAAAGTATGGTAACATCCTCGTAATGTAAATAATGGTCGCAGCCGTCCTCCTAGTTAATTCCATGAAACTTACACGCAGGTCACGATATATCTTTTAAATAGTGTATTTCCTTATTCCATGTAGGCTAAATATGTGTTTCCCACTAGATTGACTTTGCATTGTATCAAACAAAATAAGCGTAGGCCCTTCCAATTTCCCCAAAACCTCCCTTCCATTTGCCTTCCGCATTTTGGGCGGTTTTCTTCAACCACCATTGGCCACGAGGTAGGGTTGGAGAAGAAAGGCGTGTCTCCACCTCGTCATAAGGGGGGAGGAGTGAGCCAGCCCTAACAGCCAATCAGCACCGCGGTGAGCGACCCGGTAGGCGTGCCCTCGGAGCCGGCGGCTTGATTTCGCCCGAGGTGATAAAAGCGACTGGAAGGGACTGCTTTTCCAGATGACCTGGGAGGAGCAAAGAGGCGGCACCAAGAGGAGCGGTGAGATGCGAAACGCTCCAAGCCAAAGAGGAGAGGTACTCGGCAAGGAAACCAGCTTTGGAGAGACGCGCTGAAAGGTGGGAGACGGCTCCACCACAAGAAGAGGAGCAGGTGTGCCGAACCAGCGCGTGACGTCTGCCGCAGCGGATACACGACGGAGGGTTTTCCCGCCAAAACCGTGAGGAATTGCGAGCTGCTGCCTCCCGACTTTGCCTCCCTCTCAAGCAATCCACCTCAAGCCCTACCTGCCTGCATTATCCCCTGTGTAAGTGTGAACGTCCTGTCCTGCTCGTTGTCTTGGGGTTAAGTAAAAATGAATAGTGTAAGTTAACGATTCGCTGTGTTACTGCTTCTTCCATCCATTGCTGTGTGTGTATAATAAATCTGTTCTTCCTCCGTATTCTTCTTCTTCTTCTTTTTCATTCTCTTTCGGTCGCTTTAGAGGTTTCCCGATTGAATATCTGTGGGGCGATCTGGTCAACGTCGGGTGGAATCGGGTTCTAATCGGGGAGTAACTGTTCGGACGCGGTTAAATACACCACCGCTCGGTCAATATAACATCTAAAGCCGCGTCTGTAACAATTGGTGTCGAGGAGTTGGATTCAGACCTGGGACTAAATCTGTTAGGCCCAAATTTTGGAACACCAATTGTACTATTAGAGTAACAATTGGTGTCGAGGAGGGAGATCGGACCCGAAATCGGACCCGAAGCGCGCTTAACGCGCTCAAAATTATAAGCTGCCGAAATTTATTTTGTTTTATAAAACCCGAATTTTGAGATCGCGCCATGGACAATCAAGGCGATCGGATGTCGGTGGGAGAGATAGAGGGGTTAGGAGTAACCCAGGATCAAATGGAGGGGAGCAATGAGGAGGCGGTTGAGGGTGTATCAGACGCACAAAATGGCGCTCTCGCGCACGAGGTTTCAGGCGCGCAAAGAGGCGCCTCGCACGAGCGCGCGGTAGCCGAGCCCGCTGTATCAGCGGGCTTTAACATGCAGCAGTTCATGGCACGGTTTAGCGAATACATGGCACAGTCGAAGTGTGACAACGAAAAAAGAGCCAGGGAAATGGAGGGAATGGAAAACAGAATGGGGGAGCGACTAGGAAATCAAATCGGGGAGTTAGACAAGAAAATTGGGAAGTTAGACAATAATTTTGAGGAGTTAGACAAGAAATTTGTGAAGTTAGACAATAATTTTGAGGGGTTAGACAACGGGATAAAAGAGGTAAAAAATGGGTTAATGGGGTTAGAAAATAGGATGGAAGGCAAATTGCGGGAGATAGGGGAGCAATCCGCCCGAGAAATCAAACAAATGGGAGAGCAGATAGAGGAGGTGAAAATCGGGGTAGAAACCAAACTGGATGCTCAGAGGGATGAATTGGGACAGATGAGGGTGGCATCTACAAAAGAGATGGAGGAAATACGACGAGGGGTAAGTGAGGAGGTTTCGGGGCTGCGCGAGGAGGTAAAGCGAGGTGAGAAGCGTATGGAGAAAGAGGTGAGAAATAATACTGCTAAGTTACAAGGGGGCATAGAGGGTCTGACGGAGGAGGTGGAACAGCTGACAGAGGGACAAACGAAGTTAGTGGAGCAGGTTCAAAGGAACACTGCAGTACTCGGAGGGTTAAAGGCGACACAAAAAGAAATTAAACAAGTACACATACATTCAAAGTACACCGCCCCCATGCCAAATAATTAAATATGCTACAGCGCGGCATTGCCGGGACGCCTCCGGCGCCCGGCAATACCGCAGTGCAGCTCATTGAGGCTGCATTGGGAGGGAGAGGTGTACACTAATTGATTGATTAATTGTATAATTAAAATCAATAAAAGATTATCACAAAATATTTTCATAATCAATTGGCTAATCGCATAACTAAACCACTAGTGCTTCATCCGAAGATGTATCTTTTAGAAATTTAATTAAATAAGTCATTTATAAAAAATTAAATAATTAATTGATTACTCAATAAATAATTAATCGATTAATCAATAAATAATTAATAGATGAAATGATTAATCAATAAATCAAAAATATCCTTGATAGCCACATCACTTGGTCACTCATGTCCAAATATTAGCTTCCCAGCTCAAAAGGTGCCTGAGATATTGGCCAAATGAGAAAGAAAATAAATAAATGATTAATAATGAAAATAAATAAATAATAATCATTAAAAAATTAAATTATTAATCAATTTGGTCAGAGAACACATAAACTACCACTATTTCATCAGAATCTGTAACTTTAAAAAAAAAAAATTTTTTGTCATTAATCGAATAATTAAATAATTAATCGATTAATTGATTAATTAATAAATCAAAAATATCCTTTGCAGCCAAATCACCTGGTCATTGGCATGTCCAAATATCAGCTTCCTAACTCAAAAGGTGCCTGAGTTAATAATGGTCAGAAGAGAAATGAAATTTAATTAATTAAATAAGTACTTAATTAAACGCTAATAATTAAATAACTCCTCAATTAATTGATTATTCAAAAAACAAAAAATACCGTATTTGACAAAGGACTTGCTCACTACTGTGCCGAAATTTCAGCTTCCTAGCTCAAAGGATGGCTGAGATATCGTCCGGACAACCAAGAAAGAAAACAAACAAACAAGAAAACAAACAAGTACACATACATTCAAAGTACACCGCCCCATGCCAAATAATTAAATATGCTGCAGCGCGGCATTGCCGGGGCGCCTCCGGCGCCCGGCAATACCGCAGTGCAGCTCATTAAGGCTGCATTGGGAGGGAGAGGTGTACACTAATTGATTGATTAATTGTATAATTAAAATCAATAAAAGATTATCACAAAATATTTTCATAATCAATTGGCTAATCGCATAACTAAACCACTAGTGCTTCATCCGAAGATGTATCTTTTAGAAATTTAATTAAATAAGTCATTTATAAAAAATTAAATAATTAATTGATTACTCAATAAATAATTAATCGATTAATCAATAAATAATTAATAGATGAAATGATTAATCAATAAATCAAAAATATCCTTGATAGCCACATCACTTGGTCACTTATGTCCAAATATTAGCTTCCCAGCTCAAAAGGTGCCTGAGATATTGGCCAAATGAGAAAGAAAATAAATAAATGATTAATAATGAAAATAAATAAATAATAATCATAAAAAAATTAAATTATTAATCAATTTGGTCAGAGAACACATAAACTACCACTATTTCATCAGAATCTGTAACTTAAAAAAAAAATTTTTTTGGGTCATTAATCGAATAATTAAATAATTAATCGATTAATTGATTAATTAATAAATCAAAAATATCCTTTGCAGCCAAATCACCTGGTCATTGGCATGTCCAAATATCAGCTTCCTAACTCAAAAGGTGCCTGAGTTAATAATGGTCAGAAGAGAAATGAAATTTAATTAATTAAATAAGTACTTAATTAAACGCTAATAATTAAATAACTCCTCAATTAATTGATTATTCAAAAAACAAAAAATACCGTATTTGACAAAGGACTTGCTCACGACTGTGCCGAAATTTCAGCTTCCTAGCTCAAAGGATGGCTGAGATATCGTCCGGACAACCAAGAAAGAAAACAAACAAGAAAGAAAACAAACAAACAAGAAACCAGAGTGAAAACTGAGTACTCTCTTTCAGCGTGCGTCACTGCCGAGCCCCCTTTGGTGCCCGGCAATGACGATTTGCAATGCCTGGAGATGGCATAGGAAAGGAGCGGTGTACAACAAGTACACATACATTCAAAGTACACCGCCCCATGCCAAATAATTAAATATGCTGCAGCGCGGCATTGCCGGGGCGCCTCCGGCGCCCGGCAATACCGCAGTGCAGCTCATTGAGGCTGCATTGGGAGGGAGAGGTGTACACTAATTGATTGATTAATTGTATAATTAAAATCAATAAAAGATTATCACAAAATATTTTCATAATCAATTGGCTAATCGCATAACTAAACCAGTAGTGCTTCATCCGAAGATGTATCTTTTAGAAATTTAATTAAATAAGTCATTTATAAAAAATTAAATAATTAATTGATTACTCAATAAATAATTAATCGATTAATCAATAAATACTTAATAGATGAAATGATTAATCAATAAATCAAAAATATCCTTGATAGCCACATCACTTGGTCACTCATGTCCAAATATTAGCTTCCCAGCTCAAAAGGTGCCTGAGATATTGGCCAAATGAGAAAGAAAATAAATAAATGATTAATAATGAAAATAAATAAATAATAATCATAAAAAAATTAAATTATTAATCAATTTGGTCAGAGAACACATAAACTACCACTATTTCATCAGAATCTGTAACTTAAAAAAAAAAAAATTTTTTGTCATTAATCGAATAATTAAATAATTAATCGATTAATTGATTAATTAATAAATCAAAAATATCCTTTGCAGCCAAATCACCTGGTCATTGGCATGTCCAAATATCAGCTTCCTAACTCAAAAGGTGCCTGAGTTAATAATGGTCAGAAGATAAATGAAATTTAATTAATTAAATAAGTACTTAATTAAACGCTAATAATTAAATAACTCCTCAATTAATTGATTATTCAAAAAACAAAAAATACCGTATTTGACAAAGGACTTGCTCACTACTGTGCCGAAATTTCAGCTTCCTAGCTCAAAGGATGGCTGAGATATCGTCCGGACAACCAAGAAAGAAAGAAAACAAGAAAACAACCAGAGTGAAAACTGAGTACTCTCTTTCAGAGTGCGTCACTGCCGAGCCCCCTTCGGTGCCCAGCAATGACGATTTGCAATGCCTGGAGATGGCATAGGAAAGGTGCGGTGTACAACAAGTACAAATACATTCAAAGTACACCGCCCCATGCCAAATAATTAAATATGCTGCAGCGCGGCATTGCCGGGGCGCCTCTGGCGCCCGGCAATACCGCAGTGCAGCTCATTAAGGCTGCATTGGGAGGGAGGGGTGTACACTAATTGATTGATTAATTGTATAATTAAAATCAATAAAAGATTATCACAAAATATTTTCATAATCAATTGGCTAATCGCATAACTAAACCACTAGTGCTTCATCCGAAGATGTATCTTTTAGAAATTTAATTAAATAAGTCATTTATAAAAAATTAAATAATTAATTGATTACTCAATAAATAATTAATCGATTAATCAATAAATAATTAATAGATGAAATGATTAATCAATAAATCAAAAATATCCTTGATAGCCACATCACTTGGTCACTCATGTCCAAATATTAGCTTCCCAGCTCAAAAGGTGCCTGAGATATTGGCCAAATGAGAAAGAAAATAAATAAATGATTAATAATGAAAATAAATAAATAATAATCATAAAAAAATTAAATTATTAATCAATTTGGTCAGAGAACACATAAACTACCACTATTTCATCAGAATCTGTAACTTTAAAAAAAAAAATTTTTTTGTCATTAATCGAATAATTAAATAATTAATCGATTAATTGATTAATTAATAAATCAAAAATATCCTTTGCAGCCAAATCACCTGGTCATTGGCATGTCCAAATATCAGCTTCCTAACTCAAAAGGTGCCTGAGTTAATAATGGTCAGAAGATAAATGAAATTTAATTAATTAAATAAGTACTTAATTAAACGCTAATAATTAAATAACTCCTCAATTAATTGATTATTCAAAAAACAAAAAATACCGTATTTGACAAAGGACTTGCTCACTACTGTGCCGAAATTTCAGCTTCCTAGCTCAAAGGATGGCTGAGATATCGTCCGGACAACCAAGAAAACAAACAAGAAACCAGAGTGAAAACTGAGTACTCTCTTTCAGCGTGCGTCACTGCCGAGCCCCCTTCGGTGCCCGGCAATGACGATTTGCAATGCCTGGAGGTGGCATAGGAAAGGAGCGGTGTACAACAAGTACACATACATTCAAAGTACACCGCCCCATGCCAAATAATTAAATATGCTGCAGCGCGGCATTGCCGGGGCGCCTCCGGCGCCCGGCAATACCGCAGTGCAGCTCATTGAGGCTGCATTGGGAGGGAGAGGTGTACACTAATTGATTGATTAATTGTATAATTAAAATCAATAAAAGATTATCACAAAATATTTTCATAATCAATTGGCTAATCGCATAACTAAACCACTGGTGCTTCATCCGAAGATGTATCTTTTAGAAATTTAATTAAATAAGTCATTTATAAAAAATTCATTGATTACTCAATAAATAATTAATCGATTAATCAATAAATAATTAATAGATGAAATGATTAATCAATAAATCAAAAATATCCTTGATAGCCACATCACTTGGTCACTCATGTCCAAATATTAGCTTCCCAGCTCAAAAGGTGCCTGAGATATTGGCCAAATGAGAAAGAAAATAAATAAATGATTAATAATGAATATAAATAAATAATAATCATAAAAAAATTAAATTATTAATCAATTTGGTCAGAGAACACATAAACTACCACTATTTCATCAGAATCTGTAACTTTAAAAAAAAAAAATTTTTTTGTCATTAATCGAATAATTAAATAATTAATCGATTAATTGATTAATTAATAAATCAAAAATATCATTTGCAGCCAAATCACCTGGTCATTGGCATGTCCAAATATCAGCTTCCTAACTCAAAAGGTGCCTGAGTTAATGGTCAGAAGAGAAAGGAAATTTAATTAATTAAATAAGAACTTAATTAATCGCTAATAATTAAATAACTCCTTAATTTATTGATTAATCAAAAAAAAAAAATACCGTTTTTGACAAAGGACTTTCTCACTATTGTGCCAAAATTTCAGCTTCCTCGCTCAAAGGATGGCTGAGATATCGCCCGGACAACCAAGAAAGAAAACAAACAAACAAACAAACAAGTACACATACATTCAAAGTACACCGCCCCATGCCAAATAATTAAATATGCTGCAGCGCGGCATTGCCGGGGCGCCTCCGGCGCCCGGCAATACCGCAGTGCAGCTCATTAAGGCTGCATTGGGAGGGAGAGGTGTACACTAATTGATTGATTAATTGTATAATTAAAATCAATAAAAGATTATCACAAAATATTTTCATAATCAATTGGCTAATCGCATAACTAAACCACTAGTGCTTCATCCGAAGATGTATCTTTTAGAAATTTAATTAAATAAGTCATTTATAAAAAATTAAATAATTAATTGATTACTCAATAAATAATTAATCGATTAATCAATAAATAATTAATAGATGAAATGATTAATCAATAAATCAAAAATATCCTTGATAGCCACATCACTTGGTCACTTATGTCCAAATATTAGCTTCCCAGCTCAAAAGGTGCCTGAGATATTGGCCAAATGAGAAAGAAAATAAATAAATGATTAATAATGAAAATAAATAAATAATAATCATAAAAAAATTAAATTGGTAATCAATTTGGTCAGAGAACACATAAACTACCACTATTTCATCAGAATCTGTAACTTAAAAAAAAATTTTTTTTGGGTCATTAATCGAATAATTAAATAATTAATCGATTAATTGATTAATTAATAAATCAAAAATATCCTTTGCAGCCAAATCACCTGGTCATTGGCATGTCCAAATATCAGCTTCCTAACTCAAAAGGTGCCTGAGTTAATAATGGTCAGAAGAGAAATGAAATTTAATTAATTAAATAAGTACTTAATTAAACGCTAATAATTAAATAACTCCTCAATTAATTGATTATTCAAAAAACAAAAAATACCGTATTTGACAAAGGACTTGCTCACGACTGTGCCGAAATTTCAGCTTCCTAGCTCAAAGGATGGCTGAGATATCGTCCGGACAACCAAGAAAGAAAACAAACAAACAAGAAACCAGAGTGAAAACTGAGTACTCTCTTTCAGCGTGCGTCACTGCCGAGCCCCCTTTGGTGCCCGGCAATGACGATTTGCAATGCCTGGAGATGGCATAGGAAAGGAGCGGTGTACAACAAGAAACCAGAGTGAAAACTGAGTACTCTCTTTCAGCGTGCGTCACTGCCGAGCCCCCTTCGGTGCCCAGCAATGACGATTTGCAATGCCTGGAGATGGCATAGGAAAGGAGCGGTGTACAACAAGTACACATACATTCAAAGTACACCGCCCCATGCCAAATAATTAAATATGCTGCAGCGCGGCATTGCCGGGGCGCCTCCGGCGCCCGGCAATACCGCAGTGCAGCTCATTGAGGCTGCATTGGGAGGGAGAGGTGTACACTAATTGATTGATTAATTGTATAATTAAAATCAATAAAAGATTATCACAAAATATTTTCATAATCAATTGGCTAATCGCATAACTAAACCACTGGTGCTTCATCCGAAGATGTATCTTTTAGAAATTTAATTAAATAAGTCATTTATAAAAAATTCATTGATTACTCAATAAATAATTAATCGATTAATCAATAAATAATTAATAGATGAAATGATTAATCAATAAATCAAAAATATCCTTGATAGCCACATCACTTGGTCACTCATGTCCAAATATTAGCTTCCCAGCTCAAAAGGTGCCTGAGATATTGGCCAAATGAGAAAGAAAATAAATAAATGATTAATAATGAATATAAATAAATAATAATCATAAAAAAATTAAATTATTAATCAATTTGGTCAGAGAACACATAAACTACCACTATTTCATCAGAATCTGTAACTTTTAAAAAAAAAAATTTTTTTGTCATTAATCGAATAATTAAATAATTAATCGATTAATTGATTAATTAATAAATCAAAAATATCATTTGCAGCCAAATCACCTGGTCATTGGCATGTCCAAATATCAGCTTCCTAACTCAAAAGGTGCCTGAGTTAATGGTCAGAAGAGAAAGGAAATTTAATTAATTAAATAAGAACTTAATTAATCGCTAATAATTAAATAACTCCTTAATTTATTGATTAATCAAAAAAAAAAAATACCGTTTTTGACAAAGGACTTTCTCACTATTGTGCCAAAATTTCAGCTTCCTAGCTCAAAGGATGGCTGAGATATCGCCCGGACAACCAAGAAAGAAAACAAACAAACAAACAAACAAGAAACCAGAGTGAAAACTGAGTACTCTCTTTCAGCGTGCGTCACTGCCGAGCCCCCTTCGGTGCCCAGCAATGACGATTTGCAATGCCTGGAGATGGCATAGGAAAGGAGCGGTGTACAACAAACAAGAAAGAAACCAGAGTGAAAACTGAGTACTCTCTTTCAGCGTGCGTCACTGCCGAGCCCCCTTTGGTGCCCGGCAATGACGATTTGCAATGCCTGGAGATGGCATAGGAAAGGAGCGGTGTACAAAATGACTTGATAGCGACACAGAGGCAATGTCAGATGGTACGTGAGGAACTGACAATGAGGGTGGACGAGGTGACAGAGATAATGGAGACAAAGGACCGGCAGGTGAGGATGCACATAGAGACGGTCACGGTAGCCTTAGAGGACGAACTTGAGGAGATGCACCGAGAAATAAAAGAGGTTAAACAAAAATTAGAGGAAGTGGAAGAAGAGGTGAGTGAAATTAAGAAGGGACGAACAGAAACTAAAAGAGAAATCCAGGAGGAGGTGATGGAATATGTACAAGGTCTGTGTTCAAATCATGATGAGGTGCTCACTGACCAAATAAAAAGTTTGCAGGTGGCAGAGGAGGTGCGACGACAAAGTACGGAGGTGAGTGGCAATGTATATGATGTGAGGAAAGCTTCAGTCGGCTTGGGGGTTGCTTTGGATCCGGGTGTTCGTGAAAGGCCGTTGGTGAAGTGTGCGACAGGTCTGGTGTGCGAAAAAAGAGGTGTGCGAGAATGTCCGACCATGGGGTGTGTGAGGAAATAGTGCACGCCAAGGAGTGAGTGTGCCGTGAAGAGTGAGTTGGTCGAAGCGCGTGTGCGAGGGGGTACATGGAAGCGCGGTGTGGTGAGTGTTACGGAGGAAGTAACGAAAAAGTGTGCGCGAGAGACGTGTGTAACGGACGGGTGCATGAGGAAAGAGTGCGCTGTCGAGAGGAAGGGTGAGTGCGTTGTGAAGAGTGGAGGTGAGAGTAGTGAGAGTGAAACGGAGCGTGAGTTGGTTGTGACAGGTGAGCGAGGATGCACACCTGGAATGGTAGAGCGTGTGTGGGGATGCACACTTGAGTTGGTCGTGAGGCACGCGGTTGGGTGTGCGGGTGAGAGCACACCTGTGATTGTCACAAAGGAGGTGACCGAGAAAGGGGCGCGAAGAGGTGTGTTGGTGAGGTGTGCGAGCGACGAATGTGTGCCAAGGTGTTCGGTGGTCAGGTGTGTGACCAAGTCGGTGAGCGGAATGAGTGTACCGAGGTGTGTTAGAGAAGGTACGACCAAGAGCAGGGAGACGGCTGCATGTATGAGCAAGAAAGGGGTAGCGTATGCATGTAAGCGTCCAGGTGAAGCGTCGACGGTAACCGGTTTAGCGGTTAGGGCGACTTATAGCCGAATCGGGCCCTCGGTGCGCGTCGGGCAGCTTCGCGTGCCGCGAGGACCAGCGGGGATCCGAACCACGGCGGTTTCGAAAGAACCGCCGTACGCGATCCACGCTGTGCCTCGCTTGGAACGGCCGCGTCCGGGCTCCACTAGGCGGAGCGGGCAGCTGGATAGGAAGGGTCGTCATGGCGACCACGTTTTGTTGAGACGTGCCGGCAGGTCGAGATCGGGACATTGGATGGCTCCACGCCGAGGTGGTGCGTGGGATCTCGGCCCGGGTAAGCCCCCGCCCCCGCCCCGAATGCGGGACGCATCCAGCCGCCGGCACAAAAGAATCCGCGTTCATTGCTCGGCTGTACGAAGCCGGGCTGTAGACGTGAATTGGCGCACCGAGAGGATGTAATAAGTAGATGGGTGATGGTGATAGTGATAGTGATTTAAAACGAAATTTAGAAAAGTGAGTAGAATTGGCAGTAAATGGAAAATTTTTGAATTGGTTGGAATCTGGACGAACAAAATTGATAGTGAGAGACCCCCGATGTGGTGGGATGGCAAATCCACCATCCCTCACAGATGGGGGCAAATGCGCAATAGTTTATGGGGTGGCTATGACAACCGAGCCGGGGAGGGCTTGGATAATTGTAGGGATCTAGCGAAGATGACATTAGGTAACGTTAAGTTTAGTTAGTGACTGATACCTGTAGTGGGGACGCAGGTAGATTAGTGTGGATTATAATGACGTGGGAGCGCAATAGTTTAAAGGGACGACTGGGAAGCGCAAGTTTCAGAGGGGAGTAGTTAGCTGAGATGATGCCGTGTGTGTGAGGATTGAACAGGTGAGAATGGAACAGGTGTGATTGCACAGGTGCGCAACTGAACAGGTGTGTGGAGCAGTGTATGAGGGAGTAGTGGTGATTGCGTGTTGTGTTGACCAAATGGTCCAGGAAGAAAGGAGGGTGCAGGTGGCACCAGGTGTGAGGGCACAGGTGTGCAACAACAGGTGTATGTGGCTGTGTGGAATAAATGGTAGTGTGGAATATCTGGAGTATTGGAATGGATGGTCGTGGAGTGAGAATGGTGGAAATTGTGGAGTGGAGTGGATGGTGCAAAGGTGTGAATGGGGGAAGAGTGGACCCCCATCACGGATACCCGGGGCGGGTAGTGTAAGTGTTAGGTAGAGGGTACAGGTAAATTGTGGTTGGATATTGGCATCTGTGGTGCGGGTGACAGAATGGTATTTGGATGGGTGCATTAGTGTTGTGGAAATGGCTGGGCGTGTAGCCTGTTAGTGTGTGTAGTTGGTTTGGGCACTCCACCACTGTAAGGATGTCGGCCAGGTGAGGCCGCAGGTGGGCTCTGGGAGCCGGTAGTAGTTGTTGTGGATGGGGCCCGAGGATCCGGAGGACGGACCCGGGTAGCCCAGTGCCAGAGGGCACCAAGTGGGGTGACAGAGCCAGGAGGGGCCTGCCCCAGTTAGATAGGTTAGGGTGAGGAGCTAGGTAAGCTCGGGTGGCAACTACAGTGGTGGAGGTGTGCAGGTGGGTAGACCTGTTGGGAGAGCTAGACGTCGCAACCCAGAAATTGTGCGAGAGCACCGGGAGATGAATCGGGGGAGTGAGACCCCAAATTGAGAGGCACCACAGTTTGGTCAATGGGAATTGGTTTTTAGAACCCATAGTGTAAGTTGGCCAATGGATTGGCAGGGAGAGACCCCGGGTAGTGTAAAGTGTGTTAAAGTCATTTAGAGGATAGTTAGGATGAAGGATCTCCTCGCACCATCTGCATCCACTCACCTGAGGTGACAGGTACTCCACACCATGCCATGTTTTGATTATTTTTTATGATGCAAATGTTTGGATTGTGAGACGCATCATGACGTGGGTGTGACATTGTGCGTAATTCCATCTCTCCCTCCTTATGAGGATTGATGATGAATTGGTGATGGCAAATTTTGAAGTAGAGGGATTGTGGTGACAAATTTGGTATAGGGGAAATATGGGGAAGACGTGACAGTAGTGACGAATTGGTAATGTGTAGATTTTGTACATATGGGGTAAGGGCAAGGGCAAGGGTAGGGTAGGTGACAGGGGGGTGACGTACGGTAGGGACGAGCTTTCTCACTTCGCCCTCCGTACGCATTTCGCCTTGCATTGCCTTATTGACGTGTACCCTTGTGACCTTACCCCTCGCTCAATTGTCTTTCTTTTGTCTCCCACATGACCTGTGCGCCATTGGGTGCCGAGGGGAGCGTGCGTGAGGTGGCCATTGTGCGCCCGAGATTCCCAGAACCAGCATGCATTGCGTTGATGTACCACTTTATGGACCGCTGTTCTGCGGCCAAGTACCACTTGATGGACCCCAGGTTCTGGGGCAGGGCACCTCTGTTGGAGACCGGCCATAGTGGCCAGGGAATCTTGCTTGCGGACCTCGGTAAGGTGGCACCTATGCCAAACAGGTGGACTACCCTTAGTTGGCCCCTGAGGCCCTAAATAAAAACGAACACAAGTTGTGCTTTTTATTATGTCCAAATAGGCCGCATGAAGCCAGAAGACGTCGGGAAGAACATCGGCCCAGCAGAGAAAGTGAAGACCACCACCAGTTGTTTTGTTGTGTTTATTAAGAACCATGGTGACTGCGCACCGAGTGGTGTTTTTGGTGCTTTTGGTGCTTTGTGGTGTTTTTGGTGCTTTTGGGTGCTTTGGTGGTATTGGTACTGGTGCATCGATGCAATGCGTGCTGTCTCCTCCCTCCCAACAGGAATTTCTTTCCCTTGTTCCCTAAAAAGAAAAAAAAAAGAAAAAAAACACAGGTCCTGGGTTGCGTTGTAAATAAGAAATCACGTCATTGTAAATAATGCTCCCCACCGTAAATGTATAGTTTGAGAATAATTCCGTAATTCGGTTAGCTGTGGGCTTGAGTCTGTTAGACAGGGTGCAATGCAATAGGGGGACATACTTATTTGTGTTTTAAAATTGTCACACTCAGGGTCAGGTTAATTGTAGAGGGAATTACACCTACGTGTCACACTAAGTTAAAGTTTAGTAGGCCCGAGCACGGGCCTGAAGAAAGGAGGGTGCAGTGTAACGATTTTGAGAAGTGTGTAACGAATTTGAGAAGTGTAACGGTTTTTGAGAAGTGTAACAATTTTGGAGGAAGTGTAACGAATGTGGAAACATTACAATGTGAACGTTACAAAAGTATGGTAACATCCTCGTAATGTAAATAATGGTCGCAGCCGTCCTCCTAGTTAATTCCATGAAACTTACACGCAGGTCACGATATATCTTTTAAATAGTGTATTTCCTTATTCCATGTAGGCTAAATATGTGTTTCCCACTAGATTGACTTTGCATTGTATCAAACAAAATAAGCGTAGGCCCTTCCAATTTCCCCAAAACCTCCCTTCCATTTGCCTTCCGCATTTTGGGCGGTTTTCTTCAACCACCATTGGCCACGAGGTAGGGTTGGAGAAGAAAGGCGTGTCTCCACCTCGTCATAAGGGGGGAGGAGTGAGCCAGCCCTAACAGCCAATCAGCACCGCGGTGAGCGACCCGGTAGGCGTGCCCTCGGAGCCGGTGGCTTGATTTCGCCCGAGGTGATAAAAGCGACTGGAAGGGACTGCTTTTCCAGATGACCTGGGAGGAGCAAAGAGGCGGCACCAAGAGGAGCGGTGAGATGCGAAACGCTCCAAGCCAAAGAGGAGAGGTACTCGGCAAGGAAACCAGCTTTGGAGAGACGCGCTGAAAGGAGGGAGACGGCTCCACCACAAGAAGAGGAGCAGGTGTGCCGAACCAGCGCGTGACGTCTGCCGCAGCGGATACACGACGGAGGGTTTTCCCGCCAAAACCGCGAGGAATTGCGAGCTGCTGCCTCCCGACTTTGCCTCCCTCTCAAGCAATCCACCTCAAGCCCTACCTGCCTGCATTATCCCCTGTGTAAGTGTGAACGTCCTGTCCTGCTCGTTGTCTTGGGGTTAAGTAAAAATGAATAGTGTAAGTTAACGATTCGCTGTGTTACTGCTTCTTCCATCCATTGCTGTGTGTGTATAATAAATCTGTTCTTCCTCCGTATTCTTCTTCTTCTTCTTTTTCATTCTCTTTCGGTCGCTTTAGAGGTTTCCCGATTGAATATCTGTGGGGCGATCTGGTCAACGTCGGGTGGAATCGGGTTCTAATCGGGGAGTAACTGTTCGGACGCGGTTAAATACACCACCGCTCGGTCAATATAACATCTAAAGCCGCGTCTGTAACAATATATATATATATATATATATATATATATATATATATATATATATATATATATATATATATATATATATATATATATAATATATATATATATATATATATATATATATTGTAACGAATTTGAGAAGTGTAACGGTTTTGAAAAGTGTAACAATTTTGAGAAAGTGTAACGAATGTGAAAAGTATGGTTTTGTTGTGTGTAACACCCTCGTAATGTAAATAATGGTCGCAGCCCGTCCTCCTAGTTAATTCCATGAAACTTACACACAGGCCATGATATATCTTTTTAAATAGCTTATTTCCTTATTCTATGTAGGCTAAATATGTGTTTCCCACTAGATTGACTCTGCATTGTATCAAACGAAATAAGCGTAGGCCCCTTTCAATTTCCCCAATCATCTCCGCTCTCCAAAGTTCCTTTCAAAAGCGGTGCGAGTGGTGTTCAATCCCGCAAGCCGCCATTGCCCATGTGCTAATCTCGGAGAAGAGGGGGGTAGGAGCCGCCAACTCACAGGCGTGGCACGTCGTCATGATCAAAGGGGGAATCGGACAGCCCTAACAGCCAACCAGCACCGCGGTGAGCGACCCGGTAGGCGTGCCCTCGCAGCCGGCGGCTTGATTCCGACCCGAGTAATAAAAGCGACTGGAAGGGACTGCTTCAAGAGATGAGATGAGAGATGAGATGAGAGGAGAAATGAGCTGTGAGCTGTGAGATGAGAGATGAGAGACGCTCCAAACCAAAAAGGAGAGGTACTTGGGGATGACACCAGCTTTGGAGAGACGCGCTGAGAGGAGGGAGATGGCTCCACCAGAAGGAGAGGAGCAGGTGTGACCGAGCCAGCGCGTGACGTCCACAGCATCAGCAGCGTCGACGCGACCGAGGGTTTTCCCGCCAAAAAGGAGCTGCTACCTCCAGCCCTGCCGGTTGCAGGGACCTGACCCTGCCTCCCTCTCCAGCAACCCACCTCCGCCATTCCTGCCTGCAATTTCCCCCGTGTAAGTGTGAACGTCGTCTGTCCTAATCGTTGTCCTGGGGTTAAGTAAATTGAATAGTATAAGCTAACGATTCACTGTGTGACTGCTTCTTCCATCCATCGCTTGTAAATAACTTTGATCGCTCCTTCTTTTTGCTTGTGTGTATAATAAATCCTGTTATTCCTCCGTACTCTGTCTTCTTCTCTCTTCCTTCTCTTTTGGTCACTTTAGAGGTTTCCAAATTGAATATCTGTGGCGCGATCTGGTCAACGTTGGGGGATTCGGGCCAATCGGGGATCCTGTAACAGTCGCGGTTGACCATCCGCTTGGCCCAAAGTAACATCTTGTCCGCGACCCGTAACAATTGGTGTCTAGGAGTGGGATACGAGGCCCAAACCAAATTTTTAAAACGTGTAGAAAAAAATTTGGTCAAAATTACGAGCTGCCGAAATTGTGTTGTTTTATAAAACCCGAATTTTGAGATCGCGCCATGGACAATCAAGCCGATCGGATGTCGGTGGGGGAGATAGACGGGTCAGGGGTAACCCAGGACCTCGGGGAAATGCATGTGGAGGAAAGGGAGGAGGAGAGCAATGGCAATGTGGTTGAGGGAGTATCAGGCGCACAAAATGGCGGCCTCGCGCACGAGGTTACGGGCGCGCAAAATGGCGCCTCGCACATGGCCACGGCGCCCGCAACCGTAGCAGCGCCGCTGGTGGATTTGAACCTTTTTTTATACAAATGAAGGCCCTTATGGCCCAGAATAGCAAACAATTGGAACAAAGAATGGGCAAGCAATTGAGGGAGGACATGGGGTCCAATAGCGAGAAATTGAGGGAGGACATGGGGTCCAATAGCGAGAAATTGAGGGAGGACATGGGGTCCAATAGCGAGAAATTGAGGGAGGACATGGGGTCCAATAGCGAGAAATTGAGGGAGGACATGGGGTCCAATAGCGAGAAATTGAGGGAGGACATGGGGGCCCAGATCGGAGGGTTAGGGAGTAGAATAGAGGGATTAGAAAAAAAATTTGAGGAGTTAGACAATGGGATAAAAGAGGTGAAAAATGGGTTAATGGGGTGAGAAAATAGGATGTAAGACAAATTGCGGGAAATAGGGGAGCAATCCGCCCGGGAAATCGAACAGATGGGGAACCAGATAGAGGAGGTGAAAATCGGGTTAGAAAGTAAACTGGATGCTCAGAGGGATGAATTGGGACAGATGAGGGTGGCATCTACAAAAGAGAGGGAGGAGATGAAAGAGGAGATACGACGAGGTGTAAGTGAGGAGGTCTCGGGGGTACGCGAGGCGGTAAAGCGAGGCGAAAAGCGTATAGAGAAAGAGGTGAGGAATAATACGGCTAGGTTACAGGGGGGAATAGAAGATCTGACGGAGGAGGTGGAACAGCTGACAGAGGGACAGACGGAGTTAGTGGAGCAGGTTCAAAGGAACACTGCGGTACTAGGAGGGTTAAAGGCGACACAAAAAGAAATTAAAAATGACTTGATAGCGACACAGAGGCAATGTCAGATGGTACGTGAGGGACTGACAATGAGGTTGGATGAGGTGACAGAGGTAATGGAGACAAAGGACCGGCAGGTGAGGATGCACATAGAGACGGTCACGGTAGCCTTAGAGGACGCACTTGAGGAGACGCACCGGGAAATAAAAGAGGTGAAGCAAAAATTAGAGGAAGTGGAAGAAGAGGTGAGTGAAATTAAGAAGGGACGGACAGAAACTCAGAGGGAGATAAAGGAGGAAGTAAGGGAATATGTACAAGGTCGGTGCTCAACTCATGATGTGCTGCTCACTAACCAAATAAAGAGTTTGCAGGTGGCAGAGGAGGTGCGACGAAGAGGTGCCAAGGTGAGTGGCGATATAATCGGAAATGTACATGATGTGAGGGGAGCTTCAGTCGGCTTGGGGGTTGTTGTGGACCCGGGTGTTCATGAGAGGCCGTTGGTGAAGTGTGCGACAGGTCTGGTGTGCGAAAAAAGAGGTGTGCAAGAATGTCCGACCATGGGGTGTGTGAGGAAAAAGTGCGCGCCGACCAGTGAGTGTGCTGTCGAGAGTGAGTCGGTAGTAGCGCGTGTGCGAGGGAGCACATGGAAGCGCGTAGTGAGAAGTGTTACGGAGGAAGTAACGAAAGAGTGTGCGCAAGAGGATGTGCGAGAAAGGTGTGTAACGGACAGGTGCATGGGGAAAGAGTGCGCTGTCAAGAGTAAGGGGGAATGCACGCCTGTGGTGAGTGTTACAGAGGATGTAACGAGAAAATGTACGCCTGTGGTGAGTGTTACAGAGGATGTAACGAGAAAGTGTATGCCTGTGGTGAGTGTTACAGAGGATGTAACGGGAGAGTGTGTGCAAGAGTGTGCGTGAGAAAGGTGTGTAATGGACGGGTGCATGAGGAAAGAGTGCCCTGTCAAGAGTAAGGGTGAGTGCGCGACCGAGAGTGGAGGTGAAAGTAGTGAGAGTGACACGGAGCGTGAGTTGGTTGTGACAGGTGAGCGAGGATGTACACCTGGCATGGAAGGATGCACACCTGGAATGGTAGAGCGTGTGTGGGAATGCACACTTGAGTTGGTAGTGAGGCACGTGGTTGGGTGTGCGAGTGAGAGCACCCCTGTGATAGTCACAGAGGAGGTGACCGAGAAGGGGGCGCGAAGAGGTGTGTTGGTGAGGTGTGCGAGTGACGAATGTGTGCCAAGGTGTTCGGTGGTCAGGTGTGTGACCAAGTCAGTGAGCGGAATGAGTGTACCGAGGTGTGTAAGAGAAGGTACGATAAGGAGCATGGGAACAGCTGGATGTATGAGCAAGAAAGGGGTAGCGTATGCGTGTAAGCATGCAGGTGAGGCATCGACGGTAACCGGGTTAGCGGTTAGAGCGACTTTTAGCCGAATCGGGCCCTCGGTGCGCGTCGGGCAGCTTCGTGTGCCGCGAGAACGAGCGGGGATCCGAGCCACGGCGGGTTCGAAAGGACCGCCGTACGCGATCCACGCTGGGCCTCGCTTGGAACGGCCGCGTCCGTGCTCCACTAGGCGGAGCGGGCAGCCCGATAGGAAGGGTCGTCATGGTGACCACTTTTTATTGAGACGTTCCGGCAGGTCGAGATCGGGCCATTGGACGGCTCGGTGCCGAGATGGTGCGTGAGATCTCGGCCCGGGTAAGCCCCCGTCCCGGCCCCGAATGCGGGACGTATCCAGCCGCTGGCACAAAACAACCCGCATTCATTGCTCGGCTGTACGAAGCCGAGCTTTAGAAGGGAATTGGCGCACCGAGAGGATCTAATAAGTAGACGGATGATGATAATAGTGATAGTGGTTTTGATCCAAAATTTAGAAAAGTGAATAGATTTGGCAGTAAATAGAAAATTTTTGATTTGTTGGATTTGGTGTGCAAAATTGATAGTGGGAACGTCCCCCATGTGGAGGGATGGCAACTCTGTCATCCCTCACAACGGGGGGCAAAGGAGCACTAGTTTATGGGGTTTATGGCAGTGAAAACTAGCCCGGGTGGGTTAGGATATTGTGTGTAGGGCCCTAGAAGATGACATTAGGTAACGTTAAGGTTAGTTAGTGACAAGGATACCAGTAGTGTAATAATGTTGCTTCTGGGACACCTCCGTTTAACATGGGAAATCCCTATCTAATGTCATTTACCCCCTTGTCTTTTTCAAAAATCATAAACACCTCTATTTCTCCCACCCTCATCTTTATGAACCTTTTGTCTGTAGTACCTATCCTTAATGTTGTTCATTAGACCACTCAAACACTACAAATATTTGTTTTCTCTTATAGACCTATCATCCTTCTTCTACATATCATCTGGCAGATTAATCTTTGACCCATTCACTTCCATATTAATTCTTTCCCTCCCTCATTGACCCTAAACACCTCTATTTCTCTCACCCTGTTCTTTACGAACCTTCTAACCTTTTGACATGTTATCCTTATTCATTAGACCACTTAAACACCTGTGATCCTTCTGACCTTATGGACCTTTTAACCTTTTACTCTTAATATCATCTGGTGAATATAACCCACTCAAACAACGACCCTACAAATATTTGTTTATGCGTGGGAAATAATTGAATTCTCTTGCCACTCTCTTCACCATCTAATATATTAACAAAAAATATGTTTGAGTTTGGTTCTTTATTAAGATATTTTAACTGAGCTAAGATAAAATGGTAAACCTCCCTCAATGTTCTTGTTTGAGCGCCTCCAGTGCCACATACCACTTTTAAATTAAAGTATATATTTTCCTGACAACCATCAAAGTTTTCCGTCCACTCAAAAATATTTCCATCTTTTTTACCCAATTCACCGGTATTTAAATTAATTCTCTTATTTGTTTTGTGAACTTTTTTACCAGTTGCCTTTTCAATTATACCTATTTGATATTTTTCACATTCATTATGTTTTCCATTTATATACCAAGGTTGATTACACCTCCACTCTTTAGTCTGGTTGATACTTGGTTCTATCATTTATATAATAGTAAAAAAGGCGGCGGTAGCCCGTTAAAATCCCCAACCCCCCCTTTTTAACTTATCACTTATATATATCTTATCACTTATATATATCTTATCACTTATATATATCTTATCACTTATATATATCTTATCACTTATATATATCTTATCACTTATATACTTATATAACCATAAGGGAGACTATCAATTCCATTTTCTAAAATAAACCTCTTATCATCAAAAGCCCCCAATGCTTTCTTATTTATCTCTTCTGAATATAATTGATGTTTATAACTTCTTATTCCATTAATCTTTCTAAACTCTTCTTTCTTTGTTGTTAAACAGTTATAATAATCCTTAAAGTTTATTGTTTCTTTAATAACATTTTTCTTTACACCTTTTAACTTCTTATCAGTCTTTTCAACGTTATTCACAATGTATTTATAAGCATAAGCCTTTGACCTCAATCCCACAAATTCACTCATAACATTTCCTCCTAATTCATCCTTGAACTTTCCAATCACCTTTTTATTTTTAGAAGAGAACAACTCACTCTCTGGACTGTAATTACTCGTGTCATAGATATTAATGTCTCTTTTCATGTCTGAATAAACATCGTTGGTATTAATTTTCAAAATAAAACTATCTGTATCCATATAAAGTAGATTAACATCATTTTGATATTTCTTCCTCAAGTTATTATAAAAGTAATCATACATTAATGACTTTGATAAATCAAGAATTGTTGTTCCAATATAAATAGGTTTGTTCATTTCAATACTCTCTTTAATCAAATGGATCGCACAAAAGTTCTCAGTAAAGACCTCAGCTCGAGTAAAACTCGGTCTATTAATTAATTTTGATGCTTGTTCCCAAGATGTTGATAGTCTGATATTTTGTCTTTTCCTCACATTCTCCATAGTCTTACCAAAGACCGCATTATTCATCAATTTATAAAAGTCTTTCTCAAAATCTGTTTTTGACTCTGTTCTTCTTTGTGTATTAAAATCAATGTACCCCTTTAACCAATGACTTTGATTGAACTTTAGAACCCTATGGATCTTCTCTACTCTTAGACCTTTTGATAAATATTGTCGCAAATTTCTTTGGTGTAGAACATAATTTTTCTTGTTATATAATGTAGTAAGTAATTTTTCTGTTGATTCACCTATATCAAACGATCGTTGATAATCACTCAACCATTCTTTCTTTGGACTTTCTTTCTCACAAGCAAATGGGAGATCTTTGTGTAGGTTATGGAGTTCCTCTGGATATTTTAAATCAATTTCAAAATAATAACCAACTTTTTCTTCATCCAATTCTTTTTGTGTAGAGATACATACATCTTGTAAAACGTTTTTGTAGTCTTTTTCCTTTACCCATCTAAGTTTTCCATAAGGAAGAGCCTGAGACATTGCCCAGCCATACAGGTTGTTCGCGTCATAGTACATCAAGTAAGAACTCTCTTTCGTTGGATCATAATTTGGAAGATATTTGTTATTTGCTTTTGCGTATCTACTCGAGCAGACTTGTGAAATTCCACCTCTTTTTGCCTTTTCAATCATCAAAAGCATATCAACATCGGTTATCAAATCCAAATCTTGTTTTGTCATTTTCAACATCGCACTCCAGGCCAATCCAGGTGCTGTGTAGTAGTGAGCAGGATCCAATCCATATCCAGTGCGACAAACAGATCTAAAGGCTTCAAATACATCGGCCAATAAAAGCACATCAGTTTTGAGATACAAATCGTGATACTCGCCAAGATTCTTGATGTTATATTTTTCCCAAACATTTTGTGCGTGTACATAATCTTTATCAGATATATTACTGTTGTTTAATTTGTTATAGAAATTTTCTTTTGAAGGAAGTTGTGTTTCATTGAATCTCTCAAATGAGTCCATATAGTCATAGGGGTAAATTCCCTTTTGTGTTAGAAAATCTTTATCTAAAAAATACTCTGAAAGACATGGAAACTCTTTTAGATTTTGAACCAAGTTAACCAATGGACTTGCCATGAATTTAAATGTATCAAGAAATCTGATATTAGTAATAGGAGATGTGTGAATTGTTTTTGTGAATGAAATGTATTTCTGATCCGTGTTTGGAATTGCTGAGATACTTCCAGAAGTCTTTGAGAGTTCCTTGATAAATAGATGTGTATCATAATGAGCGTTGTTATGAAGAAAGACAGGAATGAAAGAGGGGAGTTGATAATTAATATTACAACTTTGATGAGCCGGACCTCTATATTTACCAGTGAGATGACAATGGTCTCTAACCTTTAGACCTTTACCAATTTTCTCCTCACAAATATGACAGACATTGTTTTTTATAAATTCCCTTTTTTCTTTACTTGTTAAGGACATTGGTTTATTGGTTTCTCTCATTATCTTGGTTAATCGAACACAGTCTTTTTCTAGTCGTTTCACAAACTCCTCTAGGGTATTTGAGCCTCTATACATCTCTAACTTGTTATATTTATCACCAACGGATGATTTGATATAATAACAAAAACCACAAGGAGTATGTTTTTGATATTTATTTGTGTATGATTCTTTTGGATCTGGAGAAGCAGTATCAATTTTTTCTAAAATACTTTCAAAATCAGCATATATAACAAATGGATGTTTGATCTTTTTATTTTCATCTTTGAATGTGATCTTTGAGCCTTCTTTAGGCATATTGATTACCGTTGATTTATGTTCGCCACAATAATTTGAATGTTTATCTAATCTTTCTTGTGAATTGAAGAAGTTAAGACAACGCAAACAAATATATATATTATTTGTTCTCTTACAGACTTGTGGTTTTATTAATTTAGCAATATCTTTGATGTATGTATAATGTGAATTTTCGTCTGAATTAAAATATAGAAGATTAATATGAGTTTGTTTACAATTGTCAGAAAGCTTTAAAACCTGAATGTTGTTTGTTTCTGTTAGACCATAAACATTAACTGATAAATTATTCATCTTTTCAAATTTAGGAATATCATTTAAAGTCATCGGAAACTTTAGATCTTTCGTATTTAATGTATTCTCATATTTTTTTATAATGAGATACTCTTTCATCATGAAAATGTGGAGGATGTAAGTGTGCTAAAATAGACCAGAGAAAACATTTATTGTCTTTATTTTTGATATTGATAACTGCTTTTCTATTTTTGATAACACTGGGTAAATCAATGTAAGAAGAAGCTTTTAGAGGATCTGATTTAAGAATATGAATGTCTATGTAAATAATTTTTCCTATATTGAATCCACTTCCTACGATTGAATTATCCACATCTTGCTATTGTTTAATAAGTTCATCATAGACTCCTGATGTTTTAAAATCTTGATATGAAGATATAAAGTGTGGCTCAGTTCTCATGTATGGTGCATCTATAACTCCTTCATCCTTTGTCATTTCTAATTTTACTCCCATATAAAATTTAAGTGGTTTCATTTCCTTTAGTGTTTTTTCAATCAACGTTTGAACAGCAGGTTTAACTATTTCTACAGCATCAACTATAGACTCTGGTTCAGGAGGTTTGAAGTTAAAGACTCTTATTTTAATATGTCCTTTGAATGCTCCATCAGAGTTTTTAGTTGTGATAAAATTTGATAAATGTAGATTTGTTTTAAGATGTATTTTGAAGCCTTTCTTGAGGATATTTTTATTACATGTAGAACAGTGTTTTGTTTCAGGTGGAAGAGGGGAAAGTTTGTTTAAAATGTTGTATGTATGTTTTGCGGTGAGAATATGTTGTTTATAATATTTTACTTCCTTCTCGTAAGTATCACAATAAACCATATTTATAGCGTGAGAAAACGTGGTGTTTTATATATATCACTGTGCTTAAAATAAAACACTTTTGAGCTTTACAGCTCCGTTTTATGTATATCGCTGTGCTTAAACTAAAACATTTTTCACTCAGAATCATCTAAGTCATAACTATCACATGAATACTCAGAATCATACTCAGAGTCATCAATAAAGCTACTCTCATAACTATCATTTGTGTTCAATGAAATACTATCATCACCATCGTCCGAGTTCAATGAAATACTATCATCACTATCGTCCGAGTTCAATGAAATAGTAAAATCTTCACTGCTGTAATGACTCATATTTAATTAGCAAGAAAAATATTCCCATCAATATCTATATACTTTCTTTCATTAACAGATTCAATCTCTACAATTTTTATATCAAAAGTTATCTTTAAATAATCTCTAACTATCATAGAACGAAATGACATTTCACCAGAAATATTAACATCATTCATTTTACTTAGATCTACACCCTTTGGATTATTAAAGAAAATACAAATGTCTCCTCTAGAATTATTAATGGTCTTATCATTCTTTTTCAAAGTATCGTGGTCAATCACTTTTTCAAGCTTTGAATAAATTGCCAGGAGTAGAGGAGAAACTTTTGTTAGATTTACTTTAATGGATGTCTTTCCAGGTATAGTTAGAGCTCTTCCTTTAAATGAAATAGAGGGGCTCATGTTATTTTCCATAACTGGTTTTACCCAAAAATTTCCATATTTATCTTTGTTCAATTTAACATCTTTGACATATTTTTCTATATCTTCCACCGAAGTAGAGATTGATTGAAATTTGTCTTTTGTGCTTTGAAACATTGTATTTATTAATGAATAAACTTGCGTTTAGTTTAAGTAAAAATTTACCACATAAATATGATAAGTTCTGAAGGATATTTAGAATTTCCAGACTCTCCATATGATAAATTAGAGAATTGTCCGGCTTGTGATAGAGTGGGGCTTAATGATGAGGATTCATATAAACAATGTTTATTCTGTGATTATATTCTAATTAATGATAATAAGAAATATAAAAAAACATATAACTCTTTTAAATTAGAACCAAAAATGAATTACTTTACAAGATTAATAAGAGAGATGAATGTTAAGCATTATGGTGATAATACACCATTTCTTACAAGGAAAGAGACTCTTTGTATTGAGGAAATGTATAAGGGTTTAATGATATTTATTATTCAAAATAATTTTAATGGAAATGTTAATACAAGATACTACATAAATAAAATAATGAATTATTTTGAAATTAAACCCGAACTCAGGATAAAATATAGAGTTTCTAAAATAGCTCAAAAAAAGTTGGATGACTTGTTTTCCAAATATATAAATGAATGATTTTTTACCCGTTTGGGAAAATAAGATAAAATTTAATAACCATAAAAACATTCCAAATTCATTGAGATGTCTAATAGTTGGTTCAAGCGGATGTGGAAAAACCTGTTTGCTTTTAATCGCTCCTTACCCCCAACTTTTTAGATTATGATAATTTAATAATTTTTACGAAGTCAAGTTTTCAACCCGAGTATCAACTACTCTCACAGGGTTTTAATGCAGGTCTTAAAAAGGAAGACATTATCGGTTTATTTAAACTTCAAAACAAACTAAATGATTATAACATTGAGGATATAATACAACTATTTTGTGATACACAGAAACCTAAACCAAAACCCATAACTTGTATTCTCAGTGATAATACGGATGATATACCTTCACCTCAAGATTTAGATAAATCAAAAAAGAACCTCGTCATCTTTGATGATTGTGTTAATGAGAGAAACCAAACAGTAATGGATAGCTACTATACAAGAGGGAGACATTCTTCTTGTAATTGTATTTATCTTAGTCAGTCATATTTTCAACTCCCTCGACGCTCAATAAGAAACAATGCTAATACTTTTATTTTATTTAAGTTAAATTCAATAGATGTAAATAATTTTTGGAGAGATAATTGCTCTACGTTATGTAGTAAAAAATAATTTGAAAATTATATGAAACACACGATTGGAAAATATAAATATATTGTTGTGAAACAAGATGAGATATTAAAGGATGTATTTTTATTTTAAACATAATTACATATATAAATGACAACAATTATTATTAACCTTGTGGGTAAATCTGCTTCTGGAAAGAACTTTCATAAATCTAAACTCTTGAATAGTAAAAATGAAAAGATTGTAAGTTTTTTTTAAAAACACCCTATGATTCGTTTTGTGAGTACTACAACCAGAGCAAAGCGACCAGGAGAAGTAGAAGGGAAAGATTATTACTACATTTCAATGGAGGAACATATGCGATTGAGGAACGAAGGTCAAATATTTGAGGAGGTCTCTCTTGGTTCTACAAAATATTCACATTGTAAGAGTGAGTTAAATAAAGTAAAATCTAATGGTCTTGGGATTTTAGAAACTAATCCTGAAGGAATGAGACAAATTATTAAACAATTGTGTGGTGATGGAGTTAAGATTTTATCATTCGGTTTTGATATCGATGAGGAGACTCAACGCAAACGTATGAAAAGCAGAGATACAAGTATTAGTGAAGAAGAAATAACAACTCGTATTAATACCAATAAAGAATTTGATGAAATATTTAAAGAAAAAGATTTATTTCAACACATTTACTATAATGATGAAGAAAAGGAAAATTTTCCCATTGACCTATACAATTCATTAAATGATATTTTTCAATAAATAAATACAGAAAATGAATACCGAAGAAAGAGAAAGAAAGTTTAAGGAACATCAACAATTAGTTTCAAAAGTTGTTAAACAACAGGAAGAGATAAAGAAGAAACGGAGACAGAAACTAACTGGTGAAGAAGCCTTTGAAAGAAAACAAGAGAAATTCTTTAAACCACTTTTGAAAACTCAACACTCACCTACAGTTCCCACGGTAGAATTTACTCCGAAAAAACTTCAAATGCTCAAAGATTTTAGTCAGATAACAAAACAAGAACTTGGTGAATTAGAATATGATGACGAGGGATTATTTCGGAAACTTGAGGAGGTAAATCAACCCCCTAATTATGTTGTGGAAGCTCTTCAAAACAATGAATATTCGGCGGGTTCAAAAACCAGAGCAGGTCTCATTCCAACAGAAGAACCAGCAGTGTTTCATCTTGTGGAAGAAAAGGTATTGATATATATTTAATGATGAATTGATGTTCTTGAGTTCTACTCAACCAAATGTTAAATTAACTCCAAGATTAATGTTTCTTCTAACAAACCCCGGATTCAGCGGTTCAAAATATTTTGAGGAACCACTTGATATGGAAAGAGAGGAAGATAGGGTATATATTGAGTTGCTAAATGCACTTGATTATGGAGTTTCTGTTGCTGGTAAAAGTAAGAAGAATGAGAAGGAGAAACATATTATTGATGCTTTAAGTAAGCTTGGTTCGGGTGTTAGTTTTCTTCCAAATGACCCATCACAATTAGTTAATAGGCTATTATTGTTGTTAGGTAGTAAGAAGGCTGGAAACAACAATTGTTTTAATGAATCCTCAGCCATTTTAGATCAGTTGATGAACATGAAAATAATTAATAAATGTCAATACAAAGATATTTTATTAGATATTAAATAAGATGAGAAGCACAATTCTTAGTTTTAATTTCACAACGAGCGATTACACAGCTTCATTCCCTTACCCACTACAACTTGACCCCCTTACCTCATATGAGGCATCTTTGTTGTCAATGGAAACTTACAATACCCTTTTTAATATCACAGAGAAAAACAACAAGTTTAGTTATAATCCAGGAAGTGGATATAAAACTATAACCGTTTCACCTGGAGCTTACGAGATTTCTCAAATATCTTCAGAAGTCTCTCGCCTTATGAAAGAAAAAGGTGATGAACCAAAAAATATTGTAATAGATATTCAAAAACACACTTCAAAATCAACTATTAAACTTAAAAATAATTATAAAGTTGATTTCACGATTGAAAATTCGTTTAGAGAGCTATTGGGTTTCTCTTCAAAAAAGATTGAAAATAATGGGACGTTTTACAGTGATAATGTTATCCAAATATCCTCCGGTATAAATTCAGTATTAATTCATTGTGATTTGATTGATGGTGCTTATAACGATGGAATAAGAACAAATACAATATTTTCATTCAGTGCATACTCAACCCCGATTGGTTATAAATTTAATATGGAACCAAAAAATCTTGTCTATTTACCTGTGTCAGGAAAAACCATATACAGAGTAAATTTTAGGATAACCGACCAAGATAATCGTATGATATCCTTTAATGATGAAATTATATCCATCAGAATTCACCTACGTGAAGTTTTTCAATAAATAAATAATGGTTATTGTGAGACAACACGAGTTGGGAAAATATAAAATAATTACAGGGGAGGGCATGTTCCTTTCACCAGACTATACAAGGTATGTGGGTGGAGGATACTATAAACCTAAGAGACAACGAGGTGTAGGTCATCAATTTAGAAATAAAGGAGATGGGATAATTGATACTCTAATGGGTATTGGTTCAACCATCCTTAAACATAAAGACCTAATTGATTCAACTGCTTCTGCCGTGGGCTCCGTTGCGGGTGCTATAAAGAGTATAAAAGATGCTCAAAAGGAGTCTCATAAATTACAAGCAATCAAAGAAATAAAAAAAGGTAAAACTCAACTATCTTCACAAGAACGACAAAAAATCATTAAAATACTTGGGTCAGGGTTTCAACAATTTTAATGCTATATAAATACAAGTATGGAAGCGATTGATAGTATCTATGATTTGGATGATACGATTATCATTTCAAACTCCACTAAAAAGGAAGACTATTTTAAGGTAAATGCTATAACAGGAACAGACTGGAATTCAAACGGAACAAAAAGTTTTGAAATAAATAATCAACAAACTTACTTGAATATAGCTGATAATTTCTTGCTGTGTAAATTTAAATTCACTAAGGCTGCGAATAATACTAATGCTACACTCGTAAATAATTTCTTCTGGAAAATGTTTGACAGTGTCCGCCTGTATATTGGAACACAAGAGGTTGAAGCGGTTGATTATGTCTCTGCTACATCTGAAATGATGAAATTTACACTATATTCGTTTAGTGATAGAATGGGTAAGGGAGCTGTTGAAGGTTTTATTCCTGATATGTCAACGGGTACAAACGCAGACCCTGGTTATAGTCAAAGGAAGTCAATGTATAATGATGAAACAAAAGCAGTGAATAGTTTTACCGTAGCAGTACCTCTTAAAGGTATATTTGGATTTTGCGATTATGATAAAGTTTTGTATGGTCTTAAAATTAGATTTCAACTACAAAGGAATGATAATGTAAATAGGTTGCTTTTTGGGGATGAAAATGCTTTTGGAGACAACAATAAATTTGTTATTAATGATTTGTGTTGGTATATCAGTGAATATACTCCTAATCTTAAAACGGAAGAGATGTTAAATAGAAGACTTAACTCAAAGAAACCGCTAAATGTATCATACCTTAAAAGAAGATGTCAACACGTTAAACTGGAACACACTACCTACACTTGGAATTTGGGTGTTCTTCAAGGAAAGCCACGATACCTCTGGCTCATTTTTAAAAAACCAGATGGAGAGGACGGTACTAATAAGAATAATGCGCTGAGTGATAATGCTAAGGTGAAACAACTTCGGGTTTCTCTTGATGGCACATTTTATCTGCGAGATAGATTGGAAATTGATTGGGAAAAAAATGATTATGCGGAAGCCTACAAGTCCTACCAAAAGGTGTGTGAAAGTAATGGTAATAATGAACCTATTTTGGATATGGTTGCGTTTCAAAAACTTTATACAATCTACGCAATTGACCTGAGTTCTCAAAAGGAAACTATAAAGTCTAATCGAGTGGATACTTCTCTATACATTGAAAGAGGGGAGAGTGAAGAGGTTAATGCATATTGTTTGCTTTTGGAGGAAACAGAATTACAGATTAATACAGATAATGGTGTTATGATTAATATCACATAGGTTTTTTCTCATAAATAAATGGTTGGGGTATATGTTAATCAAATCAATCTTAATAAATTAACATCTTGTATTCAAAATCAAAAGCCTTGTATTATTAATGTTAATACAATTCAAAGAAAAGGAGCTGTAAGAATTGATGTTTTACTCACACACACACACAAGTAAAAACACTAAATGATGTTGGATCACTTAAAATTAAAATGACGAAACCTATGTTAAAGAAATATTCAATAGACGAGTCAAGAGGAGGATTTCTCCCGTTTCTAATTACTTTATTTGTTGGTTTAAGTGCGGCGGGAGCATTGACTGGTGGTATTTCAGCAGCGGTAAAAACTGCTAACGAAAGGAAGGCACAACTAAAAGCTCAAAAAGAATTGGAAAGACATAACAAGGAGTTGGAGAAACAAATTAGTGGAAGTGGTGTAATTGTAGATTTTGCTCAAAAACTTGAAAGTCTACCTGATAAAGCTAGATTGTTGGTTGGAGATATGCTTTCCTCTATCACTCAAGCGGGTGTTAAACTAACTAAACGGGGTAATGGATTGTATCTTTCTCATAAATAAATGGATAAATGGTTTAAACAATTTGGAAAGAATACAACGTCAAATATAGAACTAGCTAAGTATTGTAAAACACTAAAAATTGATAATGTGGTTATTTGTATGAGAGATGAATTAATACATATAAATAAGAATACAAAGAATATTATTATGAATTTAGACACACAGAATGGTTCTCATTGGGTTTGTATTCATAATAGTCAGGATAAATATTATTTTGATAGTTATGGTATGCCACCACCTGTTGAAGTAATATAATTCTTACAGAATGGTGTTTATCAAACATTCCAAGTTCAAGAAATTAATTCTAAATGTTGTGGCCAATTATGTTTATATGTATTATTTCAACTCAACAATAATGAAAATTTTTATGATATCATTTTTTATCTAATATAAATGACCTATGTTGGAAAAGATGGTTCTATCTTTGGAAAATCCTCTCAGGATATTGATTTATCAAATTATTATACAAAGGCACAGGCTGAACGACAAAAATATAGTTTCAGTAAAAATATTAATATGAAGAATACTTATAAATTAATCAATTATCCAAACCCTACAGATGCGAATGACTTGATTAGATTCAGTGATTTATCACAATATATATCTTTAAAGAAAACAGCACGTTTTGTGAAACAAGTAAAATTTACAACCACAACACCTGGTTATACTGACCATACACCTTTCCTCATTGAATTTAACTACCTGCTTACAATTGAATTTTATAAAGAAGGACATTTAGTTAATATGCAAATTAATAAATGGGGGTATGATATGCCTGATTTAGGGTATAATTGGTCTTTTTCAATAAACATAGAAGACCTACATGATTTAAATCAGTCTCGTAAAGAAGAATATTATCCACTTGGTGAAGATAAGGATTTATGTGGAAGTACAATTAGTAAACAACAAATACGTGATTTTAAGAAAAGAAAAATATATGATAGTATAGCGATGGTTCGCATGACAAAGAAGGAAGGTAATGAGATAAGGATAGAAAGCCGAGGAATACAAACCGATTTGGTAGTGGGAAGATGGGGTGGTATTACCTGTCATAATATTAATCTCACATATATTTCTGATACATAAATGGCAGGAAGAAGACTACAAGAGAATTATAATTTTTGTATTCAAGGATACCTACAAGAAAAGGGTGCTCGGTATTACATACCTTATGATTTGGAGCATATACATGGGAATTTTGTCATTAAAAACTGGCCTTATACTGATATTGTTAAACCCACAAATAGAGACTTGTTTAAAATATTAAATAAAAATGAACTTATCAAAGTTATGAAATATAAAACTCTTTTAGAAATCGTCAACAAATCTTATTGGTATCCTATTATGAGAAAAATAATTATAGATACAAGAATATCTCAAAATCCAGATGAGTATATGTATAATATTCTTTGGGGTTCAAACTCAAGGGTAGCAAGGGATGAGGAAGGAGTTGAAGAAGAGGAGGAAAGAGAGAAAAAGGAGAAGGAGGAAAGGGAGAGGGAGGAGAAGGAGGAGAGCGAGAAAAAGGAGAAGGAGGAAGGAGAGAAAAGGGAGAAGGAGGAAAGAGAGAAAAAGAAGAAGGAGGAGAGGGAGAAAAAGGAGAAGGAGGAGAGGGAGGAAAGGGAGCAAAGAGAGAGGGAGGAAAAATATAAAAAGATGGAAATCAGTGAGATTCGTAAAAGATTGAGTGTATTACAGCAAATAAATCAATCGCAACGCACCGAAGAGGAAATTAAAGAATTAACAACTCTTATGAAGATAATGGTTTCAAAAATAACAACGTCAATGTCTTCAATTTCAGGGAGGAGATTTAAACGAGAAAGTGGTGAAGAAGAAGAAGAAGAAGGAAAAGATTATGTGATTGATGATGTTGGTGTCATTGACTTTAGTTAGTTTTTATTTGTAAATAAATGGAGGAGAGAGTGAAGGCATTCCTTAGGATTCTTTATGTTTTAAAAATAAAGATTGAAATGTATATGTTGAAAACCAAAAAGGTTTTGATACTCTGTCGGAATTTTTCTGATAAATAAATATGAGTTATTGTCTCAAATGTAAAAAGAAAACTAAATCTAAAAATATCTCTTATGTTAAAGCTAAAAATAATAGAGTTTATCAAAAAGGAATATGTCAAGTATGTGGCTCTAAAAAGTGCCAATTCATCTCTCCTAAAAGTGGAGGAGACATACAAAAGTTTCTCTCAGGAAGTAAATTTACAACAACTGGAATTCCAGGGGAATTACACCTTCCAGGGTATTCTTTCTGTGGTCCAGGAACAAACTTGGATAAAAGATTAGATGAGACTGACAATCCTAAACCTTGGTCCAGACCAAAAAATAGGGTTGATGAAGTGTGTATGAAGCATGATATTGCTTATGGGGATACCACCACATTGGATGAAAAACATGAAGCAGACAGAGAAATGTTGTATAATTTGTCTTTGATACGAAATCCGACATTGAGAGAGAAAGTTGATAGGTTTATTGTGAAAAAAATGATAAGTGTTAAATTGAAACTTGGTCTTGGTTATTTCCCAAAAAACTATTAAACTCCAATGATGTTATCAAGACTGAGGAGCTTTTGGCTAATGAATTACACAAACCTATAATCACAAAGTTTAAAAGAAGGAAAGTTTATTCTAAATACACTGACCACATATGGTCCGCTGATTTAATCGAACTAAATAATGATAAGGGATACAGGTATGCTTTAACCGTTATTGATTTGAGGAGTAGATTTGCCTGGGTTGTCCCTTTAAAAAATAAAAGGGGTGATACTTTAATGTTAGCCTTTAAGCTAATATTTGATAGGGATAAAAGAAAACCAAAGAAACTGTGGACCGATGAGGGAACAGAGTTCTACAACAAAATATTCATGAAATTTCTTAAGGGGAAGGGTATTAAATTATACAGCACCTTTAATGAAGGAAAGGCAGTTGTTATTGAGCGTTTTAATCATACTTTGAAAGAGAAATTATATAAAAAATTCACACAACTCGGTTCTCAAAAATGGGTGTATTTAATTCAGGATATTGTAGATAATTACAATAATACAGTTCATTCATCAACAAAATCAAAACCATCAGAAACATTTACAAAATTAGAATATGAAAAGGAGATTAATTTGAGAAAGCCCAAGTTCAAAGTTGGTGATATTGTAAGGATATACAAATGGAAAAGCCATTTTGAGAAAGGTTATACACAAAAATGGACTAATGAATTATTTAAAATCATTGATGTAATGGATACAGTCCCTTGGACCTACAAATTATATGATTTAAATGGAGAAGAAATCTTGGGTTCATTTTACTCGCAAGAATTACAAAAAACAAAGCTAATAATTCATTAAACAACATTTCTATTCACCCCACCCAGATTAGCTAATTTAATTCGTGGTAATAAAAAAAAAAAATTTAATAAATAAAAAATCATAAGCCACGCCCACACCGACCCCGCCCACACCGACCCCGCCCACACAGACCCCGCCCACACAGACCCCGCCCACACCCATCACCTCCCACCCCCCGTGCGTTCCCCCACCCTTGATCCCCCCTCATCCCACCCCCACCTTCCCCACACACACAAGGGGAGGGGAGGGGTGGGATGGGGGGAAATCAAGGGTGGGGAAACACAACCTCCCTTCTAACCTTTATTCTTTTCTTGTAATTAATAATTAAATAATTCTGGACAAAGCATATATATATAAATAATATTTTAAACAAAATCTTTATATTTTTAAGACATTTTTCTTGAGGTATTACACATTTAACTTCTTCCCAGCACAAATCATCAATCTCTTCCAAACATAAGTCAAAGGTAGTTTCAACAGCAGCAGATATCTTCACGTTTGGAATCTCTTTCTGTCAAAGGCAAGAGGGGTAAAACAAGGAGAGAAATAAATGAATGATATACCCTGAATCACCTCCCACAATGCGCAGGGATATGGTGTACCTATTCGAAACGGTGTACCCACACATTGACACACACATGCTTACCTCCACAAAATCAAGCTTAGCATCCAGATCGTCGAGATGAAAATTAAGGATATCACAGGATGACAGGAAATAACCATTCCTATGGAGTCCAAAATCGTCCCACTCCAAGCTTTGGTCTTCGAGGCTGCAACCATTCCTATGGAGTCCAAAATCGTCCCACTCCAAGCTTTGGTCTTCGAGGCTGCAAACAAAATAAGGAGAAATTACTATGCTGAAGTAAGCTTGACAAAACATCACACACACAAACACATACACACACGAACACACACACACTAAGGCAGCGTCGTTTAACACAAATGTATTAATATTTAGTATCTTACCTTGCATATGAATCTTCCAAGAACGGTGAAACATGCAAATGGTTTAAATACTCATTCGCCTCGTTGTAAATCTCTTTCGGAAAAACTTCATTTTCTGCCAAGACCAGGTCATTTTCAAAACCTGAATTGCTGTAATAAAAAAATATATATCATGTTATATAAATTTAAATTAATCACATACAAAGCTCTCACCAACAGTTCAATTCTGAATGTTCAAACAGTTCAAACTTACCCTTGTGAGTATTCTTCATCACTGGAATAAGACAAGTTGTCGTTCATCTTCGTCGATTCACAATGTTTAAAATTGAACTGAATACGGCTTTTTATAATGTAAAATGTATTCAGGGAAGAGAACTGGCTGACAGCATTTCGAGGAATCTCAAGGCGTGTGTGAAAACAGGAAACGAAACTATGAAAACTTTCTGGGAAGTTATCCAAGTCAGTGAAACAACGTCATTTCTCAAAAGCGAATAATTAATTTTAAAAAGGTTTGAGTATGGTGATGGAAGTTGGAGGAGAATTAAATTATTTCCCACGCATAAACAAATATTTGTAGGGTCGTTGTTTGAGTGGGTTATATTCACCAGATGATATTAAGAGTAAAAGGTTAAAAGGTCCATAAGGTCAGAAGGATCACAGGTGTTTAAGTGGTCTAATGAATAAGGATAACATGTCAAAAGGTTAGAAGGTTCGTAAAGAACAGGGTGAGAGAAATAGAGGTGTTTAGGGTCAATGAGGGAGGGAAAGAATTAATATGGAAGTGAATGGGTCAAAGATTAATCTGCCAGATGATATGTAGAAGAAGGATGATAGGTCTATAAGAGAAAACAAATATTTGTAGTGTTTGAGTGGTCTAATGAACAACATTAAGGATAGGTACTACAGACAAAAGGTTCATAAAGATGAGGGTGGGAGAAATAGAGGTGTTTATGATTTTTGAAAAAGACAAGGGGGTAAATGACATTAGATAGGGATTTCCCATGTTAAACGGAGGTGTCCCAGAAGCAACATTATTACACTACTGATACCTGTAGTGGGGACGCAGGTAGATTAGTGTGGATGATAATGACGTGGTATGTGCTTAGTTTAAAGGGAAGACGGGGAGCACTAAGTTAGCAGGGCAACAGGTAGTTCAGATGATGCTGTGTGAGGATTGAACAGGTGTGATTGAACAGGTGTGATTGCACAGGTGTGCAACTGGACAGGTGGATGGAGCAGTGTATGAGTGAGTGATGGTGATGTGTATTGTGATGACCAAATGGTCCAGGAAGAAAGGAGGGTGCAGGTGGCACCAGGTATGATTGCACGGGTGTGCAACAACAGGTGAATGGAGAACAGGTGTATGGAATAAATGGTATGGAGTATTGGAATGGATGGTCGTGGAGTGAGTATGGTGGAAACTATGGAGTGGAGTGGATGGTGCGGAGGTGTGAATGGGGGAAGAGTGGACCCCCATCACGAATACCCGGGGCGGGTAGTGTAAGTGTTAGGTAGAGGGTACAGGTAAATTGTGGTTGGATATTGGCATCTGTGGTGCGGGTGAGAGAATGGTATTTGGATGGGTGCATTAGTGTTGTGGAAATGGCTGGGCGTGTAGCCTGTTAGTGTGTGTAGTTGGTTTGGGCACTCCACCACTGTGAGGATGTCGGCCAGGTGAGGCCGCAGGTGGGCTCTGGGAGCCGGTAGTTGTTGTGGATGGGGCCCGAGGATCCGGAGGACGGACCCGGGTAGCCCAGTGCCAGAGGGCACCAGTGGGGTGACAGAGCCAGGAGGGGCCTTCCCCAATTAGATAGGTTAGGGTGAGGAGCTAGGTAAGCTCGGGTGGCAACTGCAGTGGTGGAGGTGTGCAGGTGGGTAGACCTGCTGGGAGAGCTACACGTCACAGCCCAGAAATTGTGCAAGGGCACCGGGAGATGAATCGGGGGAGTGAGACCCCAAATTGAGCAGCACCACAGTTTGGTCAATGGGAATTGGTTTTTAGAACCCATAGTGTAAGTTGGCCAATGGATTGGCAGGGAGAGACCCCGGGTAGTGTAAAGTGTGTTAAAATCATTTAGAGGATAGGTAGGATGAAGGATCTCCTCGCACCATCTGCATCCACTCACCTGAGGTGACAGGTACTCCACACCATGCCAGGTTGTTTAATTATTTTTGATGCAAATGTTTGGAAGGTGAGACGCATCATGACATGGGTGTGACATTGTGCTTTGTGTTCTATCTCTCCCTCCTTATGAGGATTGATGATGAGTTGGTGATGGCAAATTTTGGATAGGGGGATTGGAGACGAATTTGGTGTAGAAAGGAAAGATGGGGAAGACAAGACGTAGTGACGAATTTGTGCAGGTGTCAAATTGTTGTAAATATGGGGTAAGGGCAAGGGTAGTGTAGGTGACAGGGGGGGTGACGTACGGTAGGGACGAGTTTTTCTCACTTCGCTCTCCGTACGCACTTCACCCTGCATTGCCTTTATTGACGTGTACCCTTGTGACCTTACCCCTCGCTCATTTGTCTTCCCCCCTTTTGTCTCCCACTTGAGGACCTGTGCGCCATTGGGCGCCGAGGGGAGCGTGCGTGAGGTGGCCATTTTGCGCACGAGATTCTCAGAACCAGCATGCATTGCGTTGATGTACCACTTTATGGACCGCTGTTCTGCGGCCAAGTACCACTTGATGGACCCCAGGTTCTGGGGCAGGGCACCTCTGTTGGAGACTGGCCATAGTGGCCAGGGAATCTTGCTTGCGGACCTCGGTAAGGTGGCACCTATGCCAAACAGGTGGACCACCTTTAGTTGGCCCCTGAGGCCCTAAATAAAAATGAACACAAGTTGTGCTTTTTATTATTTCCAAGTAGGCCGCATGAAGCCAGAAGACATTGGGAAGAACATCGGCCCAGCAGAGAAAGAGAAGACCACCACCAGTTGTTTTGTTGTGTTTATTATGAACAGTGGTGACTGTGCACCGAGTGGTGCTTTGGTGGTGCTTTTGGTGCTTTGTGGTGCTTTTGGTGCTTGGTGGTGCTTTTGGGTGCTTTGTTGGTATTGGTACTGGTGCATCGATGCAATGCGATCTGTCTCCTCCCTCCCAACAGGAATTTCTTTTTCTTGTTCCCTAAAAAGAAAAAAAAAACACAGGTCCTGGGTTGCGTTGTAAATAAGAAATAACGTCACTGTAAATAATGCTCCCCACCATAAATGTATAGTTTGAAAACAATTCCGTAATTCGGTTATCCTGTGGGCGCAAATCTGTTAGACAGGGTGCAATGCAGCAGGGGGACATATTTATTTGTGTTTTAAGATTGTCACACTCAGGGTCAGGTTAATTGTAGAGGGAATTACACCTACGTGTCACACTAAGTTAAAGTTTTGTAGGCTCGAGACGGGCCTGAAGAAAGGAGGGTGCAGTGTAATGAATTTGAGAAGTGTAACGGTTTTGAGAAGTGTAACAATTTTGAGAAAGTGTAACGAATGTGAAAAGTATGGTTTTGTTGTGTGTAACACACTCGTAATGTAAATAATGGTCGCAGCCCATCCTCCTAGTTAATTCCATGAAACTTACACACAGGCCACGATATATCTTTTTAAATAGCTTATTTCCTTATTCTATGTAGGCTAAATATGTGTTTCCCACTAGATTGACTCTGCATTGTATCAAACGAAATAAGCGTAGGCCCCTTTCAATTTCCCCAATCATCTCCGCTCTCCAAAGTTCCTTTCAAAAGCGGTGCGAGTGGTGTTCAATCCCGCAAGCCGCCATTGCCCATGTGCTAATCTCGGAGAAGAGGGGGATAGGAGCCGCCAACTCACAGGCGTGGCACGTCGTCATGATCAAAGGGGGAATCGGACAGCCCTAACAGCCAACCAGCACCGCAGTGAGCGACCCGGTAGGCGTGCCCTCGCAGCCGGCGGCTTGATTCCGACCCGAGTAATAAAAGCGACTGGAAGGGACTGCTTCAAGAGATGAGATGAGAGATGAGATGAGAGGAGAAATGAGCTGTGAGCTGTGAGCTGTGAGATGAGAGATGAGAGACGCTCCAAACCAAAAAGGAGAGGTACTTGGGGATGACACCAGCTTTGGAGAGACGCGCTGAGAGGAGGGAGACGGCTCCACCAGAAGGAGAGGAGCAGGTGTGACTGAGCCAGCGCGTGACGTCCACAGCATCAGCAGCATCGACGCAACCGAGGGTTTTCCCGCCAAAAAGGAGCTGCTACCTCCAGCCCTGCCGGTTGCAGGGACCTGACCCTGCCTCCCTCTCCAGCAACCCACCTCGGCCATTGCTGCCTGCAATTTCCCCCGTGTAAGTGTGAACGTCGTCTGTCCTAATCGTTGTCCTGGGGTTAAGTAAATTGAATAGTATAAGCTAACGATTCACTGTGTGACTGCTTCTTCCATCCATCGCTTGTAAATAACTTTGATCGCTCCTTCTTTTTGCTTGTGTGTATAATAAATCCTGTTATTCCTCCGTACTCTGTCTTCTTCTCTCTTCCTTCTCTTTCGGTCGCTTTAGAGGTTTCCAAATTGAATATCTGTGGCGCGATCTGGTCAACGTTGGGGGAGTCGGGCCATTCGGGGATCCTGTAACGGTCGCGGTTGACCATCCGCTCGGCCCACAGTAACATGTTGTCCGCGACCCGTAACAATATATATATATATGGGGCGTGAGCCCCTCCCCCCTTTGTGCTCTGTTACTGTTTGACCAATTACCAAGTATAACCATTAACCAATTTTATGTTTTGATTGTTTACTGTATCCTTTTAATAATTATATTCTTTCCATGTTCTCTGAAAGCTGGCTGTACCCTTATAAGAAGTGAAATGCTTTACAAACCTTTGCCCTGTATTGGCACAATCCCTTGTTCCCCATACTACGGCCTTGGTTGCAAACTGCTATCTTTCTGGCCTCTGCCAATTTCCTGTATGTTGGCACATTTATGACTGCTCACTCCCTCTATACTTTCCCAACCAAAGGACTTATGTTACATTACTTTGTTGTCTATTATGCCCTTTTAAGGATTATATACGTTGTATGACTTTCATGCCTTGTAATGGCATGTTCTCTTTACCTGTCGAAATCCAGAGTTTGTTTCCATACTGTGGTCACAGCTGCAAAGCTGCTATACTCCTCCATGTTCTCAATATCCTTCTTGATGACAGCTTTAAGGCTGTCTACTCCTTATCTCCTTCTTTCCCTTCAAACCTCAATGATTTCCCTTCAAGCTTCAATGATTATGATATCAAAGGGCATAACCCTCGCCTAGCCTCGGACTTCCTTAAACTAACTGGACAACAGGAGGGGACTGAGGTGGGGGCCATGTAAGTCCACCCTTTGCCTCCTGTCCTGATGTTAAACCACACCCCTATCTTTCATATATATAATGAAGCCCTGATCAAACATTTTCAGAGCATCTTGTTGTAGAGTTGGTCATTTTGTGTGAGCTTCCTGCGACAACCTGTTTTCCGCAAGCTTGTGTATAACGAGTTCTAATAAATATATCCGTTGCTCCTTCTCTGAGTCCTCTGAGTCTTAAGTCCCAACCCGGCAAATGGTGGCAGCGGTGGGATCAGTCCATGCAGTCCGGGACGCGGTCCCAGGCAAGTGAGTGGTGAGACCAGCTGGCAATTGATCCGGGTCAGGTGAGCTGTGGTTTTATTTTGTTTTTCCTTTATAGCCTGGGGGTCAGTCCAAATTGTAACCCACTCTCTTGCTCGGGTGCCGTTTGTTCCGTTCCCTGCTCGAACCTGATCCACGAACCTAAATTTAAATACGGACCGCTTGGGTCCCGGAGCAACTGACTGTTTATGGATTCGTTAGGGTAACGTTACGTGAGGGTAAGGGGTAATAGATCTCTGGGTTGTGAGGGTGAGGATAAGGGCGGCGTCCCAATCCGAAGCCTACCCAGGAGACATTGGAATCATAAGTAAGGTTAGAAGTATTATAAGGGCATAGGACGCCAGGAAAAGTAAGGTACGGTTAGGTTAGACAGCTGTGTAGGCGGGCGAGCCTCTCAGGAGTTAGGCAGACGGCCATACCTCGCGCAGGCGGGCGAACCTCGCGGGTATAAGGCAACATCGGTAAACAAAATTTTCCTAGGATGGGTAATAAAACTGTGAAGGCGGGTGAACCTCTCAGAAATACCCCAGTATTTTTCATGTTTAGGAGGCATGGCTATGCCGCTGCGAGACCAGGGAAGTCATGGGCTGCGTTGACTAAGGATCTAGGTGAACCGTGGCCCGAAGGAGGGTCTTTTGCGCTGGAAAAATTGGACGCGTTGTATGAGGCATTAGATAAGTTAGAACAGGAAAGGAAACACTTCCCGCCTGACTATTGGAAAGTCTTTAGTTGGTGGAAGGAAGAAGCGTTGAAGCGACAGGCAAGGTCAAGACAGGCCAGCCTGGCCGGTGAGGTATCAAAACTCAAGGGCCTGAGGAAGCAGGTGAATAAAATGCAGGATAACGCAGTTAAGGAAATAGAGAGGCAGGCTAACGCGCGACTGATGCCGCTCGTTGAAAATCCAGACCCCGCGGTAGGGGAGGTAGTAACCAATCTACCCTCCCCAGCCCCAAAGCCCTGTCCCGGGGTTTCAGGCGCCACCTATCCTTTCCGCGCCCCCGCCACCACCTCCCTGCAACCCCGCTACCATCGCACCCCAGCTACCCCAGGGGCCGACATCCCACGGCACGAAGGTCGTTACCCCCCAGAACCATCCGAGCCAGGGAAATCCATTTGCACAGCTCGGGGCTAACGGGATAAATAACGGGACCGATATTGCAGGGTTCCCGCCACCAATGGGACAGGACGGGTTATACCCCTCACTGGTAGGCTGTAGTGGGAACGAGACCCCCCAAACTACCCCATTGGAATGTCAGGAAATAACAGAAAGGGAAAAATTGTGCCCCTTACAAGTTATTGGAGTTAATGCTCAAGGTCAGGGGGTTCGAGAAAGAGTACCATGGAAAGAATCCGCTTTAACAGTAATGCGGGAAAGGATTCAACATTTGCTTCTCGATGACCCACGACAGATAGTACCAACCATGTCGAATTGGTTTTTAACCGGCGATTGCGACTATCGAGACATAACCCATATGGGAGTATCCCTGCTCCCACCCAAAGTATGGGACAAGGCTAGACAAAGAGTACAGTGGCCGATGGAGGATCCAAGGGCGGCAGGAGCGGGCCAGATAACACAAGTACAATGGGAGGATCTAAAGGTCCGGTTGCTAGAGTCCATCGAGCTGGCGTTGTTGCCAGCAGGAGGTCCGGACTGGGGAAAGATCGGGGCCATAAAACAAAAGGCAGGAGAATCAATTGGAGATTATCGGGAAAGGTTGGAAAAGGCCATCGCGCGCTGGGGAGGACTGGGTCTGATGCAGCTGGTAGGACTACCCCAACCATTGGTAAACCAATACCTAATAGAGGGGCTCCGGCCGGCATTAAAGAAACAGGTACAGTCCGTCCTTTTCGGCTGGAAGGGAATGACAACCAACGATTTATGCGACAAGCTGGAACAATGCCCGGGCTCCTCCTTGGAGGAGAAGAAGGATATTAAGGAGGAAATATTGCAAATGTATGTCCAGGAGAAATGGGTTCAACTTAATCAAAATAAAAGGGGAGATTGGAGTCAGAGCCACATACGCGATCAGTGCCAGAAGTTGGGGCCCGTCCGGGGTCATGAGGACCCCTGGAAGGCTGATTGGCCTTTCTATAAGGGCCAATCCCCCAACGGAGAGTGGGCCCACCATGAAGGCAATGACTGCGATGGTTGTACCGACCAAGACCATGGACGAATTAACATGGACGAGATAAGACAACAATGGACAATACCACCCCCTCTTCCCCCTCCTCCTCAAAACCCTCAAATTTGGACTGTACCAGGGCCCCCTCCCCAAAATTGGCACCCACCAAGACCCCCTTTCCAAACCCCTGGACCACCCCCCAATCATTGGACATAGAGTGGAACTAGGGGAACCTGGGCCCCGCCCCAGGGCCAGCCGCAATGGCAACAAGTAAACCAGTCACAGTGGGGGCCGCCAGACCGACGGCTGGGTGGAAGGGGTGTCGTAGAGGGACGACCTGTGCCCTCTGCACCGCCGTTTCTGCAGGAACCGTGCTTCCATTGCAAGCAATTGGGACACTGGAGACGCGATTGCCCAAATGCTCGTAAGGGGTTTCCGCCCCAGGGCCACCGCGCGGCCTATTGACAGGACACTAGCGGGTCGCCTAAGGAGTGTCCTCTCTTGACTATGACGCCGGCTGAGGAACCGACCTTGACGCTGGATGTGGACGGACGACAATTAGATTTCCTTGTCGATACGGGCGCGACTCGCAGTACAATTAACGAGGGGCAACTGCCATCCTTGCACCCCACGAAAAGGAACGTTCAAATAATGGGCGTTTCGGGCTTACCCCAAGCGCTTCCTATTTCGGAGGAAGTTCGAGTAACATGCGGCCCGCTAGAGGCTAAACATGCTTTCTTGATGACCACTACCGCCCCAAAAAATTTGCTGGGACGGGACTTATTGTGCCGATTGGGCTGTCAGATTTCATGTACAGAGCAGGGAGTTTTCATAGATGTCGCGGAATCTAAACACGACTCGTTGATGATGGCATTGTCGCATCCCGGCCCCACCGCGTATTGGTGGCGCTTGGACGAAGGGGCTCTGGCTACTTGGACACATGTCATAGATTCTGTGTGTTTGGACAGTCCAGTTGTGCGAGAATGGCTACAACTGCACCAAATTTCGATAAAACACTTAAAGGATAATCCACCCCACTGCACGGCTTATTACGATGCAAAGGGCGAGGACGAAGATTACCGAGAGAAGGTTAAGGAAGAGCTGGGCAAGCGCATGCCTCTACACTTATCACGGATATGGATCGGCCGCGAGGGGATAGGTATCGAGGTAATCCTATCCGCGGGTCAGCGTGCGTTGACCCAATACCCCGCAGGAGCGGCCGCCCATGTTACCCTCACTACTGCCAAGGGGTGGCCGCCAGAAAGTGTAGGTTGGATGGTGGGGCGATTACAGGAAGTTCCCTTACATGGTTATTGGTTTAAGAGGGGCCACTGGACTGTGAGACAGCTCAATAACGGTGAAGGGTACTCGATTGACATTAAGAAACAACAGAGGGATGGAGTGTTCGAAGAGGCAGAGTTGCCCCCTAAGGGCAACTATGCCATGCGGGCAGTGCTTACGGACCTGGGTGAGTCAGACTACTTCCTGGCGGAGGTGCCGGACGACTTATGGCCTCGGTGCGACGACGAGGTTGGACGGATGCGAGACGCCGAACCTTTAGTGATATCAGTGCAACCGGGGATGCACTTGCCAAACGTGAAACAGTATAAGCTACGACCTGAGGCCGACGTAGGCATAGCACCAGTAATTCAATCCCTGGTGGAGCAGAAAATTATCGTGGAAACTAACAGCCCATGTAATACACCAATTCTGCCAGTAAAAAAGCCGACGAAAGATAAATGGAGGTTTGTACAGGATCTAAGGGAGGTCAACAAGGTGATACAAGGCATACACCCACTAGTGCCGAATGGAGAGACCCTTATGATGTCAATTCCGCCGGACGCAACATACTTCACAGTTATTGACCTTTGTTCTGCGTTTTTCTCTGTGCCCATCGTGGCCGAGTCACAATACTTGTTCGCTTTCACCCATAGGGGGCGACAGTATACTTGGACAGTACTACCTCAGGGGTTTTCAGATAGCCCCACTCTGTTTTCCCGGGCGCTGCACCGCAACCTGGCGGATGTGGAATTGAAGGGAGGGTCAGTGTTGTTGCAGTACATTGACGACTTGTTGATTTGTTCCCCTTCTAAGGAGGCGTGCGAAAAGGATTCTATGGCCCTAATAAAGGCCTTGGCGGCCAAAGGCCACAAAGTAGGCAGACCAAAACTTCAATTTGTGCGGAAGGTTGTAACTTACTTGGGACACGCCATTTCGCATGGGAAACGGGAATTGGATGCTGGACGGGTGACCGCTATCATGGAGATGCCTCGCCCACGCACGCAACGGCAAATGCTGCGCTTCCTAGGTATGACGGGATATTGCCGCACTTGGATAATGGATTTTGCACTGCTGGCTAAACCACTGTACGAGGCGACTAAATCAAGCGCCCCGGAAGAATTGGAATGGACGGATGATTTGAAGCGATGTTTTGTGGGTCTTAAGAAGGCGTTGGTCACGGCACCGTCATTGGGACTCCCAGATTATGCGAAACGATTCACCCTTTACACTCACGCCGTGGGAGGTTTCGCCCAGTCCGTCTTGACACAGACCCATGGGGACAAGGAGCGGCCGGTGGCCTACTTTCGTAAAAAGCTGGACCCGGTCGAACAAGGATTTCCGGTGTGCCTGAAAGCCGTGGCCGCGGCCAGGTACGCAGTAGAAAGAACAGCGGACATTGTCATAGGACACCCAGTAACGCTACGGGTGCCGCATTGCGTCACTTCGCTGTTGCTACAGCGAAGCACACAGCATTTGTCTAACACTAGATTAATGCAATACGAATCCGCACTGATCACTGCAGCCAACATCACGATTGAACGTTGCACGACACTCAACCCAGCCTCACTGATGCCCACCCCTGAGGAGGGCGAACCCCATGTGTGCGCCGACGTTGTGCAGCTAGTCTCCACGGTACGATCGGATTTAAAGGACAATCCCCTAGACTACCCCGATTGTACATATTATGTCGATGGATCAGCTAGGCACGCATGGGACGGTTTTCTGTTTTCCGGGTACGCTGTGTGCTCAGATAGCGAGACGGTAGAAAGCGGGCGTCTTCCACCTACATTTTCCGCACAGCAGGCGGAGCTGTGCGCCTTGACTAGAGCGTGCAGCTTGGCGGAAGGCCTTGCCGTCAACATTTACACAGATTCGGCCTACGCTCACGGAGTAGTCCACGACAAAGGGGCAATTTGGAAGCTGAGAGGTTTCCTCACATCTGCAGGTTCAGTGATAAAGAATGGCGCGTTGGTGGAAGGGCTCCTCCGAAGCATTTTACTTCCCCGCGCCATCGCGGTGATTAAATGTCGTGGCCACCAAAGGGCGGACACTGACGTTGCCCGGGGCAATGCAAGGGCGGATGAGGCGGCAGGAAAGGCCGCCAACCAACAGATAGGCCGCAACATGCCGATGGTGACACGAGCAAAGGCGACATCTGCACAGATTGCCGACATACCGACTGTAGGACCACCCGCCACACCAACTAAGGATGATATCATAAATTTGCAAAATGCTGCGCCAACGGCCGATCACAAAGACTGGATCAAACGTGGGGCGATACGCCCCAAGCCAGGGGAGATGTGGACCCTTGACGAGAAACCTATAGCACCCCAGGCCTTACTGCCTTAGCTGGCACGCATGGCACATCAAAATGGTCATGTGTGCCAGAGGGGGGTGATGGGACAGATAAACTACACTTGGGCGGCACCAGGACTGTCACGAGTTGTATCCGAAGTGTGCCAATCGTGTGTGGTTTGCCAGCAACACAATAGAGGGGCGCCGCCGAGACATGCACACGACGGGGGTCGCCCCCCGCCGAGTGGGCCGTTCGCAAATATCGAGTTCGATTTCACGGAATTGGAACCAAGCATGTCATTTTGCTACGTGTTGGTAATCGTAGATACGTTCACCAAATGGGTCGAAGCCTACCCATGTGTCAGGTCCGATGCCCCGACAGTAGTGAAGTGCCTCGTGCGGGATTTTATGTGCAGATTTGGCATTCCCCAGATAATTTCGTCAGATCAAGGGGGCCATTTCACGGCGAAGATGGTCACGGGCATCCTGAAGGCGTTGGGCGTGAAACAGTCCTTCCATTGCGTTTACCACCCACAATCATCGGGACTTGTGGAACGAACGAATAAGACTTTAAAAAATAAACTAGCGAAACTTTGCGCAGACACAGGCTTGAAGTGGCCGGAGGCTCTCCCGCTTGCATTGATGAGCATCTGTTCCACCCCTGGTCGCACTACGGGCCTTTCACCCCATGAAATATTGATGGGACGACCTATGAGCTTGCCCGTCTCAGCTCCGACGGACATGTCCACCCTTGCTTTGCCGGTGATGGATGACATGCTTTTGAGATTTTGCATAGGCTTGTCCAATGTGGTGCGCAGCATCCATGCTCGAGTACGAGAGGCGCTGCCTGAACCAATAGGCCACGCCATCCACGACTTCCATGCCGGCGACTGGGTGCTTGTAAAACACTTTACCCGCAAAGCTGCTTTGGAGCCACGGTGGAAGGGACCATTCCAGGTGCTACTGGTCACACCGACGGCAGTCTTCTGCGAGGGTAAACCTTCGTGGATTCACGCCACCCATTGTAAGTTGTCCATTCCCGCACCACAGGCCACACAAGACACCGCACCCCACACTGCCTAAGACAATGCACCTTTTAGGGCACTATAGTCTCCTAAGGACGGCGATGATGGTCATGATGATGGGAATTTTGGGCAGCTGCCTAACAAACCCTGCCAAGGATAGGCTTTTGAACTTTAACCCACTGAGAGAGGATCTCTCCAAATACCCAGGACCCGACAACTACACGTTATTTAAACTTTACCCCGTCAAATACATAACGGCTCCCCGGGGGCAGGGGATAGTAGTACATTGCTGTGAGTTGGAGACGAATTTCAAGTGGTTATCTGTAAGATGGATGGAAGCCATGGTGGTACACAATGGGACACCACAGGCACGCATGACAACCCCACGCATAGTCCTAACTAAAATTAGAAGGGTGGAAAATGGAAAGTTTACTGGGGCCGTGAATAGTCACGCCGCCGCAGGATATCAATGGGGCACGGGCATCGACAATACTACTCTCCTACTGACGCATGCCCTCGTCGGCCCACACACCACAATAATACTTGAATGTGGAATATGGCCCCCACGCACGCTGATTAAAAGGAACAAAAAGAAGGGAGATACCCAACACCAATTCCGGCCTAGTTGCACCGCCTACGTCATTAAACCCCCTCCTGCCCAGGAAGTAAGGAGGGAGCCAGAGGAGAACACATACTGGAAGGTCGCACGGCATATGGCCACAGTACAGAATAGGACACGGTGTTGGATGTGTATGCACCTTTCCCGCACCAGCACAGCTGGAATACCAATGGTAGTGTTACCCCTATCACTCAATGATTTGTGCTCGCAGCCACTAGACACCAAATGCATTAGTACAACCCTGACAAGCAAGGTTCTGACGGAACCGCGTGTAAACGAGTCTTTCAGTACTACCGCCCCCATCCAGTCCCGGCACTTTGAGGAACGTCTTGCGCCGGTTTGGGTCAAGCCGGCGCAGGGGGCCCTCTGCTTAGAGGGAAAGGGCCAAGTAATGGTGGGCAAATCCGTGTGTAGGAATACCCTCCCCGTGGACCCTAGGAAAGGGAAACACAGGGAAAGGAAAGGAAAAAAAAAAAAAGGGAAACACAGGCTGCTAGTGAATGTTACAAGCTCGCCGCTACATAACCTCACACACCTCCAGTTGGCGTGGAGAGGGGAAAACGGGACAAACACCATTCCAGGCCTTCTCACTTGCATGTCCACCCATTTAGTGGCACCACACGGGACCATGTTTGTATGCGGAAATAAAGCCTATCCGTACTTACCTGATAATTGGGGAGGAATTTGCTATTTAGGATCAGTTTTCCCAGAGATGGAACTGCGACAACACCTGCATAATACCACGGCACTCATAAGGACACAAAGAAGCACCTATTGGCACGACGACGACGACACCACCACCTTACACGGCGCTGATTGGGAGAAAGCCGTTAGTTTCTTCTTCCCATGGGCAGGAACGGTCATGAACAGTTACCGCATTGACAAAATTGCGCTAATCTTAGAAAGGGTGGCCAACGACACCGCTACGGCACATGATGAAATGTTGGACACGGTTGTCCACCTGCGTACAATGGTTATGCAAAACAGGGTTGCTTTAGATATGTTACTGGCAGAACGAGGGGGGGTATGTGGGATAATTAAAGGTAAATGTTGTACGTATATTCCTGATTAAGGTTAAGAGAAAGTGCACATATATTGACAAAGGATCGAATGGATCGGGAAGCCTCCCACCAGTGGCTTACTGACTGGTTTAAAGGATGGACAGGGACGATAGTAAAGTGGATATTGACCGCCTTGGCAATAGTCCTTGGAATTGTGGTTTGTAGTGTACTAATCAAGGCTTTAGTCCTTGCGTGTATGAGAAAGTTTACCACAGGATAGACACTGAAGACGACACCAAAAAAGGCCATGGTGATGACTGACAAGCTGACCATGGATCCAGATGACACTCCGGCTGTCGACGTGACTGCAGACGGCGGATCCTGGAACGACGACCCGAACGAGTCACTGGGCCGCGACGATGAGATCTCCGCTTCCGAAGATTGTTCTTCCGTTGTTGATGTTACCGATAATGATTTTGATTACACAGTTGCGGACCTCATAGCATTTCAGGCTGCCAGGACGCCGATTACTCTGGACCCCAACATGTCGCATGCAGACGCCAACAAATACCTAAGGGAGGCCTCTCGCTTTTCCTCGATGTGTAAGGCTATGACTGTTGCTGGCTGCCTACGCCGCAGGCCTAAGCCACCTGAGAATAATGTTACTGATGATGATTCCGATGATAATGTGGGCCACTTGCGAAAGTCCCCTACTGACGTTTATGTCTCAATGCAGGATTTGCCTCTTTATGTTTCACGAGCTCACCTTTATGTCTCACAAGCTCACAGTGGTTCAAACGTCACTGACCCAACTCTGGATTTCGACCCAACTCTGGACCCAACTGCAAACCCGGGCCTGGGTGGCGAGGAACTCAACATTGGAGATACTCTGAGTTCCGAATCTGATTGTTTTGAAGATTCGTCCATGGATAACGACGGTGGAAGCAGCATCGCCTCGGACGACTTCGACTTTGACTCAAAGGAAGTTTCTCTCCCTCCTTTGGACCGTTATGCTTTATTTAATAGGTTTAAGCCATTATTTATAGCGTTATTTATGGCCATAGGTTTAAGCCACCTGATACTGATGTCGTTGTGTTTTCCCCAGACCACCAGCATATGCGAGGCCTAATGAACATGAATATCGATTGAGCGCCGAAGATCTACAAGGATTGCGCCTGAGGATGCTTGGGCGAGCTCCAGTCAGGGGGGAGTCCCGGCCGCACCTCTGTGGTCCAAGGGTGGGTCGGGAGATCCTCCTGGGTGTGGACCCCGGCCGAACCAGAAGTCTTCGTTGTGGATTTGACACGCTATTCGATCTTCATGCCTCTACGGACTCACAGCATACACCCACATACACCCGACTCACATCGTACACCCACATACACCCACATACCCGCGGATCATCCTGCTGAGTGTGATGTGAGGTGCTTTGGGTGCGGGACATGCTCACTGGGCTGCATTCGCGTGGTATGCTTAGTGAACCTTTTACATTGCCTATTTTACTACTCTTGGAGGATTTTACATGCTATTTGATCACCCTGTCTTTACGGACTCACATTACATACTCACATACATACGCGAATCATCCTGCTGGGTGCGATGTGGAGTGCTTTGGGCACTACATGCTCACTGGGCTGCCTTCGCGTGATATGTTGAATGAATCTTTTACTTTGCTTTTGTTTCTGCTTTGTTTGAAATAAAGGCCTTTTGATTGGCTCATAGAGAACATTGTATCTTAGATCCAAAAGGGCGGTATGTGGGGCATGAGCCCCTCCCCCCTTTGTGCTCTGTTACTGTTTGACCAATTACCAAGTATAACCAATTATATGTTTTGTTTTGATTGTTTACTGTATCCTTTTAATACTTATATTCTTTCCATGTTCTCTGAAAGCTGGCTGTACCCTTATAAGAAGTTAAATGCTTTACAAACCTTTGCCCTGTGTTGGCACAATCCCTTGTTCCCCATACTACGGCCTTGGTTGCAAACTGCTATCTTTCTGGCCTCTGCCAATTTCCTGTATGTTGGCACATTTATGACTGTTCACTCCCTCTATACTTTCCCAACCAGAGGACTTATGTTACATTACTTTGTTGTCTATTATGCCCTTATAAGGATTATATACTTTGTATGACTTTCATGCCTTGTAATGGCATGTTCTCTTTACCTGTCGAAATCCAGAGTTTGTTTCCATACTGTGGTCACAGCTGCAAAGCTGCTATACTCCTCCATGTTCTCAATATCCTTCTTGATGACAGCTTTAAGGCTGTCTACTCCTTATCTCCTTCTTTCCCTTCAAACCTCAATGATTTCCCTTCAAGCTTCAATGATTATGATATCAAAGGGCATAACCCTCGCCTAGCCTCGGACTTCCTTAAACTAACTGGACAACAGGAGGGGACTGAGGTGGGGGCCATGTAAGTCCACCCTTTGTCTCCTGTCCTGATGTTAAACCACACCCCTATCTTTCATATATATAATGAAGCCCTGATCAAACATTTTCAGAGCATCTTGTTGTGGAGTTGGTCATTTTGTGTGAGCTTCCTGCGACATCCTGTTTTCCGCAAGCTTGTGTATAACGAGTTCTAATAAATATATCCGTTGCTCCTTCTCTGAGTCCTCTGAGTCCCAAGTCTTAAGTCCCAACCCGGCATATATACATATATATATACATATACATATATATACATATATATATATATATATATATATATATATATATATATATATATATATATATATATATATATATATATATATATATATATATACTGAAACGCAAAAGAAACTTACCACCTTTGAAACCTTTAAATATCAACAATAACACTGCGTGTAGTAAATGTGTGAACTTATTTGTGGACAATAGTGTCCTCACTGTCAGACAAAATGGTCATGGATGGTCACTTGAACCTTCAATAGTCACTTCATAGCACAGCTTTTGAACAGCCGTTTTGACTGTCAGTGATTAGCCAAGGGGTACGGGATGATTTTAATGAGCTGCACGTGATGTCTTGATATTGGCTTTAAAAACGCCAGTGCAAAATGGGCATTTCAATCAACATGCTACGATTGTCAAGGGATCAATGTCAGCGTGCCCTGGGCATGCTGCAAGGCGGACTGAGCTACCGTGAGGTGGCACGTCGCCATGGCTGTTCACCCCAGATGATATCGGCCCTGGTGGACAGAGACACCCTCCACAACTCTGCAGATGACAGACCTCGATCAGGGAGGCCAAGAGTCACCACTGCAAGGCAGGACAGGAAGATGGTCCGAAGTCACCTGCGGGATCGATTCCGTCCAGCATCCCGCACTGCGGCAGAAACTCCGGGCCATGCAAACCCACGGATCTCCAATGATACTGCACGAAGACGACTGCATGACTACGGTCTGACTGCCAGAAGACCATACAGAGGCCAAGTGATGACGGCTGCCCATCGCCGCAACTGACAGAGACGGTGCCAGCAGCATCAGCGGTGGACCTTGGCGCAGTGGAACGAGGTCGCTTTCAGCGATGAGTCAAGGTTTTGTTTCAGCAATGAGTCAAGCGATGAGTCAAGGCCGATATCGTCTGGTGTGAACCTCACGGTAGTTCAGTCCGCCTTGCAGCATGCCCAGGGCATGCTGCCGTTGATCCCTTGACAATCGTGGCATGTTGATTGAAATGCTCATTTTGCACTGGCCTTTTTAAAGCCAATATCAAGACATCACGTGCAGCTCATTAAAATCATCCCGTACCCCTTGGCTAATCACTGACAGTCAAAATGGCTGTTCAACAGCTGTGCTATGAAGAGACCATTGAAGGTTCAAGTGACCATCCGTGACCGTTTTGTCTGATAGTGAGGACACTATTGTCCACAAATAAGTTCACACATTTACTACACACAGTGTTCTTATTGATATTTAAAGGTTTCAAAGGTGGTAAGTTTCTTTTGCGTTTCAGTATATATATATATATATATATATATATATATATATATATATATATATATATATATATATATATATATATATATATATATACGTATATATATATATATATATATAGTTACTGATCGCGGTTTAGATGTTATGATGGGCCGAGCGGATGGTCCAACCGCGACCTAACAGTTCCCCCGATTCTTCCCCAACTCACCCGATTCACCCAGAACTTTGGCCGTATCGCACCGCAGCTGCCCAATCTGGGAAAAGACTAAAACGACGAAATGCAAAGAGGAAAAGGAATAAAACGAGAAGACGTACAGAAGAGTAATGGGATTTATTATTTACACACACAAGCAAAAAGGAGCAATCAAGTTTATTTACAACACATAAGACGCAGGTGACACAGTGCAAATACTAGCTTATACAGACTTAATTAACCCAGGGACAAGACACACAGAACAAACTCACGTACACAAGAAGGGTGGAGGAAAGGAATGAATGCTGGAAGGAGGAATGGGAAGGTTCAGCTGGGGCAGATGGTTCGGGCTTGATCCCGCACGGGATGTCGGCTGGTCCTCGACGGCCACCGATGCCACCGCTATCTGGTCCCCGCGGGGTAACGGGTTGGAGCTGCCTGGTGGAGTCAACGCTGCTTCTCTGGCTCACCTCAGGGCGCGTCTGCCGTCTCTGGCGCAACTGCTGGTAATTGACCTTGAACCTTCTCTCTCTTGGCCCTGGTGTCTCCTCACCACCGACAACTCAACGCAACCAACGACCAGTCGACGCTACCACTTCTCACCACCGACTTCTTACCGCAACCAACGCAACCACTGACCCTCCACTGACGACCAACTGACGACTCCCTCTCTTGCTTCTTGCATGCGCGCCTTTTATAGCGCCTCCAGCGATCAAGCCGCCGGCCTTCAGGACACGCCCATCGGTGTGCTCACCTCGGCCCTGGTTGGTCATGCGACCCTCTGGCTCACTCCTCCCCTCTATGACGAGGTGGAGACACGCCTTTCTTCTCCGACCCTGCCTCGTGGTCAATGGCGGTTTTGGAGGGGAGGTAATTGGCAATCGAGGGTTGGCAATCACGAGAGGGGATGTAAAAGGAAATGGAGATTTTGGGGATGGGAATGAAAGGGGATCTATTCTCTTTCACTGGTGCAATGGAGTACTTCAATTAATGGGAGACACAGCCTTACCCTAAAACACAGAATAAGAGATAACTATCAAACAGGGGTATTCTATTATTTGGCTGACGTGTATGCTTGTGGACTAATTATGGGATGCCCTTTCACCTTTACACAGCTCTGGAGGTAGGGGGGGCGCAGAATAAACAATAATAATAATAATACAGCACACAATCAAAAAAATACAGTCCTCATCTCCGCAACAATATATATTGTGAGAAACAACCTTGTTCTCACCAAATTAGTGCCCCGCCCACCACGTCACGTGACCTCCTTTCAGCCTCACGCGATTGGGTGGCGATTCGGCACGCGATTGGTGGACGGTGAGAGAGCCGGCCGCCATCTTGTGCGACGGACGTGGCTCGAAGGGTCGAGTGGAAAATAGAAAAACGGGGATTTTTTAAGCCTCACGACAGCCGAGTTGTGCTGATCGTTTATAGTTCTGTATTTTAAGAGTGAGTAACTCCGGAAGAGAACGAGTGATTCCCGGATATCGTAGATTGGAACTGTGAGTCATATTGCCTGTGTCGTGTTTGGAGCTTCTGGTGCCGACAGTTCCTGCAGGCTTTGTGCTGTGTATTCCACTCTGTTACCATCCATTGTTTTTGAGATCGAGCCAATAAATCATCGTGCCTACCCCTAGAGGCCGGTTAAAACACAGTTGTGTTTATTGAGTTCTCTTTGTCCAGCCCGTGGACTACTTGAAGCCCGGACATTAACGTCAGTATTCCGGGCTGGCAGCATTTAACAGCCGGGGTCGCGACAAATGGGTTGCTCGTCCAAGGATTATTCAAGTAAGAGACATTCGAACTGAGACGGGAATTCTGCAGTGGACGACATCTTCCTGCATCTGCTCATCGTTTCCTCACCAGCAGACGCCATCTTGGAGGAACTTTCTCACCAGCAGACGCCATCTTGGAGGAACCTTCTCACCAGCAGACGCCATCTTGGAGGAACCTTCTCACCAGCAGACGCCATCTTGGAGGAACCTTCTCACCAGCAGACGCCATCTTGGAGGAACCTTCTCACCAGCAGACGCCATCTTGGAGGAACCTTCTCACCAGCAGACGCCATCTTGGAGGAACCTTCTCACCAGCAGACGCCATCTTGGAGGAACCTTCTCACCAGCAGACGCCATCTTGGAGGAACCTTCTCACCAGCAGACGCCATCTTGGAGGAACTTTCTCACCATAGGACGCTATCTTGTGTGGTACTTCACTACCGGATAAGTGAATAGTTTCCGGATCCCTCCAAACAAACCGACATCATCAAAAAAAAAAAAAAAAAAAAAAAAAAAAAACCGAGTTATTTGTACGTTGCATTTTTCTCATTGGCAATTTGATGTGCGTTGGTGATATTGTGTAGTTCGTGTCGTATTTCCCCAACAGAGCGTTGTGTTTGAATTACGTGTACCACCCCAATATTGTTTGCCTCCCCTGGGTGAATTGCCGTCCCATGTGGTGAAAGATATTGCTGAAATATTTCGATCCAGCCTCCTTTTAGACTCAGTGTTTTGTGCCTTGTCTTATGATAACTCGTAGCCAAGCTATGTCGACCAGAGAAGTGAGAGTTCAACCTGATCATGTTGACAGTCACGTGGGTGGCGATGTGAGCGACGCAATCAGCCTTGACCCGGTCACTAAACCCGATATGTTAGGAAGCGATCCCATCATGACTAAATGCATGCGTTCGACCTTCTGGACCGGGCTGACTCCGGTTCAACAACTCGACATGTATAACAGGGAGAATGACAGGGCAGAGGCAGAGCGTATTAAGCGAGAAGACCGAGAGCAGGCGGCAGCAGAGAGAGAGCATGCGGCAGCAGAGAGAGAGCATGCGGTAGCAGAGAGAGAGCATGCGGCAGCAGAAGCTGAACGCGTCAGAGAGCATGAGTTGCGAATGTTGACGGAACGACTGCGGGCAGAGGTGTCTGCTGCAAGCGTCCCGGAAACTGTTCATGTTCGTTTGCCGGACTGGACGGGAGACACGAAGCCAGAAGCGTATCTGGAGATGGCGGAGAAGTTGTTGGCTTCCGGTGGCATTGATGAGAGCTTGTGGGTCGGCCATCTTGTTAGCCATCTATCTGAGAAGGCGAGGGAGGTATATGCGAGGATGGCAACCGAGGACGCAAACAAATACAGGAAATTGAAGGCCGAGATTTTGAACGCCTATGCGGTGTCCGCGTGTATTTATAGGCGTAATTTTTTCAGTTGGACTCGTCAGTCCAGTCAAACCTATGAGGAACATTCGCGGGTCTTGTTGGAACAGCTGCAGAGATGGTTCAAGGGGAGCAAGGTTGAGTTACCTCAAGCGGTTGCGGAACTCCTGGTGCGTTACCGTATCGATCAACAGCTTCCGCCTGACTTAGCGTTGTTTCTTGTCGACAAAGACACTGTTTCCTTGTCAGACTGCGTCAACCTTATTGATAAACATGTTTTGGCGTGCAAAATGTTGCAAGTCACGCAGTCGCGTCGTAATACGGAGGATTCTGCGATCGAGACCGCCCCCCGTCTGCCCGGCGGCTGGATCGAGGGGAAGGGTTCTCCGATGCCCTCCACTGGTGGCGGTCGCGAGCTGCAGGCCAGGGCACGGCCCTGGTGCGATTTCTGCAAACGTGTGGGGCACGGTGGAGACCGCTGCTTCTCTAACCCAGCTAGTCCGGCCTACCGAGGCAACCCTGCTGTTAAATCGGAGGGAGGTCAGTGGAGGTCATCAACTGGGCCCTCGCACACGACGGTGGCATCGGTGACAGAGGTCACTGCCACCGAGGCTAATTCCATTCATCCTCTGTATCAGGATTATTCAGGGACAGCCTTAGTGGGTGGCCCTGATTCGGTGCTGAAGTTTGAGGCCCAATAGCTTCGGGATACTGGGGCGACACTGTGTGTTCTCCGGGCGGGGGTAGTTCCGGCCTCTCAGATGCGTTATATCGGCGAGTATATCATCCTTCGGGGCATTAACCAGGTTCCTGGCCGGTATCCCCTTGCCCTCCTCGAGGTCCGGAGTGACATTTTTACGGGTCCAATGACCTGTGCGGTGGTACCCTCCTACCCGGTACCCGGGGTCTCCTTGCTGATTGGCAATGATGCCATGGCCAGGGAGGAGTCATTGACTCTGACCTGTGGGGTGGTCACTAGATCCCAGAGTAAACAGGCGGAGAGAGTGGCGGAGTCAGACATATCTTCACTCTGGCCCGAGGAACCTAGCGCCTCGACTCCAGTTCCTGACGGTGACGTTGCGTCAGTTGAAGTCCACCCGAGCCTCCCGTCAAGCCAACCTCAGGTGCCGTGCTCCTCAGGGACCGCTCCCGCCTGTAACACGGGGACCCCAGCTACGTGTTCGCCGGTCGGCGAATCCGGGGAGGAGGATCAGTCCTCCGAGGCGGTTAGCGACCTCAGTTCTGGGCCGGAAGTCACTCCCGCATTGTCTGCGGTAACCAGTTTAGTGGAGGATCAGCACTTCGATCCCACCCTTGCCATCCTCTGGGAAATGGGAGACGACTCCGAGCCGGGACGAACAGGCTACTATGTGAATGGTGCAGGTGTGCTGATGCATAAGTATTCCCCAAAGAACATGTCCTCCACCCAGACGTGGAAGGTTCGACACCGAGTTGTCGTACCGGGGAGGCATCGTCAGTCAGTCATGCAATTGGCCCATGACAATATTTCCTCGGGTCATGTCGGAGCTGCCAAGACCTTAGCCAAGGTCAAGAATCAGTTCATATGGCCCGCCATGTCGCGAGACATCAAGCGCTATTGCGCTAGCTGTCCCATTTGTCAACGACTCGGAAAAGGAGTGAAGGTTTTCAAGGCACCCCTAAAGCCCCTCCCTGTGATCAGTCAGCCTTTCCAGTTTGTTGCCGCTGATTTTGTCGGACCTTTGCCCAAAACCAGTTCTGGGAAACGCTATTTGCTCCTCGGTCCGTTTTCCCTCCTGTAAACGCTTTCCCCAACTTGAGTTTGGCCCCCTTGTCTCTCTATTGTGCTTTGTGTGAAGTGTAACTCTTGTGGGGTAGATATTAATGTGGTGTATTGTGTTTAATATTGTGTTGTGGATAAACCTTGTTCATTGTATAAGCCTGTTAACGATTACCGCCATCATATTGCCATGTGATTTGCACCTACTACAAATACTGGTTTCAAAACGCCGTCTATCCGACGGGTTTTTAACTTAGGTGGGGAGGACTGTGAGAAACAACCTTGTTCTCACCAAATTAGTGCCCCGCCCACCACGTCACGTGACCTCCTTTCAGCCTCACGCGATTGGGTGGCGATTCGGCACGCGATTGGTGGACGGTGAGAGAGCCGGCCGCCATCTTGTGCGACGGACGTGGCTCGAAGGGTCGAGTGGAAAATAGAAAAACGGGGATTTTTTAAGCCTCACGACAGCCGAGTTGTGCTGATCGTTTATAGTTCTGTATTTTAAGAGTGAGTAACTCCGGAAGAGAACGAGTGATTCCCGGATATCGTAGATTGGAACTGTGAGTCATATTGCCTGTGTCGTGTTTGGAGCTTCTGGTGCCGACAGTTCCTGCAGGCTTTGTGCTGTGTATTCCACTCTGTTACCATCCATTGTTTTTGAGATCGAGCCAATAAATCATCGTGCCTACCCCTAGAGGCCGGTTAAAACACAGTTGTGTTTATTGAGTTCTCTTTGTCCAGCCCGTGGACTACTTGAAGCCCGGACATTAACGTCAGTATTCCGGGCTGGCAGCATTTAACAGCCGGGATCGCGACAATATATATATATATATATATATATATATATATATATATATATATATATATATATATATATATATATATATATATATATATATATATATATATATATATATATATATATATATATATATATATATATATATATATATATATATATATATATATGTAAATATATATATATATATCTATAATTCCACTAATCTCTGTGTGTATGTTTGTATGTTTGTATGTTTGTCTGTGACCGCTGTTTCTCGACAACTACCAGTCCGATATACTTGAAACTTGCCAGGTATATTGCTGGGGACCCGAGGATGTGCCTTTTCAAGGTTTTAAATTAATCGCAGAAGTAGTTACCGAGCTATGTCCAAAAAACGATTCAACCAATCAGAGAGCAGCGAGCTATCACGTGTGCCGAACGTGGCGAACGGACTCTGCCTCGGATGGCACATTTGAGAGCGTATTCATTTATTTCACGTTTGCAAACTATGTTGGCGCTATGTTGGCGTTAAACTATGTTTTAAAACTAATTAAAACTAATTTGCGATTCATCGTAACTGCGATATACGACCTTCCGGAGCTCCCGTGAGAGCGTGCGCCATTACGGATAGTAATTCAATTAAAAACATAAAAACATTGTCCCAATTCAGTCAGAGGTTTGGTTTGAATCTTTGAAGGTTTGAATCTGGTAAAGGTTTGAATCTGTTAAAGGTTTGAAATGGGTAAAGGTTTGAATCTAGTAAAGGCTTGAATCTGGTAAAGGTTTGAATCTGGTTAAGGTTTGAATCTGGTAAATTGGGACAATTACTGTTCTCCCCTATGGGCTGGTGCTCCTGCCTCACACCTGGCTCGGCTTCACGCTGTTGAATCCAAAGCTTTCAAAATCATTGGAATCTCACGCGATGAAGCTATCTCTGAGGGCCTTTCACTCACTCACCGCAGGCAGGTAGGTGGTCTTTCTGTCTTCTACCGACTCCTCTCCGGCCTTGCTCCCCCAGCTCTCTCTGTGCTCTGTCCCCCAAATATTCCTACAGGTCGCACAAGATCTGCCAGCAACCCTCTGATGGTTAAACTGCCGAAATCTCGGCTCTCTGCTCACCTTCACTCTTTCATTCCTCTTTTCTCCCGCCTGTGGAACAAACTCCCACACTCCCTTCAATCCCTCTCCTCCCTCCAGGTCTTTAAAACAGCTGTTCACCACCATCTCTTATCTTCCCCCATCCATAACCTTGATCTTTTCTACCCCCACTAATTCACCCCAGATCCACCTTGTTTGAAATTCCAACTTATTTCCTGGAAATCCTGGCAGTGTCCATATGTTTATACCTCTCCCACCCCCCCCCCCCTTCACATGCCTCCCCCCCTTCACATGCCTCCCCACCTTCACATGCCTCCCCCCCAAAGCCCTCTCCCTCCCACAGATCTCTCGATGTCTCCATGTTTCTCGGTCCCTGCTCTCAAATGTTGTGTTTGTGTCCTTCCCCCTCTCTCCCCATCTTGTCTACCGCTCCCGATGTTATTTGTTTTATGTGTCTGTTTGTCTTTCTGTGTGATTAATGTTCGCTCTTTCACGAGCCTCGATCTTGTATACAAAAAAAAAAAAAAAAAAAAAAAAAGAGCGAAGGGCGTTGTTTTAAGCGAAGAGCGTTTTATTTTTCCCCTTAAATTCAGTCGCCGGACGGTGAAAGCTTTTTTTGGGGGGCAGCTACTGGCAGCCACGTACGGCCAATCACAGGACACGTTGTTGTGTTGACGTGCCGTGTTGTTTTCCCTCGCGGTTTGGAATGTTTTTCCTTTTCATTTTTTTTCTCTTCCTATGGAAGTACGGGCATTTCCTTAAATTTGCGATTCTTTCGCTTTCCTGCGCGTTTGGGCACGCTATGGCGATTTCTTTACCAAACTCCGCAAGCCGTTCGCTTTGGACCAAACCATTTCATGTAAATAGAGGGGGGGGGATTGTCACCGTACTCGCAAGCCGTTCGCTTTGGACCAAACCATTTCATGTAAATAGAGGGGGGGGGATATAATTTTAGATATAGATATAGTACGGGCATGCCCTAGTCTATCTATAATTCCAGCAATCTCTGTGTGTATGTTTGTATGTTTGTATGTTTGTTTGTCTGTGACCGCTGTTTCTCGACAACCACGGGTCCGATATACTTGAAACTTGCCAGGTATATTGCTGGGGACCCGAGGATGTGCCTTTTCAAGGTTTTAAATTAATCGCAGAAGTAGTTACCGAGCTATGTCCAAAAAACGATTCAACCAATCAGAGAGCAGCGAGCTATCACGTGTGCCGAACGTGGCGAACAGACTCTGCCTCGGATGGCACATTTGAGAGCGTATTCATTTATTTCCCGTCGGCAAACTATGTTGGCGCTATGTTGGCGTTAAACTATGTTTTAAAACTAATTAAAACTAATTTGCGATTCTTTCGCTTTGCGATGCGATTTGCGATTGCGTTAAACTCGCTCGGGCGTTAAACTATGTTTTAAAACTAATTAAAACTAATTTGCGATTCTTTCGCTTTCCTGCGCCTTTGTGCACGCGATGGCGATTTCTTTACCAAACTCCGCAAGCCGTTCGCTTTGGACCAAACCATTTCATGTAAATAGAGGGGGGGGGGGGGGGGGGGATTGTCACCGCACTCGCAAGCCGTTCGCTTTGGACCAAACCATTTCATGTAAATAGAGGGGGGGGATTGTCACCGTACTCGCAAGCCGTTCGCTTTGGACCAAACCATTTCATGTAAATAGAGGGGGGGGATATAATTTTAGATATAGATATAGTACGGGCATGCCCTAGTATATATATATATAGTAACGGTTTTGGGGAAACCGTGCACTGTGTGTGTGTAAATCAGGGGCGGGCAACCCCCGGCCCGCGGGCCACATCCGGCCCGCGAAGGCTTAGCATCCGGCCCGCCACCCTGCTAGGCTTTATTATTGCAATCCGGCCCGCGGACCTCCCAGTAAAACTCATATCATTTGTAAATGTAAGAGTTTATATTTAGCCGGTCTGAATTCAAGAAAGGGACATTTTGTCTTCAGCACCGTCCTCTTCCGGAAGACATGCGCACGGGGAACTGTCTTGCCTAGACACCGCCTGCTTGCTGATAGGCGGTCTTTTCAAATCAGCCGGCATGTGATACGGACGTCCTTCCGATTCAGTCAGCTTGCGACAAACGTTGGTGTCTGGGACAAATAACTTGCAACAAAGAGGTAAGCGACGCAGAGTTCTCTAAACCTATTTCAATTTTCACTTTCTTTCAATTTGCTTTGTTTTGTTTGTTAGAACATGTTATTATCTTTCATTTGCTGCGTTTAAATAATTTTATTCTCCCTTTTAATTTGTAAAAATAAAAATATAACGAACTTTCTATTTGTAAAGAAAAAAAATATATAACGAACTTTCTGTTTGTAAAAGAAAAAAGAAATTGACGAACTTTTGTTTAAAAGGAAAACGAAATTGACGAACTTTTGTTTAAAAGGAAAACGAACTCTTTAAAAAAAAAAGTATGCAGACTGATTCATTTCCTGTATTTCAGTTTTACGGTGAAACTGTGTCATATTCAGCGTTGGCCACGTGCGCGCAAAATAAATACATTCATCTGTACAATTCGTCTTCCGAGATTTTTTGTGCCCCAGATTGCTTGCTGTTACATCATTTATTCATTGCGGATATACCTAATTTTCTTCCTTTTCAGCTCATCATGTCTGCGACCCAGCGTGTTAAGAAGAGGAAAGTGGACCTCGAGCGTCGGATCTTCAACCCTGAGTGGGAGAAGTACTTCTTCATCGAGCGCTTTGGACAGGCCCAGTGCCTCATATGCTTGAAGACTTTGGCTGTCCTAAAAGAGTACAACGTGCGCCGCCACTGGGAGACAGAGCACCGCTCGTCAAACTTCGCGTCGGTGTCTGCCACCGAAAGGAAGGACGCCATGGTTAGACTATCAGGCAACTTGGAGAAACAAACTTCACTCTTCCGCAAGCAGAATACTGAGGCCGAAAAGGTGACGCGCGCCAGTTATGAAGTCTCCCGCATCCTTGCTCGCCGAATGAAGCCATTCGCGGATGGGGACTTCATCAAGGAATGCCTCCTCGCTGTAGTGGACTCCGTCTGTCCAGAGCAGCGTTCCGCCTTTGAGAACGTGAGCCTTTCGTCCCGCACCGTTCGTCGCCGCATCGAGGATATGTCGGAAAACGTGCACGACTCACTCAAAACACGCAGCTCAAATTTCGTCGCCTTTTCCCTCGCTCTGGATGAGAGCACCGACACAAAGGACACGGCCCAGCTGTCCGTTTTCATCCGTGGCGTCACCGCTGACTTTCAAGTGTGTGAGGAATTCCTCCAGCTTGTCCCGCTGCGCGACACCACCACTGGGAAAGACATCTGCGACGCCGTGCTTCTGTGTGTTGATCAGCACTCCCTGGACCTCTCCCGTCTTGTGTGTGTGACGACCAACGGTGCCCCGGCGATGGTTGGTGAGAAGAAGGGCGCCGCTTCGCTGCTAGTGCGTCACTGTGCAGCCGCCGGATACACTCAGCCCATTAACAAGCTGCACTGCATCATCCACCAAGAGTCCCTGTGCGCTAAGTCTGCCAACCTCGTTGGTGTCATGTCTGTCGTGGTGAAGGTCGTCAACTCCATCCTCTCCCGCAGCCTTAACCATCGTCAGTTCCAGGCACTGATGGACGAGGTGAACGTGCACTACAACGACCTGCTCTACTTCTGTGAGGTACGCTGGCTGAGTCGTGGGGCCATGCTGTCTCGGGTGTGCGACCTACAGCAGGAGATTGCCACCTTTCTACGTCAGAAGAACCTTCCCCACGCTGATCAATTCTCTGATCCGCGGTGGCTAGCTTGCCTGGCCCTGCTCACGGACATCACGGCGCACCTGAACACCCTCAACATAAAGCTGCAAGGCAAAGACATTCTCGTGACAGACATGTACGCGCACATCACTGCCTTCGAGGTTAAACTGCGCTTGTGGGAGGCTCAATTGGCTTCTGGTCAGTTTGTGCATTTTCCTCGCCTTGCTGCATGTGCCCCTGACGATGTGGACCTGGGCACTTGCGTTAGTGTCGTCAACTCTCTACGTGAGGAATTTGCTTCCCGTTTTGCAGGAGTCAGGGTGCTGGCTGCGGACTTCAAGCTTTTCACTGCTCCCTTTGACTTCCCCGTGGAAGACGCCCCTGCCTCCTTACAGATGGAGTTGGTGGAGCTGCAGTGCAACGATGAAATGAAGGCGAAGTTCCGCACCTCTTCTCCATTGTCCTTCTTCCGCGACACCGTTCTCCCTTCTAACAATTTTCAAAAATACATTGCCCATGTCCAACGCATTGTGGCCATGTTCGGCAGCACCTACTGCTGTGAACAGCTCTTCTCGAAAATGAAGTACACGAAGTCTCACCTTCGCTCCCAACTCTCGGACCGCCACCTCAATGACATTCTTCTGTTGTCTACCTCAACCATCGAGCCAGACATGGAAATACTTCTTCATGGCAAACAGCACCAGCAGTCTCATTGATTTGTAGAGTGTTCAATGCAATTTTTGTACAATCTATTCATGTAAACAAAATATAGTAATTCTGAGATTTCGTTTTTCACTCCGGCCCGCGATCTCCTTCCAAAAGTCTCATCTGGCCCTCACTCTGAAAAGGTTGCCCGCCCCTGGTGTAAATGATTGTAAATATACCCCCTTTTGTAGTTTTTGTAAATGTAATGATTCTTGTAAATACCTCCGTTTCATGTAAAGATCAAAGGTCGTCCTTTTCGTTAGTCCATCGCACACACATAGAGAACCATAGGATCCCTCAATAGTTATATCATTATTATGTGTTCCAGTTTAAGGCTCTGTTTTCCATTAGTTGACTCTGCGTTGCACCAAATCATAAGGTAGATCCCCTCTCAATTGCCCAAAACCTCCATTGCCGATTGTATTGCCAACCGCAATTGCCAACTGTATTGCCAACTGCATTCGCCCTCCATTGAACACGCGGTCAACTCGGGGAAGAAGGGTGTGGCCCAGGAGGAGGAGTGAGCCAGCCCCGATCAACCAACCAAGAACGAGGGGTTTGGCCTGAGAGGGCGGAGAGAGAACGATCGAGGAGGTTCGTTAAAGTTCCATGGGCGTGGTTATATAACCCGTCGCGCGGAGCCCCCACCTCAGTTCAGTTGAGGAGGAGCTGAGAGTTCTGTGGAGGAAAGAGCTTGACGAGTTCTGTGGAGCGAGACGCATGACCAAGGAGCACAAGGCGAATGAGAATCGGCACGCCCTGCTCGCGGTACCAACCAGCACTCTGAACAACAACAAGTGCGGGCACGCGAACCTCGACGTGCAACGGTCCTCGGATCTCCCTGTCGCCCGTTCTGTGAACCAGAGTGCGAGGAGTCGGGGCCGTCACCTCCATCCCTGCCGTTTGCACGGACCTGAACCTTCTCATCCCTCCATATCATCCCTGCCATTCCATCCTTTTGTGTACGTGAGTTTGTCTTGTTTGTTCTGTCTGGGGAATAAGTTAAGCTGGTTTTAAGAATTGCACTGTGTCTTCTTCTTCTTCTTCTTCTGTAAGTTACTTTCGTTTCTTTCCTTCTCCCTTGGTTTCTTTGGTTTTGTACATAATTAGTAATAAATACCAGTGTTCTTTCTTTACCCCTTTTGCTTCTTCACATTCGGTCACTTTAGAGATTTCCACATTGAGTTCCTGTGGTGCGATTTCGGCCAACGCATATGAATCGGGTTTAGTCTTTGCTAATGGTTCGAACCGCAGGCTGCTAAAACCGCTCGGCAAATAACATCTTGCCCGTGGTTTCGAGCGGAGTTACCCACCTGCCTTGTGGAGGGATTGCCGGAGGTGGACGGGAATCCCTTGACCAATCACTTCGGGCAATCCCGCCCCACAGGGGAGCGGGGTAGCTTCAGGATCGGAGACGGCCAGTGCAAATAGAAGGGGGATTAACCCCCCCCCCCCCCCTGCTAAGTGGAGCGCCGTCCTCCGTTTCCATAACAATATATATATCAGTTACTATGCGATTACATACCATCAGTTGTGAACCGCCATTAAGGTATCCCATCCAGCTATGCTGTACCTTAATGGGAGCGATAAGTACCGTCTGCCACACAGCACATTATCTCTGGTATCCACTCATTATATGGAATCGCCTGGATGCAGCCGGGAGCAACCAATCCAAATATATCTTCAGTTCTCCAGCTTTCAATGAGCACATGCACGTAATGACGTCACTGCCATGTACATACGCTCTGCCTGTCAAGCTCTCAAGAGAACCCTCCGCCAAAGCAGAATTTTGATCTTAATTCAGATACATCTCCCGGTTGCCCTGACGAGCCCCAAAAGGGCGAAACCAGGTCGGTAACTGTGAGTTTTACATACACTGATGACAGTATCTGAACTAAGATCAAAATTCTGCTCTGTCGGAGGGTTCTCTTGAGAGCTTGACAGGCAGAGCATATGTACATGGCAGTAACGTCATTACGTGCGCTCATTGAAAGCTGGAGAACTGAAGATGTGTGTGTGTGTGTGTGTATATATATATATATATATATATATATATATATATATATATATATATATATATATATATATATATATATAACTGTGAGAAATAGTAGAAACTCCACAGTACGAGCAGGGCGTCTCATTTGCATTAAATAAATAATTGGGAGGTTAAATCAGACGCGGACGTAGCTTCAGGACATCGATCTTTAATTTGACAAGCTTTCAACCAACAAAGGTCTTCTTCTTAGTCTACAAAAACAACAGGCATGTATATCAGTCAAGTATGTATCATGTATCGTGATATGTGTGTAAGATGTGTGATATGTGTAGAAAATGCATACAAAAGGAAGAGCCATGCCAAAGCTCACTCACCGTCCCCAAGTTCAACGGAAGTGAAGCGCAGCTTACAGTTACCGTTTGCGTTACAGTTCCGGTGCACGTGCATATACAAATATAGAGATACATACATACATAAACACACAAGCATATATTCATATACCATTTATATTCATATAATATATTTATATATTTATATAAATGACATATAAAGGTAGAATGAATGAATGGGTGAATGTATGAATGAATGAATGAATGGGTTACGGTTAATGATTTGATTGGGTTGATGTAGGAACATTCTTTAATCATCAAAATTTATGCCATGAGGGATTTTTGTCTGAAGTTTATGCATCCAAAAGGACTCACGTTTCAAAATCGTGGTGTGTGATCGATTTGTGATTGATTCAATGGCAGAGATTTGAATGTCATTTATAGAGTGATCCGGTTGATTAAAGTGTTTCGTGTAAGGTAGAGATTTGCCCTGACTGGTGTGGAAGTTGTTGATTTCTGACCGGGTGTTATTAAATCGTGTGTAGAGTGTATTCTCAGTTTTTCCAACATATTGTTTGTTGCACTTTTGGCAAGTGATTAGGTATATGACCCATGTAGATTTGCAGTTCATATAGGAGGTGATGGGGAATTTTTGTCCAGTGCTAGAACTACAAAATTGGTTTCCTTCTAGTAAATGCTTGTGAATAATACATTTGTTTTCTGTGCATTTATAGAAGCCAGGGATCCTAGTTTGTTTGTTGTGGGGCTGTGGGTGCTTTGCTTTACCAAGAGGTCCCTGAGTGTCCGACCACGTTGAAATGATGTTAGTGATTGTGTTAGTTAGTGGTTGTGGTGCCATATTTCCTCAACCTCCACTAACATCATTTTCGTCAGTCATTGGGAACTGAAACCTCAATCAGCAGTGCAGTCTTTTCCATTTTTTGCTTGAGCACTATGTCCAGTCGCAATGCTCTGCCTGCAATGTCCACACTTGATGGAATCATCTTGTCATGCGTGAGCACAACATGTTACATTTCAAGGATCAGATTTGGTTTGTGTTTCCATGATTGATCCGGAACCAGAATGTTGAAATGTTTACAGATGTGCCAGTGGATTACTCCACAGATGCTGTCATGTCTTTCTGTGTACAACTTTGATGAGTGAGATGAGTTTTCTACATCCCAAAAGGAGGTGACTGGTACTTTTTGTTTCTAGCCCACAAACCCAGCATTTTTCCAATTGGCTCAATCCCACCATTTCCGCAAAGGCATTAGTGTCGTGTCCTTGGTCATTTATGATGACTCGTGTTCTCCATGACAAATTCTTATATGTGTTTTAAGGTGAGACGGCTGATTAAAAGATTTTCCACAACTTGTGCATTCACATGGGTGTCCTTCATTGTGAATTGTCACGTGTTTTTTTAGGCGAGATGGCCGATTAAAAGATTTTCCACAACTTGTGCATGTGTATGGGTGCTCTCCATTGTGAATTTTCATGTGTAATTTTTGGTAATATAACCGATTGAAAGATTTTCCACAAATTGTGCATTTGTATGGGCGTTCGTCATTGTGAATCGCCATGTGTCTTTTAAGGTGGGATGAATGATTAAAAGATTTTCCACAAATTGCGCATTTGAACGGGCATTCTCCATTGTGAATTCTCATGTGTGTTTTCATGCTGGATGGCCAATTGAAAGACTTTCCACAAACTGAGCATTCATATGGGCGTTCTCCATTGTGAATTCTCATGTGTAATTTTAGGTAAGATGACTGATGAAAAGATTTTCCACAATTTGTGCATTCATATGGGCGTTCCCCACTGTGAATTGCCATGTGTGTTTTGAGGTGGGATGAATGAATAAAGGATTTTCCACAGTTTGTGCATTTGTACGGGCGTTCACCATTGTGTATTCTCATGTGTAATTTAAGGTTAAATGAATGACTGAAAGATTTTTCACAAACTTCGCATCTGTACGGGCATTCTCCACTGTGAACTCTCATGTGTATTTTAAGGTTGTCTAGGCGACTGAAACATTTTCCACAATTTGTGCATTTGTATCGATGTTCAGCTTTCTTTCCTTTGTGAGTCTGGTGAAAATTATTCTGTGCAAACATTTCTTCTTTGGGTTTGTCTTGTTGGTAAAAAGTCCTCTGGTTGGTTTCATTTGGCGATTCCTGCGGGAGTGTGTCTGTGCCGTTCATAAAGGTAGGTGCAGTCTCCCTTGAAGATTCAGTGGATTCACCTGTAAATACAACACATGACCTGTCAAAAAAAAAATCTGATTCGCAAGACCTAACAAATGCACCCAAACACATACATAGGTATTTGTTCAACTGCAGAAAAGTAAAAAAAAAATTAAAATTATTGATGTAAATATACAGAAATGTGCAAAAGTTTTGGGTTTTCCATAATATAATCATACTTTCAAGTAAATTCATCTAATTATCAATGACAAATGATATGACAATATCAATGACAAGGACTTCCGGCACTTCCGGTCCCTCGAGCGACGAGGCTTGCTTCGATCTCTCCATGGCATCAAAGTTTGAGTGTTTTCCCGTTCATTTCTTTGTCAAATTTCCGCTGGGTATTTTGTTGTGTATGTGTTATTGTGCGTTTCTATTTGGTTTTGGTTTTGTAGTTGTTGCAAATTTGTGTGTAATTAGTCGTTTTTGTGTTCGCGCCTCGTGCGGCCTGGTCTCTCCGGGCTCCCTCCCCCCCCCCCCCCCCCCATCAGTGTTTTGTGATTATGGGTTCTTTCCTTCATAGTATTTGCTTGTTTCTTTGATTTTCTTTTCTCCCCCCTACCTCTCACGAACATTTACTCTTTGTCCAGCGTTTTGAAAACAAAACAAACAAATAAACAAACAAAAAAAATTCTATATTAATTCTTTCTCTCCTCCCGGACACGTGCTTGTTCACTCTCCTCCTCGTCTCGACTTGTGCCCCGCCCCCTAAATCTCGTTTTTCTTCCACCTCTGCTCCTTGCTTTCTCAAATCCACGTTCTCACTTAGAGACTTATCCCAGATTGTTTTTCATGGTTTTGTTAAAATATTATTTAAATATGTTTAAACCGAAGCCGTGATGCTGACGCCCCCCCCCCCCCCTCCCCTCCAGAATTTCCATGTTTTAAACGTTTCCCAGTGTATACCCCGGATTAGAATAGGTACACCGTATCCCTGTGTGTCGTAAGAAACGACTAAGAGGGTTGGCGTCAGGAAGGGCATCCGGCCATAAAAACATTGCCTCAAAAAGAGAACCATGACAATTACAACTACATATGGGCAGGGTACAGCCCGAAGAGGAGATCGGTTTCTGAGGTTTGGGACATGGAATGTAGGGACAATGACAGGGAGATCAGGAGAAGTGGTGGAAGTATTTGTCAGAAGAAGAGTGGACATATTTTGTGTGCAAGAGACGAGATGGAAGGGAAGTGGTGTGAAGGGTAGGCAGGGACAGAAATACAAGTTTATGTGGTAAGGGTGCCTGGAGTGCATGAATGGTGTTGGTGTCCTGTTTTCTGAGGAGTTTGTGGACAGTGTGGTGAGTGTGACAAGAGTGAGTGATAGGTTGATGATGGTGAAAATGATGATTGGAAAGCTCTTGGTGAACGTCATCTCGGGATATGCTCTGCAGGTTGGTCAAAGCGATGAAGAGAAGGACAAGTTCTGGTGTGTGATAGAGAAGCTGATGAAAACGTGAAAGATGAGGAAGTTGTTGTGGTAGGAGGAGACCTAAATGGACATGTGGGAAGGAGTATGGATGGTTTTGACGGAGTTCATGGGGGTTACGGATATGGTGTGAGAAATGGAGAAGGTGAAAGGATTTTGGAGTTTGCTGATTTGTAATACTCAGTTCCAGAAAGAGGATAATAAGCTTGTTACATACACGTCAGGTGGGTCGACGACAACCGTTGACTACCTGATGGTGCGTAGGCGAGATAGGGGGCACCTCCGGGACACAAAGGTGATACATCCCGGGAGAGGAGGCTGTTTCACAGCGACACTTGGTTGTCTGCGACATAAGGGTGAAAGGTGCAAGGAGAGCTCGGCGGGTGAAGTACCAACCGAGAATGAAGGTGTGGAGGTTGAAAGAGGTGACAGTAAGGGAGGCATTAAAAGAGAGGCTGAGTAGGGTCGAGGATGATGTGGTTGAGCTTGAAAGTGGTTGGATGTCAATGAAAGCTAGTCTGTTGGGAGCCGTTGGTGAGGTATGTGGATGGACAAAAGGACCACCGAGGGATTCGGAAACATGGTGGTGGGGTGATGAAGTTGGAAAGAGGATTGACGAGAAGAGGAAGAAGTTCAAGGAGTGGCAGAAGGCGAAGGGTACAGGAGCAGAAACAGCAGAGCATGAAAGTTATAAGGCAGCCAGGAAGGCTGCAAAGAAAGAGGTAGCAAAGGCGCAGGAGGCATGTAGGAAAATGTTTGGAGAACGCTTGGATTCGGAAGAGGGTCAGAAAGCAGTATTCAGGATTGCAAAGCAGATAGCGAAAGAGGTGTGATGTGATGGGGGTGAGTTGCTTGAAGGATGAAGTGGGACAAATCGTTGTCGACCCAGATGGAATTAAAGGAAGATGGAAAAGATATATGGAAATGCTGTTGAATACAGAGAATGAATGGGATGGCAACATAGAGAGTAACCCAGTTTTAGGACCGGCAGAGAAGATAAATGAGAAGGAAGTTGAGGAAGCGATAAAAGCAATGAAGGGCAGAAAAGCGGGAGGGCCGACAGGAGTTGTGGGAGATATGTTGAAGGCAGCAGGAAGTTGGGGTGTGAAGAGAATGACAGAGATCTGCAATCTGGTGGTGAAAGAAGGCCACATTCCAGTGGATTGGGAACTGAGTACCCTCGTCCCTCTATACAGGGGAAAGGTGACCCTCTGGAGTGTGGCTCGTACCGAGCGATAAAGTTATTGGAGCATGGAATGAAGGTATTGGAAAGGGTGTTGGAGAGGAGGATAAGGAAGAAAGTGAAGATCGACGAAATGCAGTTTGGATTTATGCCAGGAAGAGGAACGACAGACGCGCTTTTCATTGTGAGGCAGTTGCAGGAGAAGTGCATGGAGAAGAGGAAGAAGTTGTTTCTTGGGTTTGTTGATCTGGAGAAAGCATTTGATAGGGTTCCACGCAAAGTATTGACATGGGCATTGAGGAAGTTAGGAGTGGAGGAATGGTTGATCAGAGTAGTGATGGCAAAGTACAAAAGAGCGCGCACAGCTGTAAGGATGAAGGGCGGGAACAGTGGTGAGTTTGAGGTGAAGGTGGGAGTGCATCAGGGGTCGGTACTAAGTCCACTACTATTTGTAGCTGTGATGGAGGTGCTGGCTCAGAACGTAAAGGAGGGTTTACCGTGGGAGTTGTTGTATGCAGCTGATCTGGTGTTGATTGTGGAAAGTATGGATGGACTGAAGGAAAAGATGAACAAGTGGAAGGAATGTATGGAGACAAAAGGTCTGAAGGTGAATATCGGAAAGACGAAGGTGATGGCAAGTGGTAAAGCATGTGGTGAGGTGGAAAGAACTGGGAAGTGGCCCTGTGCTGTGTGTAGGAAGGGTGTCGGAGTGAACTCCATTCAATGTACAATGTGCGCTGAGTGGGTTCATCAAAAATGTAGTGGTCTGAGAGGGTCATTAACCAGTGTGGCAGCTACATTCAAATGTAAGGTGTGCACAAAGGGAGCTGCAGATGGAGGAAATGTTGAGTTGGATCTTGGAGACGGCATGAAGCTGGAAGGTGTGAAAACATTTTGCTACCTCGGAGACATGCTGAATGGAGAAGGTGGATCAGACTCGGCAATGGTTGCTCGAGTGAGATGTGCATGGAAGAAGTTTCGGGAACTGAATGGCATGCTGATGATGAGGGGAGTGTCGTTGAAGCTGAAGGGAAAGGTGTATGCTGCTGCATGTGTGAGAAGTGTTATGATTTATGGGAGCGAGACATGGGTAATGAACGTAGAGCAGCAACGAAGGTTGGAAAGGGTGGAAATGCGAATGGTTCGACGGATGTGCGGAGTATCGTTGAGAGAGAGGAAGACAAATGATGAATTGCGAAAGATGATGGGAATAGAGCCTGTGATTGAGGCTGTGAAGAGGAACAGGTTGAGATGGTTTGGTCATGTGTTGAGGAAGGATGAAAGTGACTGGTTGAGAAGAGTGATGGAAATGAATGTAGAAGGAAGTAGAGGACGGGGAAGACCGAGAAAGACTTGGCTAAAGATGGTGGAAGAAGAAATGCGGGCAAGGGGGTTAACAAGGAGAGATGCAGAAAATAGGGCAAAATGGAGAAGATTGTCATGGGGACCGCAAGGCTAACCCCCGCTCTCGTAGGGAAAATGGCCTTTAAAATGCATGTTGTTGTTGTTGTTGTATCAATGACAAGTGATAAGTGTTTGTTATTTTAAGTTAACAGCTTTTATAAATGCAGGTGAAACAAACTACAGGGTGATTGAAAAGTAACTCCCTATTTTAAAATACTTATAATTTATTTCTTAACTATAATTTTTACAAGAAATGGATATGGGAAGAAAGCGTATATCATGAAGTTTTATTTAAAATTCGATATGGGCACCAGAATTCGCCACCAGCTTCTCAACCCGCCCGGGAACCGCGTCAACTGATTTCACCAGGAACTCTTGTGGGATGGAAGACATAACTTCTCGTATTCGCCCTTCAAGTTCTTCCAAAGTCGTTGGTTTGGTACAGTAGACTTGCTCTTTTACCCAACCCCAAATAAAAAAGTCACATGGTGTTAAGTCAGGGCTCCTGGCTGGCCACTCATACGGACCACGACGACCCATCCATCTCCCAGGGAAGTGGGCATTCAGCCATTCACGAACAACAATAGCAAAATGTGGAGGAGCGCCATCTTGCATGAAAATCAAATCTTCAACATTCTCCGAAGCACTGATAAAATTGGCCAGATTTCGTCTTGCAGCATGGTGAGGTACCTTTTGGCATTCATGGTATCGCGAAGAATGAAGGGACCTACAATCCTTTCCGAAGTCATTCCACACCACACCGTTACCTTGGGCCGATATTGCGTTTTTTCAGAAATAACACGAGGATCTTCTCCTGCCCAGTAATAGCAGTTGTGACGGTTCACAAACCCACCGATGTGACATACCGCTTCATCAGACCAGAGGATATTTTTAAAAGAGATCAGACCAATCTTCATACCACTAGCTGGGCACGCTCCTGCAGGGTAAGACGTCCAGCCGTTTGTAGGGCTTCCGAATTTCAAACAAAACATAATCTGAAAAAAAACCAACACAGATTAAATTCTCATACATTAAGGAACAAACACTAAAAATTTGAGAAAACTATTACAATAAATAAATAATCTATAAATATTTTAAAATAGGGTGTTACTTTTCAATCACCCTGTACTTAAGTAAACAAAGGAGTTCATAGAGCACATTGCCCTGGGCAGGGTGTAAGTATTTTGGGTCTGCTTATACAAGTATACTTCATGTATAAGTATTCACCACATTTAATAAAATAGTGATTGCAAAGATCGTTTAAAAATATCTGGAAGTTCAGCACGACCGTCTTAGGAGTTAGGGCTATGAGTTGAGTTAGGGCTAGGAATTCGGGCTAGGAGTTAGGGATCTTTGTTCCTCTCACATTTCTTTCTACTTTTTCATATTCCTCTTTATTCATTCTAATTCTTGCTTATTCTTTATTCCTCTCTTTCTTTATCTATCTATCTTCGGAGAAGTGAATTCTTGCAGAATTTTTTTTTTCCTGGAAGGATCACTTGGCTGCACTTGGATGGGATTGAGGGTGGAGGAGTAGCGGCTGAAACCCAAATCCTGTCCAGGTTCCTCCTGATGACTCCATCTTTGCTCTTTACCTTTTTTTTTTGTTCCTTCTGACGACTCCAATGCAGTATTTGGTTTTTTGTTTCATTACACACCACCCTCATGCACCAGCATACTTAACATGCCCAAGTACTACAAAACTGGAGGTTCTTTGAAGTGATAAGAAGAAGATGATTTGTGTTCCACGGTGTTCAAGTATATAATTCAATTCCAAAATTCGTTTTCAAATTTTGGGTCGTGGACAAAAAAGTTTGGAAGACACCGATCTCAGGGGTGGACATATCTGAAGGGTCTAAAAAGGTTTAAAGTGTCTATGAATATGAATGAATGAATGAATGATCGTTTTAAGGCCATTTTCCCCGCTAGAGCGGGGGTTAGCCTTGCGGGCCCCATAACAATCATGGTTCCCTGTTTGAGGCAATGTTTTTATGCCCGGATGCCCTTCCTGACGCCAACCCTTGGTCACGCTCTTACGATGCGCAGGGATACAGTGTGCCTATTCTGAATCGGGGTACACACCGGGATCATTCATCCCAGCAAGCTGGTACTCACTTTGCCGACCTCGGAAGGATGACAGGCTGAGTCAACCCCCCTGGCGTTAATTCAGCAATCAACCAGGATTCGAACCCAGGATCCTAGGATTCCAAGCCGGCACCCTAACCACTAAGCCAACGCCAGGCTATCCTGTCTATAAGGTCCTAAAATATATAAGGAGTCTGACGGGTACAAAGTGGTCTAAAGAGTTTAAAGGTCGAAAAGGTACATTCCAATAGGAAGTAATTAAAAGGCATAGTCATGTTCAAACAGTGCGTAATCAACAGACGTACACACATTTCAGTAGTACGTAATTAATAGACATATAGCTCACATTCTAGTGAAACGTAATTAATAGATGTATAACTCATGTTCCAATACTATGTAATTAATAGACGTCCTGTACTCGCATTCCAATACTACGTAATAATTATGAGACATATTCACATCCCATTGTTGCAATTTACCATTATCAGCATTATTATATTCATAAGGGTAGTGGATCATACATAGATAGGTTAATCGGTTTCAGACAAATATTTACCTCCGCCACCGAAGGTGGATGGAGGTTATGTTTTCACCCTTGTCTATTCCTTTATGTGTCTGTCTGCCTGTCTGTGAACAGAATATCTCAAAAAGTTGATTCAAAGATTCAAATGCAATTTGGCAGAGGTAGTGTATGTGACAAGGACTAAATGATTAGATTTTGGTGAATATCCGGATTCGGATCCGGCTACTAGAATTTCCTAAGTGATTCTTCACCTTTGGGAGATGGGGGAAAAAACGATATACAACAGGATATCTCAAAAAGTTGTAGATGTATTTGGACGAAACTTGGTGGAAAGGTTGGAGGTGTGACAAGGACTAATCCATTAGATTTTGGTGAAAATCTGAATATAGATTTGGATACGATAATTATTTAATTTTCAAGTGATTCTTCACCACTGAGAGATCGGGAGAAAAGCGATATATAACATGATATTTAAAAAAGTTGTGGATGAGTTCTGACCAAACTTGGTGGACGAGTTAGTAAGGTAACAAGAACAAGCCGATTAGATTTAAGGTTCAGGTCCGAATCCAGATCCGGCCTATCAGTGGGATACAAAACAAACTATTCAGCCTGGCGGAGGTATGCGCTCTACCGAGTGCCGTTCTAGTTTCAAATATTTTCCTTCAAACCAATGTGGCTGCCACACCACATCACTGATGACATAATCGTTGTCAAAATATATGCAGCAATGGTGGTGGATCATATTGAGGTACGAGATCATATTGATCATACGAGAAGAGGAAGAAGTTCAAGGAGTGGCAGAAGGCGAAGGGTACGGGGGCAGAAAAAGCAGACCATGAAAGTTATAAGGCAGCCAAGAAGGCTGCAAAGAAAGAGGGAGCAAAGGCACAGGAGGCATGTAGGAAAATGTTCGGAGAACGCTTGGATTCGGAAGAGGGTCAGAGAGCGGTATTCAGGATTGCAAAGCAGATAGCGAAAGAGATGTGTGATGTGATGGGGGTGAGTTGCTTGAAGGATGAAGTGGGACAAATCGTTGTGGACCCAGATGGAATTAAAGGAAGATGGAAGAGATATATGGAAATACTGTTGAATGCAGAGAATAAATGGGACGGCAACATAGAGAGTAATGCCCCCATTCCACTTATGCCGATTGGCCCCGATTAGCCCCGATCTCCAGGTCGGGAGCGATCGGGACACTTTGGGAAAAAACTGGTCATCTACGCTGTATCTACGTCCTAAGTACGCTCCGATTACGATCACTACGCTGTAACCACGCTCATCGTGGGTAGATCGGGTCCCTGAAGACCCGATCGAAGCCGTTTAGAGCTGCTGTGTTCCCGCTCGCGTACGCTGTAACCACGCTGCATTCGCGATTGCCGCCGCTCTGACACGATGCATTCCCGATCGCCGCCGATCTAAAACTGATCCAACGCCGATGCTGCCGATCTATTGCCGTTTCAACTACGTCATTCCCGACCAAACCGATCTAACTACGCTCTATTCCCGTCTTTAAGCCGACTAAAAAGCAGATTTCAGGTCCCGATCCGTATAAATAGGGCCCGATTTGCTTGCCGATCATCAGTATCGTCGAAGACAGCCATGGATCAACATCAGAGAAATGGCCGTCTGCAGCTCGCTCTACTTCTCCAACAATATGCAATTAATGAAAGAAGAGCTGCTCAAGTGAGAAGAAGAACGAGAAGAAGAAGAAGAGCCCCTCAGTTCTGGGTCCGGCCATGGTTGACAGAAGAAAGAAGATTGCAGTTTGGGCACTACGACCGCTTGATGAATGAACTGAGGCTGGAGGACATCAACTCTTTCCAGAACTTTGTGAGGATGCCACCTGCTCTCTTTGATGAAATCCTCCACAGAATCACCCCCAGGATTGAGAAAGAAGATACCAGGCTGAGAAAGGCCCTACAACCTGCAAAATGAAAGGTCTTCAAAATAAAAGCTAAAAATTTGACAAGTTTTTGCTGGGTAGAGGGGATCAAAGTTTGCATTCACTTAATTAAAAGGTCATAAAATTAAAAGCGGTAAAATTGATCATTAATAATATTTGTTTAACTTGTACCGCTTTTAATTTTAGACCATGGGGTTATTGGGCAATGCAATTTGGCTCATGCAGTTATCAATTCCACTTAACAACGTTGACAAAAAGTGTTCTTTTTTCAACTTTTATTCTTCATTCAACACAAAGCATCACTTTCACTCATACATCATCAAAACACAAAGACTCATAGATCATTAGCAGTGTCTCCATCTCCCTCCTTCTCCTTCTCCTCATCTTGGCGGATCTGGCAGAGCAAACTGCTGAGACAGGTATTCGGGTGGAGGGATGATGAATCTAGGGATGCATCTCCTGCTGCCAATGGGGTGCTGGTGATGGGTGCACTGCCTGGTGTCGGAGCTTGCAACTGCGTGATCTGTTTGCCTCGGTGGGGTGCAGTGTTGGAGGGGTTGGAGATGGGTTGGAAGTTCTGCTGAAGCCAGGCTGGGTGAGACTGCCACACACTAAAAGGGTGCTGTGGCTGGCTTGCAGGCTGAGTTGGCCACTGGCTGGGATCCGGTTGCCACTGGTGAGGGTACTGCTGAGAAGGCCCAGGCTGAGGCTGCGAAAATCCAGGCTGAGGCTGGGTCTGCCTGTTGTCGTCGACGTCACGGGCACGCTGGAGGCAGTCCCAGATCTCCCTTGAAGCCTTCCTGTACACCTCGTGACTCAGACCTTCCAGGACCTCGTAGATATACTCACAGAACTTGAACCTTTCGCTGTTCTTGGCTGGCTTCATCTGTTCGAGGAGCTGCTTGACCAAGTCTGTGATCTGGGCCTGGTTTTGGTCTAGCTCCATCAAAGCGTCTGCATCTGCCTGCCTCCTACCTCGGGTGGATGAAGCGATGGTTGAGGTGGGTGTGGACTCAGTCGGGCTGCTGATGACCACCACTGCAGCATCACTGGTGCCTGTGTCTGTGGCTATGGCTGTGAGCTGTGAACAGAAGAACAAATTATAAGTACATACACTAATAAGGAAGGTGGTATACATGTTCATAACAAAGTCGAGAAATTCATTAATGCAACAAAGGACATATACTTACACTGGCCATGGGCCTCCTCTTCACTTCGCCGATGTGTGATTGGAGGAACTGCAGCCGGCCCCATATCCACTGGTCTCTCTCACTGAGCTGGACGGCGCCCTGGCCAGACTTGGTCTTCTTCAGCCGGCCGAACCTCGTGCGGATGGAGTCATACCAGGTCTTCAGCAGCAGGACTTCACGCTCCATTTTCTCAGCTTGCGTCTTCCAGATGTTATCCTTATGTTGAGTGTTTCTCCACAACTTCATCTTCTTATCGTAGAGGACCGGGTTCTTTTCGAGGAAGTCCGCAATCTCTTCTTCCTCCTGGTCTGTGCAGTTCACGTGGAGCCGGTCTTTCTTCTGCCTCTTCGTGGGAGCACTCTCTTCTTGTTCAACAGGCTCTAAAGGCAGCTCCTCTTCTGCCTCTTCTTTCTCCATTTCAGGCTCACGCTCAGGGGCAGCTTCAACAGGTGCAGTTTCCTCTGGGGGGGTAACAACAATCGTCTTCTTCGTAGACTTCTTCTTGGTCCTCGGTGCCATTTTTGATCGGAGATATTGCGAGCGATGTTGTCGTGTCGAAATACTTGATGAGGCTGATGCAATCCGGAAGCGATTTATATACAGTGGCTTTGATCGGCATTGGAGCGGGACGGATAGGTAACGATCGTCGTCGAAACGGCACAAGATAATCCTCCCGCTGCAACGACGCTGTAATCACGATCAAGCCGTTCTAACTACGATCAAGCCGTTCTAACTACGATCATTCCGATGGACTACGTTGCATTCACGCTGTAATCACGATCAGTCCCGCTATTTCAGATTGGGATGGAAATTTTAAACATGTTTAAAAAATCACCCCGATCTATTTTTTTGTCCCGATCGACAAAGATCGAAGACGTTCCGTTTACGATCATGCCGATTGATCCCGTTCCAAATAGGATCGTTCCCGTTGTGCAGATCGGGGTCGATCGGCATAAGTGGAATGGGGGTATAACCCAGCGAGGTCACGTCTTTTCGAAGCTGTTCCATGCGCTCACGCTTTCGAAGCTAAGTGATCTTTCTCAATTGTGTTTTTGTCGAGACTGTATCTATCTTTCGGTGTATGTTCCTATAGCGTATCTTTTGGAAAATTTTCGGTGCTAATTTTTCGTACATGTATACACAATCGTCGGTGAATGCGTATCGAGTATTCTGAGGCCTAGTACTCGTAGGCTTGGCTACCGTACCGTCTCCGAACTTGTGGTTTTGTTTTTCTCTCAGCGATTCGTCGAAGGCGCTGCAATTATTTTCGTTCTCTGTTTCGTCCCAGTCGTTCACCCCATACCTCCTTGTTTAATATCTCTACTCAAAAAAAAAAAACCCAAAAAAAATATTTCCTTCCCAGGTCTTATTCGTTTATTTGTTGTTCTTATCTGTTTGTTCGTTCTTCGTTCGCGATCACGTGATCACGTGGATAGAAATGTATAATCTCTCCCCTGAACAACTATTTTCTCTCATATATTATAACACCCTTTTCTTCTTTTCCTACAAAAGGATGCTTTCGTCTTGCTCACCAAATCTATTCATTCCAAAAAATATATATAATACCATCTCTTACAGTTCCTCCTTTCTACATTCCCTAAACTATCCAGAACTCCACCCCTCCTTCAGTGTCCTCAAACGTATTTTTGACTCGAAGGTCTCAAACTCATTTTGCAAAAAATGTTCGTTTCCCATGAATCGTACACTTTTCAAAATCCAATATCACCCCTCCCCTCCAAATCCTCCCCATCACCCATCCCTTTCAAATCTCCCCCCTTGCCCCTTCCCTCCCCTCCCTCCTAAACTCCCACCACACCCCTCCCCTCCGAGACTCTCCCTCGCTCCTCCCCTCCTAGACTCCCCTCTCACCCCTCCTCCTCAAAGCATCCTCCCTGCTTCTTCCCCCTTCCAACTTTCACCTTCATCTCCCCCAACCTTCTGCCTCGCTCTTCCCCCTCCTCAAATAACACCTCACTGTGCCTCACCCAATCTCCATCAAACCGTTTGTCCGTCCCATTCTTCCCTTTCTCCAAGCTATTCTGAAATCTCTGAAATCTCCAACACACCTTCAACAGCTCTCCCTACCTCTTCCTCCTCTTCCACATCTTACCCTACCCTTCCCCCCCCCCCCCCCCTGTCCTGGACCCGATGCTCCCCCTTCCTCTTCATTAACGGTATGGACCTCAAACATCCGGGGCCTCCGCTCAAACTTGACTGATCTCTCCGTACAGGTTGCTTCTGACAAACCAGATGTGATCTGCTTAACAGAAACTTTCCTCCTTCATGATGTCTCTGATGCCTTGGTATCTCTCCCAGGTTACTCCCTCCTCCGGTATGATAGACCTGAGCCTCGTCCTGGAGGTGGGGTTGCTATCTTTATAAAAAACTCTTCCTCACTCGCCCTCCACTGCCCTCTCTCCACCTCACCCCCAGGAATACCTTTGGCTATGGCTTCCCCTTCGCTCCCAGCTTTTGTTCATATGTGTGTTGTACCGTCCACCAAACAGTGATGACTCCATCTACATCTCGCTGTCTGATAATATGGACCAACGTCTATCTACCCATCCCAACTCTCTCTTCCTCATATGTGGTGATTTCAATTGTCACCATGCCAGTTGGCTGGGTGTGGGCACCTCTCTCACCAGCCATGGCTCTTCAGCAAAGGACTTCTGCGACTCACTGGGACTGACACAATCGGTCAATTTCCCGACCTGGATCTCAGTCAACGGAGCATCTTCTCTTCTGGATTTGGTTATGACAAACTTCCCTGAAAATGTCTGCTGCTCTTCTTCTGCTCCAATCGGCTCATCTGATCATGTGCTTGTCAAAGTGGACATCTCTCTGACCATTCTAAGAGAGCCTCCTCAGCGTCGACGAGTCTGGCATTTCACTCAGGCCAACTGGCACGGTCTTCAAGCAGCCATCAATCATCTGGACTGGTCTCCCATTTCTACCGCCTCTGACATCAACTCATCCTGGGAATTCTTTCAAAGTAAATTGCTCTCTCTCATGCACAGATTTATCCCATCTCGTCTTCAGTTGTCATACCCTTCCTCCCGTCCATGGTACACGGAATCTTGTGGTGAGGCTGTTGCCCTGAAACAACTTGCTTTCGTCTCCTGGAAAGCAAATCCAACGGAAGGAAATCTCATTTCCTTTCACAAAGCCCGAAACAAGTGTGTGTCCACCCTCAGGAGAGCCAGGAAACAATATCTCACCATTCTCAAGACCGAACTCTCTTATCTGTCTCCCTCTTCCAAATCCTGGTGGCGTCTGGTCAAATCTGTTTCTGGTGTTTGTTCCCCCTCCATCCCCTCCCTCACCTCAAACGGCTTAACGGCTAACTCCACACGTGAAAAAGCTGAATGCCTCAACTCTGTGTTTGCCTCTAAATCTTGTGTCCCAAACCCATCCCTCTCTGTACCCACCGTACCCAGCTGCTCCTGGACTCTGTGTCCTTTCCTCCTGACAAGGTGGAAAAGTTTCTGTCAACCCTCGACTCTGATTCTGCAACTGGTCCTGACGGCATCAGCCCACGGGTCCTAAAATCATGTTCTTACGCTCTTTCACTCCCTCTTTCTGTTCTCTTCACCCTCTCTTTTGCTCAAGGTCATCTGCCATCTGCTTGGAAATCAGCCAACATCACCGCTTTGCACAAAAAAGGTGCAAAAACAGATCCCAGCAACTACAGACCAATCAGCCTTCTCCCAATTATCAGCAAAGTCATGGAATCCATCATTGCTTCAGATATGAAATCTTTCCTCTTCTCCAATGGCTTGATCTCTGATCATCAATTTGGTTTCAGACCTGGTCACTCTACTCTGGACATGCTGCTTCTGCTTTCTCAACAATGGATGGAGGTCCTCAACGCCAAACAGGAAATTAGAGCTGTCTCCCTTGACATTTGATGTGCCTTCGATACGGTCTGGCACCCTGCTCTGCTCACCAAACTCTCCTCCTTTGGTATCCATGGAAATCTCCACGCATGGCTGGCGGACTTCCTTTCTGGTCGTAGTCAACGTGTGGCCCTGAATGGGTTTCTCTCATCTCCTCTTCCTGTTCAGGCTGGAGTTCCCCAAGGTAGTGTTCTGGGCCCTGTGCTTTTTCTGGTCTTCATCAATGATCTCTCTGACTCTCTTGAAAATCCTCTCTATCTCTTTGCTGACGACTCTACTCTCTGTCGCTCCATTCCTCATCCCTCAGATCGGCAGTCTGCAGCCTCCTCACTCTCTGCAGACCTGGACAAAATCACAGACTGGGCAAACAAATGGAACATTCTTTCAATCCTGATAAATCTCTCACTCTTACGATGTCTCTCCGAAAAGACCGACTGGAAAACCCTCCCATCCACTTTCTGAATAATCCTCTCCAAGAAGTTCTGTCACTCAAGCTTTTGGGTCTCACTATTTGCCATGATCTTTCCTGGGAAAACCACATTTCAAATCTGGCCTCCAAAGCCAGTCGCCGACTGGGCATCCTCTGTCGTGCGAAGTCCTTCCTTGGCACACCGGAGCTCCTCACCACATACAACGCTTTCATCTGCAGCTCTATGGAATACTGCTCTCCCCTCTGGTCTGGTGCTCCTGCCTCACACCTAGCCCATCTTCATGCTGTTGAAACCAAAGCGTTCAGAATCATTGGAATCTCCCGCGATGAAGCTAACTCCAAGGGCCTTTCACTCACTCACTGCAGGCAGGTTGGTGGTCTTTCCGTCTTCTACCGACTCCTCTCTGGCATTGCCCCCCCAGCCCTCTCTGGGCTCTGTCCCCCAAATATTCCTACAGGTCGCACAAGATCTGCCTGCAACCCTCTTATGGTTAAACTGCCAAAATCAAGACTTTCTGCTCACCTTCACTCCTTCATTCCTCTTTTCTCCCGCCTCTGGAACAAACTCCCTCACTCTCTTCAATCCCACTCCACCCTCCAGGTCTTTAAAACAGCTGTTCACCACCATCTCTTATCCTCCCCCATCCAAAACCTTGATCTTTTCTACCCCCGATAATTTCGGTCCCCTTGTGTTTTATACCTCTCCCCCCCCCCCTCCCCTTCCCACACCTCCTGCCCCCAAGCCCTCTCCCTCCCACACTTCTCCCTGCTCTCAAATGTTGTGGTTGTGTGCTTCCCCTTCTCTCCCCATCTTGTCTTCCACTCCCTCTTTTTGTATATTTTGTTTGTCTGGTTGATTTGTTTGTGAAATAAATGTTCGCTCTTTCACGAGCCTCGATTCAGTATACAAAAAAAAAAAACAAACAAAAAAAAAAACCCCAGTTTTAGGACCGGCAGAGAAGATAACTGAGAAGGAAGTTGAAGAAGTGATAAAAGCAGTGAAGAGTAAAAAGTGGGAGGGCCGACGGGAGTTGTGGGAGATATGTTGAAGGCAGCAGGAAGTTGGGGTGTGAAGAGAATGACAGAGATCTGTAATCTGGTGGTGAAAGAAGGCCGCATTCCAGTGGCTTGGGAACTGAGTACCCTCATCCCTCTACACAAGGGGAAAGGTGACCCTCTGGACTGTGGCTCGTATCGAGCGATAAAGTTATTGGAGCATGGAATGAAGGTATTGGAAAGGGTGTTGGAGAGGAGGATAAGGAAGAAAGTGAAGATCGACGAAATGCAGTTTGGATTTATGCCAGGAAGAGGAACGACAGACGTGCTTTTTATTGTGAGGCAGTTGCAGGAGAGTACATGGAGAAGCGGAAGAAGTTGTTTCTTGGGTTTGTTGATCTGGAGAAAGCATTCGATGGGGTTCCACGCGAAGTAACGATTGAGGAAGTTAGGAGTGGAGGAATGGTTGATCAGAGTGGTGATGGCAATGTACAAAAGAGCGTGCACAGCTGTAAGGACGAAGGACGGAAACAGTGGTGAGTTTGAGGTGAAGGTGGGAGTGCATCAGGGGTCGGTACTAAGTCCACCACTATTTGCAGCTGTGATGGATGTGCTGGCTCGGAACGTAAAGGAGGGTTTACCGTGGGGGGAGTTGTTGTATGCAGATGATCTGGTGTTGATTGCGGAAAGTATGGATGGACTGAAGGAAAAGGTGAACAAGTGGAAGGAATGTATGGAGACAAAAGGTCTGAAGGTGAATATTTAAAAGACAACGGTAATGGCAAGTGGTAAAGCATGTGGTGAGGTGGAAAGAACTGGGAAGTGGCCGTGTGCTGTGTGCAGGAAGGCGGTCGGAGTGAACTCCATTCAATGTACAATGTGCGCTGAGTGGGTTCATCAAAAATGTAGTGGTCTGAGAGGGTCATTAACCAGTGTGGCAGCTACATTCAAGTGTGAGGTGTGCACAGAGGGAGCTGCAGATGGAGGAAATGTTGAGTTGGATCTTGGAGACAGCATGAAGCTGGAAGGTGTGAAAACATTTTGCTACCTCAGAGACATGCTGAATGGAGAAGGTGGATCAGACTCGGCAACGGTTGCTGGAGTGAGATGTGCATGGAAGAAGTTTGGGGAACTGAGTGGCGTGCTGATGAGGAGGGGAGTGTCGTTGAAGCTGAAGGGAAAGGTGTATGCTGCATATGTGAGAAGTGTTATGATTTATGGGAGTGAGACATGGGTAATGAACGTGTGAAGAGAAACAGGTTGAGATGGTTTGGTCACGTGTTGAGGAAGGATGAAAGTGACTGGTTGAGACGAGTGATGGAAATGAATGTAGAAGGAAGTAGAGGACGGGGAAGACCGAGAAAGACTTGGCTGAAGATGGTGGAAGAAGAAATGCGGGCAAAATGGAGAAGATTGTCAGGGGGACCGCAAGGCTAAACCCCGCTCTAGCAGGGAAAATGGCCTTGAAATGCATGTTGTTGTTGTTGTTGGTGGTGGATCATATTGAGATTAAAGCTCTATGATCACAAACAGATGAAGGCAGAGATGTCGATCTCGATTTCGCCCTTACCATGGGCTCATCAGGACAACATACTGCCGATCGTATATTTGGGATCAAGCTAAGCCTCGAATAAACACAGATGGCACCCCCTAACTTGACAAGGCAACTAAGCACAGATCGAGTCTCATCACAACAATCGCTGCATGATCTGTTAGCAACAAGTGTCACCTGCCACACAAACACAATGTCTCTGCCCTGCTGATCACCAGTTAGGAGATTTGCAGTCAGGAATATTAACTTTAATGAAAGGGGCACACTGATACTATGACATAACGCTGACGTCATGTGCATAAATTATACCTACAAATCACCTCCAAACTAAGAGGCATCCGTATGGTACTCATGTCTTGGTAGACTATCGGCTCGTTCACGTCGTGCTGGATTTCATTGGTCGAACAACGGAGAGCAACATTTCGCGCATTTGTTAAAAATGTATCACGTGAATGGTGATTACTGAAAGAGTGATACGGGTCGACATTCCTGCTGAGTGCTGTCTAACTATGTTTCTTCATGCAATTTATTCAATTTTGGTGAAGATTCTAATCCGGATCTCGATACAAGTATTTTTTTATTTTTTTAAGTGATCCTTCACCATTGAGTGATAGGGCCAAAAACGATAAAAATCATATTTCAAAAAGTTGTGGACGACTTATGACAAAACTGATGTGATACAAAACGTAAACTGTTCACCCTTGCCGAGGTATGCTCTGGTGTATAAGTGCGTACTAGTTTATAAATGTCGTCGTCCAAACTTTATAGACGTACTCACATTGTAATGGTACAGCACTGTACATACTTTATAGACAATCTAACATTCTAATTAGTACATACGGTCAAATGTGTTTTGTGGCCCCGCCCCTATCAGGCTGATTGACAGTCGTCAGTCAAGGTTGAAGCTTGTTGCTAACAGGTTGTGCAGCAATTGCTGGGGTGAGACTCAATCTGTGCCTTGCTTCCCAGTCAAGTTAGGGGGTTCAACCTGTGTATATTAATGGCTTAGATTGGTCACAAATAAACAATTTGCAGTATGTTGTCCTGATGAGGGAAAAATAAGCCCTGGTCAGGACGGCATGGTGTTGAAGTTGTGGGGACTCACTCCTATGGAGGAGGGGTCCAATTGTATGACCATGCATTCTGGCCCTTTGGGGTCAGGATGCATGTGTTTTGATTGACCATGTGCTTCAGCCTTTGGGTTGAGGTGCATGTGTATGCCAATGGGACAGTCTTGATAGACGGTGTGCCTTGGCCATGGTGTCAAGCTGCACGTCCAAAGCTGTTTAAATGTTTTATTTTTTTAACCTTTTTTGATTATAAAAAAGGCGGCCCCATGAGGCCCATAACAAGGGCGAAATCTAGATCGACATCTCTGCCTTTGTCTATTTGTGACCGTAGAGCTTTAATCTCAGTCTGCAAAGACTTGAGTACCACGCGGATGCCTCCTAGTTTGGAGGTGATGTGTTGGTATAATTTATGTGCATGATGTCAGTGTCATGGCATAGGGTGAGTGTGCTTCCTTCGTCAAATTTAATGTTCCTGACTGCAAACCTCATAATTGTCGAGGAGCAGAACAGAGACAATGTGTCATTGTGTCAGCGTGGCAGGCTACACTTGTTGCTAACAGGTTGTGCAGCAATTGCTGGGGTGAGAGTCAATCTGTGCCTTGCTTCCCAGTCAGGTTAGGGGGTTCAACCTGTGTGGGTGTGTATATATTGTTGCGAATATGGAATTTGGCCTCCATATCCGCTTGTAAATATTCCCCTATTTTCTCCAATACTCCCCAACTTTCCCCAATCCCCCATTCCCTAGTCCCATTGCATGTAAATAACAATCAGTAGAGCCGACCTTCCCCTTATTCCCCCATTAAATGTCGTGCCCAGGTCCACCGCACCACACGTAGCCAACTTTCGGACATCTTCCTAGTTATTCTTATTCTATGTCAGTTAAGGCCTCGTCTCCATTAATTATGACTCTTCGTTGCACCAGAATGTGATTATATGGCATCAGTAGTGAGTTTAGGACCTTTCCCATACCTCCTTCCATCTTCTTCCCCAACAATTACAACAACAACAGAGGAGATGGCGGCGGAGCGGGGGAGGATGCGTCCTCACACCGGCTCGATTAGCTCCAGACCATGCGCTCCACGGGGTTACCACGAAGGGGCTGGCTGTCAGCTCCTCGTCAGGGGCGGAGCCAGTAACCCCCCCACGCACCCAATGAGAAGCAACGTGCCGATTCCACGAGGCGGAGCTAACGAGCCGAGGGCGTGTCACTCCCCGCCGGATATACGCGGCCCCGCGCCGGATGTGACGTGAGATGCGCCCCCAGCCTGGAGAGAGAAGTCGCCACCCCTCGAGCGCTGCAATACCTCCACCGCATCTCTTAAACTGGACCGTACGTGATCCTGCCCTGAGCCCAGGTGCACCTGGAGCGATCGCTACCCGCTTTCGTTGCAATCAAACCCCGTGTGAGTGAGCCTTGTCCCGTTTATTTGTCGTCTGTTGGGGTTAATATAAGTGTGTTTAAGTGCCCACCTTCCTATGTTTCCCTCTTGTCCCTGTAATCTAAACCTTCCGCATTATTGTAATAACAACCTTTGAGAACCGTATCCCTGGTGTCGTGTCGTATTAATTCCAGCCGTGTGTCTTCTTTTTCCTTCATTGGTCTAGCATAGCGCGATTAGTCAACGTTCGGGCACAATCGGGTAACTTGTGCAGACGTGGTCATACCATAAAACCGCTCGGTAAATAACATCCAAGCCACGTCTGTAACAATTGGTGTCGGGAGTGAGATTCGAGGCCCGACCAAATTTTGGAAAAAAAAAAAAACGAATAGAGGAAAAAAAAAATTTGGTCAAAATTTGGAGCGGCCGAAATTTGTTTTGTTTTACGAAACTCGAATTTTGCAAGTCGCGCTATGGCGGATCAAGACGGCTGGGGTCCGGTAGGGGAGAGTGAAGCAGGGTCGGTCCAGGACCAAATTGAGGGACATGAGGGACATGAGGAGAGCGAAACAGCGGGGGTAGCAGACGCGCAAAATAGCGCCGTCACGCACGAAGAAGCGGGCGCGCAAAATGGCGCCTCGCTGATCACCGCGCCAGCGACCGTGGCAGCGCCCCCGGTGGATTGGAATTTGTTTTTTATGCAAATGAAGGCCCTTATGGCCCAGAATAGTGAGCGATTGGAGAACCGGATGAGGGCTCGGAGTGAGCGATTGGAGGGCCAAATGAAGGAAATGGGGAACCGGATGGATGCTCGGAGTGAGCGATTGGGGGTAATGGGAAGCCAGATGGGGGTAATGAGGGACGAAGCGAGGGGTACTGGTGAGAAGGTAGACAAAAATTTTGAGGGGTTAGACAACGGGATAAAGGAGGTGAAAAATGGGTTAATGGGGGTAGAAAACAGAATGGCCGCTCAAGAGAATCAAATGGAAGGGATGCAAAAAGGGTTAGAGGGGTTAGAAAACACCATGGAAGGCAAATTGAGGGACATGAGGGACCAAGCGGAAAGGGAAGTTAACCAAATGGGGCAGCAGATAGAGGGGGTCAGAATGGGGGTAGAAACCAAACTGGATGCTCACAGGGAGGAAATGGAGCAGATGAGGGTGGCATCTGGGCAGGAGATGCAAGTGATGGGAGAGGAGATCAGAAGAGGAGTGAGTGAGGAGGTCGGAGGAGTGCGCGAGGAGGTGAGGCACTGTGAGGAGCACATGGAAAAGGAGGTGAGAAAGGGGACTGTAAAGTTACAAGGGGGCATAGAGGTCCTGACGCAGGAGGTGGAACAGCTGACGGAGGGACAAAAAGAACTAACGGACCAGGTAAAGAAGAACACAGCGGTAATAGAGGGTTTAAAATCGACACAGAAGGAGATGAAAAAGGACGTAGGGGTAATTAAAAAAGAGTGTCAGATAGTACGTGAGGGACTGACAACGAGGTTGGACGAGGTGATAGAGGTAATGGAGACGAAGGACCGGCAGGTGAGGACGCACATGGAAACGGTCAAGGTAGCCTTGGAGGACGAGCTTGAGGAGACGTACCGGGGAATAAAAGAGGTGAGGCACAAATTAGAAGAAGTGGAAGAAGGGGTGAGCGAAATTAAGAAGCGACGGAGAGGGGATAACAAAGAGATAAAAGAGGAGATAAAAGAATTGGTCCAAAGTCTGTGTTTGGATCGTGATGTGCTCATTAACCGGATGAGGGATTCGCAGGTGATGGAGGAGAAGCGAAGAGGAAGAGGACCCGGTGTAAGTGGTGACCAATATGGTCGTGCGTATGATGCGCCAGGGGATTTAAGAAGCTTGGGGGTCGAGATGGACCCGGGTGTTCGTGAGAGGCCGTTGGTGAAGTGTGCGACAGGTCTGGTGTGCGAAAAAGGAGGTGTGCGAGGAAGTCCGACTCTGGGGTGTGTGAGGAAAAAGTGCGTGCCAAGGAGTGAGGGTGCTGGCGAGAGTGAGTCGGTCGTAGCGTGTGTGCGAGGGAGCACATGGAAGCGCGGTGTGGTGAGTGTTACAGAGGGTGTGACGGGAGAGTGTGTGCAGGAGTGTGCGCGAGAAAGGTGTGTGACGGACAGGTGCATGGGGAAAGAGTGCGCTGTCAAAGGCAAGGAAGAATGCACGCCTGTGGTGAGTGTTGCAGAGGGTGTGACGGGAGAGTGTGCGCAAGAGTGTGCGCGAGAAAGGTGTGTGACGGACAGGTGCATGAGGGAAGAGTGCGCTGTCAGAAGTAAGGAAGAGTGTCCACCTGTGGTGAGTGTTACAGAGGGTGTAACTGGAGAGTGTGCGCGAGAAAGGTGTGTGACGAACAGGTGCATGGGGAAAGAGTGCGCTGTCAAGAGTAAGGGTGAGTGCGTTGTCAAGAGTGGTGGTGAGAGTATTGAGAGTGACAAGGAGAGTGAGTTAGTTGTGACAGGTGAGCGAGGATGTACACCTGGGATGGAAGGATGCACACCTGGAATGGTAGAGCGTGAGTGGGAATGCACGCTGGAGTTGGTGGTGAGGCACGTGATTGGGTGTGCGAATGAGGGCACACCTGTGATTGTCACAGAGGAGGTGACCGCGGAGGGGGCGCGAAGCGGTGTATTGGTGAGGTGTGCGAGCAACGAATGTGTGCCAAAGTGTTCGGTGGTCAGGTGTGTGACCAAGGCTGTGAGTGGAATGGGTGTACCTGGGTGTGTAAGGAAAGGTACGAGGAGCATGGGCACGGCTGGGTGTGTGAGCAAGGAACGGGCTGCGGGGTGTAAGCATGCAGGTGAAGCATCGACGTTAGACGGGATAGAGTTTAGAACGACTTATAGCCGAATCGGGCCCTCGGTGCGTGCTGGGCCTCGCTTTGAACGGCCGCGTCTGTGCTCCACTAGGCGGAGCGGGCGGCCCGAGAGAAAGAGTCGTCATGGCGACCACTTTTTGTTGAGGAATTCCGGCAGGTCGAGATCGGGACATTGGATGGTTCCGTGCCGAGAAGGTGCGTGGGATCTCGGGCCGGGTAAACCTCCTTCCCTGCACCGAGTGCCGGACGCATTCAGCCGCTGGCACAAAACAACCAGCATCCATTGCTTGGCTTTACGAAGCCGGGCTTTGGACAGGGATTGGCGCACCGAGAGGTATTAGTGAGTCGACTGGGTGATGAGGTTAGTGTTTTGGACCCAAAATTAGAGAAAAGCAAAATTTGATGATGGGCAAAGGATTGGCAGAGTGATGATTGGTAATGGTACAGTGATTGGCAGATGATTGGCAAATTTTTAATTTGTTGCAATTTGATGTGCAAAATTGGTAGTGAGAGACCCCCGATGTGGTGGGATGGCAAATCCACCATCCTTCCCATGTGGGGCAAAGGAGCAATAGCTTATGGGGTGTATGGCAGTGAAAACTAGCCCGGGTGGGTTAGGATATTGTGTGTAGGGATCTAGAAGATGACATTAGGTAACGTTAAGTTTAGTTAGTGACTGATACCTGTAGTGGGGACGCAGGTAGATTAGTATGGATGATAATGACGAGGGAGCGCAATAGTTTAAAGGGACGACTGGGAAGCGCAAGTTTCAGAAGGGAGTAGTTAGCTGAGATGATGCTGTGTGTGTGAGAATTGAACAGGTGTGATTGCACAGGTGTGCAACTGGACAGGTGTGTGGAGCAGTGTATGAGTAATGAGTGTGTGGATCAGCGCGAATGCGCTTGGGGAGAGAAGGGTGCCGGTGGCACCAGGTGTGAGAGCACAGGTGTGCAAGTACAGGTGTGTGGAGAGAGTTGGAGTGAGTGGTACGGAGTGGTGTGCATGGTGCGAAGGTGTGGATGGGGGAAGAGTAGACCCCTTTCACGAGTACCCGGGGCGGGTAGTGTAAGTGTTAGGTAGAGGGTACAGGTAAATTGTGGTTGGATATTGGCATTTGTGGTGCGGTGGCAGAATGGTGTTGTGGATGGGTGCATTAGTGTTGTGGAAATGGCTGGGCGTGTAGCCTGTTAGTGTGTGTAGTTGGTTGGGCACTCCACCACTGTGAGGATGTCGGCCAGGTGAGGCCGCAGGTGGGCTCTGGGAGCCGGTAGAGTTGTGGATGGGGCCCGAGGATCCGGAGGATGGACCCGGGTAGCCCAGTGCCAGAGAGGGCACCGAGTGGGGAGAGAGCCAGAGGGCCTTCCCCTGGTAGTTAGGTTAGGGTAAGGAGCAGGTAAGCTCGGAGGCAACAGCAGTGGTGGAGGTGTGCAGGTGGGTAGACCCACTGGGAGAGGTACACGCCGCAGCCCAGAAATTGTGCGAGGGCACCGGGAGATGAATCGGGGGAGTGAGACCCCAAATTGAAAAGCACCACAGGTTGGCCAATGGGAATTGGTTTTTAGAACCCATAGAGTAAGAGGGCCAATGGTTTGGCCGGAGAGAGACCCCGGGTAGTGTAAAGTTGTTAAAGTCATTTAGGAAATAGTTAGGATTAATGAACCTGTCGCACCATACGCAGCCACTTACCTGTGGTGATGATGATGACTCCACACCTGTGTTTTCTTTGTTTTGTGCAGGAAATGAGATTGCTGTGAGGATTTGTGAGACGCATCACGACGTGGATGAGACATTGGGGTGATTCCATCTCTCCCTCCCTAGGAGGGACTGATGATGAATTGGTAATGGCAAATTTTGATGTTGAGTTGAAAATGGCAAATTTTGATGAGAGTTGAAAATGGCAAATTTGATTGGTTAGGAGGGAGAGAAGACGAATTTGGTTTATGGGAGGAACGGGGAAGACAGTAGGGATGTTTGTCGATTTGTAAAGTAGATGTTTATGGGTAGTGTTGTGTTTTGTGGATGCAGTAAGGGGTAAGGGAGGGGCCATGTAGGTTACCTGGTGGGGGGGGGGCGTACGATAGGAACGTACCTGTCTCACCTGGTTCCCATGTGCCCCCAGTGTGCATCACCTTACATTGCGTGCACTTTTGCGCCCTTACCACCTTACTCACTTGTCTGCTTCTTTTGTCTCCCACCTCCGAGGATCTGGCTTTGGGGTAGAGAGAGAGGAGAGAGAGGTGCTGGCTGCGCAGTTGTGGGCCTGCACTTTCGCTGTTTGCTGCCGGGATCGATACACCATATGGACCGCAATGTTTGTGGCCACCCACAATGGACCGCAGTTCGTTTGCGGCCAAGCACCACCCGGGGATGGACCTATGGGTCAACGTGGCACCTATGCCATAAAGGTGAACCACTGTTAATTAACACCACTGAAGGCCACACGAAGAGCAAGAGACACCTGCAGGGTTAGGGGTTGTCGCATTTATTTTTAATCATTGAACAATGGTGACTGCACCGATTGGTGGTGGGGTGGTGCTTTTGATGCTGGGAAAGGGTGCTCTGCACGTTATTAAAGGCCGTCGGCCACAGAGCACTCGTGGGTTGGTGTATCGATGTTGGCAAGCGCGCTCTCTCTATGCATAACATCTGCATGTGTTCCTCCAAAAACAGGTCCTGGATCGTAGTGTAAATAGCAGCGTAGTCTTGTAAATAATGCTCCCTACCGGCTGTATGTTTAGTTTGAGAATTCTTTCCGGATTCGGTTATCCTGTGGGTGTGTTTCTGTGAGGAGAAGGGTGCAACGTCGCAGGGGGACATATTTACTCATTTGTGAATATCTGTAAAACTGTCGCACTCAGGGTAGAGTTAATAGTAGAGGGAACTACATTGCGTGCCACACTAAAGTAGGTAAAAATTTATCGGGTCGGGACGCCCCGAGGGTAGAGAAGGGTGCAATGTTGCGAATATGGAATTTGGCCTCCATATCCGCTTGTAAATATTCCCCTATTTTCTCCAATACTCCCCAACTTTCCCCAATCCCCCATTCCCTAGTCCCATTGCATGTAAATAACAATCAGTAGAGCCGACCTTCCCCTTATTCCCCCATTAAATGTCGTGCCCAGGTCCACCGCACCACACGTAGCCAACTTTCGGACATCTTCCTAGTTATTCTTATTCTATGTCAGTTAAGGCCTCGTCTCCATTAATTATGACTCTTCGTTGCACCAGAATGTGATTATATGGCATCAGTAGTGAGTTTAGGACCTTTCCCATACCTCCTTCCATCTTCTTCCCCAACAATTACAACAACAACAGAGGAGATGGCGGCGGAGCGGGGGAGGATGCGTCCTCACACCGGCTCGATTAGCTCCAGACCATGCGCTCCACGGGGTTACCACGAAGGGGCTGGCTGTCAGCTCCTCGTCAGGGGCGGAGCCAGTAACCCCCCCACGCACCCAATGAGAAGCAACGTGCCGATTCCACGAGGCGGAGCTAACGAGCCGAGGGCGTGTCACTCCCCGCCGGATATACGCGGCCCCGCGCCGGATGTGACGTGAGATGCGCCCCCAGCCTGGAGAGAGAAGTCGCCACCCCTCGAGCGCTGCAATACCTCCACCGCATCTCTTAAACTGGACCGTACGTGATCCTGCCCTGAGCCCAGGTGCACCTGGAGCGATCGCTACCCGCTTTCGTTGCAATCAAACCCCGTGTGAGTGAGCCTTGTCCCGTTTATTTGTCGTCTGTTGGGGTTAATATAAGTGTGTTTAAGTGCCCACCTTCCTATGTTTCCCTCTTGTCCCTGTAATCTAAACCTTCCGCATTATTGTAATAACAACCTTTGAGAACCGTATCCCTGGTGTCGTGTCGTATTAATTCCAGCCGTGTGTCTTCTTTTTCCTTCATTGGTCTAGCATAGCGCGATTAGTCAACGTTCGGGCACAATCGGGTAACTTGTGCAGACGTGGTCATACCATAAAACCGCTCGGTAAATAACATCCAAGCCACGTCTGTAACAATATGTATATTTATATACTAATGAGGTAGACTTTTTTCCTTCACACCAGCATTCATCATCAAACTGTTAGAATCAAAACGTATAGACATTGACAGAAACCTTCATGGGGATGGTTCTTGAAGAAAGAATCTTCAGCATATTTGGGTTCGGGTCGATCCAGGTGAACATCAATGTCGTGCTCAGTTTTCACTTCCACTTTCACAAATAAATCTGGAAAAAGTAACTCTTATTAAATGCAGGCAGCGTTGCGTTACATGCATAGGTGTTTCCACACTCTTAAAATAGCTAAATAAATAAATTTTGCATTAAAATCATTGATTTGAAGTCTTCTGTGGACAGAGAAAATAAAACTTCCCCCCCACGGGAATAGCGGAGTGTCAAAACATTGTGATATCAAAGCTTTACGTTCTGTACAAACTGCCTCGACGTTACGGGATGCTTCCTACCCGACCACAACTTCAGTGGGGATTTCACCAGCATGCAAAATAACAACCAACAAAATAGAGTTGGTAAGAAAAATGTAGACAAGGCAAAATAAGGAAAATTTTCTCCCCAACCTGCATTTATTGGCAACGTTCATACAATTGCGATCCAACATGTGACTGGTTGTTTTTTGTCTCGAAAGTCAACCGTCACGGAAAACTAAATAACTGTGTGGCAGGTTAACAGATTCACAATGATTAGGCCAAAACATGTGACAATATGATAAGGGGAGTGGAAAGGAGCAAAAGAATCACCAAGTGGAGAAAAGCTTAGCAGTGTTTTGGAAAAATCATTTGTTGATTTATTAATTGCATTGAAGGACTGGAACGGCACGATACCTTAAGCATATCTTTGAGCTATATCGTCTGAGTTCAAATGTCGACCCACGTATAAACTGCTATCTTGGTTTTTCGAAAGCAGTGAATTCATCAATGTGTGTGCTGTCCTTTGGATGAATATTAAACTGAATGTCTCGTCTGCGAGCATTAGTTAGTGGGCATTTACGATCCCACGGTGTCTTTCACAAAGAATAGGCGAGTTACTCCCGGCACACTAAACAATTTTTTTTAATTTCCTCTATAACCTACATCAGCAGCAAAGCCTCCCAACAATTCCACAAACCAAGAGCCAAGTGTTGCACATAAAATGAAGATTGAAGGGCATGGGTTCCTCCACAGAACAACGTTCCGTCTGAGCAATCACTGATGATTTGCCAATAAATGCTGAAATCAGTCCAGTGGCTCGGCTGATACGAGCTTGTAGAGTTGGGGTTTTCATACTTTTCCTCCTTTGAAATGCCTGCAGCCGTGGAAGAACCTGCGTTGAGCTCAAAACGGCAAAGGCCTTATCTTCTGTAGCTTTCCTTAGATGCTTTATTCAGCTTTCTTTAACTGGAAGGGCCAGGTGTTAACAAACTATCGAGACTGAGTCGCAGGTGGGGGTGATTGATGAGGTGAGAGCCCATTGATCATTTCCTCCAATGACAGCTGAGAGATGTTATTGGGTTTTTAATGGATGTAAACTAACATAGTCGGCCTCCCAAGCAGGTGACATGAGACCGAGCTGGAGAATATTACCTCCTGATGATAATCTCCCAATACACTAGGCGGAGGCGAATACGCATGCACGAATAATTCACCACGATGCTATGGTTTTACGAATTTCATCGCGTGGCCATTTCAGTGTGCACAGTTGACCTAATGAGGAAGTTTTTTTTTTTGTTTTGTTTTTTACAATGGAGGACGGATCCACAGCTCAATATACACAGCAACTCATTGAAAAGTTCAGATTCACACCCAGTCACTCTACTATAAACATAATTCTTCTGCTCTCTCAACAATAGATGGAGGCCTTCAAAGTCACACATGAGATCAGGGTTTTCTCTCCAGACGTGTGTTGAGCTTTCTATCCAATCTGTCACTTCATCTTGTTTTTCAAACTCTGACATCCAAAGCCATTGCTTACTGACATCCTCTCCTCTCTTATCAAACGCATGCTTCTCAACAAAATCCTCTCATCTCCTCTCCCTGTCAAGGCTGGATTACCTACCCCAAGGCAGTGTGCTGGGCCCAGTCCTTTTTTTTTTTTTTTTTCATCAACTGAAAATATCTTTCCTCCGACTCTGGAAAATCCTCTTATCTCTTTTCTGATGAGACCCTACTTCGCGCTGTCCGGGAAGGACGTCATAGGTCCCGGGTCCCGTCGGCTAGTCAAAGACAAGGGGACTAATCCACCCTTGGTAAGGGGAAAAGGCCGGCGCTGAGATCCGCAGCAATATTATGGACCCCCAAATTTTCAAAAATAAATTTAGCGCCAAACCAAAATAAGGTTTTTGGAGGTCCGTAATTTCCAAAGTAGATTAGATAAGCAATTTCTTCCTGCGGAGGCGTGGCACCCATATTTTGAGGGGCTACAATTAGAAAACTGTTGGAGATATTGAGCTGAAGCTTGGGATGTTTTTGTTTGGCATGAAGAGGAATTTTTAGAAAAATTTCCTGGCATATCTGAGAGGGGTCATGGGAAGGTGTGTGAATTGAAATGGAATGACCCTTCCAGCAGCAACCCCGTTCTGGTGAAAGTCCCAAAATCCAGAATCACTGCACACATCCAGCCTTTCATTCCTCTTTTTCACCGCCTGTGCAAACATGTTCCACATTCTCTTCAACCCCATTCTTCCTTCCAAGTCTTCATGACAGCTGTTCATCAACATATCAGATCATCCCCCATCCAACCATCCCCATATTACTCCATTGTAAAGCACTCCCTTTTTCCAGGTCATTGGGATTATTTCCCTCTCCCTTATCTCTTTTCGTTTGTTGTTTTGTTACTTTTGGGTTCCATCTCCACATACCCACCCCCTTACTCTTCTTGTGTTTTATTCAACTTGGGTGCAGATTTTTCACCCCAATGTGTCCTTCCCTCCCCTTCATCTCACTTCAACTCTGCTGTTGTTATTTCCCCCTTTCCATTTTATTCCCTTCCAATCTGCTCAAAGCCTTCCACGAACCTCTATCATGTATTCAAAAAAACAAAATAAAATAAAATTCGGTGCTAAACAAATACAGATCCCATCAGAAGTGATGTCAATCACACAACTCACCATTCGGCTGGTCACTTTGCTCCTCCTCCAGACCAAAGGAGTTCACATCCTCTATTTTTATCTGCAGAATCTCGGGAAATCCTTCCGTCTCCTCAACCTTCATTCCACACATGAGCACAGTCGGCTGTTCCGATTCCGGTTGCACATGATAAGAATCCTTCCCACAGCCAACACGAGCGTACATGGTGGGTGAACCTTGAGAGGCAACAAACACACCATTCTTCCTGATTTTTGCTCCACTCTGAGTACCTTGATCTGAGAAAGTACCAACATGTGAAGTACCTCTCTACATTAGACCTTATCCTCTCCCAAAATCAGTTACAGCACTTTAAACATTCTCCATACACATACGCACACCCTGTGACACCCCCAAAATTAATTGTACATGTTTCAAGTTATTAAGACAATACTCTAACTGTATTACATGTTGATGTAAATGTTCATTTGACCACAAATAAAACATTCAAAAGTTTAGATAGTTATGTAAAATCTGGCGTGTTCAGCAATTTTAGGATGAAGATATTCAATGGTGAGGAGGCCTCAACACACAAGCACAGGGGATGTGTATGAAGGAGTATTTGTGCCCAGATGTAAGGGAGAGGCAGGTTAGTTGATACACTTTTCAGTTATGTTGGCCTATAATGAAGACTGTTATCTCGACAGGATTCATGAATTGTCCAAAACTTTTTTTGCAATTGTTTTTATGTTTTGCTATGCATTATGTTTTGCACTCTGTCAAAGCGTCTTTGGGCTCCCTGAAAAGCGCTATATAAAATAAATGCATTATTATTATTATTAAAAGAAATATCAGGGTCTTGTACATATCTGTGAAGCATGCCAGATCCGTTGCATTATCAAACTTGGAATGGTGGCTCACAAAAAAACTGTTTGTCAAACGTATTGTTATGTCGGTGGGGTAGAGCAATATCTAGAGTCATGTAGATCTGAATAGGTAACATGCTTCGTCTGTCGTGATAGGGAATCTACCCTGTAATAAGTTCCATGTGTTGTCCGGTTTGTCGGTTAAGGAGTATACCTGTGAACATACCAGGATGTTCGTGTGCTAGGTAGTGATAGGGATTAAAGATAACAGCCCTTGTGTGTCACACCTGGTAATCAAACCTTTGTCCCTTATGGCAACGCACACCTGTAAACACTTAGATGGCCCTTTATTGCACACAGTAATTAAATTCCCTTCCCTGGCAATGACTTGAGGAAAACGGGCAGAGGGCCCGTTCGGGGCACAACCGCATGGGCCGCAGCCGGCTACACCTCCAGCTGGCCTGGAACGGCCTCGTGGCAAGGCCGGGGGCCACGCGCGGGAGGACGGTTGGCTGGGCAGGGAGGGGGTCAAGCAGTACCGGTGCGGGAAGCACTCGACCAATCAGAGGGCGCGCCGAGACCGACGTCACAGGCCAGGCCATAAAAGGGGGCGCTGCACGACATTTGCGCGCTTGGCTCAGAGCAGCAGCTCTCTTGGGTTTTCATAGCGTGCAGTCGCAATTGCTCTCCTTTGGTCTCTCTCCCCTTTTGCCGTTCTTCTTCGCTGGTCACTGGACGCTATACGACATCTGTTGGTCCCTGCGCTTCTCTTCATCGGGCTGACGGTTTGCTCGTGGTGCTTGGAGTGGTGCTCGGTGCTTCTGGAGCTTAGAGTGGTGCACGGACCTCGTGGGCGTTCGACGAGGAGCCTGGAGTGGGCATTGGCTCAGGCCTTCGCGGTGCTGTGGTGCCGGAGCAAGGGACCTCGTGGTGTGCAGCGGAGCTTGGAGCCGGTGGGGACAAGACGACGGACAGTTAAGACGCACCACATTTTACATTACATAACGAACGTTTTTCTTTTGGTTATTCATTCTCCTCTGTGCCGTATTTGAAGTCTGGTGTGTGGGATCCCAATTTAGGAATTAGATTTATCGTCGTGTTTCGCTGTCCCTGTCCCGACCTTTGCAAATAAACCCTTGTATTATTTTCCATTCCCTGCAAATCATGTGCCCGTTTGAGTTAGTTCCCCTTCCACAGTTACGCGCTCCCGCTTCTTCCTCTTCCCTTCCTCACTTTCCACGTTTGATAGCACAATCCGTGTTTGGTCGTCGCCTCATTTAAATCCGTTTGGTCCATCCGCATCCCTGGTATTAACCGGAGGGTCCGCGCGACAGTATCATCTGACCTGACCAAGTGGGTGAGTTGATACACCTTGGTAGGCGTGAATGGGTTCGATGATACATCGATTTACATGGTGAATGAGTTCGATGGTACATCGATTTACATGGTATTTCTGCCAATGGTAACAAATTAGCATGCACATAATTACAGATACACATCAAACTAGGCTACATACCATCATTTCTGTATAATAATGGTACTAATGGTATTTTCAGAAACATTGGTGGCATTTAGACCACATTTAGACCACAATAAACATTTCAGAAATGGAAAAATGAACATTGCTGGCAACACATTGCCAGATGCACTGATTGTGTAGACCACTAACTAAAACACCCCGTTCTGCCGATGTAGCCGAACCAACTTGTTTCTTCCCCTTCTCTGTTACAATATCACATGGATTCTGGACTGTAGTGCATCCTGTATCGTCAAGTTGTGGATGTCCTCAGGTTTGAAATGGTTCTCATCCATCACCCAGGCTAGGTTGTTACAGAACTCACCAGCAGTATGACGATTAAAGGCAGTGGCCCTTGCAAATGAAGTAGCTTCTGGAGAACGGATGGACAGGTTTTGACGCTTTTTAAATCCTAACCACCAGGCCTTTCCAGCCTTTCTGTTTTCCTTCCAAGATTCTGGCATCTTGAGTTCGTTTTGAGAAGCATAATTAATAAGCTAGCTGACAGCATTTCTCAAGAGGCCGTAAAACATGTCGGCTAACATCTTCACATGATTTCCCAGGTCCTTTTCCATTTCTGATGGAAAGATATAATGTGAATATGCAACAGCAGCATATCCTGTGACTGCCTCAGTGCCTCAGGATCCTTTTGGCGTTTTGTTATGAAACGGTGTAAAGTCATTTTTGTCGATGCCAAAATGTTGGGCTACACTGCGTAATGATTTTCCGCACTCCACTTCATCAGCTGCCCTTCTCATTACGTCAGGTGGAGTTTTGGTGGCCCTTTCAGTTTTTCGTTTGTAGAATTGGGGCATTTTCCTGCAATAGGGAGATGGTGGTATTGAGTTATGCAAAATGCTCTTTGATTGTAAAGTATATCTAACAATAGGGCTAAAGGTTAAGTTAGAGAAAAAAAAAAAAAGATCTGCCAAACAAATGAATCGGCAAGCATCAAATATCAGGAAAGGAACAAGATTCACAACTCAGATGGACACAACTCTTCTATTTATTTTTTTTATTTTTATTTTTTTTGTATACAAGATCGAGGCTCGTGAAAGAGCGAACATTAATCACACAGAAAGACAAACCGACACATAAAACATATAACATCGGGAGCGGTAGACAAGATGGGGAGAGAGGGGGAAGGACACAAACACAACATTTGAGAGCAGGGACCGAGAGACATGGAGACATCGAGACATCTGAGAGAGGGCGAGGGCTTTAGGGGGGGGAGCATGGGGAAGGGGGTGGTGGGAGAGGTATAAAACATATGGACACTGCCAGGACTTCCAGGAAAGAAGTTGGAATTTCAAACAAGGTGGATCTGGGGTGAATTAGCGGGTGTAGAAAAGATCAAGGTTTTGGATGGGGGAAGATAAGAGATGGTGGTAAACAGCTGTTTTAAAGACCTGGAGGGAGGAGTGGGATTGAAGGGAGTGAGGGAGTTTGTTCCAGAGGCGGGAGAAAAGAGGAATGAAAGAGTGAAGGTGAGCAGAGAGCCGAGATTTCGGCAGTTTAACCATCAGAGGGTTGCTGGCAGATCTTGTGCGACCTGTAGGAATATTTGGGGGACAGAGCACAGAGAGAGCTGGGGGTGCAAGGCCGGAGAGGAGTCGGTAGAAGACAGAAAGACCACATACCTGCCTGCGGTGAGTGAGTGAAAGGCCCTCAGAGATAGCTTCATCGCGGGAGATTCCAATAATTCTGAAAGCTTTGGTTTCAACAGCGTGAAGCCGAGCTAGGTGTGACGCAGGAGCACCGGCCCATAGGGGAGAACAGTATTCCATTGAGCTGCGGATGAAAGCCTTGTATGTGGTGACGAGCTCAGGTGTGCCGAGGAAGGACTTCGCACGACGGAGGATGCCCAGTCAGCAACTGGCTTTGGAGGCCAGCTTGGAAATGTGGTTTTCCCAAGAAAGATCATGGCAGATAGTGAGACCCAAAAGCTTGAGCGACAGAACTTCTTGGAGAGGATTGTTGAGAAAGTAGATGGGAGGGTTGTCCAGTCGATCTTTTCGGAGAGACATAGTAAGAGTGTGAGATTTGTCAGGATTGAAAGACATGTTCCACTTGTTTGACCAGTCTGTGATTTTGTCCAAGTCTTCAGAGAGTGAGGAGGCTGCAGACTGCCGATCTGAGGGAAGAGGCATGGAGCGGCAGAGAGTGGAGTCATCAGCAAAGAGATAGAGAGGATTTTCAAGAGAGTCAGAGAGATCATTGATGAAGACCAGAAAAAGCACGGGGCCCAGAACACTGCCTTGGGGAACTCCAGCCTGAACAGGAAGAGGAGATGAGAGAAACCCATTCAGGGCCACACGTTGACGACGACTAGAGAGGAAGTCCGCCAGCCATGCGTGGAGATTTCCATGGATACCAAAGGAGGAGAGTTTGGTGAGCAGAGCGGGGTGCCAGACCGTGTCGAAGGCACGTGATATGTCGAGGGAGACAGCTCTAATTTCCTGTTTGGCATTGAGGACCTCCCATCCATTGTTGAAACAGCAGAAGCAGCATGTCCAGAGTAGAGTGACCTGGTCTGAAACCAAATTGATGATCAGAGATCAAGCCATTGGAGAAGAGGAAAGATTTCATATCCGAAGCAATGATGGATTCCATGACTTTGCTGATAATTGGGAGAAGGCTGATTGGTCTGTAGTTGCTAGGATCTGTTTTTGCACCTTTTTTGTGCAAAGCGGTGATGTTGGCTGATTTCCAAGCAGATGGCAGTTGACCTTGAGCAAAAGAGAGGGTGAAGAGAACAGAGAGAGGGTGAGATAGAGCAGCAGAGCAGGATTTTAGGACCCGTGGGCTGATGCCGTCGGGTCCAGTTGCAGAATCAGAGTCGAGGGTTGACAGAAACTTTTCCACCTTGTCAGGAGGAAAGGACACGGAGTCCAGGAGCAGCAGGGTACGACTGGGTATGGTGGGTACAGAGAGGGATGGGTTTGGGATCCAAGATTTAGAGGCAAACACAGAGTTGAGGCATTCAGCTTTTTCACGTGCGGAGTCAGCTGTGTAGCCGTTTGAGGTAAGGGAGGGGATGGAGGGGGAACAAACACCAGAAACGGATTTGACCAGACGCCACCAGGATTTGGAAGAGGGAGACAGATAAGAGAGTTCGGTCTTGAGAACGGAGAGATATTGTTTCCTGGCTCTCCTGAGGGTGGACACACACTTGTTTCGGGCTTTGTGAAAGGAAATTAGATTTCCTTCCGTTGGATTTGCTTTCCAGGAGACGAAGGCAGGGTTGTTTCTGGGCAACAGCCTCACCACAAGATTCCGTGTACCATGGACGGGAGGAAGGGTATGACAACTGAAGACGAGATGGGATAAATCTGTGCATGAGAGAGAGCAATTTACTTTGGAAGAATTCCCAGGATGAGTTGATGTCAGAGGTGGTAGAGATGGGAGACCAGTCCAGATGATTGATGGCTGCTTGAAGACCGTGCCAGTTGGCCTGAGTGAAATGCCAGACTCATCGACGCTGAGCAGGCTCCCTGAGGATGGTCAGAGAGATATCCACTTTAACAAGGACATGATCAGATGATCCGATTGGAGCAGAAGAAGAGCAGCAGACATTTTCAGGGAAGTTAGTCATAACCAAGTCCAGAAGAGAAGATGTTCCGTTGACTGAGATCCGGGTCGGGAAATTGACAGATTGTGTCAGTCCCAGTGAGTCGCAGAAGTCCTTTGCTGAGGAGCCATGGCTGGTGAGAGAGGTACCCACACCCAGCCAACTGGCATGATGACAGTTGAAATCACCACATATGAGGAAGAGAGAGTTGGGATGAGTAGATAGAAGTTGGTCCATATTATCAGACAGCGAGATGTAGATGGAGTCATCACTGTTTGGTGGACGGTACAACACACATATGAACAAGAGGTGGGAGCGAAGGGGAAGCCGTAGCCAGAGGTATTCCTGGGGGTGAGGTGGAGAGAGTGCAGTGCAGGGCGAGTGAGGAAGAGAGTTTTTGATAAAGACAGCAACCCCGCCTCCAGGACGAGGCTCAGGTCTATCATACCGGAGGAGGGAGTAGCCCGGGAGAGATACTAAGGAATCAGAGACATCATAAAGGAGGAAGGTTTCTGTTAAGCAGATCACGTCTGGTTTGACAGAAGCAACCTGTATGGAGAGATCAGTTAAGTTTGAACGAAGGCCCCGGATGTTTGAGTGTCCATACCGTTAATGAAGAGGAAGGGGGAGCATCAGATACAGAACAGGGGGGAGGAGGGGTAGGGTAAGATGTGGAAGAGGTGGAAGAGGTAGGTAGAGCTGTTGAAGGTGTGTCAGAGATTTCAGAATAGCTCAGAGAAAGGGAAGGATGGGGCGGACAAAAGGTTTGATGGTGATTGGGTGAGGCACAATGAGGTGTTATTTGAGCAGGGGGAAGAGCGAGGCAGAAGGTTGGGGGAGATGGAGGTGAGAGTTGGAAGGGGGAAGAAGCGGGGAGGATGCTTTGAGGAGGGGGAGTGAGAGGGGGGAAATTGAGAAGCAATGAGGGTGGGGAGATTTGAAGGGGAGGGGTGAGGGGGGAGTTTGGGAGGGAAGGGACAAGGGGAGGGATTTGAAAGGGATGGGATATGGGGGAGATTTGGAGGGGAGGGGTGAGGCAGGAGTCTAGGAGGGGAGGGCGAGTGGGCGTCTTGGCGGGGAGGGGTGAGGGGGTAGTTTAGGAGGGAGGGGGCAAGGGGGGAGATTTGAAAGGGATGGGTGATGGGGAAGATTTGGAGGGGAGGGGTGATGGGGAAGATTTGGAGGGGAGGGGTTATGGGGAAGATTTGGAGGGGAGGGGTGAGATTGGATTTTAGAAAGTGTACGATTTATGGGAAACTAACATTTATTCTAAAGATGTGCAGTGTAGGCTATATCGGCCTACATGTATTATGGTGTATGAAGCCCAATTACAAATGACTACAGCATTGTCTTGTAAAAAAAATAATGAATGGGTTAGTTGATACAGGTCGGTTGGGTTAGTTGATATGCGTATCAACTAACCTTCTCAGACTATCATCTAACCCATCCATGGGTTTTTTGCAACACATGTTGCCCACATGCATATGTGTATTATCCTGGCAATTAAAGCAGCGTATGCTGAAAGCCACTTTCACAAGGTATAATCAACCATTGAGAACTCCTGTGAAATCTATGTCGTATTATCACAATAAATGATCTTACCTTTTGTTGGCGTTTTTACTCAGGAGGACACAAATCAGGTTTTTTGGAGAATCACACCCTTTCTTTGTCTCTAACTTCTAGACCTACTTACCAATGATATGTAATGCAACGAGCTAACAGAGGGCAGCATTTACACAAGTTTCATTTCTGAGGACAAGGAGGAAGGTTGTATCAACTAACCTACTGTATCAACTAACCTGCCTCTCCCCTAATCCATGCCACAGGTATGCTGGTATGCTGATATGCAGACAGTTTCGCCACATGAAAAACTTTTTTTTTTTCTTTTTTTTGTATACTGAATCGAGGCTCGTGAAAGAGCTAACATTTATTTCACAAACAAATCAACCAGACAAACAAAACACAAAAAGAGGGAGCGGAAAACAAGATGGGGAGAGAAGGGGAAGCACACAACCACAACATTTGAGAGCAGAGAGAAGTGTGGGAGGGAGAGGGCTTGGGGGCAGGAGGCATGGTAGGTTAGAGGTATAAAACACAAGGGGACCGAAATTAGCGGGGGTAGAAAAGATCAAGGTTTTGGATGGGGGAGGATAAGAGATGGTGGTGAACAGCTGTTTTAAAGACCTGGAGGGTGCAGTGGGATTGAAGAGAGTGAGGGAGTTTGTTCCAGAGGCGGGAGAAAAGAGGAATGAATGAGTGAAGGTGAGCAGAAAGTCTTGATTTTGGCAGTTTAACCATAAGAGGGTTGCAGGCAGATCTTGTGCGACCTGAAGGAATATTTGGGGGACACAGAGCACAGACAGGGCTGGGGGGCAAGGCCAGAGAGGAGTCGGGAGAAGACGGAAAGACCACCAACCTGCCTGCGGTGAGTGAGTGAAAGGCCCTTGGAGTTAGCTTCATCACGGGAGATTCCAACAATTCTGAAAGCTTTGGTTTCCACAGCATGAAGCCGAGCTAATGTGAGCTAGAATGAGCCGAGCAAGCTACACCTGTATAGCTAGAAACCCTCATATCTCTATTTGAAACACCTGTATAGCTAGAAATCCTCATATCTCTAGAGGAAACACCTGTATAGCTCGAAACCCTCATATCTCTATAGGAAACACCTGAATAGCTCAAAACCCTCATATCTGTATTTGAAACACCTGTACAGCTCAAAACCCTCATATCTCTATTGGAAACACCTGTATGCCTAGAAACCCTCATATCTCTATTTGAAACACCTGTACAGCTAGAAACCCTCATATCTCTATTTGAAACACCTGTATAGCTCGAAACCCTCATATCTCTATTTCAAACACCTGTATAGCTCGAAACCCTCATATCTCTATATGAAACACCTGTATAGCTCAAAACCCTCATATCTCTATTTCAGACACCTGAAAAGCTAGAAACCCTCATATCTCTATTTCAAACACCTGTATAGCTCGAAACCCTCATATCTCTTCTTGAAACACCTGTATCGCTCGAAACCCTCATATCTCTTCTTGAAACACCTGTATAGCTAGAAACCCTCATATCTCTATTTCAAACACCTGAAGAGCTCGAAACCCTCATATCTCTATATGAAACACCTGTATAGCTCGAAACCCTCATATCTCTATATGAAACACCTGTGTAGCTCGAGACCCTCATTTCTCTATATGAAACACCTGTACAGCTCGAAACCCTCATATCTCTATTTTAAACACCTGTATAGCTAGAAACCCTCATATCTCTATTTGAAACACCTGTATAGCTCGAAACCCTCATATCTCTTCTTGAAGCACCTGTATAGCTCGAAACCCTCATATCTCTATTTGAAACACCTGTGTAGCTCGAAACCCTCATATCTCTATTTGAAACACCTGTATAGCTAGAAACCCTCATATGTCTATTTGAAACACCTGTGTAGCTCGAAACCCTCATATCTCTTCTTGAAACACCTGTATAGCTCGAAACCCTCATATCTATATTTCAAAGACCTGTGTAGCTAGAAACCCTCATATCTCTATTTGAAACACCTGTATAGCTAGAAACCCTCATATCTCTATTTGAAACACCTGTTTTGCTCGAAACCCTCATATCTCTATTACAAACACCTGTATAGCTAGAAACCCTCATGTCTCTATTTGAAACACCTGTCTAGCTCGAAACCCTCATATCTCTATTTCAAACACCTGTGGCTGTACAGCTCGAAACCCTCATATCTCTATTTCAAACACCTACTATAGCTAGAAACCTTCATATCTCTTCTTGAAACACCTGTGTAGCTAGAAACCCTCATATCTCTATTTGAAACACCTGTATAGCTCGAAACCCTCATATCTCTCTTTGAAACACCTGTATAGCTAGAAACCCTCATATCTCTATTTGAAACACCTGTATAGCGAGAAACCCTCATATCTCTATTTCAAACACCTGTATAGCGAGAAACCCTCATATCTATATATGAAACACCTGTATAGCTCGAAACCCTCATATCTCTATATGAAACATCTGTATAGCTAGAAACCCTCATATCTCTATATGAAACACCTGTATAGCTCGAAACCCTCATATCTCTATTTCAAACACCTGTGGCTGTACAGCTCGAAACCCTCATATCTCTATTTCAAACACCTGTATAGCTAGAAACCCTCATGTCTCTATTTGAAACACCTGTATAGCTAGAAACCCTCATATCTCTATATGAAACACCTGTATAGCTCAAAACCCTCATATCTCTATTTGAAACACCTGTGTCGCTAGAAACCCTCATATCTCTATTTGAAACACCTGTATAGCTCAAAACCCTCATATCTCTATTTGAAACACCTGTGTCGCTAGAAACCCTCATATCTCTATTTGAAACACCTGTATAGCTCAAAACCCTCATATCTCTATTTGAAACACGTGTATAGCTCGAAACCCTCATATCTCTATTTGAAACACCTGTGTAGCTAGAAACCCTCATATCTCTATTTGAAACACCTGCATAGCTCAAAACCCTCATATCTCTATTTGAAACACCTGTTTTGCTCGAAACAATCATATCTCTATTACAAACACCTGTATAGCTAGAAACCCTCATGTCTCTATTTGAAACACCTGTCTAGCTCGAAACCCTCATATCTCTATTTCAAACACCTGTGGCTGTACAGCTCGAAACCCTCATATCTCTATTTCAAACACCTGTATAGCTAGAAACCCTCATGTCTCTATTTGAAACACCTGTATAGCTAGAAACCCTCATGTCTCTATTTGAAACACCTGTATAGCGAGAAACCCTCATATCTCTATTTGAAACACCTGTATAGCTCGAAACCCTCATATCTCTATTTGAAACACCTGTGTCGCTAGAAACCCTCATATCTCTATTTGAAACACCTGTATAGCTCAAAACCCTCATATCTCTATTTGAAACACGTGTATAGCTCGAAACCCTCATATCTCTATTTGAAACACCTGTGTAGCTAGAAACCCTCATATCTCTATTTGAAACACCTGCATAGCTCAAAACCCTCATATCTCTATTTGAAACACCTGTTTTGCTCGAAACAATCATATCTCTATTACAAACACCTGTATAGCTAGAAACCCTCATGTCTCTATTTGAAACACCTGTCTAGCTCGAAACCCTCATATCTCTATTTCAAACACCTGTGGCTGTACAGCTCGAAACCCTCATATCTCTATTTCAAACACCTGTATAGCTAGAAACCCTCATGTCTCTATTTGAAACACCTGTATAGCTAGAAACCCTCATATCTCTATATGAAACACCTGTATAGCTCAAAACCCTCATATCTCTATTTGAAACACCTGTATCGCTCGAAACCCTCATATCTCTATTTGAAACACCTGTGTCGCTAGAAACCCTCATATCTCTATTTGAAACACCTGTACAGCTCGAAACCCTCATATCTCTATTTGAAACACCTGTGTTGCTAGAAACCCTCATGTCTCTATTTGAAACACCTGCATAGCTCGAAACCCTCATATCTCTATTTGAAACACCTGCATAGCTCGAAACCCTCATATCTCTATTTCAAACACCTGTACAGCTCGAAACCCTCATATCTCTATTTCAAACACCTGTGTTGCTAGAAACCCTCATATCTCTATATGAAACACCTGTACAGCTAGAAACCCTCATATCTTTTCTTGAAACACCTGTAAAGCGAGAAACCCTCATATCTCTATATGAAACACCTGTATAGCTAGAAACCCTCATATCTCTATTTGAAATTCACGTATAGCTCGAAACCCTCATATCTCTATATGAAACACCTGTATACTATAGCTCGAAACCCTCATATCTCTATATGAAACACCTGTATAGCTCGAAACCCTCATATCTCTATATGAAACACCTGTATAGCTAGAAACCCTCATATCTCTATATGAAACACCTGTATAGCTCGAAACCCTCATATCTCTATATGAAACACCTGTATACTATAGCTCGAAACCCTCATATCTCTATATGAAACACCTGTACAGCTCGAAACCCTCATATCTCTATTTCAAACACCTGTGTTGCTAGAAACCCTCATATCTCTATATGAAACATCTGTATAGCTAGATATATACCTTATCTGCTCCAATACCTTCCCCTTTGTGCGGAAACGGTTCTCCAATGTTTCTCTCGAGCCCCGATACGTACAGAATACGTTGTACAATAAACTTTGATACAGCAAACAACTTTGACTTCACGATCTGTGAATATCTTAAATCTCAAGTTAAACTCCGAAAATAATGATTCACTGAATCCGCCTCTGTGGACATCGCGGCCCAAGTCACGTGGTGTTACCCATCGTCGATCTCTCATATCTCGTTAAAAACATGTTATAATCTACCACTACCTTTAGCGCTCCTCACGAACATGTTTAAAACCCCAAATCTCCACAGGCACAACACTCCCCGACTCACAACTCACTTTGTGTAAAATGATTCTGTCGCTGCCCGGAAACCGGTTCTCTGCACGACTCTTCTTCTTCCTCTAACATTTTTATATTATGTTGCTTCTCGCGAATCCCTCTTGATCGTTATCTCACTCCCACCAATGTGTATTAACACGTCATTGTTTCCACCCTATAATCTTGCTAAAATATATTCTACAGAAAAATATCGAACGCCAAAAAAAAAAACGAGGAAAAAGAAGGTTGCACAAGCCAAGCTAGAGGATACACCCCCGTTGGTATTTTCCACTGATCTCCATATAATACTAACTGGATAGGAAGGGAAGCTCATTTTTTGAAGCCATTGGGCGGTAAGCAGCGCACGATGGCATTTCATCAATCCTGTAATAATGCTTTTTCTTCCCTGGAACGGATTAAAATCAATTCGGAATGGAATAAAATATAGTGGGAAGGTGGAATTTTCGGAGGAAATATGCTGATAATTAAATTCTTTAAATTCCCTCTAATTAAATATTAAATAAATTAAATATTCTAATCTATATAATAATAGCGTAAGGACGCGACTTTGTTATCCCTTTTACGCCGCACCCAGTGACCCGATGCCCACGGCACTAATGGATTTACGATCTACGAACCTCGCTCTTTGTTTATCACGTACAGCCATACTCGAAAAATCTGAATTAGCCGACGTTGGAGCCCAAAAGCATCCGATTAACTGCCGATACGACGCCATCTTACGACGCCATCGTATTGGCGTCTGCTGGGCGAAGGCGAAGCAAGCCGTCCGCTGATTGGACAGGTGAAGGAGAAAGCAAGCCGTCCAATGAGTGGACAATCCAGAGCATGCATTTGTGCCGGGGTCGGCGATCGTTGTTCATATACACACTCTTCATTCTCATCTTTCTTCCTAACTCTTACTCGGACAAGCAAATCCCCTCTGCCATCCATAATGGTACACTCTATCCATACACCACATCCTCCCTTCCGTGGATGTTCCATGGGTTTCGGCTAGTAATAAATAATAATATTAAATATTAAATAATGAAATAATTAAATATAATTAAATAAATTAAATTAAATATTAAATAATATTAATATTAAATATTAATAGTAATTAAATATTCTTTAAAAATTTTAAGCAAAGGAAATACGACTGCATTAACTTTTTCATGGCTGATAACATAATGTGGCGGACACGAAAGCTTACTGGCGTGATGACATCATTCCGCATGCCAAGTGGGCGGCGGCCACGCCCGAGGGGTAGGCGTGGCCACGGGATATACACCGGGCGCGCAGCCCGGAACGCTCCAGTGTTACAGTGGAGCTCTTGAATAAAGACTCTTACAACTTACCGCGTTGTCCGCTTCCTCCTTGCTTACAAGAAGCGCGCGTAACACCGCGCTTCATTGGTGACCTCGACGTTCTGGTCAGCCGTCACTGACCACCCGAACCCGCCACAGCCATGGCAACCAACGCGGTAGCGATAAAGCTCCCCGAGTTCTGGGAAGCTCAGGTGGAGATCTGGTTCCTGCAGGCCGAAGCCCAGTTCAGGCTTCGAGGCATCACGGCGGACGAGACACGCGACTGCCACGTGGTCGCCTCCCACGGGGCCGGCAAGGCCGCCCGCGTCGTGTCAGTCCTGAGGAACCCACCGGCCGACGACAGGTACGAGGCGATCAAGCGTCTCCTCCTCACCACGTTCGGCCTCACGGTGGACGCACGGGCCGATCGCCTCTTGGACCTCCCCGAGCTCGGTGACACGCGACCGTCGGTCCGAATGGACCATATGCTGTCGCTCATGGGCGACGAAACCCCGAACGCTCTATTCCGGGCATTATTTCGACGCCAGCTGCCGGCACGAGTACGCCTCACGTTGGCCGGTTCTGCGACAACGGAACCCCGAGCGCTCGCGGCCGAGGCCGACAAGTTCTACGCGGCTTTGGACACGCAGGCGAGTTTCGGTGCGGCCGTAGCGGCTCCCGAGCCCAAAACTGCTGCGGGTGCCCACCCCTACTACGCGACGCACCGCATAGCCGCTGAACCTCCTGCGGGTGCCCACCCTTACTCCGAGGGGCGCCTCGTGGCGGCTGCCACACCCCGCCCACCACCACCACGGAAACCGCGGCCTCCGGCTTCGCCGCAAACCTGGTGCCATTTCCACGCCAGGTTCGGCCACGAGGCCCGGCAATATCGCCCGCCGTGCTCATTCGGCAGGTCGGGAAACGCCCGGGCCGGCCCTCGGTAGTGGCACTGAGCGCCGGCCGATTAAACAGCCTCCTCTACATAACGGACACCTTATCCGGGCGCCGTTACCTGTGCGACACGGGAGCGCAGGTGAGTGTCGTTCCCGCCGGTACGTCCGACAAGCAGACCGCGGGCCGGGGTCCCGCTCTGCTTGCTGCCAACGGTACGCCGCATATCGCACATACGGAAAATGCTGCCTTTCTTTGCGGTTCGGAGGGCAGGTTTTCCGATGGTCGTTCGTGACTGCCGACGTGCCTATGGCACTGCTTGGCGCGGACTTCCTTTGTGCCAATGGCCTCTTGGTGGACGTAAAGCACAGAAGGCATGTCCAGGCCGAGACGTTCAGCTTGCTCGCTTGCGCGCTGCCCGCCTCGTTGAGCAGCTCATGGAGCGGCTCAACGAGCGGCTCGCCGAGCGGCTTGCTGAGCGGTTCGGTTCCGGCCAGGTTCATCTGCACGCTTCCGGCAGCGGAGGAATTCACCCGCCTCCTCGCCAGTTTCCCGGCCCTCACGAGGCCCACCTTCTCGGCGGGGACCGTCAAGCATGGGGTGGAACATCACATCCCCACCGCTGGGCCACCGGTCTACGCCCGGGCACGCCGCCTCGAGCCGACGAAGCTCGCGGTTGCTAAAGCCGGGTTTGCTACACTGGAGCGGCTCGGCATTGTGCGGCGCTCCGAGAGTGCTTGGGCGTCGCCGCTCCACATCGTGCCCAAGCCCGGCGGGAGATGGCGACCGTGCGGGGACTACCGCCGTCTCAACGATGCCACCACCCCCGACCGCTACCCCGTCCTCCATATTCAGGACTTTTCTGCCCGCTTGGCGAATATGTCCTTCTTCTCGAAGGTGGACCTCATACGCGGTTACCACCAGGTCCCCGTCAGGCCGGAGGACATCCCGAAGACGGCTGTCATCACGCCGTTCGGTCTTTTCGAATTTCTTTGGATGCCCTTCGGTTTGAAGAATGCGGCTCAGGCGTTCCAGCGCCTCATGGACAGCGTCTTGCGCGACTTGGATTTCGTCTATGTCTATCTGGATGATATCCTCGTCGCAAGCGCGTCCCGCGAAGAGCACCTCCACCATCTCCGCACGCTCTTCGAACGCCTGGGCCAGCACGGCCTGATCGTGAACCCCGCCAAGTGCCGGTTCGGTGTCACTGAAATCGACTTTTTGGGGCACCGCGTCACCAGGCACGGGGCCGTCCCCCTGCCGGCCAAGGTGGAGGCGGTGAAGGGGTTTCCGTGCCCCCGCACGATCAGGGGGCTCCAGGAGTTCCTGGGCATGGTAAACTTTTACCATCGGTTCCTGCCCCGCATCGCCCAGCTCCTGCGCCCCCTGCACGAGGCCCTCCGAGGGAAGCCGGGCAAAGGTGACGTTACCTGGCCCGAGCAGATGGACGCGGCGTTCGTGGGCGCGAAGCTCGCCTTGGCTAACGCCACCATGCTCGCGCACCCGGCGCCCGATGCACCGATCGCCCTCACCACCGACGCCTCGGACGACGCGGTGGGCGCGGTGCACGAGGAATGGGTGCGTGGAGCTTGGCAACCGCTGGCGTTCTTCAGCCGGCAGCTTCGCCCGACCGAATGCCGGTACAGTACCTTCGACCGCGAGTTGCTCGGGCTCCACCTGGCGGTCAGGCACTTCCGCCATCTGCTCGAGGGCCGTGCGTTCACGGCCTTCGTCGACCACAAGCCACTGGTGTTCGCGATGGGCAAGGTCACCGAGCCGTGGTCGGCCCGGCAGCAGCGTCACCTCTCGGCCGTGTCCGAATACACGATGGACATCCGGCACGTCGCAGGGAAGGACAACCCGGTGGCGGATTGCCTTTCCCGGTCTGTTGCCCACGCGGTCCACCTCGGCATCGACTATGCCCGGATGGCGGCGGACCAAGCCGCCGACCCCGACGTCCAGGCCTTGCGGACCGCCGTTATGGGCCTCCGCATCACTGAGGTGCCGTTCAACGGCGCGGGCACGGCCCTCTGGTGCGACGTCTCCCTCGGGCGGCCTCGCCCCATCGTGCCCCATCATGTTCATCGTGTTCATCGCCACCTGGGCTGGCAGCGCCAGATTTTCGACGCCATCCATAGCCTGTCCCACCCGGGCACGAGGGCCTCCCAGAGGTTGATCGCCGACAAGTTTGTCTGGCATGGACTCCGGAAGGCCGTCCGCGGCTGGGCCAGGACGTGCCTCGCGTGCCAGCGCGCAAAGGTGCACCGACACACCCAGGCCCCATTGGCCCCGTTTGCAGTGCCGGAACGTCGGTTTGACCACGTTAACGTGGACCTGGTGGGACCTCTGCCCCCCTCGCGGGGTTTCACCCACGTCCTGACCATGATGGACCGCACCACCCGGTGGCCGGAGGCCGTGCCTTTGGCGTCAACGATGGTGGCGGACGTCGCGCAGGCGTTCATCGCCACCTGGGTCGCCCGGTTCGGCGCCCCCTCGGACATCTCGTCCGACCGCGGCCCCCAATTCACCTCGGAGCTCTGGGGGGCGGACGCGCGGGGGCTCGGGGTCCAGCTGCACCGCACCACGGCCTACCACCCCCAGGCTAACGGCCTGTGCGAGCGGTTCCACCGCTCGTTGAAGGCCGCGCTCCGGGTGACCCTCCGCGACGGCGGCTGGGTCGACAGGCTCCCCTGGGTGCTGCTGGGCCTCTGGACGGCGCCCAAGGACGACCTGCGCGCATCCGCGGCGGAGTTGGTCTTCGGGCAACCGCTGCGGGTGCCGGGCGAGTTCCTCCCCGACTCCACGGCACCATGGTCCTGGTGGGACCTCTGCCCCCCTCGCGGGGTTTCACCCACGTCCTGACCATGATGGACCGCACCACACGGTGGCCGGAGGCCGTGCCTTTGGCGTCAACGACGGAGCGCTCCGCGCTGCAGGAGACTGCCCAGAGGTTCGCCCCGGTGCCCACGGCGCACCACGGGCACCCACCTACGCACGTCGCCACGGAGCTTCGCACCACGGAGTACGTCTTCGTCCGGCACGACGCCCACCGGACACCACTGCGGCCCCCGTATGACGGGCCTTTCTGCGTGCTGGAGACCGGGGTGAAACATTTCACCTTGGACATCGGCGGCACTCCTGACCGTGTCTCCATAGACCGCCTCAAGCCGGCCCACCTCGACGTGGACCACCCACCACCGGTGGCTCTGCCCCCGCGTCGGGGCCGCCCCCCGGCGGGCGGACCCCCGGCACCGCCCAGCCCCACCGGCACGCCGCCCCCCGAGCCTGCACCCATCCCGGGTGCAGCCGGAGGCATCCCAGCTGGCATCCCTGCACCCCGGACGCCGCCAGTCGCCAGAGGGCGCTTCGGCCGGGTCATCCGTTTGCCCCGCAAACTGGCCCTCCAGGTGCGTGGGAATTCTGGGGGGTGGCGGACACGAAAGCTCACTGGCGTGATGACATCATTCCGCGCGCCAAGTGGGCGGCGGCCACGCCCGAGGGGTAAGCGTGGCCGCGGGATATACACCGGGCGCGCAGCCCGGAACGCTCCAGTGTTACAGTGGAGCTCTTGAATAAAGACTCTTACAACTTACCGCGTTGTCCGCTTCCTCCTTGCTTACAAGCTTCCTCCTTGCTTCAATAACATGGATCTGCAAAATAAATTGGTATGTGAATACTTGTATACGTACCATATTTGTGGTCAAGTGTTGGTTTTGTTTTGTTTTGTTTTTTTCATTCCACATGGCACAATATTCTTACTGAAGTGAGTACCATTGAAAATAAATTGCTTCCATTTATCAAAGAATCAGAATCAGAATCAGATGAGTCCATGGTGTTGGGCTAGCGGCTAGGGTGCCGGCTTAGGATCCTAGGATCCTGGGTTCGAATCCCGGTCAATCGCTGAATTAACGCCAGGGGGGTTGACTCAGCCTGTCATCCTTCCGAGGTCGGCTAATTTGAGTACCAGTTCACTGGTAATTCCCTGCTTGTCGTTAAAGGCGGCAAAAAGGGTTGGCGTCAGGAAGGGCATCCGGCCGTAAAACATTGCTTCAAAAAGGGGACCGAAAAACAACAACAACCACAGTTCCCGAAAAAGGCCAACCCCCGCTTGCGGGGAAAAATGGCCTCTAAAGGTGGTTTTTTTTTTGTTTTGTTTTTTTTATCAAAGAATCAGAATCAGAAGAGTATAGTGAAAACAAACTTCTGAGTTATACTTCTGGGCAGAGAAACATCATGGTCATAGTAAATATTTTTGTTATTCTCCTCCAAGACATGTCAGGATATTGCCAAATTATGATAAATTATAATTACAGAATATAAAATAGCAACATGTGTACAGGACGGCATCTTTCCTCACAGGAACTTGCTGTCTAAAGTCAATTTGAATCGAATGTTTTGTTGAAATTTCGATTAAATTATTTTATAAAATATCGCAGGCATTGTCTTTTGATAACGGACGCAGATTTTGTGGGGGAACCAATATGGCGACAAAGCTACTTCCGGTGACTTCACAGCGAACGGGCCGATTAGCGTTGATTTGGCGTCGAGCCTCCAATCCAGTTAGTATAGAGATCAGTGGTATTTTCAGAGTTCAACGCCACTGAAAGGTTGTTGTTGTTTATTGGTGGGTGTCCGGTTGTTATATATGACCAGATACCTTTCCGTAAGGTACCGTTACAGGCCGGACAAAAGCACCAAATTTTAAACAGAATTGTTTCATGGTACTACTAGTACCCGACTGCAAAGCCGCAATGAGCCGGCGAAGCCAAAGCCTCTTGCCATTATTTTACCCATCACTATGGCATCAGTAGGTTAGGTAGTTGGTAGTCGGTAGGTGTAGTAGGTACCGTACCTAGTTCAAAATGACACCATTTTCATTCTGGATGAGATTAAAATTTATAAAATTTACTTCTTGATTAATTCGGTGAATTCCGTCTCAACTTCGGATATTTCCGGCCGTGAAAAACTATCCCCTACGGCCGCGAGGTTTCTAAAAAATAATTCTTCGTCAATTTTAGAATATTTGACGCCGTTTTCAGCATCCGAAACGCGGTACCGGTAATAAGCTCTTTTGAAATATTTTTTCAAATGCTCGAATCTCATTGGTTCCGGTGTTTGGTGACGATTTTCGTTGAAGATAACCAGGGCCCGAGCGGGCCCGGGGAACGAGGATGGTCTTAAAGTATTTTAATTACAAATTAGAGGTGCATAAGATTGTGAATCAAAAAAAGACGGGTGAAACAAACTCCTATTGAACTTTTTCGCAATTTTTATGCATACTTCCGCATCCGCAAGATGGTGGCCTCCATGGAGCAATTTGGTGCGTCAAAGCTTCAAAATTCTCAAAGGATCCAGAAAAATCTGGCTTTTCAACATACTACTGTGTTCAAAAAGTATCCGACCTTTATTTTTCGTGCGTAAAAAAAAAGAAGCTAGGGAGGCGTTGATTGGTGCACGTATGTAGGCGATCCTAATGCGCACGCATGAATTTTTTCCCACCTGCAGAAGCTGTCATTCGACGGCAGACCGCCGATAAGTGAGGACATGTAAGTGAGCGCCGTCGGATTTTCGTTTTTGACAAAATGACGGAAAGACTTGAACAACGCTACTGTATCAAATTTTGTGTAAAGCTTGGCGATTCCCAAGTGGAAACGATCTGCAAGATTCAACACCGTTCATTCCATTATGAAGGAGGATTTGGGCTTCAGGAGAATCTCAGCGAAGTTCGTACCAAAGCTGCTAACGATTGAGCAGAAGCAACTCCGTTTGGAGATCGCACAGGACATGCTGGAGACTGTGAACAGCGATCCCAGCTTCCTCAACACAGTGATCACTGGCGATGAGTCCTGGGTTTATGGGTACGACCCAGAAACCAAGTTACAGTCATCACAATGGAAGCATTCAACATCCCCGAGGCCAAAAAACACAAAATTTGATGCAGTAGCGTTGTTCAGGTTTTTCCGTCATTTTGTCAAAAACGAAAATCCGACGGCGCTCACTTACATGTCCTCACTCATCGGCAGTCTGCCGTCGAATGACAGCTTCTGCAGGTGGGAAAAAATTCATGCGTGCGCATTAGGATCGCCTACATACGTGCACCAATCAACGCCTCCCTAGCTTCTTTTTTTTTACGCACGAAAAATAAAGGTCGGATACTTTTTGAACACACTACGTAAAAGTATTTTAATTACAAATTAGAAGTGCATAGGATTGTGAATCAAAAAAATACGGGTGAAACAAACTCCTATTGAACTTTTTCGCAATTGTTTATGCATACGGTACTTCCGCATCTGCAAGATGGCGGCCTCCATGGTGTGATTTGGTGCATCAAAGCATCGAAATTCTCAAAGGATCCAGCAACATCTGGCTTTTCAACATAATACGTACGCGTTCATTCACAACACCGGCTTCGCCGGCTACTAGTACCCGACTGCAAAGCCGCAATGAGCCGGCGAAGCCAAAGCCTCTTGCCACTATTTTACCCATCACTATGGCATCAGTAGGTTAGGTAGTTGGTAGTAGGTAGGTGTAGTAGGTACCATACCTCGTTCAAAATGACACCATTTGCATTCTGGATGAGATTCAGATTTATAAAATTTCCTTCTTGATTAATTCAGTGAATTCCGTCTCAATTTCGGATATTTCCGGCCATGAAAAACTACCCCATACGGCCGCGAAATTTCTAAAAAATAATTCTTCGTCAATTTTAGAATATTTGACGCCGTTTTCAGCCTTCGAAACGCGGTAATGAGCTTTTTTGAAATATTTTTTCAAATACTCGAATCTCATTGGTTCCGGTGTTTGGTGACGATTTTCGTTGAAGATAACCAGGGCCCGAGCGGGCCCGGGGAACGAGGATGGTCTTAAAGTATTTTAATTACAAATTAGAGGTTCATAAGATTGTGAATCCAAAAAAGACAGGTGAAACAAACTCCTATTGAACTTTTTCGCAATTTTTTATGCATACTTCCGCATCTGCAAGATGGCGGCCTCCATGGAGCGATTTGGTTTTTTTAATATTTTTTCAAATGCTCGAATCTCATTGGTTCCGGTGTTTGGTGACGATTTTCGTTGAAGATAACCAGAGCCCGAGCGGGCCCGGGGAACGAGGTTGGTCTTAAAGTATTTTAATTACAAATTAGAGGTGCATAAGATTGTGAATCAAAAAAAGACGGGTGAAACAAACTCCTATTGAACTTTTTAGAAATTTTTATGCATACTTTCACATCTGCAAAATGGCGGCCTCCATGGAGCGATTTGGTTTTTGAAATATTTTTTCAAATGCTCGAATCTCATTGGTTCCGGTGTTTGGTGACGATTTTCGTTGAAGATAACCAGGGCCCGTGCGGGCCCGGGGAACGAGGTTGGTCTTAAAGTATTGTAATTACAAATTAGGGGTGCATAAGATTGTGAATCAAACAAAGATGGGTGAAACAAACTCCTGTTGAACTTTTTCTCAATTTTTTATGCATACTTCCGCATGCGCAAGATGGCGGCCTCCATGGAGCGATTTGGTGCGTCAAAGCTTCGAAATTCTCAAAGGATTCAGCAAAATCTGGCTTTTTAACATAAAAGTATTTTAATTACAAATTAGAGGTGCATAAGATTGTGAATCAAAAAAAGACGGGTGAAACAAACTCCTATTGAACGTTTTCGCAATTTTTTTATGCATACTTCCGCATCCGCAAGATGGCGGCCTCCATGGAGCGATTTGGTGCGTCAAAGCTTCGAAATTCTCAACGGATCCAGCAAAATCTGGCTTTTCAACATAATACATACACGTTCATTCACAACACCGGCTTCGCCGGCTATGATTAATTTCAGAAGGGTAGCAATCAAAAACAGTGAAAAAAGAGAATACAGTGCCTTTTGTACATGTCGACGTCACAGTAAGAACTTGTTCTGCTGTACTCACCTGCGCCACTGAAGGGGAGCTTGTGTTTACACTTCTGTTTGTCTGCGAACAAGATATCTCAAAATGTTGTGGATGGATTCGGACGAAACTTGGTGGATAGGTCGGGTGTGTGACACGGAAGAATTGATTCAATTTTGGTGTGAAGATTCTAATTCGGATCCGGATTAGATGATTTTGAAAATTTAATGCGATTCTTCTTCACCATTGAGTGACAGGCCAAAAACGATATGTAGCATGATATCTCGAAAGGTTGTGGACGGATTTGGGCCAAACTTAGTGGAGACGTTGGGTATGTGACGAGGAAGAAAATATTCGATTTTGGGGAACATCCGAATCCGAGGAATTTTTAAGTGATTGTGGTTTAATCAAAACATTTAATTAATTATGGTTTAAATTTGATTTTTTAATCAAAAAACGATACAGCATGATATCTAAACAAGTTGTGGACATCTGACAAAACTTGGTAGATGGGTTTGTTAGGTGACAAGAACAAGCCGATATCATATATGAATCATTGGACATTGTCTTTTTATTTAAAGTCGACACTTACCAAGCAGCTTGCCAAGCCGGCCGTTCCTTATCGGCGGATTCGAATGGAGTGCTTGCTGGAGTGCTTAAGCGTCTTGGCGAGCGTTCTACAAGAAACTGGGTAACTGAAAACTCCCCTCCTGGAGAGGCTTGAAATCCAACAAGCCAAGCTAGAAATGTGGAGGAAGAGTTTTGCAGAAATTAACTTTAATCAGGTGGATGAAGAAGAGATAAAAAGGAAGAGTGTGAGGGGAAAAGAGCGGGAAAGAAGGGAATGAGTTCAGGATTCGCAGAGAGTTGGATTGAGAGAGTTGTGGAGTCCAACAAACATGACTAGACGGTCGAGACACATATTAAATAAATACAAAACAAGATGATATTCATAGAATACTTACCACACACAGTCTTGTGAAGGACTTGGTGTATTTTCTTTCTGAGGACCAACTCTTCTGTTTTTTTACGGGTTAGCCCATAGGGCAAAGCCGTCCAGAACAGTGTTTGTCCTTCTGTATGTCTGTATGTACAGTGCATTCAGAAAGTATTCAGACCCCTTCACATTTTTCACATTTTGTTATGTTGCAGCCTTATGCTGAAATCATTTATATTCATTTTTTCCCTCATCAATCTCCACTCGATATCCCATAATGACAAAGAGAAAACAGGATTTTAGAAAGTTTTGCAAATTTATTAAAAAGAAAAGACTGAAATATCACATTGACATAGGTATTCAGACCCTTTGCTATGACACTTGAAATTTAGCTCAGGTGCCTCCCATTTCTCTTGATCATCTTTGAGATGTTTCCACACCTTGATAGGAGACTACCTGTGGTAAATTCAATTGATTGGACATGATTTGGAAAGGCGCACACCTGTCTATATAAGGTCTCAGAGCTGACAATGCATATCAGAGCAAAAACAAAGCCATGAGGTCGAAGGAACTGCCTGCAGAGCTCAGAGACAGGATTGTGTCGAGCGAGGCACAGATCTGGGGAAGCCCACAAAAAAAAATTCTGCTGCATTGAAGGTTCCCAAGAGCACAGTGGCCTCCATAATTCTTAAATGGAAGAAGTTTGGAACAACCAGGACTCTTCCGAGAGCTGTGTGCCCGGCCAAACTGAGCAATCGGGGGAGAAGGGCCTTGGTAATAGGTTTTTTTTTTTTTTTGTATACAGAGTCGAGGCTCGTGAAAGAGCTAACATTTATCAAACAAACAAATCAAACAAACAAGTAAATAAAGCACATAAAAGTGGGAGCGGTCGACAAGATGGGGAGAGAAGGGGAGGAAGCACACAAACACAACATTTGAGGGCAGGGACATCGGGAGATGTGTGGGAGGCAGAGGGCGTGGGGGGAGGCAGGATAGGTATAAAACGCAAGGACACCAAGGACTTCCAGGAAAGAAGACAAAAGTCACCTCAAAAAAGTGGATTTGGGGCGAAATACCCGATGACCAAGAACCCGATGGTCACTCTGGCTGAGCTCCAGAGATCCTGTGTGGAGATGGGAGAAACTTCCAGAAGGACAACCATCACCTCAATACTCCACCGTTCTTGGTTTTATGGCAGAGTGGCCAGACGGAAGCCTCTCCTCAGTGAAAGACACATGAAAGCCCGCTTGGAGTTTGCAAAAAAGCACCTAAAGGACCTTCGGTGTTTGTGGTTTATAATATTTTACAAGCCCGGCTACGCCGCTGTTATACTTTCTGTCTTGTTTTTCTTTGATCCAATGTGGCTGCCACACCACATGACCGATGATGTCACTTTTATCAAACTATATTTCCCATGGGGTAGTTGATCAATTAGTTGAAGATTCGCATTGATCAAACTCTTTTTTATTTTTTATCTCTGGCCATTAGGCTTTGTTTAATTCACCAAGTAAGTTATCAGGTGCATATTACTTGGATGTATATCATCCAAGTAATATGCACCATATGAAATGGTCATGCAACATGTGGTAATGTTTCAATGTCCTCAGTTGAACGGTTTCTGATGTACGCTAAATATACGCTATATTGCATGGTCATGTAACATGTGGGAAAGTTTCCATTCCCTCCGTTGAACACTTTTCAATGTACGCTTAATATACGCTATATTGCATGGTCATGTAATGTGGGAAAGTTTCAGTTTCCTCAGTTGAACGGTTTTCAATGTACGCTCAATATATGCTACATTGCATGGTCATGTTACATGTGGGAAAGTTTCAATTCCCTCCGTTGAACAGTTTTCAATGTACGCTTAATATACGCTATATTGCATGGTCATGTAATGTGGGAAAGTTTCAGTTTCCTCAGTTGAACTGTTTTCAATGTACGCTCAATATACGCTGTATTGCATGGTCATGTTACATGTGGGAAAGTTTCAATTCCCTCCGTTGAACAGTTTTCAATGTACGCTAAATATACGCTATATTGCATGGTCATGTAATGTGGGAAAGTTTCAGTTTCCTCAGTTGAACGGTTTTTGATGTACGCTCAATATACGCTATATTGCATGGTCATATTACATGTGGGAAAGTTTCAATTTCCTCCGTTGAACGGTTTTCGATGTACGCTCAACATATGCTATATTGCATGGTCATGTTACATGTGGGAAAATTTCAATTTCCTCTGTTGAACGGTTTACAATGTACGCTCAATATACGCTATATTTCATGGTCATGTTACATGTGGGAAAGTTTCCATTCCCTCCATTGAACACTTTTCAATGTACGCTTAATATACGCTATATTGCATGGTCATGTAATGTGGGAAAGTTTCAGTTTCCTCAGTTGAACGGTTTTCAATGTACGCTCAATATATGCTATATTGCAAGGTCATGTTACATGTGGGAAAGTTTCAATTCCCTCCATTGAACAGTTTTCAATGTACGCTTAATATACGCTATATTGCATGGTCATGTAATGTGGGAAAGTTTCAGTTTCCTCAGTTGAACGGTTTTCGATGTACGCTCAATATACGCTGTATTGCATGGTCATGTTACATGTGGGAAAGTTTCAATTCCCTCCGTTGAACAGTTTTCAATGTACGCTAAATATACGCTATATTGCATGGTCATGTGATGTGGGAAAGTTTCAGTTTCCTCAGTTGAACGGTTTTTGATGTACGCTCAATATACGCTATATTGCATGGTCATGTTACATGTGGGAAAGTTTCAATTTCCTCCGTTGAACGGTTTTTGATGTACGCTCAATATATGCTATATTGCATGGTCATGTTACATGTGGGAAAGTTTCAATTTCCTCCATTGAACGGTTTACAATGTACGCTCAATATACGCTATATTTCATGGTCATGTTACATGTGGGAAAGTTTCAATTTCCTCCGTTGAACGGTTTACAATGTACGCTCAATATACGCTATATTGCATGGTCATGTTACATGTGGGAAAGTTTCAATTTTCTCCGTTGAACGGTTTTTGATGTACGCTCAATATACGCTATATTGCATGGTCATGTTACATGTGGGAAAGTTTCAATTTCCTCCGTTGAACGGTTTTCGATGTACGCTCAATATATGCTATTTTGCATGGTTATGTTACATGTGGGAAAGTTTCAATTTCCTCCGTTGAACGGTTTACAATGTACGCTCTATATACGCTATATTGCATGGTCATGTTACATGTGGGAAAGTTTCAATTTCCTCCGTTGAACGGTTTACAATGTACGCTCAATATACGCTATATTGCATTGTCATGTTACATGTGGGAAAGTTTCAATTTCCTCCGTTGAACGGTTTTCGATGTACGCTCAATATACGCTATATTGCAAGGTCATGTAACATGTGGGAAAGTTTCAATTTCCTTTGATGAACGGTTTTCAATGTACACTCTTAACAAAATGCAGGCAAATACCGATTGCTTGACCCCACTTTTCGCTTTGCTCGTGCGTGGTAAAAATCACTCAGAGTAACTTGTAAACTTGGCAAAACAGAACAAAGTAGACCAACATTCGATAGAGCACATACCTTTGCCAGACTGAACAGTTTATGTTTTGTATCCCACTGGATCTGAACCAAAATCAAATCGGCTTGTTCTTGTCACCAATCCAACTCAAATCCACCGACTTTTGTCATAACTTGTCCACAACTCTTTGAGATGGCATGATTATATATAGTTTTTGGCCCTATCTCTAAATTTTAGAAATTAAGCCTATGTTGACCCTTTGACATAAAAAAAAAAATTGGTAGTTGACTTTACTGACATGATATGCAAATCTTCTTCAAATTTAAAGTCAGTCAGATGAAAAATCACAATTTTAGAAATTAGGCTTATGTTGACTTTTCTTTCTTCTTCTTTTTTGTATAGAAAATCGAGGCTCATGTAAGAGCCAACATTAATCACAAAAAAAAGAAACGGACACATAAAACATATAATAAAGGGAGTGGAAGACAAGATGGGGAGAGAGAGGGAAGCACACAAGTACAACAGCAGAGAACAGGGACATCGGGAGATCTGTGGGAGGGAGAGGGCTTGGGAGAGGAGGCATGGGAAGGGTGGGGGTGGGAGAGGTATAAAACACATGGACATGGTGGGAGAGTTATTTTGGCCTACGTTGACCTCAAAAACGGTGACCGCTATATCAAATGGTCATGTAACATGTGGTAAAGTTTAAATTTCCTCCGCTGAATGGATTTCTCAACCGACCGCTTAACCCCGCTTTTCGCTTCGCGAGGGTAGGGTAATAACAAAATATCAGCATCGTCGAAAGTGACTCCACCGAATGTGCAGGTATTTGGAATTCATACCTTGCTAATTCTTCAAAAAAGACACCATGGTATGTTTAACATCCACCAACTAATGCTAACAGACAGGACCACCAGCTTAACCTCCATACGAGAGATGGTGCACATATTGATGTATTTCCTGCATGTGATAAACCAGGATGGCAGTTTGTAGCTGGGCTGAGAGTGAAACAAAGGCGAAACAGCTCAGAACCAAGTGTGCACACCTGTAGGATATCCTACAAGCCCTAAAGGATGGTGATTGGAGGAAAATGCTGCTTACATACCTGGACAACATCAGCGAGTCAGAAATAATGTGGCCTCGTGTTCAGACACAGACCTTGGAGAAACTATTCCACTTCCATGCTTATCCAAACATCAATTTCCTCACCATTCTTGGGATCATTGCTCACCCCAAGTACACATTGTTACCAAACTACCAACACTTGAATGAAAGGCCAACTTTTTAAAGAAAGGTATCATGGGATATTTAATAACCATAACCGAAATTAAAATGTGGCAGTTTACTCTGAAATGCACCTCTCCTTGCTGACACAGTACATCAGAGTTACAGGTGTTATCAGATTTGTTCCTTCAGTAATCAAACCAAAGACTGGTGCTGAATGGTGAACACGACACCAACTAACATATCCTGCGACTCTTGTACACATTTTACTCTTATTTAAATAAACCAGTGTGGACATGGCTGCAAGTCGTCACTTTATTCAAACAGGTATTTTCATGACAATTCAATATCTTGATGAAAATATTTCTCAATTGAAGGGATCTGTGTCCCTTTTTGCACTTCTCGGTAAGTCTGCGTTCAAAAGTATGTCCTCCACAAAAGAAGGTTCACCATTATTGGGAAATATTTGGTTGCAGCTAATCACGTGTCTTTCCCCATGGGATGCTGGTTTCTTGATTGGGGTCACTGATATCACTCAGCGGAGTTATGGCAATCATCAACATCATCATCATACTATAATGCAGATATGGCCTATGTTGTTTTTATTGTTGAAAGCTCCAGTCACGGACTATATAACCCTCATCGAGGCCAGGCCTTTAATAAAACAGCTGCATTGACAGAAAAGTGAAGAAAGAGAAAATAATCTAAGAGTTTTTGAAGAAGTAAAAAATCTGCTTTTTGAAAAGGGGAAGGTCATAAGTGTTTGGAAATACATGAACAGGTAGGGTTCCAGAGTTTGGCAGTGGAGGGGAAGAAACAAACATCATAACGGCTCCACCCTTGAGTTGCCAATGGCCACACAATGATCATGTGATGTTGCGGCTTGTCGAGTATTCTGTGATCTCACTAATAGCGGAGGTACAAAGCAGCAAGTTGTTGGGAGCATAAACCGAAGTAATATCTGTATAAAAGAGAAAGAGCCAACTTTGCAGCGTAATTCGAGTGGGTCCTGTTTTGAGATCAGATTGGGAGAGTTGATAAGTCGGATTAATTTGGATTAAATTCTGTCCAGTATGTGAAGCTAGAACCTCCCCAGATGTGAGAGCAGCTCTGTATACAAGGACTAATCAATCCTTTATATAGATGAAGCAACTATTGAGAGGAGAATACTCTTCGACATCTGAACCTCTGACAGCCTCCACTTGCAGCTCGTTTGTAGTGATATTCCCCGGAATGCTTTTTAAGTACTCAGTAAGGCTTTTCTTGATCATCCCTGTTGCTCCGACTATCATTGGTAAAATTTCAGCTTTCTTCAATTTCCAAATCCTCTTGACCTCATTTTTCAGATCCTGGTATTTTTGAGAGTATAAATCTCATTCGATGTTCTTATGAGCTTTTCACATACTCCGCTAGTCCTACACACGCTGTTCTGTGTACTTGGTTAAGCTCCATCAGACCGCCTCCTCCTCGTCTCGGCAAGTAAAACCCCGGAATGCATTGGTTTTTAGGGAATATCTTGTGAATAGTTGGAAGTTTCCTTGTTTTGGTGTCTAAGTTGTCAATCTCCGATTGTGGCCTGTTTATAATTGCACAGCTGTACTGGAATACCGGTACTGCAAGTTGGTTTATAACTTTGATTTTGTTCAATGGAGAGAGGAATGACTTCAGAATTAGTCTTATTCTGCGTAGGTACTCTTTGCCGATTATTTTACACATTTTTTCTGTTGTACCTGCGGTCCTTCTTCTATTCTGAGGTATTTGTAGGATGCTTTGTTTTCTAGTTCCTGTATTGTTGTACTTTCATCTATTGATATATTATGTGTTCTTTTTCTTTTATGAGATATAAATGTGCATTTGGCACATTTGTCAAGACCAAATTCCATTTTAATGTCCTCCAAGTAGCGCTTCACTAGTTTGAGTTGATCTGCCAATTTGTTATTATTCGGTGCGAAGAGTTTCAGATCATCCATGTACAGTAGATGTGTCACCTTTATAGGTTCTTTGGTCATTTTTCTGTTGCACGTTAGATTGTATCCGTGTCCTTATTCATTGATGAGGTTACTCGGTGGGTCCAGAACCAGACAAGACCGGAGGGGTGTTGGGAAGGCCATCACCTTGTAAGACACGACATTGTATCTTTACTCTTGGGATTTTAATCGTTCCTTCCAAGTGAGGTACTACTCAGCATTCATTCCAGAGCGTCATTGCTTTCTCTATCAGTGTGACTATTTGGGGGTTAACTTTGTATACTTGCATGTATTTTATAATCCATGAATGTGGGACAATATCAAAGGCTTTTTTGTAATCTATCCAGACTGTGGATAAGTTGGTTTGTCGAAGCTTGCAATTTTCGAGTGTGGTCTTGTTTAATAACAAATGGTCTATCATTCCATAACAGTCTATCTTACATCCTTTCTGTTCTGCTTCTAAAGCTCCTTGTTGAGTGAGGTGTTCATAACTTTAATTGTTGATTAATCCTGTTAAAAGTTTGTATGCTGTTGGTAAGTAAGCATGTTATCGGTCTATATTTGCAGGATAGATGAGTTTCATTAGATTTTGGGATGAGAAGAGTGTTGCCTTCTGTAAACCATTCATCCAGTGACTGTTCCCCTTTGGTGGTTTTGTTAAATGCTCGAGCATAGCGACGGTGGAGAGCATACAGTTGTTTTAGCTAGAACTTTGGAATCCCATCCGGGCCTGGGCATTTGAAGTTCGGCATTTTTGCGAGATGTTTTCTAATTTTCTATTCCTCTGTTATCATTGATTGCATTTGTCGTAGATGTCGCTTTTTATTTTACAAGTGTCATATCCAATCTGCTTCCTTATTGTGTTCTCTTTCGTCTTTGTATATCCCTTTCCAGAATTTTTCAAGATCCTCTTTTTTTTTTTTTTAGGGGAGAGTTGCCCCATTTTGCTTCTGTTTCCCTAGTTCTCTGTAGCACTTTTTCGGGTTGTTTTCAAACTGTTGATTTTGTTTTCTTCTCTTGTTGGCCGCATCATAGTTTTTTTTTAAATTTCCCTGCCATCTGTTGTATTTGAAGCTTATTATGGGCAGCTAATGGTTCTACCCATTGTTTTCGATGTTATATTTCTTTTATATTTGTCCGATTCTTTTCTTGAGCTTTGGACTTCTGTTTCCCTTCTTGAATTATTCCATGTCCTGTTTTCTTCCTCAGTCGGTCTCTCTGCTTCTCCAGTCTTTGTTTCCATGGTGGTGTTTTGTTTCTGTTCAGATTATCAGATCTATATTTTTTGTGTTGTTTGCCTATTATTTTCTCTTGGACATACTCCTGCAAAACTGATGCAAAACTCACATTGTTAATTTCTCTCCGTTTAGGTGATTTGGAGAGCATTTTATTGACTGCTTGGTTTAATTTCCTTACTTGTATCTTCAGTTGTTTTTTTATTTGTTGGAGTTGCGGTCTTTGCCTGGGTGATATTAGTTTGTCTTCTTCCATTTTATTAGCCACCTCCTCTTCTAGCCTCTGCTGGCCATTGTCAACCTGCTCTCCCTCTTCTTCATTCTGTTGTTATCCATTATTCTCCTCCTCATTGTGATCTATCTTTGTTGCTCTTATTCTTTTCTTTTCTTTTTGCAAAGGTGATATTTGAGCTGAGTTAGTAACTTCGAGTTGTTCTTTCTCTGGGGATGTTGCTGCAGTATTTCCTTTTGTCAATCTTTTATTCAGTTGTGGAGTTTCCAATTTTGTTTCTTGATTACATTCTCCAATCTGTTTGTTCAGCTGTTCAGCCCAATCTGTTATTGTTTGTTCAGCCCAATCTCTGTCTCTGTTATTGTGATTAAACTTGAAATCCCATTTGCTTCTGCTCTCCCCTCTTCCTGGTCTATTTCCTGCTCAACAACAGTAAGTTCTGTAGGTTGCTCCTTTCCTTTGGGAGTTTGTACTCTTGGAATCCCAAATTTATGTCCTGTCATTCCATTGTGGCATTGCTGGTAGTTCACCATCTATAGGTGACCAGTTATTTCTTATTGCCTTGTCAGTTTGTGAATTTCTTATTCTGAGTTCCTCCTCTGTGAATATTTTCTGATGGATGAAATAGTTTTTCCTTGAATTTAGTGTTGCCCAATTAAAATTAACTTTATCAGGGCACAATCTTCAGAATATCTGGTCCCAGGTGTTAGCATTTTCTCTTCTCACGCCTTTCTGTTTGTCCTACTCCATTGACCACAATAACGTCTTCATTGTGTATCCCACATCTATATTTTAAGGGTCGATGGATGAATGAAAGATTTTCCACAAATTTTGTATTTCCACAGGCGTTCTCCATTGTGAATTGTCATGCATGTATTAATGTGAGGTGACAGATTGAAAGATTCCCCTCAAATTGTGCACATACATACATATACATACATACATACATACATACATACATGCATGCAGATATTCTCCTATGAGTTATTTCCATTTGAAGGTTTCAGAAGGTGAGAAAGTTCTCCCAGAACTCAAAGTGCATTCATTCATATGGGCATTCTCCATTGTGAATTCTCATGTGCAATTTTAGGTAAGATGACAGTTTTAGTTTAGGTTTTAGGATTTTCAGGTAAGATGATGCATTCACCATTGTGAACTAGCATGTGTGTTTTAAGGGTGGATGACCGTTTAAACGATTTTTCACAAATTGTGCATTAATGTGAGCTTTCCCCATTGTGAATTATCATATGTATTTTCAAGGTGGATGAATGACTGAAGGATATTCCACAATTTATGCATTTGCATGGGCGTTCACCATTGTGAATTCTCATGTGTATTTTAAGGGTGGATGACCGTTTAAAAGATTTTTCACAATTGGTGCATTTGTACGGGCGTTCACCATTGTGAATTATCATGTGTGTTTTAAGGATGGATGATTGATTAAAAGATTTTCCACAAATTGTGCATGTGAATGGGCGCTCACCATTGTGAATTATCGCGTGTTTTTTAAGGTTAGTTGACCGATTGAAAGATTTTCCACAATTTGTGCATTTGTATATGCGTTTACCATTGTGAACGAGCATGTGTGTTTTAAGGGTGGATGACCGTTTAAAAGATTTTTCACAAATTGTGCATGTGAATGGGCGCTCACCACTGTGAATTATCATGTGCTTTTTAAGGTTAGTTGACCGATTAAAAGATTTTTCACAAATTGTGCATGTGAACGGGCGCTCACCATTGTGAATTATCAAGTGCTTTTTAAGGTTAGTTGACCGATTAAAAGATTTTCCACAATTTGTGCATTTGTACGGGCGCTTACCATTGTGAATTATCATGTGCATTCTAAGTATGGATGACTGATTAAAAGATTTTCCACAAACTGTGCATTCATATGGGCGTTCACCATTGTGAATTACGATGTGCATTTTAAGGGTGGATGACCGATTAAAAGATTTTCCACAAATTGTACATTTGTACGGGCGTTCACCACTGTGAATTAGCATGTGTTTTTTGAGGTTGTTTGAATGAAGGAAAGATTTTCCACAATTTGTGCATTTGTGTATGCGCTCACCATTGTGAATTACCATATGCGTTTTAAGGTGAGATGACTGATTAAAAGATTTTCCACAAACTTTGCATTTATACGGGCGTTCACCATTGTGAATTATCATGTGTGTTTTAAGGGAGGATGAATGATTAAAAGATTTTCCACAACTTGTGCATTTGTATGGGCGATCACCATTGTGAATTATCATGTGTGATTTCAGGACGGATGACCGGCTAAAAGATTTTTCACAGTTTGTGCATTTGTATGGGCGTTCACCGTTGTGTATTCTCATGTGTATTTTACGGTTCGATGACTGGTTAAAAGATTTTTCACAAACTGTGCATTTGTATGGGTGTTCACCACTGTGAACTCTCATGTGTATTTTAAGGTTGTCTGTGCGTTTGAAAGATTTTCCACAATTTGTGCATTTGTATTGATGTTCAGCTTTCTTTTCTTTGTGAATCTTGTGAAAATTATTCTGTGCAAGCATTTCCTCTTTGGGTTTGTCTTGTTGGTAAAAGGTCCTCTGGTTGGTTTCATTTGGCGAGTCCTGCGGTTGAGTGTCTGCACCATTCATAAAAGTAGGTGAAGTCTCCCTTGTAGATTCAGTGGACTCTCCTGTAAATACATCACATGACCTGTAAAAAAATCAGATTCACAAGACCTGATAAATGTACCCAAACATGTACATGTATTTGTTCCACTGCAGAAAACTAAAACAAAAAAATTATTGATGTAAATATACAGTAATGTGCAAAAGTTTTGGGTTTTCCATGATATTCATACTTTCAGGTAAATGCATCCAATTATAGTGACAAATCACACGTGTTTGTTATTCTAAATTACCAGCTCTTAAAAATGCGGGTGAAACAAACTGCTTAAGTAAACTCGGGAGTTTATAAAACCCGTCACCCTGGGCAGTGTTCAAGTAAACAGCATACTTTAATTTTAATAAAATAATGATTTTAAAGATCGTGCAAAAAAATCCAGAGGTTTAGCACTAGTGTAGTAAATCCCTCATAAACCAGCCTATTTAACATGCCCAAGTACTACAAAACTGTAGGATATTGGAAGTGAAGGAGTGGTGGTATGTTATTTAGGTAGGGTCTGCGGCTAATCTCCCCAGTACGTGATTGCCTCCTGTGATTTCCCCTATGTTCTTAAAATTATAACAAGCCAGCCATGAAAACCCACGTCTTTAACCAACAACAACAACAACAACCGACAGAAACTCGAATATTCCCGAGCAGAGCCAAACTTTCTCGATAGACAATTAACCTCGCCAACCAATCGAGCAAGGAAAAAGGCCACGCCCCAAAGTTCGTCATTGGTCAAGCCCGACGGGGAGATTCGGTGGAACTCGGCGATTGGTCGGGTGACGTCGGTATAATGCCGGTGTGACGTCAGAGCGGAGGTTCGAGCAGGAGTAAAGAATAAGAAGGCGTCCGTCTCTCTCTCCGCCTCTCTCTCCGCCTCTCTCTCCGCCTCTCTCTCCCCCTCTCTCTTTCCCTTTCTCTCTCTCCTTTTTTTCTTTCTTTCTTTCTCTTTTTTTTCTTTCTTTCTTTCTTTTTTATCTCTCTCTCTCTCTCTCTCTCTCTCTCTCTCTCTCTCTCTCTCTCTCTCTCTCTCTCTCTCTCTCCTCTCTCTCTCTCTCTTTCTCTTTCTCTTTCTCTTCTCTCTCGTCGTTGGTGAGTCATGCGTGGGTGTGGCATCATGGTGGCTGTGCATGTTGAGCTTTGAGTTCTCTGCCGTGTTGGTTGGTTTTCCTCTCCCCCATTTCGCTCCCTTGTGTCCTTGTTTATGCTTGTAAAGTTTCCCGTGTGTGTCCTTGCATTGTTGAGACAAGAGAGAGGGAGAGAGCACACACGGTAGGGGGTGTTCGGTTGCGTTTTTTCGAACCTCCGGGTTTGAGGTCTGGCCTCCATTTTGCCGTGTTTTCCTAGTCCAGGCAGCGGTGTTTCGCTGCTCTAAACGGTTCTTGGACCTAGTCCGGTAGTTTTGGTTTTACCTCCACTTGCCGGTGTAGCTTGTGGTTGGTATCGTTTTGTTGATTTCTCACCTTTTATTTATTTAATTTACGTTCGCTATGGCAAACGATTGTTTGAGGAATAGCATGTACGAGTCGCTCACTCGCAAGCATGGGCTGGTGTGCGACCCTCCGAGTGAGACAAAGATGGAGCAAGTGCTTCTAGCAATCGGAAAGAGCGTCGTCTCACATAATATCCATGCAGCCTCTCGAATGAACAAGAAGGTGGTTGTGTTTGTATCGGAGGTGCACATGGTGAACTCCGTTGAGGAGCAAGGCCTTCTCATAGAGCCCGACCTGTTTCTCGTGGTTTCCCCATTAGATACACCTGCGTTGAGGGTCAATGTGTCTAATGTCCCTCCCTTTGTTAAAGGTGAGGACTTGTGTGATCAATTGAGCAAGTTCGGTACGATCGTATCAAAAGTGACAATGGTGCCAATACACTCGGCAAGGGGTGAATTTCGACACGTGATGACTTTTAAAAGGGTCGTTTACATGATATTACCCGAAAATGTGCAAAAGCTAAATGTAGTTTTGCATACAAAGATTAATGGCCATACTTATAGAATGTATGCCTCCACGGACGTCATGACGTGCTATGGGTGTGGAGCTTACGGACACGTAAAGAGTTCCTGTCCCAGTTTGGTGAGACCAATCGAAAATCGAGACCAGGTGATTGCAGGTTCTCCTCCCTCCCCACCTAATGGGGCGGATGATATGGTAGACCCCTCCCCACGACCTAATGGTGATCGGGAAACAGTTGACCCCCCCTCACCTACTGAAATACGTGGAATGGTAGACCCCTCCTTACAACCAATGGGTGAATGGGAAACAGTAGACCACTCCTCCCTACCTGCTGGTGTGACAAAAGTGGTTGATCCCTCTCCTACTGTACAGGACTGTACGGATGACAATATGGAAGGGTTCGTAACAGTGTTTCGTAAAAAAGGACAAACGTTCATGTCCCGTCATGAAGGATGCAAGCACAGTACAAAGTAAGGTACTGGGTGTGTCAAATGTGTCGCCGAGCTCGCAAGATGGAGCTTGTGCAGAGAATCCCTGTTTGGGATTGCAAACTGAACCGGAACCGGGTTTAAATCTAAGCAATTCGTTTGCACCACTTGCTGAACTGTTTGAGCATTCCGAGTGTGATATAGATATCGAGAATCCTCGCACCTCTCAGGACACAAGTGGTGATATTGATAACCCTGCTGTCTTACATGACATTAATTTAATGGTCACAGAGGTGGATGCAGGGATGGCCGAGCATAATGACAGAACAGATAAGTTTGACAGCCCCTCAGCGGAAACCTGTAAGCCTACACATCTGGAACAAAATAAAAGGGATGATAAGATGGAAGCTGCATGTGACGATGAGCGGCTAAACAGGAATGAAAACGATATCCATGTTTCTGATCCTGGGGAGATTTGTGCCTCAGAAATAAGTTTGCATCAGGAAGAAAATGACAAAGATGATGCGTTTGATTTTGATGAACCCTACTCTACCCCATCAGGTAGTGGGTTTTGTGCCCAAGAGGATGAGGATGGGGACACTGTACGTAGTTACAAAAGATGAAATAAAAAAATTCCTCGATGAATCCTTCAGGAAAAGGAATGTTAAAATTCAGGATTATTTCCCAAACCTACATGCTTTTCTAAAAACTACTAGAAACATGATTCGTGAACCCCAGCAAGTTGGGATCTCAGAACCTCAATTTCAGCGATTGAGGAAGTGTTCCACTAAGGCAGGAAAAGAACTCCAAGAGGAGGAAAATTAATAAAGAATAAATGAAGGTAAGGTCTCTCAACATAAACGGAGGCCGCAGCTGTAACAACTATTTGAGAAAGAAAAGATTGATATTTTCATGTTACAAGAGACACACATCAACCAATCTTGTGAAGACGAGTGGCGCAGAATGTTTAAAGGGTGCTATGTTTTTTCCAGGGCGGTTGAAGAAGCTAAAGCGGGGGTGGCAATAATCTTGCATCCTCGCCTTCAACCATCTGAGATTCACTATAGAGAGATTTGTAAGGGTTTCTTGATGGTGGTGGATTTTGATGGTCGCAAGCGATGTTTTACTTTGGTTACCAACTCATGGCAAACAGGCACCAGGGAGACCTGCGAAAACATATATCGATCAGCTTACAAATGATACTGGGTGTCTGGTTAACGAACTACCTAATGCCATGAGTGACATAGATGAATGGAAGAAACGTGTCATGGAATGCCGAGCAAGCTCGACGCAGTAAGTAAGTAAGTAAAGTGGATTTTATTAGCAGCAATCAAAAGGGTAGCAATATTAATGTGTATTGCCCCAATGACAGTGCTGAAAGGGCTCTATTTCTTCCAAAATTAGCGGATTGTTTAAGCACTGTTGATTTGACTTGTTTAATTTGTATGGGGGGAGACTATAATTGCACACTCAACCCTCGACTGGACAGGAACACTCCTGAGCCACATCCACCCAGTGCAAAGTCCTTGGCACAACTTGTGAAAAAATACAAACTTAGAGATGTATGGCGATTACAAAATCCAAACACCCGTCAATATACATTGGTGTGCTGTGCAAAAACCAGTTAACCATGGGTTGACTGGACAGATTGTACGTGAACCAAGGAATGGTGAATCTGGTTAAGAGAACATGTATAACTCCATCTGGCTTTTCTGATCACCATATGATTGCAATGGATTGTACGTTACCCTATCATTGCTGCAAGAGTGTACACTGGAATTTCAATGTGAAATTGTTACAGGATGAACATTTTAAAAATGCCTTCAGACTGGTATGGGAAGGATTAGAAAAGAAAAAGTGTTCCTATGTTAATATGCGACAGTGGTGGGACTGTACCAAATCACAAATTCGGATTTTCTGCCAACAATATTGCTCATATGCCACCAGTAATACGTCTGGTTTGATCAGTGCTCAGAAAGCAGATGTACTTAAATATGAACAAGAAGCTGGAACATCTTGGGGAAGTGACCAATATCAGCAGCTGATGGAAAAAAAAGACCCTGCTGACCGAACTTGTCAAAGAGCGTGCGGCTGGAGCAATGATTCACCTGCGGATGAGCAGAATACACCTCGAGACCCCAAACAAAGATTTCTTCAAAATGCAGAAGGCTGCCAACACTTCTCGGCAGATTCAGAGTCTACGCTCTTCCGACGGTGTTCTGACTTGCCAGAGTGACATTAAACGTTCATTGCAAGAGTTTTACTCAAACTTGTTTACTCCAAGAACGGTGGATAAAATGACGGCAAATGAGATGATTGAACTTCTCCCATCTCTTTCTGAAGACCAGAAACTCCAACTGGAATGTGACATTTCTCTGGAGGAGCTCACAACAGCAGTGAAACAACTCGAAGACGGCAAGGCCCCTGGAATTGACGGACTTCCTGCTGAATTTTACAAAGTTTTTTGGAATGTTCTGGGCCCTGCTTTAATTGAGATTTTTCACGAGAGCCTAAATCAGGGGGAATTGCCCCAGAACTGAGGAAGAACTGTCATGTCTTATTCCCAAGAAAGGGGATTTGCAGCAGATTACAAACTGGTGGCCTGTGTCATTGTTAAATACTGATTATAAGATTGTGTCAAAAATGCTTGCAATGAGTTAAAAAGGTCATCTCTTTCTTAGTTGGGAATGACCAAATGTATTGCATACCTGAACGATCCATGTATGACAGTATTTTCTTGCTTAGAGACTTGATTACTATCGGTAAAACTGCGTCGCACGCTTTTGGGTTATTACTCCTTGATCAGGAGAAAGCTTTTGACAGTGTGGATCACTCATTTTTGTTTGCAGTTCTTACTAAAGCAGGATTTGGAGAAAAATTCATTTCTTGCATAAAACTTTTATACAACAATGTATCATGCCTGCTAAAAGTAAATAACAGTGTGTGTCGTCCTTTCCCCTTTCAGCGTGGCATCCGTCAGGGCTGTCCACTGTCAGGCATGTTGTACACACTGTCCATCGAACCCTTACTGGCTCTCCTTCGTACCACCTTATCTGGTTTGCCCTTGTCAAACAATTCCAAAATTGTTACATCAGCATATGCAGACGACCTGTGTGTTGTGGTTAAAAACCAGGAAGATGTTTTTGAGCTATCTCGGTGTTTTGCCAAATTTGAACTTGCTTCATCAGCAAGAGTAAATTGGAACAAGAGCGTAGCTCTTTCCCTGTACCCAGATACCCTATCTGCATCACAGGCTTCACAGATGGTTCCCCCAACTCTTCCAGGAGGAATGTTATGGAAAACGGATGGGTTTAAATACTTAGGCATCCATTTGGGAACTACAAGCTATATGAAGAAAAACTCGGATGGTTTCCTCGATAACATTAAGCAGAAACTATCAAAGTGGAAAGGGATGCTCCATATCTTGTCACTTAAGGCATGGGTAACGATAATAAACAACCTGGTGCTTCCAATCTATGGCATAAGATCATAGCTCTCCAGCCTCCTCAAGCTCTGATCACCAACATTCAGAGGGGTCTAGTTGACTTTTTCTGGGGAGGCCACCACTGGCTTAAGCCAGATGTGTTGTGCAGACCACGTAATTCAGGTGGTCAAAACCTGGTGCACATCCCCAATCGAATAATGGCTTTTCGGCTAATGACAATAAAACGTCTGCTATACAGTGAGGTTGTGCCCTGGCGTCCTCTCACGAATACCTTCATCAGGCAAGTAGGTGGAATGGACTATGACCGGGAACTTTTCCTTATGGACTTGAAGCAGGTCGACAGAGCTCGGCTCCCTGCATTTCATCGGTCTCTCCTGAACGCCTGGCAAGCTCTAGGAGTGCAGCGGTTGGAGATCTCTTACGATCCCAGGAAGTTTGTGCATGAGCCATTGTTCCATATCTCATTATTCGCTGAAATATCTACCAGCCGAGCTTTTATGGAACATTTTACGAACAATGGGATTAATAAAGTGCGAGATCTTATGGAGCTATCCTTGAAGCGATGGTTGTCTGCCAGCGCTGTTTCTGGAAAAAAATTGGCTTGCATTCAATTAGAATAGTGAGCAGGGTCATAAAGATTGTATCCCAGACTTTTTTAGATTTAAATATTGGGTGGAATGGGGTAAATGAGGAAGTAGATTTTCGTTTAACCTTCCCTGAACTCTCAGTCACTGCCCAGGAACAACGTGGTGTGCTTTCCTCTAACAGCAATAGTTAGGCAGTTAAGAGGAAGCATCGTTCATTTTTTCAGGAAAGCACCAAATTTGGCACAGATGTAGTATGGATCTATACAATTGTTTTCCTGAGGGGCGCCCAAAATTCAGAAAATTCAAAAAATCCAAAAAAATATCCTGGATGCCGTGAAAAAGGGGAGAAAACGGGTATTGATTCGAACTGTTGATTCTGATATTGTGGTCTTGGCAATAGCACACTACTTTACCTACCAGTCACACAGTGTGGAGGAACTCTGGATTGCCATTGGCACTGGTAAAAGCTACCGCTACCTTGCCATCCATAAAATTGCCACCGGCCTTGGCCGCAGGAAGTCCGAGTCTTCGCCATTATTTCATGCCTTCACTGGCTGCGACACAGTGTCATTTTTTGCCCAAATTGGGAAAAAGACAGCCTGGAAGGCTTGGGAGGCATACCCCAGCATCACGCAGACCTTTCATGCTCTCGCTTATAGGCCATCTGTGGACGCTATTACTATGGAACTACAGAGCATAGAAAGATATGTTGCCATCCTCTATGACCGGACTACCGAGATAAAGACAGTGAATGACATGCGCCGACACTTGTTCACGAAGAAGGCAAGAACAATTGATCACATTCCCCCAACAGCAGACGCCTTCGAACAACACCTAAAACGTGCATGTTTTCAGGCTGGACACGTATGGAGTCAGGCACTTGTGCCCTACCCAGAACTTCCATCACCAGCTGATTGGGGCTGGATGAAAACAGGGACCTCTTGGACACCAATTTGGACCACAATACCACTGATACAGGAGGCATGTTCAGAGCTTACAAGCTGCCATTGTAAGTCGGCCTGTAAAGGCAACTGAAAATGCTCCAGGGCAAATCTGCCCTGTACATCACTGTGTGACTGCGATGGACAGTGCTTGTAGTACTACGCGTCTGTGCGAGAGCCTCCACCTTTCAAGTGCCCACAATATTTGAAGTTAAAACTGCAACTGTGTGTAACTTTGATTAATTAATACCATTCCATTGTTATCAGAGACCAATAAAACAATGTGTATCACTTGAAATTGAAATTTTACCTAAAATACTATGAGAGATTCAAGGAAAATGGAAATACCATGGCAGCCATCTTGAAATTAAAGATGATGGATGCCAATCTTTATGCAATTGATCCCATGGGATTCAGAGACCATGAAAACATGGGGTAAGACACTGGAACTGTGGTGTTATCGCTCATAGTATAGAAGTTATTGAGGGAAATAGGTCACAGAGGGCGGTCATGTTGAAATTCAATATGGCGGCCCCCAGGGGTTCTGAATTTTTGGGCGCCCCTCAGGAAAACAATTGTATAGGTCCATACTACAATACTACATCTGTGCCAAATTTGGTGCTTTCCTGAAAAAATGAACGATACGCCCTATTTTTCAGTCTTAACTGCCTAAGTACAAAGAATCAGGTGTGTTCCACATCATGGGGAAAAGGGCAATGTATAGAATTTGTCTAGAGGTGTGCTTACCGGGCTGTGCAGCACCCTTAAGAAACAAGTGGAAAGAGGTTTTACCTGCAGGAGCTTTTCTTACTCCAAATTGGGATGAAATGTACAGGTGTCGTACTGTCGGACGTACAGGAGACCTAAATTGGAGACTGGTCCATCACGCCCTGGCCACACAGGTGTTAGTTCAGAAGTTTAACCTTGCTGTGTCGAATTTATGTCCTTTTTGTGGTAATGTTGAACATTTGTGTCATGCATTTATTGAGTGCAAGAGATTGTCATCTCTGTTTCTGTATCTGAGCCGAATCTTTTGTAAATTCAAAATTGTTTTTTCTGTTACAATCTTTGTTTACGGACTTGAATGTAATACTAGGAAAAACTCTGTGATTTTGCTTTTTAATTTTTTGCTTGGAATTGCTAAGCTTGCAATTTATAAAACCAAAAAAGCCAGATTAGGTAGTGGAAAAAATGAAAATGCACTTTTTTGTTTTATAGGGATGGTGTCAGCACGTATAAAGCTCGAACATGCTTATGTAAACATGGGGACCCTTCTTGTGTTTGAAGAGTTATGGGGCATGGTGGGTATTTTGTGCAAATGCATTGGAAATGAGGTTCTGATTTGTATGCAAAGTGGAGTTGGAATACTTTTGGTGTTATACTTTTATAATAAAAGGACTCAAAAGTCTGTCTGTCTGTCTGTCTGTCTGTCTGTCTGTCTCTCTCTCTCTCTCTCTCTCTCTCTCTCTCTCTCTCTCTCTCTCTCTCTCTCTCTCTCTCTCTCTCTCTCTCTCTCTCTCTCTCTCTCGCCCCCTGCTGGCTGTCAGTGTTGTTGGGCGTGGCAAGATGGCGGCTGCCTACTGTGTGTTGTGAGTGCTCCGTTTTTTGGTGGTTTTTCCTGCTCCCAATTCTCTGCTCCTTTGTGTCCTCGTTTGTGTTTGTGTTTGTGTCCCAGTGTTTCCCTTCTGTATTTGAGACGACAGAGGGAGAGAGAGGGAGCGCGCACGGTAAGTTCTGTGTGCTTGGCCTAAACAACCTTGTGTTGCTGGGGCCTGCGTTCTGCTTGCCGTGCTTTGAAATAGCGACATTTTCTGTCGGTTTTTCATTTTCGAATTTTTGATTTATTATTATTATTATTATTATTATTATTTCCTTTTTACCTTCGCCAGCGAATTCCGCTCGTGACAGGTCTTTTTTTCCCTTTGTTTTCAGCTATGGCAAACAGTCGTTTGCAGAATAGCATTTACGAGTCACTTACTCGTAAAAATGGGGTAATAGTTAGTCCACCCGACGGGGTTCGGGTCGATGACGTCGTGATGGGCTTGGGTGAACTCGTTGGTTTTGAAAATGTGTTAGCAGCTTCAAAGATGAACCAACGAGTTGTTGTTTTTCTTTCCGAGGAGCGCTATGTCGCTCAGGCGGTTGAAACTGGTTTGTCCTTACCGCCAGATATTTTCTTTAACGTTAGTATGTTGGACTCACCGGCGGTGAAAATCACTTTATCTAATTTACCGCCTTTTGTTAAAAACGAACAGATTTTGTCCGTTTTAACACAGTTTGGCACCGTGGTGTCAAAAATCTCCATGATTCCCTTCCGTTTGCGTTCGGATTCTACAGTCCGCCATATCATGTCCTTCCGGCGGCACTGTTACATGGTGTTAAAAAACAATGCTCAATCGCTCAATGCCTCAGCTACGTTGGTCATTGAAAATCGAAATTATCGAATGTACATCGCAACAGAGACAATGACGTGTTTCACGTGTGGTGCCTTCGGACATTTAAAAGGTGCTTGTCCGAAGTGTATATCCGGTGGCACATCTAGACAGTCAGGAACAAATGCCGATCCTAGTGGCACATCTAGACGGACAGAACCAAATGTCGATCTTCGCAATGATAATGGCGCGTCTGGGACGGCAGATCAGCCTTCACATTCGAGCGCGGAAATCGATAATTCACCGGCTGATGACGTGGGTTTTACTACCGTGTCCTCCAGGAGGAGTTATAAAAGAGGAAGCGGTAATGAGGACATACAGGCGAGCGTTTCGAAAAAGATAGCGCCGTCGAATGAACGTAATGTTTCTTTTTTAGAAACAGAAGCTCCTGCAGCTGGTCTTCTGCTGCAGAATAGGTTCAGTGTGTTTGCTGAAATGGAAGAAGACGTTTCCGTTCATTCCTCTCATGAACAAGGGCCAAGCCCAATGCCCCAAGATGTTGTGGTAACCACCCCGGTTACTGAAACTAAAGTCAAGAACCACAAACCTGCTCTCGTCCCGCGCCCTGCTGACGATGAAGTGTCTGAGGTAATGGAGGCAGAAGAAGTAGCAGCTCCAGAAGGAGAGTGCAAAGCCTCTGATATAAAAACGTTAATCCCTGTTACGGTTTTTAAAACTCCCGCTGTGGAAACAGCTGCACCTTTAGTAGAAGACGATATTCCCGTTATGAGAGCATCGGTTTCGGTGTGTGGGGGAAAAAATGAAGACCTTTCGGATTACGACTCAGATGGGGCCTCGTCGCTTGCCTCTAGTGCTAGTAGCGAGGTCTGGAATGACCCAGCAATAGCCAAGGAACTGGAGGGTGATGATGATTTATCACCCACGGAAATTCTAAAGTTTCTTCAGGACACCTTTCGAAAGAAAAAGGTTAAAATTATAACCTTCTTCCCGAACCTGTCTGGCTTTATAAACTCCTCAAGACGTCTCCTCCTTAAGGCTGAACAACTTGGTGTGACTGAGTCACAAGTATTTCGCCTTAGAAAGTGTGTATTGAAAGCTCGGAAAGAGCTACAAGCACACCCTAACTTCCCTTTACATGATAAACCTTCCCTACCTACACCATGACCTTCTCTGTTGTAACTTTAAATATAAATGGGGGACGTTCACCCCTGCGTAAAGCTCAGGTAAAGTTGCTTGTCGAGCAAAAACATTTCGATGTTGCTCTTTTGCAAGAGACAAGATGTAGCTCTTCGTGCATGAGCGAATGGACTCGCATCATGAAAGGACAGTGGTTCTTTAGTAGCTTGACCTGTCCTAGTGCTGGAGTGGCTATTTATTTAAATCCTTCTTTCTGTCCTGAAAATGTCACTTTTAAGGAGATTACTAAAGGGCATTTAGTTTCAGTTAATTTCTTTTATAATGGTTATAAACACACTTTAATAAATGTATATTCACCCAGTACGAGCACAGAAAGATTAGTTTTTTTCACACAGTTAGAAATGTCCCTCACACACCTTGATTTTGATGGTCTTGTTTGTCTGTGTGGGGACTTTAATTGCACATTGTATCCCACCCTTGATCGTAATGGAGAAGAGCCCCACCCATCAAGTACAACACCCTTAAAGAGAGCATTGTCCAAATTCTCCCTTATGGATGTATGGAGACTCCAGAACCCATCTGCACGGCAATACACGTGGTGCCGATGTGCAAATGGCCGGCTATCTCTTGCAAGGCTAGACAGATTTTACATCAATAATGACTCTCTAAATGTCATAGACCATGTTGACGCCACCCCAAGTGGTTTTTCGGACCATCACATGGTTGTTCTTCATATACTCTCCCCGGCTCGAAATCGTGGCACTGCCCATTGGACCTTCAATGTGAGTTTTCTGCAAGATGACGCTTTTCCTGTCGCCTTCCGAGCCTTTTGGGAAGTTTTACTACTACGGAAGCCTTCCTACTCCTGCCTCACACAATGGTGGGACAATGCGAAAACCCATATTAGGACCTTTTGCCAGCAATATAGCTCCTTTTGTACAAAGAATGAATCTGCGCTGCAATCTCTAATTGCCAAAGAAATATTGTCTCTCCAGTCAAGCCTTCCAGCTCCCAGTGCCGAAAGGACTAGTTCTCTAATAGCAACGAAGAAAGCACTCCTTGCTCAACTCTGTGCAAAACAAGCCAGAGGGGCTCTAATAAGGCTACGAATGGAGAACTACAGCTCTATTGATACTCCTTCCAAGTTCTTCTTTGCTTTGGAAGCACGAAAAAAGAGAAACCAGCAAATAACTTCGCTGCAGGCACCAGGAGGCCGAACAACACACGATCCAAAAGACATTAGAAGCTTGACAAAACAATACTTCTCTGACTTGTATTGTGCCAGAAACACTAAAGAAGACATGATTCGTTTCTTAACCACTTCTTTGCCCACCTTGTCCGAACCTGCATGTCAACAACTTGACAAGGAAGTGACTCTTGACGAACTTTTTACTGCTTTGCAAACTTTGCCCACAGGTAAAGCTTCTGGACTTGATGGAATCCCTGCAGAGTTCTACAAAACCTTCTGGGATTTGTTGGGACCTGAGTTGCTTGACCTCTTAGTTGATAGCCTACGATCAGGCTTGTTACCAATCAGCTGTCGCAGGGCTATACTTGCTCTCATACCTAAGAAAGGAGACCTCCAGCAACTTAAAAATTGGCGTCCCATTTCGCTCCTCTGCACGGACTACAAGATTTTTTCAAAAGTTCTTGCCAACCGCCTCAAACCTCTGATTGGGGAGATTGTACACCCCGATCAATCCTATTGCATTCCTAAAAGGACAATACACGATAGCATTTTTATTGTACGTGACATGATTGATATTTGTATTGCTGAACATAGAAATGTTGGTCTGGTGTTTTTAGACCAAGAAAAAGCTTTCGACACGATTGATCACTCTTATCTCTTTGCTGTTTTACGGGGGTTTGGTTTTAAGGAAAATTTTATTTGTTATATCAAAATATTGTAGAATAATCTTTTTAGCTTGCTCAAAGTAAATAACATCTTAAGTCAGCCTTTCCCTGTTACCAGGGGTATTCGTCAAGGGTGCCCCCTGTCTGGCCTTCTATACTCCCTATCAATTGAACCTTTACTACATCGTTTACGCACACGGCTACAAGGGTTTTATCCTCTGCCGTTAGAAAATCCCGTAAAGACCATTGCTTATGCGGATGACCTCTGCGCAATTGTGTACTCCGATGACGATGTTCGCGCTCTGGTTGAGTCTGTCGAGGAATTTAGCCTGGCAAGCTCGACTAAAGTTAATTTGGAAAAGAGCAAAGCTTTTTACTTAGGTCCACAGAATGAAACTCCCCCTCCAACCCTACCAGGGCAGCTTGTATGGACCAATGAAGGAATACACTACCTGGAGTCTTTCTTGGAACTCAAGATTTTATTTCAAAAAACTGGGAGTCGCTGATTACCAAAACTGAGCAGCGGTTGATAAAATGGAGGGGACTATTGAGGCAGCTTTCCTTCCGGGGTCGTACTCTGGTCATTAATAATCTCGCGGCATCAATGCTCTGGCATGTTTTCAAAGCACTGCAGGCCCCAGGTTTTATCCTTAAAAAACTTCAAAGCTTTTTTGTAGATTTTTTCTGGGGGGGAAAGCACTGGCTCCGGCCAGGAATACTAAGCCTGCCGACTGCAGAAGGTGGACAGGGGCTAATAGATGTGACGAGCAAAGTGATGGCTTTTCGCCTCCTTTCAGTACGAAGGCTTCTATACTCCGACGTCCCATGGAAAGCCTTTGCCCATTGTTTGCTTAAGCAAGCTGGGAAACTTGGCTATGGTGACGAGCTTTTTCTTCTTGACGCGAAGCACGTGGATATGACATCGGTCCCGTTGTTTTACCGAAGCATGCTGGAAGCGTGGCAGGCTGTTTCTTTTCGCCGTGACACCAGTGCTTACTCCCTTCAGATGTTTTTAAATGAACCAATATTTTTAAATTCTTTTTTTGATGGGGTCTGTAGTGACAGATCTTTTATGCAAAAGTTTATTGATGTCGGCGTTACCAGAGTAAAACACCTCAGGAACCCCTTTGTACATAGATGGAAGCCAGCTGCTGACATTGCCGTGGCCACCAGTGTGAGGTCCATCAGAGTTATTGGCAGAATTTTCTCTGTGATTTTACGGACCTTTAAGCAAACCGGGTTAAAATGGGACCCAGACATAGAAGATGCCCTCCATCGATCCCAATGTCCTTTCCCAAATCTTTTAATTTTATTTCAAAGTTTTAGGCTCTTTAACCAGATGGAGAAATCCTCAGTGTACAATCTATGTGTTCTCACTCTTTTTCCTGGCAAACCTGCAGAGCCACAAGCTCATTGGCGAGCGCTGCTTCAAGCTAACCGTTTCACAACAATAAACTGGCAGGTGATGTACAAAGAACCTACTGTCAAGCGCTCGGGTGATCTACAATGGCGGTTAGCGCACAATATCCTGCCTTGCAACATCCTGTCCCACCGTATATGTCCTGAAAACTCGGAATTGTGTCCCTTTTGCGACACCCCAGAGACCATTTTTTACATTTTCATTGAATGTTCAAGGTTGGCCTCGTTTTTTAAAATCCTGTCACGTGTGATCTGGGGGCTCGGTTTGACTTTTACACATTGTGTTTTCATATTTGGTTTTAATGTCTTGTATCAATGTAAAAATGAATGTCTTTTAGCAAACTTTCTGTGTTCTGAGGCAAAACTTGCCATTTATTTATCGAGGAAACGAAAACTGCAGAACACTGACGTTTTAGCTGATGACGTTTTAACTGTTTTTAAAGCATTGGTTACATCGCGTGTTCTTTTTGAGTTTGAAACTCAAGATCCTGCTTTATTTAAAAACCGGTGGTGTGCGAAACAATCCTTATGTGGTATGGTTGGTGGTGTTCTAACAATCAATTTATAAATCTAAAATATTACTTCTTTGTTACCCCTTCCTTTCCTGGTTATTTCTTTTGATGCCTGTACAAACATCCTTCACCATGTAAAACTTGTTTTCCTTGTAATAAAGGGGAAGAAAAGTCGAAAAAGTCTCTCAGTCTCAGTCTCAGTCTCTCTTTCTCTCTCTCTTTCTTTCTTTCTTTCTTTCTCTCTCTTTCTCTTTCTCTTTCTCTTTCTCTTTCTCTCTCTCTCTCTCTCTCTCTCTGTGTTTCTCTCTCTCTGTCTGTCTGTCTGTCTGTCTGTCTCTCTCTGTCTCTCTCTCTCTGTCTGTCTCTCTCTCTCTCATTCTGGCTTTCGCCTCATTCGGTCGCTTTTTGTCTAGGGTGGCTCTCGGCTGCTGCTTGCTCGTGTGCTGGAACAGGATGGAGCTCATGTGCTCATTGCTTGTTCGGCTGGGTCGTGGAGTTGTGCGCTTTGGAGAGGGAAAGAGGAAGAAGAGCGCGCCTCTTGGGTCTCTTTCGGTAGGAGTTCTCTTGGGTTTTTGCTCAAACAAGAAGGGGGCCATCTTTTCCTTTGTGAGCTAGTCGTATGGGTCTCACCAAGGAGCTCTGGACTGCGTTGGTAGTGTTTCGGCGACTGCTGGGCTTGTGGAGGGTTCAATGCCATGCTGTTCGACACTAGGACGAGGAGGGCCGAACTCAAAGGCGGCTGTCTTGGCCGTTTGCTTCGCACCAGGCATTTTTGACGTGCAGAGCCGGCGCCATTGTCGGAGCGCTTTCCACACGAGCCGCTTCAGGCCACATCGTACTGCCGACGTCTTTCAACGAGCTCGGTGAGCAAGCTGAGTGTCGGCCGATATAAAACAACATTGTGTTATTTTCTTTAATCTTTCGCCTCGTCTTTGTTTTGAGTCTGCATGTGGAGGTACTTCAATTAGGCTTTAGTTTACCTCACCATTCATTTTATTTCTGTGCTTTATCTTACTATAATTCACCAAATGTCCGTCCGTCTGTCTGTCCGTCCGTTCGAAGGTACCGCAAAAACGGCTGAACCGATCGCAACAATATTTTAGGTGGGTAATCCTGGGATCTCCTGGAGTAAAATAGGCCATATTGTTTTTCCAATTTCAGCTTTGGCCTCCAGCATTTTCAGGTTTGGTCTCCCACCTAACGTGATTTTCCCAGGTGCCACACAAATGGCTGCACCGATCGCTGCATGGCTGCGCTGCACAGCTGCACCGATCGGACTCGGTGACTTCGGGCAAAGACCTTTTATAAGGACATGGGTTGAATCCCTGCTTGAGAGAATGCCAACCCCCTCCCCATCATCACGATCGTCATTCCAACTCACAATCCCACGAGGTATATGGAAAGGATGACCCAAAACCAATTATCTTCTTTTTGATTCGTATATAAACATCATTAAAAGTAAATAATGACCTCGGCCAAAGTTCAAACGACGTAAGTTTAATCTCTACATGAGAGAATTCCACATAGCTATTTGGGCGGTGTATAAGCTAACAGATCGCTGTCTCCATCGATCTTGCCAGGGCCGTAACACCTATCGGCTCAAAATCCTTTTAACTGTTGAGTTGGTAGTTTTTACAATGAAGGAAACACGTATCGGGAGTACAAACTACATAGCGATTGTGAATGTGACAGCTCTGAGGCGTCTTTCGCTTCGCATTGAATTATTAATTACATTCAATACATTCATTTATTGATCATTACGCTCATTATTACGCTCATTAAACGTTCATTTAACATTAAACATTCATTTAACATTAAACGTTCATTAAACGATTACGAAAATAAAAACGAAAAACATTACGAAATTACGTTCACACCGTCAGATCAAACACTACCGTGAACACAAACATCGGCACAACATCGTCACAAACGTTACGTTACGTAATTCAAACCGTGAACACATTGAATATTGGAGAGCCCATTGCCCTAATTTAAAACACGATGGAATAATATTTACCGATATGAACAGTGGTGTGGCTTTTATTGAAATTCTACAAATACTGTTTAGATTTTGATGATTTGCGTGTGATATGATTTAACGGATGTTTGTATAAATCGTTTAAAACAAAAAAAAGCCTTCAATTTCTGATATCTTGCATTTTCATCTGGGTCTCCCAATTGAAGCCCCACCCATAGGGCGGGTAGCGTTGTTAGTTTCATTAAATTCATTATTGTGCATTTTTCATTTGTCGTGTTTCTGTGTTTTGTGGGTTTCGGATGAAACCCCGTGAGCTCTGTGCAGGTAAGCACCTCGCCTTCATTCCTGCGCGCGCCATAAAAAGTCCAGCAATTTTCGGCTTGATTGCTTCGGAGTAAAAACCGTTACGGCCATTTGTCACCCTGCGGTGTTAACCGTTCGGGCTGACAGGATAATAAAAACCGTTACGGACTGTTACGATAATAAAAAAAAACCGTTACGTTATAAAAAAAGACCCACAAATAATTTTAAAAACTGAGAACAATTTTAAAAAACGGTAAAAAAAAACATACAAACCGTAAAAAACCGATAATTTTTAAAAACCGTAAAAACTGCTACGATAATAAAAACCGTTATCGCCATTTGTCACCCTGCGGCGTTAACCGTTCGGGCTGACAGGATAATAGGGTGGCCCAGAAGTAATAGGGCAGTTGCTAGAAGTTGCCCAGAAGTAATAGGGCAGTTACCGGGACAATAGTCACTACAATTTCATTATTATTTTATAATTTATTATTACTTGGCCAAAAAAAATATTTTTTTTTGGCAAGTATGTTGGTCACTCCGGTTTGTGGGTTATTTTGTCTGTCCGCTCACTTATACTTGCCTACAGGTCACAATTTTAAACCGATCTTCACAAAACTTTACCAAACGGTAGAGTTCGTGGTCCGACAAAATCGTATATATTTTTGGGGTCAAAAGGTCAACATAGGCCAAAGGTCAACCACTTTTTCAAATTTCTAAAAACCTCAATTTTCATCCGATTGACTTGAAATTTGAATAGGATATACATATCGGCAAACTGAATTCAACCACCAACTATTTTTGAGATCAGCATAGGCCAAAAGGTCAACGTAGGCCAAAGGTCAACCACTTTCTTTTTAATTTCTAAAATCCTCAATTTTCATCCGATTCACTTAAAATTTGAATGGGATTTACATATCAGCAAAGTGAATTCAACCACCAACTATTTTTGAGATCGGCATAGACCAAAGGGTCAACATAGGCCAAAGGTCAACCACTTTTTTCAAATTTCTAAAATCCTCAATTTTCATCCGATTGACTTGAAATTTGAATATGATATACATATCGGTATACTGAATTCAACCACCAGCTATTTTTGAGATCAGCATAGGCCAAAAGGTCAACATAGGCCAAAGGTCAACAACCATTTCAAATTTCTAAAATCCTCAATTTTCATCCGATTGACTTGAAATCTGAATAGGATTTCCATATTGGCGAACTAAATTCAACCACCAACTATTTTTGAGATTAATATAGGCCAAAAGGCCAACATAGGCCAAAGGTCAACCACTTTTTTTACAAATTTCTAAAATCCTCAATTTTCATCCGATTGACTTGAAATTTGAATAAGATATACATGTCGGCAAATTGAATTCAACCACCAACTATTTTTGAGATCAGCAAAGGCCAAAACGTCAACGTAGGCCAAAGGTCAACCACTTTTTTTTTTAATTTCTAAAATCCTCAATTTTCATCCGATTCACTTAAAATTTGAATGGGATTTACATATCAGCAGAGTGAATTCAACCACCAACTATTTTTGAGATCAGCATAGGCCAAAAGGTCAACATAGGCCAAAGGTCAACAACCAAAAAGGCATTCTTTGAGGCATTCTTTCCTTTCACAAAGCCTGAAACAAGTGTGTGTCCACCCTCAGGAGAGCGAGGAAACAATATCTCACCATTCTCAAGACCGAACTCTCTTATCTGTCTCCCTCTTCCAAATCCTGGTGGCGTCTGGTCAAATCTGTTTCTGGTGTTTGTTCCCCCTCCATCCCCTCCCTCACCTCAAACGGCTTAACGGCTGACTCCGCACGTGAAAAAGCTGAATGCCTCAACTCTGTGTTTGCCTCTAAATCTTGTGTCCCAAACCCATCCCTCTCTGTACCCACCGTACCCAGTCGTACCCAGCTGCTCCTGGACTCTGTGTCCTTTCCTCCTGACAAGGTGGAAAAGTTTCTGTCAACCCTCGACTCTGATTATGCAACTGGTCCTGACGGCATCAGCCCACGGGTCCTAAAATCATGTTCTTCTGCTCTTTCACTCCCTCTTTCTGTTCTCTTCACCCTCTCTTTTGCTCAAGATCATCTGCCATCTGCTTGGAAATCAGCCAACATCACCGCTTTGCACAAAAAAGGTGCAAAAACAGATCCCAGCAACTACAGACCAATCAGCCTTCTCCCAATTATCAGCAAAGTCATGGAATCCATCATTGCTTCAGATATTAAATCTTTCCTCTTCTCCAATGGCTTGATCTCTGATCATCAATTTGGTTTCAGACCTGGTCACTCTACTCTGGACATGCTGCTTCTGCTTTCTCAACAATGGATGGAGGTCCTCAACGCCAAACAGGAAATTAGAGCTGTCTCCCTTGACATTTCACGTGCCTTCGATACGGTCTGGCACCCTGCTCTGCTCTCCAAACTCTCCTCCTTTGGTATCCATGGAAATCTCCACGCATGGCTGGCGGACTTCCTCTCTGGTCGTAGTCAACGTGTGGCCCTGAATGGGTTTCTCTCATCTCCTCTTCCTGTTCAGGCTGGAGTTCCCCAAGGTAGTGTTCTGGGCCCGGTGCTTTTTCTGGTCTTCATCAATGATCTCTCTGACTCTCTTGAAAATCCTCTCTATCTCTTTGCTGACGAATCTACTCTCTGTCGCTCCATTCCTCATCCCTCAGATCGGCAGTCTGCAGCCTCCTCACTCTCTGCAGACCTGGACAAAATCACAGACTGGTCAAACAAGTGGAACATGTCTTTCAATCCTGACAAATCTCACACTCTTACAATGTCTCTTCGAAAGGAACGACTGGACAACCCTCCCATCTACTTTCTCAACAATCCTCTCCAAGAAGTTCTGTCGCTCAAGCTTTTGGGTCTCACTATCTGCCATGATCTTTCTTGGGAAAACCACATTTCCAAGCTGGCCTCCAAAGCCAGTCACCGACTGGGCATCCTCCGTCGTGCGAAGTCCTTCCTTGGCACACCTGAGCTCCTCACCACATACAAGGCTTTCATCCGCAGCTCAATGGAATACTGTTCCCCCCTCTGGGCTGGTGCTCCTGCCTCACACCTTGCTCGGCTTCACGCTGTTGAGGCCAAAGCTTTCAGAACCATTGGAATCTCCTGCGATGTAGTCAACGCCGAGGGCCTTTCACTCACTCACCGCAGGCAGGTTGGTGGTCTTTCTGTCTTCTACCGACTCCTCTCCGGCCTTGCTCCCCCAGCTCTCTCTGTGCTCTGTCCCCCCAATATTCCTTCAGGTCGCACAAGATCTGCCTGCAACCCTCTTATGGTTAAACTGCCAAAGTCTAGGCTCTCTGCTCACCTTCACTCTTTCATTCCCCTTTTCTCCCGCCTCTGGAACAAACTCCCCCACTCCCTTCAATCCCACTCCTCCCTCCAGGTCTTTAAAACAGCTGTTCACCACCATCTCTTATCTTCCCCCATCGAAAACCATGATCTTTTCTACCCCCGGTAATTCACCCCAGAGTCCTTGCAGTGTTCATATGTTTTAATCCTCTCCCACCTCCCCCCAAGTCCTCCCGATGTCCCTGCTCTCAAATGTTGTGTTTGTGTCCTTCCCCTTCTTCCCCCTCTCTTTTGTGTCCTCCCCCCTCTCTCCCCATCTTATCTGCCGCTCCCCTTGTTTTTTGTATTTTGTGTGTCGGTTTGTCTTTTTGTGTGATTAATGTTTGCTCTTTCACGAGCCTCGATCTTGTATACAAAAAAAATAAAAAAATTTAAAAAAAAATTTCAAATTTCTAAAGTCCTCAATTTTCATCCGATTGACTTGAAATTTAATAGGATTTACATATCGGCTAACTGAATGAAACCACCAACTATTTTTGAGATCAGCATCGATCAAAAGGTCAACATAGGCCAAAGGTCAACCACTTTTTTTCAAATGTCTAAAATCCTCAATTTTCATCTGATTGACTTGAAATTTGAAAAGGATTTACATATCGGCGAACTGAATTCAACCACCAACTATTGATGAGATCAACATAGGCCAAAGGTCAACAACAATTTCAAATTTCTAAAATCCTCAATTTTCATCCGATTCACTCGAAATTTGAATGGGATTTACATATCATTAAACTAAATTCAACCACCAACTATTTTTGGGATCACCATAGGTCAAAGGTCAACAACAATTTCAAATTTCTAAAATCGTCAATTTTCATCCGATTGGCTTGAAATTTAAAAAGGATTTTCATATCACCTTACTGAAAGCAACCACCAACAATTTTTGAGGTCAACGTAGGCCAAAAGGTCAACATAGGCCGAATTTCTAAAATTGTCAATTTTCATCCGATTAACTTAAACTTCGAAGACGGTTTGCATATCAGGTCACTGAATTCGACAACTAATTATTTTTGAGGTCAAAAGGATGCCCCACTGAGTGCCATGCTACTTTGTTCTGTTTTCCCAAGTGTCACTCTATGAGTGATTTGTCATTATTATTTTGATTATTAATTGATTTTTGTTTGATGTTATTAATTGATAATTCTTTTGATTTCAGAATCCCCAAAAGTGGAAGATTTGAACCATGGAGGACCGTAATTACCAACGTTACACAGGTGAACAGCATGTCTTTAGTGTGAAGACATTTTACAAAACGGAGAATAAGAGTGAGACGTGCTGCATTTTTGAAGAGCATTTTCACCGGTTAATAAAACAAGATAGTGGGCAACCCCATTAAGCGCTTTGAAACCATTGGTTCAGTTAAAGACTCTGTAAGACCTGGAAGACCAAGGTCCATCTGCACCGAAGAAAACAAACAGGTTGTTGAAGCTGCTTTTAGCAGAAGTCCAAAAAAGTCTACCAGGAGAGCCATAAACAAGAAATTGGCATTTCAAGAACATCCATTCAGAGGATGCTTCACGAGCTCAACTTGAAACCATGTCATCCTCATTTGCTCCATGCTATGACTGAAGACGATTCAGATCAGCGAGTGGAGTTTTGCGAAATCTTTAGACAAAAATGTGTAGAGGATGACACCTTTCCTGAAAAAATATTTTGGAGTGACAAAGCAACTTTTAAGTTGAGTGGCCATGTCAATCGGCACAACACTGTTTATTGGGCAAGTGAAAATCCGCACATTGAAATTGAAAAGGATGTCAACACCCCAGGTGTCACCGTTTGGGTTGGGATTTGTGCTGCTGCTCTCGTGGGCCCATTCTTTTTTTTACCAAACAGTGGCAGGTGAGAGTTATGTGGCCATGCTGAACAACGAATTTCTTCCAGCTGTAGCTAACTGGCCGGATATTGACGAAATGTGGTTCCAGCATGATGGGGCACCAGCCCATTACAGTATCGACCAGGTCACTCTACTCTGGACATGCTGCTTCTGCTGTCTCAACAATGGATGGAGGTCCTCAATGCCAAACAGGAAATCAGAGCTGTCTCACTTGACATATCACGTGCCTTCGATACGGTCTGGAACCCAGCTCTGCTCACCAAACTCTCCTCCTATGGTATCCATGCAAATCTCCACTCATGGATGCGGGCTTCCTCTCTGGTCGTAGGCAACGTGTGGCCCTGAATGGATTTCTCTCATCTCCCCTTCCTGTTCTGGCTGGAGTTCCCCAAGGTAGTGTTCTGGGCCCTGTGCTATTTCTGGTCTTCATCAATGATCTCTCCGACTCTCTGGAAAATCCTCTCTATCTCTTTGCTGATGACTCCACTCTCTGCTGCTCCATTCCTCATCCCTCAGATCGGCAGTCTGCAGCCTCCTCACTCTCTGCAGACCTGGACAAAATCACAGACTGGTCAAACAAGTGGACCATGTCTTTCAATCCTGACAAATCTCACTCTTACAATGTCTCTCCGAAAGGACCGACTGGAAAACCTTCCCATCTACTTTCTCAACAATCCTCTCCAAGAAGTTCTGTCGCTCAAGCTTTTGGGTCTCACTATCTGCCATGATCTTTCTTGGGAAAACCACATTTCCAAGCTGGCCTCCAAAGCCAGTTGCCGACTGGGCATCCTCCGTCGTGCGAAGTCCTTCCTTGGCACACCTGAGCTCCTCACCACATACAAGGCTTTCATCCGCAGCTCAATGGAATACTGTTCCCCCCTCTGGGCTGGTGCTCCTGCCTCACACCTAGCTAGGCTTCACGCTGTTGAGGCCAAAGCTCTCAGAATCATTGGAATCTCCTGCGATGAAGCTAACTCCGAGGGCCTATCACACACTCACCGCAGGCAGGTTGGTGGTGTTTCTGTCTTCTACCGACTCCACTCCGGTCTTGCTCCCCCAGCTCTCTCTGTGCTCTGTCCCCCCAATATTCCTTCAGGTCGCACAAGATCTGCCTGCAACCCTCTTATGGTTAAACTGCCAAAATCTAGGCTCTCTGCTCACCTTCACTCTTTCATTCCCCTTTTCTCCCACCTCTGGAACAAACTCCCCCACTCCCTTCAATCCCACTCCGCCCTCCAGGTCTTTAAAACAGTTGTTCACCACCATCTCTTATCTTCCCCCATCCAAAACCTTGATCTTTTCTACCCCCGCTAATTCACCCCATCGTCCTTGCAGTGTTCATATGTTTTATACCTCGCCCACCTCCCCCCAAGTCCTCACGATGTCCCTGCTCTCAAATGTTGTGTTTGTGTCCTTCCCCCTCTCTCCCCATCTTGTCTGCCGCTCCCCTTGTTTTTTGTTTTGTGTGTCGGTTTGACTTTTTGTGTGATTAATGTTAGCTCTTTCACGAGCCTCGATCTTGTGTACAAAAAAAACAAAAAAAAACAGCCAAGACAAGCAGAATTCGCCATTAGACCAGGTATATTTAACAAGTACTAGAACGGCACTCAATAGAGCACATTACCTCCATGAGGCACCAGGATGAACAGTCTATGTTTGGTATCCCTATAATAGGCCAGATCTGGATCTGGACATGTACCCAAATCTTGTTCTTGTTCTTGTAACCAACTCATCCACCTAGTTTTATCATGCCGTCCACATCTTTTTGAAATATCATGCTATATATCGTTTTTGGTCCTATATCTCAAATGTGAAGAATCACAAAGAAAAGCTAATCGTACGTGTTTGTGGTGTATAATAGTTTTACTTCCTGTAGAAGCCGTTGCTCCCACGGAAACGCCATTACAACTATAAGCTATTTATACACATTATCACTGCAGGAAAAACGCCTTAGGGAAGTGGGACATTATTAGTATTCATATTGTTTTGTTGGTTTGTAATAACATTAACAATTTGCGATTATCATTCATTTTGTTATTAAAAGCGTCTTTGGAAAAATGCCACGATAAATCCTCTTTGGAAATACGCCACGATAAAGCTAATTTTAACATTTGTATACACCTCAACATGCAACCTCATTGACGGCAATGGCGAGGAAAACCCGCTCGGGGGAGAAACCCCCCTTGGGGAGGGGGGCAAATGAATGCGCTACAACCTTCATTATGTAACCCTTCATCATCCTGTCAAGTTTGCTTGAGATTTTATAAGTAACGACGGAATGTATTGGGGTCAAAAATTCATCAGACAGACAGACACAAAATGCCGTATTTTAGTATGATAGTTTCCTTTTGAAGGGGATAATGGATGTTTGAAAATTTGATCTGTCATTGTGGAGTTCATCATCAAACTTTTTGAATCAAAATGTATTGACATTGACAGAAACCTTCATGGGGATGGCTCTCAAAGGAAGAAGCATCAGCATCATTTGGTGCGGGTCGATTCTGGTGGCCCTCAATGTCATCCTCAGTTTTCACTTCCACTTTCACAAATAAATCTGGAAAAAGTAACTTTTATTAGATGCAGGCACTCTTGTCACATACATAGCTGGTTCCACACTAAATATGAATGAATGATCGTTTTAAGGCCATTTTTCCCCGCTAGAGCGGGGGTTAGCCTTGCGGGCCCCATGACAATCATGGTTCCCTGTTTGAGGCAATGGTTTTATGGCCGGATGCCCTTCCTGACGCCAACCTTTGGTCGCCTCTTACGATGCGCAGGGATACGGTGTACCTATTCTAAACCGGGGTACACACCGGGATCATTCATCCCAGCAAGCTGGTACTCAATTTGCCGACCTCGGAAGGATGACAGGCTGAGTCAACCCCCCTGGCGTTAATTCAGCGATCGACCGGGATTCGAACCCAGGATCCTAGGATCCCAAGCCGGCACCCTAACCGCTAAGCCAACACCAGGCTTAGCTGGTTCCACACTAAAATACCTAAATAAATATTGCATTAAAGTCATTGATTTGAGGTCTTCCTTAAAGGCAGAGAATAAAACATTTCCCCACGGGAATAGCGGAGTGTCCAAACATTGTGATATCAAAGCTTTACGTTCTGTACAAACTGCCTCGATGTTACGGGATGCTTCCTACCCGACCACAACTTCAGTGGGAATTTCACCAGCATGCAAAATAACAACCAACAAAATAGAGATGGTAAGAAAAATGTAGACAAGGCAAAATAAGGAAAGTTTTCTCCCCAACCTGCATTTATTGGCAACTTTCATACAATTGCGATCCAACATGTGACTGGTTGCTTTTTGTCTCGAAAGTCAACCGTCACGGAAAACTAAATAACTGAGTGTGCAGGTTAACAGATTGACAATGATTAGGCCAAAACATGTGACAATATGATAAAGGATCAAGAGAGTTAGGAAGTGGAGAAAAGCCCAGGAGGGTGTTTGGAAAAATAATTTGTTGATGATTGTTGTGGTTGTTTTTGTATGCAGACTGAGGCTGCTGGTTGCATCATTTCTCCAGAAGCACGTTTGTGCCACTGATGCAGTGCCCCAATTACCAGTGAGCTGGTACTCAATTTGCCGACCTCGGACGGATGACAGGCAGAGTCAACCCCCCTGGTGTTAATTCAACAACTGACTGGGATTCAAACTCATGATCCTAGGTTCCCAAGCCAGTACCCTAACTGTAAAGCCAACACCAGGCTTTGTTGATGATTAATTGTAATGAAGGACTAGACTGGCAAAACCTTTATAAATATATATTTGAGCTAACTAGCTTCAATCCTCTCAATATAATGCTCTCGTCTCCTCTCTCTGTCAAGGCTAGATTGCCCCAATGCAATGTGCTGGGTCCAGTCGTATTCATCATCAACCATCTCTCTGACTCTGGAAATCCTATATCTCTTTGCTGATAACTCCACCATCTGCCATTGTTTCATATGCAGCCTATGGCTGCTGGTTGCATCATTCTCTGGGAGTACGGAGTTGCTGCTGATTCAGTGCCCCTGTTACCAGTAAGCTGGTACTCATTTTGCCAACCTTGCAAGGATGACAGGCTGAGTCAACCCACCTGATGTTATTTCAATGGAGCGACAGGAGCTCGTAGCCCTCTACCATGACAACCGTCATTCTTCAGAGGGATATAAAGCAGCCTCTTCCCTTTCTTCAGATCTTGATAAAATCACAAGCTGCTCAAACACTTGGTCTATGTCATCAATTCTGACAAATCTCACAGTCTCTCTCTCTCTGAAAAGGATCATCTGGCAAACCCTCCAACCTCCTTTCTTAACAATCCTCATGAATAACTTCAATCACTCAAACTTTTAGGTCTCATCATCAGCTACGATCTTTATTGGGGAAACCACATTTCTGAGTTGGCCTCCAAGGACATTTGGCCGACAAAGCCAGTGTCTTGTACATTTGGGACATTTGGCCATCCTCCATTGTGCAAAGTCCTTCCTCAGCACACTTGATCTGTTTTCCACCAACAAGGACTTCATCATCAACTTCATCAACATTAAAACTGCTCCCCCCTCTTGCCTAGCTCTCTTGCCTCACATCTTTCTCAGCTTGACTCTGTGGAAACCAAGGCCTCAAGATAATTGGAATCTCCCGCGATGAAGCTGAGTCTGCGTGCCCATGAGGTTCACACCACAGACAGGTTGGTGGTGTCTCTTATCCTGCCTTCTTTCTGGTCTGCCCTTTTCATGCTTTGTCCCACCCCTCCAGGTTTCTGTGGTAACACATCCACCAGCAAACACCTTCTGGTGAAATTCTCAAAATCCAGAATCACTGCTCACCTCCAATGATCCATTCCTCTGTTTTACCACCTGAAGAAACACGTTCCACATTCTCTTCAATCTCATTCTTCCCTGCAGGTCTTCAAGACAGCTGCTCATCACCATCTCACATAATCCCCGATCCAACCATTATCTTTTCCACCACAAATTACTCCATTCCAAAGCATTCCCTTTTCCAGGTCATTGTCATTTTCCCCCTCTCCCTCATCTCTTTTCATTTGTTCATTGGTTGTTGTTTGGTTTGTTTATTTTCTGTTTCATCTCCACTTTCCCCTTCTCCTTCTTGTGTTTCATTCAAATTGTTTGCAGCTTGTTTGCATTCACCTGCATGTGTCCTTCTCCCCTTCCTTTCATTTCACTCTCACATCGACTCTGCTATTGCTGTTTCCTCCTCTCCATTTTATTCCCTTCCATTCTGTTCCATCTCTTCAACGAGCCTCCATCAATTATATTTTAAAAACTTGGCAATAAAGAAACACAGATCCCATCAGAAGTCACGTTGATCACACAACTCACCATTCGGCTGGTCGCTTTGCTCCTCTTCCATGCCAAAGGAGTTCGCATCCTCTATTTTTATCTGCACAATCTCAGGAAATCCTTCCAGTTTCTCAACCTTCATTCCACGCCCAAGCAGAGTCGGATGTTCCGATTCCAGCTGCACATGACAGGAATCCTTCCAACAGCCAACTTGAGCATACATGGTCGGTGAACCTTGAGAGGGGGAGGACAAACATACCACTCTTGATGCAGAAGACAACTTACTATCTTTAGCCCATCATGCCTCTGCTGTATTAACCCAACATTGTTTCAATCTATTGGAATCATTTTAATGGGAGATACGGGGAGAAGAACAGCACAGAGACAGGAGAAGGCTTTATATTGTTCTAAATATATTTCCGACATCGTGATTATGGGCTGGCAGGATCGCCTCGAGATGGGGGCAGCAATTTGTGGCTCATGGGCAACATGTTGCTAAGCTCAGATGTTGCCCAGGTCTGCTCTTGAAAATACAGTTATTCCTAAACAAACAGTTCATTTGGAAATGGGGGTCTGCAATCTACTGTAGAAAGGGGCATAGAAAAGGCCCCTTTATATATGGCAGCAAAGTGGCAAAGTCTATGTGGCAAGGTATAGAAAAGAAGGGACATTGAAAGAAAATCTCATGTGCATGCTGGACTACCCTTGTGTTCTTAGGAGGAACCAAGTAATGCTCTAGAAAAGTTCATATAAAGGGGCGCCAATTTGATTCATACAGCTACATGAAGATTTAAATGTATTTTCAATGCAGTTACAGGCTCTTGGTTTCAAAGGGAACTCTTCACAGTCCTTCATATTTCCGGGAAAAAAATAAAATATCACACATATCATTAGTTTTCTATTCTATTGCAGAAGTACCGTAGGTGTACATATACAATTCATCCATCATCTCTAATTATCATCAGTATTCATCATGCCCTGGTGTTGGCCTCTAAAGGTGGTTATATATATATATATTCATCATGCACATATCACGTTTGTCCAATATGTCTGCAATGTCAACACTTGCAAGTTCATGTAAAGTGCAATTATGGTCAAAATGGGATTGGTAAAATTGACTGCACTGCACATGTGTACAATTCCTTCATCTAATCCAATTGTTGCCTATAAGAATACATCACACCCAACATGTCTGCAAATTGGTTGGTACAGAGTACATACTAACTCAATTAATTTTTTTAACAAATTAGATTTCACACGCATGCACATTATCTTCTGTTTTCGTTTTCAAGGTACACAGAAAACTTTACGTACTGATGGGTTTTAACCTATGTATGTAGGGTGCCCATTTTTATGAACTTTTCCAGAGCATTACTTGGTTCCTCCTCAGAACATAAGGGTAGTCCAGCATGCACACGAGATTTTTTTTTGAATGTCCCTTCTTTTCTACACTTTGCCACATGGCACATCCCATATAAAGGGGCCTTTTCTATGCCCCTGGCATTTTCCCCAAGAATGTCCCTTCTTTTCTATTGTTTGCCACATGGCACATCCCATATAAAGGAACCTTTTCTGTGCCCCTGGCTTTTTTCATGACACATTTTAAATTCGAACAAAATGCATTTGTTCATCATACAAGACTTTATTGAATATATTTAATACATTTGTTTATGTATATCAACTTATATATATTTAATTCTAAAGCAAAAACTATAACACTTCGGTGGAATTTCTGGACATATTGACCGATGTATATTTCAAGTTTCAGCTAGTTTCAATGTATAGTCCTTGAGATATTAGCGCCAACACATTTTGGGCGGGCGGACGGACACCAACGTGATTTTGACGGTTTTCTTAATAAAACACAAAAATGCACAAACAGACATTGGTGAAATTTGGAACATATTACCTCCACGTACAAAGCATTTACTTCTGAAATTTGCAGCCGATTTCGATTCATATTTCATTCATGTTAAAGATGCATACAGAGAAACGATCCCCTACATAAAGGGAGGGGAGCTTTGCGCTTCCTTTGATTTCATTATGATCTCAAAAAGATCTGATGATTGCAAAAATAATAAACTAAAACAACACTCTTTGACGTCATCAAAAAGGAAATATACACCATAATCCCTTGTGGGCGACGCCATCCTCCCCTACAGACACGAGTTTGAGTGGAAAGTGATTTATGCAATTCGGCAAAATAACAAGATTCAAGTTGAAATGTCACTTCTTCCGGTTGGGGTAAAAAGGTACTTTTATTACTCTTCTGTTGGGTCTCCCGTTGCTATAGAAGTCTCAGACATCAGGTCTGTTGCTGGGCCATGGGCTGGTGTTATGAAATGTCTGATGTTACCATGTTAACCCTTGATATTACTTTAATAGGGGTAGGTGTGCTTCTTTTTCTCCTTGGAGCCGTATGAAGCCGGTTACGAAGCAAGATACTGTTGCTAGACAACAGAACCCTAAAACAGCCCTCACGCGTCGTAGGATCCAGGATACCGACCGATCTCACAGTGAAGATTATGGTCCCAGGTTACTTTGTACAAAATTTCATCTTTTTATCCCAAAATGTAAAAAACAAATACAGTAATTCTTCTGTATACTTGTTCTTAACTGCCCCATTAAAAGCCCCCACTGAGCTACAAGTGTTACATGAGACCTCTAAATGACTAAAGCCCACACTGGGCCACTCGTGTGTTACATCAGACCTCTAAATGACTAAAGCTCACACTGGGCCACTCGTGTGTTTCATCAGACCTCTAAATGACTAAAGCTCACACTGGGCCACTCGTGTGTTACATCAGACCTCTAAATGACTAAAGCCCACACTGGGCCACTCATGTGTTACATCAGACCTCTAAATGACTAAAGCCTACACTGGGCCACTCGTGTGTTACATGAGACCTCAAAATGACTAAAGCTCACACTGGGCCACTCGTGTTACATCAGACCTCTAAATGACTAAAGCCCACACTGGGCCACTCGTGTGTTACATCAGACCTCTAAATGAATATAGCTCACACTGGGCCACTCGTGTGTTACATCAGACCTCTAAATGACTAAAGCCCACACTGGGCCACTCGTGTGTTACATCAGACCTCTAAATGACTAAAGCCCACACTGGGACACTCGTGTGTTACATCAGACCTCTAAAAGACTAAAGCTCACACTGGGCCACTCGTGTGTTACATGAGACCTCAAAATGACTAAAGCTCACACTGGGCCACTCGTGTTACATCAGACCTCTAAATGACCAAAGCTCACACTGGGCCACCAGTGTGTTACATGAGACCTCTAAATGACTAAAGCCCACACTGGGCCACTCGTGTGTTACATGAGACCTCTAAATGACTAAAGCTCACACTGGGCCACTCGTGTGTTACATCAGACCTCTAAATGACTAAAGCCCACACTGGGCCACTCGTGTGTTGCATCAGACCTCTAAATGACTAAAGCTCACACTGGGCCACTCGTGTGTTACATGGAACCTCTAAATGAATGAAGCCCCCACTGGGCCACTTGTGTTACATGAGACCTCTAAATGACTAAAGCCCACACTGGGCCACTTGTGTGTTACATGAGACCTCTAAATGAATGAAGCCCCCACTGGGCCACTTGTGTGTTACATGAGACCTCTAAATGAATGAAGCCCCCACTGGGCCACTTGTGTGTTACATGGGGGCCTCTAAATGAATGAACCCCCACTGGGCCACTTGTGTGTTACATGAGACCTCTAAATGAATGAAGCCCCCACTGGGCCACGTGTGTTACATGGGGCCTCTAAATGAATGAAGCCCCCACTGGGCCACTTGTGTGTTACATGGGGCCTCTAAATGAATGAAGCCCCCACTGGGCCACTTGTGTGTTACATGGGGCCTCTAAATGAATGAAGCCCCCACTGGGCCACTTGTGTGTTACATGAGACCTCTAAATGAATGAAGCCCCCACTGGGCCACTTGTGTGTTACATGAGACCTCTAATTCTAAATGAATGAAGCCCCCACTGGGCCACTTGTGTGTTACATGAGACCTCTAAATGAATGAAGCTCCCACTGGGCCACTTGTGTGTTACATGAGACCTCTAAATGAATGAAGCCCCCACTGGCACTGGGCCACTTGTGTGTTACATGGGGCCTCTAAAAGACCGAAGCCGTCACGGCGTCACTGGTCACGTGGTGGTTTGAAAACACATGGACATCGCGGACCAAGTCACGAGCTTAACCTTCTCGATCGCTGATATCGAGTGAAGAAACATGTTAAACTCTATCAGAACGGTATCTTTAGCGTAACTCACGAATGTGTTTAAAACCCCAAATCTCCACATTTCCTCTACTCACAACTCACTTTTTATGAAATGTTTTTTTCGCTGTTCGTTTCTTGGGAACCGCATCCACTCGACTCTTCTTCCTCTTTATCCCAATACATGATACTTCCGTCGAATCCCGCTCTATCATTATCTCACCCCCAACAGCGTCTATTACGAGATCATTGTTTCCATCATTTACTGACGTATTTCACACAAAAATATCCATCCCTGAAAGAGAAGGAAAAGGGAAGTTCGACAAGCCAAGCCAGAATATACACCTCGTTGGTCTTTTCAGAGTGCGACGTCACTGAAAGGTTGTTGTTGTTGTTTATTTGTGGTGCCCGTTTGCTTGAGGACCAGAAACCTTTCTCTCAACTGTTTCGCATTCCAGGGGTGTGTTCAGTTACCAAGCGGCTAGCTATCGCTTGTCAAGCCAGCCGTTCCTTATCAACGGTATCAAATGGAATGCTTTAGCCTCTTGGTCAGCATTCTCGAAGAAACTTGGTAAGGCCAAACCAAAAAATATTCATGCTTAGCGTCCCCGCCCGCTTCCTTTTTAGAGGCCGCCCCCTTTTTTTTTTCTTTTTTTTTTAAACATCGTTCGACTGATCGCGAGCAATCAATTTTCTCACTCTCTCGATTTGATAGTCTCCATCATAATTGTTTCATGGCAGCTTTGTCAGATTCAACAACAGATATTAAAATCAAATACATGCAATGGATGAGATACTTTTGTTACTGTTAGTATGAATGAACACAGAACTGGCAGGTATTTTAGTATTTAAAATTCAAAAAGTAAACAAAAAACATATGCAAAGTAGAGTACATGTAGCTTTACCATGTTAGGAAGAAGATATTGTTGAGAAATAATGAAATATAATGTAAAATGCATTTAAATACATTATTGTATTGTAATAATAAAATAGGTAAGATTGTGGCGGACATGGCTCGCTGGCGCAGTGACGTAATTCCGCGCTCGCTGGCGCAGTAATTCCGCGCTCGCTGGCGCAGTGACGTAATTCCGCGCTCGCTGGCGCAGTAATTCCGCGCTCGCTGGCGCAGTGACGTAATTCCGCGCACCAGTGGGTCTCGGCCACGCCCCAGGTGAGGCGTGGCCTCCGGATATACACGCGGGCTCGCAGCCCGGAGCACGGCAGTGCTGACGAGTGAGCAAGCAATAAAGAGCTCGACCTAACCCAAAGCGTTGTGGCCTACCTTTATTTAACGTGTGCGCCCAGCACCACACTACACTGGTGACCTCCGACTGGTTCAGCCGTTGCTGTTCCCCGAACGCGCTATGGCCACCAACGCTGTCGCGATCAAGCTACCGGAGTTCTGGGAAGCGCAGGCCGACACCTGGTTTCTACAGGCCGAGGCCCAATTCCAGCTCTGGGGCGTCACGGCGGACGACACGAGGTACTTTAACGTGGTCGCTGCCCTTGGATCCGGCACGGCCGCCCGAGTCGTGTCCTTCCTCCGGCACCCGCCGGACGAGAGCAAGTACGCGGCGCTCAAGCGGCTTCTCCTCGACACGTTTGGCCTCACAGAGGCCGACCGCGCTGAACGTCTTTTGGACCTTCCCGTACTCGGCGACACATGCCCGTCCGCCCGCATGGATTACATGCTGTCCCTGCTCGGCGACGGCCACGCGGATTTCCTCTTCCGTGCTCTCTTCCTCCGCCAACTACCTGTACAGGTGCGACTCACGCTCGCCGGTTCGACCATTACGGAACCGCGCGCCCTGGCCAGGGAGGCGGACAAGTTTTTCACGGCCCACGACGCACGGCCGGCATATAGCACGGCCGTCGTGGATCCCGGCGCCGCGCACGGCGTAGGTTTGGCGGCTCGCCACGTGGCATGGCGTTCGGATCCTCCCGAACACGGCGTAGGTTTGGTGGATCCGCGCGTGCCCGCTGCCACGCCCCGCCCACCACCGTCGTCATGACCGGCGCGTCAAACACCACCGGGCCAGACCTGGTACCAGTTCCATACCAGGTTCAGCCACAAGGCCAGGTCCTGCCGCCCGCCTTGTACATTTGGCAGGTCGGGAAATGGCCAGGCCGGTGCTCGCTTCCTGCCATGAGCGTCGGCCATACTGGCAGCCTTCTGTTCATAACAGACACCTCCTCGGGTCGTCACTTCCTGTGCGACACGGGAGCGCAGGTGAGCGTCCTCCCCGCCTCCGCGTCCGACAGGCAAGCGGCAGGCCGGGGCCCCGCTTTGCTTGCCACCAATGGCACGCCCATCCGCACGTTCGGGAAGCGTTGTCTCTCGCTGCGGTTCGGGAGGCAGCGCTTTCAGTGGACGTTCGTTACCGCTAGTGTCCCCATTGGCCTACTCGGAGCGGACTTCCTCTGTGCGCATGGGCTGCTGGTGGACGTGAGGCACAGATGCCTTGTTCAAGCCGAAACCTTCAGCTCGCTCGCTTGCGCGCTGAGCAGTTCGTTGAGCAGCTCCCTGGGCGGCTCACCGAGCGGCTCGCCAAGCAGCTTGCTGAGCGGTTCGGTCCCGGCAAGGTTGGTCTGCACGCTTCCGGCAGCGGACGAGTTCACCCGCCTCCTCACCAGTTTCCCGGCCCTCATGCGGCCCACCTTCTCAGCGGTGGCCGTCAAGCATGGGGTGGAGCATCACATCCCCACCGTCGGGCCACCGGTCTACACCCGGGCACGCCGCCTCAACGATGCTACCACCCCCGACCGCTACCCGGTCCCTCACATCCAGGACTTTTCCACCCGGTTGGCTAAAATGTCCCTCTTCTCCAAGGTGGACCTCATCCGCGGATACCACCAGGTCCCCGTCAGGCCGGAGGACATACCGAAGACGGCCGTCATCCCACCATTCGGCCTCTTCGAGTTTCTGCGGATGCCCTTCGGGTTGAAGAATGCGGCCCAGGCGTTCCAGCAGCTGATGGACAGCATCTTGCGCGACTTGGACTTCGTGTACGTCTAACTGGACGACATCCTCGTCGCAAGCGCGTCCCGTGAGGAGCACCTCCGCCATCTCCGCACGCTCTTCGAACGCCTGGGCCGGCATGGCCTGATCATCAACCCCGCCAAGTGCCGGTTCGGCGTCACCGAAATCGACTTTTTTGGGCACCGCGTCACCAGGCACGGGGCCATCCCCTTACCGGCCAAGGTGGAGGCGGTCAGGGGTTTTCCGCGCCCCCGCACGATCAAGGGGCTCCAGGAGTTCCTGGGCATGGTGAACTTTTATCACCGTTTCCTGCCCCGCATCGCCCAGCTCCTGCGCCCCCTGCACGAGGCCCTCCGGGGGAAGCCGGGCAAAGGCGACGTTGCCTGGACCGAGCAGATGGACGCGCCGTTCGCGGGCGCGAAGCTCGCCTTGGCTAACGCCACCATGCTCGCGCACCCGGCGCCCGATGCACCGATCGCCCTCACCACCGACGCGTCGGACTACGCGGTGGGTGCGGTGCACGAGCAATGGGTGAAGGGAGCTTGGCAGCCGCTGGCGTTTTTTAGCCGGCAGCTCCGCCCGCACAAACGGCGGTACAGTACCTTCGATCGCGAGCTGCTCAGGCTCCACCTTGCGGTCCGGCACTTCCGCCATCTGCTCGAGGGCCGCCCGTTCGCAGCCTTCATCGACCACAAGCCCCTGGTCTTCGCGATGGCCAAGGTCGCCGAGCCGTGGTCAGCCCGGCAGCAGCGTCACCTCTCGGCCGTGTCCGAGTACACGACGGACATCCGGCATGTCGCGGGGAAGGACAACCCAGTGGCGGATTGCCTTTCCCGGTCCGTCGCCCACGCGGTCCACCTTGGGATCGACTATGCCCGGATGGCGGCGGACCAGTCCACCGACCCCGCCGTCCAGGCTTTTCGGACTGCCGTCACGGGCCTCCGCGTCACCGAGGTACCGTTCGACGGCGCGGGCACGGCCCTCTTGTGCGACGTCTCCCTCGGCCGGCCTCGCCCCATCGTGCCCACTGGCTGGCAGCGCCGGGTTTTTGACGCAATCCACGGCCTGCCCCACCCGGGCACAAAGGCCTCCCAGAAGCTGGTCACCGACAAGTTCGTCTGACATGGCCTCCGGAAGGCCGTCCGCGATTGGGCCAGGACGTGCCTCACGTGCCAGCGCGCGAAGGTTCACCGCCACACCCAGGCCCGTCTGGCCCCGTTTCCTGTGCCCGAACGTCGGTTCGACCACGTTCACGTGGACTTGGTGGGACCTCTGCCCCCCTCGCGGGGTTTCACCCACATCCTCACCATGGTGGACCCCACCACCCGGTGGCCGGAGGCCGTGCCTTTTGCAGCAACGACGGCGGCGGACGTCGCGCAGGCGTTCATCGCCACTTGGGTTGCCCGGTTCGGCGCCCCCTCAGACATCTCGTCCGACCGCGGCCCCCAGTTCACCTCAGAGCTCTGGCGGGTGGTAGCGCGGGGCCTCGGCGTCCAGCTGCACCACACCACGGCCTACCACCCCCAGGCCAACGGCCTGTGCGAGCGCTTCCATCGCGCAATGAAGGCCACGCTCCGGGCCAGCCTCCGTGACGGCGGCTGGGTCGACAGGCTCCCCTGGGTCCTGCTGGGCCTCAGGACGGCGCCCAAGGATGACCTGCGCGCATCCGCGGCGGAGTTGGTCTTCGGACAACCGCTGCGGGTGCCGGGCGAGTTCCTCCCCGACTCCACGGCACCATGGTCCGCAGTGCAGCAGCGCTCCGCCCTGCAGGAGACCGCCTGGAGCTTCGCCCCGGTGCCGACGGCGCACCACGGTTGCCCGCCAACACACGTCGCCCCGGAGCTTCACACGGCGGAGTACGTGTTCGTCTGCCACGACGCCCACCGGACACCGCTGCGGCCCCCCTACGACAGGCCCTTCCGCGTGCTGGAGACCGGGGTGAAGCATTTCACCCTGGACATCGGCGGTACTCCTGACCGCGTCTCCGTGGACCGCCTCAAGCCGGCCCACCTCGACTTGGACCACCCCCCGCCATCGGCTCTGCCCCAGCGTTGGGGCCGCCCCCCGGCGGGGGGACCCCCGGCACCGCTCAACCCCACCGTCACGCCACCCCCCTGCCCTGCACCCATCCCGGATGCCGCCGGAGGCATCCCAGATGGCATCACGGCATCCCCGGCGCCGCCAGCCGCCAGAGGGCGCTTCGGCCGGGTCATCCGGTTGCCCCGCAAACTGACCCTTCAGGTGCGCGGGAATTTCTGGGGGGGCGCGTGTGGTGGACACGATGGCTCGCTGGCGCAGTGACGTAATTCCGTGCACCAGTGGGTCTCGGCCACGCCCCAGGTGGTGTGGCCTCCGGATATACACGCGGGCTCGCAGCCCGGAGCACGGCAGTGCTGACGAGTGAGCAAGCAATAAAGAGCTCGACCTAACCCAAAGCGTTGTGGCCTACCTTTATTTAACGTGTGTGCCCAGCACCACACTACAAGATATTGTTTGCAAATCTCATCTTGAATTTTTCTGTATACCTGTATAAAGACACAAAATAAAACAAAGTACAGTATGCAAATATATGAAATGGTCTCTTTTACTAGTCTTTTATTAATATGTTACTCAGTACTATTTTGTCAACACAGATCGTCAAGACCCAAACATTCTACATGTATTTCAAATCTAAAGAAACAAAAAAGCAGGCGACCATCTTGGGAAAAATGAAGCCTGGCGGCCATTTTGAAGAAAAAAAGGAAAAAAAAAAGATGCCTCCTCCTTTTTTTCAAAAGGGCAGGACGCTAAACATGTTTTTGTTTTTTTTTGGCCTAACTGAACGCACCCCTCCTGGAGAAAACCTGAAGTCCCACAAATCGCGGTAGACATGTGGGGAGAGGAAGAGTTTTACAGAAAGTAATTGTTTCAGACGCTCGTATGAAAGGACACGGAGCCGTTCGTAGATCGAGCAAGCCATGTTCCGCGTCCGGCACTCCCGGCCCGGAGGTGACTCCGGAAGTACATGTGCACAGTACACTGGGCGGTGTTATCAACACAAGCTAACACCTGTAACATCTCCCTTTTTCAACATTGCTAATATCATCTGATGCAATTTATTCTACCGAAATTTCGAAAAGAGGTGTAAACTGGGAACACAACATAACAATATTCTGGCTAAATTATAACATTGTAGCGGCTGCCGCTGAGTTTTCACAATCGCCTTGCACCTATCAAGGACGCGGAGCGATCACCATGCCGGGCTCGTCCAGGACGCCCAGGCCCGCGCTCAACTTGCCAGGCCGCAGCCAGGACGCTGGGCCACGCCCCCTGGCGCCGGGCCTGGGCAAACCCCCTGGCGGAATAGATATATATTGCTGACTGATAAACGGTTTTTCAGAGTGCCTGAGTGTTTGATTTCATTAAAGCAACTCAGATGAATTCTAGCTTTTTGTCGCGTCCATTCTTCCAATCGACGTGGGAGCCCCGGCTCCTTCATTGGTGACCTATCGACATGGACACGGCAGTCGCCCTTAAACTGCCTACCTTCTGGGAGGCTCACGCGGCGGTTTGGTTCGCACAGGCGGAGTCCCTGTTCGCCCTGCGAGGCATCACGGCCGACGACACCCGCTTCCACCATGTGGTAGCTGCGCTCGGGTCGGTTACCGCGGCCCGCGCCCTGAGCCTCCTCGAAAGCCCGCCAGCCGCTGACAAATACGGCGCGATTAAGAAGCTGCTCCTCGATGCTTTCGCCCTCCCATCGGCGGAACGCGCACGGCGCCTGCTCGATCTGCCTGAGCTCGGCGACACGCGCCCTTCCGAGCGCATGGACTACATGCTTTCACTGCTCGGCGAGCACTCTCCGGCATTCCTGTTCCGGGAGCTGTTCTTCCGTCAGCTGCCTAACCCGGTACGCCTCGCCCTGGCAAGCACGACGATCACAGATCCCCGGGCCCTTGCCAGAGAAGCCGACAAGATCTCCGCCACAGGACAGCGCATCGTAGCGGCGACATGGGACCCACCGCCGTCCGACGCAACACCCAGGGCGCCCGAGCACCCGGCACGGTCGACGGCCGAACTGCCGACGCCATTGGCGGCCGCTCTACCGAGCCGACCACCTCCGGCACGACGACCGAGGCCTCCACCTGACCAAGCGTGGTGTTACTATCATGCCAGGTTCGGACAGAAGGCCCGGACATGCCGACCCCCGTGCACCTTCGGCAGGCCGGGAAACGGCCGGGCCGGCGTTCATTACCAGCCATGAGCGCCGGCCACACGGGCAACTTACTGTTCATCACGGATAAAGCGTCCGGACGGCGCTTCCTGTGCGACACCGGCGCCCAACTGAGCGTCATACCCGCCTCTGACCAGGACAGGCAATCCGCGGTTTGCGGCCCCTCCTTAGTTGCGGCCAACGGATCGACTATCCGCACCTTCGGCCCGCGCAACGTCACCCTCTGCTTCGGCGGCCAACGCTTTGCTTGGACGTTTGTAACCGCCAACGTGCCCGTGGCTCTGCTAGGCGCCGACTTCCTCTGCGCACACGGACTGCTGGTGGACGTCCAACGGCGTCGTTTAATCAACGCTGAAACCTTCAGCTCCCTGGTATGCACATTGAGCAGCTCCGCGCCGACCGAGCTGGCATGCGCCGTCCCGGCGGCGAACGAGTTTGCTCGCCTGCTCACGGAGTTCCCGGCCCTCACGCGGCCGACGTTTTCGGCCGTCGCAGTACGGCATGGGATCGAGCACCACATACCAACCACGGGCCCGCCGGTCTACGCCAGGGCCCGCCGCCTCGACCCAGCCAAGCTCGCCGTAGCGAAGGCCGAATTCGACGCGTTGGAGCACCTCGGCATCGTGCGGCGCTCCGATAGCGCGTGGGCCTCGCCACTGCACATCGTGCCAAAGCCGGGGGGTGGATGGCGCCCGTGTGGCGACTACCGCCGTCTCAATGACGCTACCACCCCCGACAGGTACCCGATCCCGCATATCCAAGACTTCTCCGCCCGTCTGGCGGGACGGGTCATTTTTTCGAAAATTGACCTCATACGGGGATATCACCAGGTACCTGTCAGGGCGGCCGACGTCCCTAAAACGGCAGTCATCACGCCGTTCGGCTTATTCGAATTCTTGCGGATGCCGTTTGGTCTCAAGAACGCGGCTCAGGCGTTCCAGCGCTTGATGGACGGCGTGCTGCGTGACCTGCCGTTCCTTTTCGTTTACCTGGACGACATCCTCGTCGCCAGCACGTCCCGGGCCGAGCACCTCCTCCACCTCCGGACGCTGTTCGAGCGCCTCAGCGAGCACGGCCTCATCGTCAACCCGGCCAAATGCCACTTCGGCACGACGGCCGTTGATTTTTTGGGCCATCACATCACCAAGAACGGGGCCGTGCCGCTGCCAACCAAGGTCGAGGCCATCACCACGTTCCCGCGTCCCCGCACCATAAAGGCCCTGCAGGAATTCCTGGGAATGGTGAATTTTTATCACCGCTTCGTGCCCCGCGCTGCTCAGCTCATGCGGCCCCTCTACGAAGCCCTCCGGGGCATGCCGGCCAAGCACGACATCGCCTGGTCCGCAGCAATGGATGCGGCCTTCCAAGGCTCAAAGCGGGCCCTCGCCGACGCAACACTGCTCGCTCACCCGGTGCTCAACGCTCCCATCGCCCTCACCACGGATGCCTCCGACTACGCGGTGGGCGCCGTACATGAGCAATGGGTGAACGGGGTTTGGCAGCCACTCGCTTTTTTCAGCCGGCAGCTCCGGCCGAACGAGCTCAAATACAGCACGTTTGACCGGGAGCTCCTCGGTCTACACCTGGCCGTCCGCCATTTCTGCCACCTCCTGGAGGGCCGACCTTTCACGGCGTTCGTCGACCACAAGCCGTTGGTTTACGCCATGGCCAAGGTCACGGAGCCATGGTCGGCCCGCCAACAGCGCCACCTCTCCGCCGTGTCGGAGTTTACCACGGACATCCGGCACGTCGCCAGCAAAAACAACGCCGTGGCCGACTGTCTTTCCCGGGCCAGCGCGAACGCGGTCCACCTGGGCGTGGATTTTGCGCTTATGGCGGCGGACCAAACCACCGACACCACGGTGCAAGCCCTCCGGGCGGCGGACACGGGCCTCCGCCTGGCCGACATCCCCTGCGCGGACACTGTCCTGCTCTGCGACGTCTCCCAAGGCCAGCCTCGCCCCATCGTGCCCGTCGCCTGGCAACGCCGCATCTTCGCCTCCCTCCACGGCCTTTCCCACCCGGGCCGGAAAGCTTCCCAGAAGCTGGTGTCGGCGCGTTTCGTCTGGCACGGCCTTCGTCGGGACGTCCGCGATTGGACCAGCGCCTGCACGGCCTGCCAACGGGCCAAGGTCCACCGACACACCCAGGCCCCGCTGGCACCTTTCACCGTGCCCGAACGACGTTTCGACCACGTCAACGTGGATCTGGTGGGCCCCCTCCCCCCGTCACGGGGGTTCACACACCTGCTCACCATGGTGGACAGGACCACCAGGTGGCCGGAGGCCGTTCCCCTCGTCTCCACCACCACCGCCGACGTGGCGCAGGCTTTCATCGCCACCTGGGTCGCCCGCTTCGGCGCACCGGCGGACATCTCGTCAGACCGCGGTCCACAGTTCACCTCCGAGCTGTGGGGCGCGGTCGCCCGCAACCTGGGGATCAAGCTCCACCGTACTACGGCCTACCACCCCCAAGCAAACGGGTTGTGCGAGCGATTCCACCGCTCCATGAAGGCCGCGCTCATGGCCGGCCTTGAAGACGTCGGGTGGGCCGACCGGCTGCCGTGGGTCCTTTTGGGCCTTCGCACGGCCCCCAAGGAGGACCTCCAGGCATCCACCGCCGAGCTTGTCTATGGCCAGGTGCTACGCGTCCCGGGCGAATTTGTGCCCGACGCTACCAGTCCCTGGTCCGCAGCTCACCAGCGCTCGGACCTCCAGGAGGCCGCCCGACGGTTTGCCCCCGTGCCAACATCCCACCACGGTGACCCCCAGTCCTACGTCCCCCCAGCACTCCGCACAGCGGAGTATGTTTTTGTGCGTCACGACGCACATCGGTGGCCACTCCAGCCGCCGTACGACGGGCCCTTCCGGGTGCTGCGACGGGACGACAAGTCGTTCGTCATCGACATCGGCGGCAGGTCGGACCGGATTGCTGTGGACCGCCTCAAGCCGGCGCACGTGGACGTCGACCACCCACCACGGGTGGCCCTTCCGCCGCGGCGAGGCCGTCCCCCGTCCACGGTGCCCCCCACTCGACCGCCCACCACCTCACCGGACCCCCTCCCACGACCCGCCAGGGGTCGCTTCGGCCGGGTCATCAGGACCCCCCTCAAATTGACCCTGCCGGTGCAAGTCGATTCTGGGGGGACGTGTGTAGCGGCTGCCGCTGAGTTTTCACAATCGCCTTGCACCTATCAAGGACGCGGAGCGATCACCATGCCGGGCTCGTCCAGGACGCCCAGGCCCGCGCTCAACTTGCCAGGCCGCAGCCAGGACGCTGGGCCACGCCCCCTGGCGCCGGGCCTGGGCAAACCCCCTGGCGGAATAGATATATATTGCTGACTGATAAACGGTTTTTCAGAGTGCCTGAGTGTTTGATTTCATTAAAGCAACTCAGATGAATTCTAGCTTTTTGTCGCGTCCATTCTTCCGATCGACGTGGGAGCCCCGGCTCCTTCAACATAGGATTATGCCAGGAGCTGAACATTTCCACCAATCAATGACATCAAATCAATAACTAAATGTCTTTGCTGACGTTGCTGTTACTTGTAAGAGTTCACAGATCGAGTCTGTTTGGGGGTTTTGAGTCTTCCACTGCGGGAGAAAACAGGGTTCCTGTGTGAGAGAGGCTCTTTGACCATGGCCGGTGTTGAGGGTGTGCTGCAGGTCCTCCCTGCTGGTGTGCTCACTCTCACCAAATTCTTCTTAGCATTGCAGCCCTCAGGCTCAATGGCAGGTTTGTCTTCACTTTGCACATCCGGTCTTGTGATGCTCCGGTTATGCCTTTAATCCGCCAGCCCATCCGAGGGCTGTCCATAACAGGGAGGTGGTGCTGACTCAGCTACTCTTAGGTCCACGTGATTGCGGCGATACAGGGAACCCTCCACATCCACGAGATAGGAGCATGGGGCAACCTGTTGCACGCAGGTTTCTATTTTCCAGCGACCAGTTCGGTCTCCAGGCAGTGGTTTCATACAGATGTACTCAAAAACATTTAGTTCAGGTAAGTCTCTGGCTGACCTGTCATAGCTGAGCTTGGATATCTGCTTTTTTTGACGCAGTTTCTCCAAAACACCTGGCACAACACAAGGCTCGAGCAACTTGTTGGTCACAGGTAAAGGTGTTTTCAGCCTTCTTGACATCAAGCGCTGCGCTGGGCTGCTATCCATGCCCTCCGTTGGTGTGTTCCTCCACTGGAGTATGGCCTTCCAGGGGTCATTGCCATCACACGTGGCTTTCTTGCACAGGTTCTTTACGATTTTGATGGCAGACTGAGCTTTGCCATTGGCTTATCATGGAGAGGATGTGAGATGCTCGAATTCCCATTCGATGGTAAAGCGTCTGAATTGCTCGCCTGCAAATTGAGGCCCATTGTCAGAGATCACACGGTCCGGTTGACCGTGACGTGCGAATTGTGCCTTGCATCGCTGGATTGTTGGCTCAGCAGACAGGTCTGGGACCAGCTCAATTTCCCAGAAGTCAGAATAGTGATCGACCATCAGGAGGAAGTCTTTCCCAATGTACTTGAATAAGTCCATGCTGATGATCTGCCAGGGCCGTGTGGGCAACTCGTGCGACATCATCGTCTCCTTTTGCTGCTCATGTGCATATTCATTGCACACGGAACATTTACTGACAAAGTCTTTGATCTCTGCTTGCATGTTTGGCCAGAAGAGAGTATCACGTGCTTGCCTGTAGCATGCTTCCCCTCCAATGTGGCTGGAGTGGATTCATGCCAGAATCTCTGGCCGCAAAGACTTCGGTATGATAACTCTCTGACCTTTGAACAGCATGCCATTCTGCACACTGATTTCATCTCTGCAAAGCCAATAATCTCTAACAGCAAGAGATGTCTCCTCTCTCTGGTCAGGCCACCCGGCCAAGACAACAGCTTTTCGTGCTTGCAGGTATTCGTCTCTGTCTGTGTGCTGTCTGATCTGAAGCAGGCGTCGATCAGTGACGTTCAGGTAATCTGCCTGATTGATCTGCTCCACATCATACTGCTCCTTCTGCATGCTACAAACTATGTGTCGCTCATGTTCCACATTGGAAGTACTGACCGCTGCTGTTGCCCTGCGGAGCATGTCGCTGATATACATTTTAGGCCCAGGCTTGTACACAACCCTGAGACTGTAGTTCTGGAGTGTGAGCAGCATGCTCTGGAACCGCTTAGGTGCGCTTAGGAGAGGCTTGCTGAAAATGGCAATGAGCGCCTTGTGATCAGTCTCTGCTGTGATCACTTCCCGGCCATACAGATAGTGATGGAAGCGTTGACAAGCAAATACTATGCTCATGTATTCTTTTTCGATTTGTGCATAGTTTTGTTCCATCAGCGTTAGCGCCCTTGATGCAATTGCAACCGGTTGTCCCTCTTGCATGAGACAGCACACCAGTCCATTTTGGCTTGAGTCACTTTGTATAGTGACTGGCTTTGAGATGTCATAGTACCTTAATACAGGCATCGTGGTGACCAGGCGCTTTATTTCCTGCACTGCAGCATCGTGTTTCGGTAGCCAATGCCATATCGCATCCTTGTCCAGCAGTCTCCTCAACGGCTCACAAACCTCAGAAAGGTGTGTCATGAATTTGGCAAGGTAGGTCACAAAGCCAATGAAACGCTGGACCGCCTTCCCATCTGTTGGGTGTGACATTTCCAGAATGGCTCTCACCTTTTCGGGATCAGCCGTCAGGCCATTTGAAGACAGTACATCTCCATGGAAACGGAGCTTTGCTACCTTGAACTGCAGCTTCTTCAGGCCAAGTCTTAGTTTAACGTGCCTGCAGCGGTCCATCAGCGCCAGTAACTTTGCATCGTGGTCACTATATGCCTCGTCATCTGTATCCCCGCAGCCAACAATGAGGATGTCATCTGCAATGGGCTCTACTCCATCTAGCCCAGCCAATACAGTCACGTGAAAAAGTAAGTACACCCCATGTAAAGTTTTGACTTTTTCAACATATTTCAACATACAGCTATTTGATATTCATTTCAACAATATTGATAGATAAAGGTGATATAATATAACAAATATCATGAAACATTTACATTTTGTAGTCCATTGTATCATTTAAATAAACATAAATGCAAATTTCGCATGTGGAAAAAGTAAGTACACCCTTGGCTCTAATAGGTGGTATTGCCCCCTTTGGAAGAAACAACCTCAAGTAGGCCTTTCTTATAACTGTCTACCAGCCTCTGACATCAACTGGGAGAAATTTTTGCCCACTCCTCCATGCAGAATTCTTTCAGCTGTGCAATGTTGAGGGGTTTCTTGCATGCACAGCTCGTTTCACATCCCCCCACAACATCTCGATGGGATTTAGATCCAGGCTTTGACTTGGCCATTCCAGAACCCTCCATTTCTTTCTTTTCAGCCATTCCTTGGTGGATTTACTGGTATGTTTAGGGTCATTGTCATGTTGCAAGATCCACCTTCGGTTGAGCTTCAACTTTCCGACAGATGCCCTCACATTATCCTCAAGCACCTTCTGGTACAATGAAGAATTCATAGTGGATTATATGATGGTGAGATGCCCAGGCCCTGAGGCAGCAAAGCTGCCCCAAACCATAATATTTCCACCACCATGCTTTACAGTTGGTATCAGGTTCTTGTGGTCAAATGCTGTCTTTGGTTTTCCCCAAACATGTCTTCTGGTACTGTGGCCAAATAGCTCTACCTTTGACTCATCTGTCCAAAGCACATTGTTCCAGAAGTGCTGGTCTTTGCCGAGGTGTTCATTGGCAAACTTTAGTCTTGCCCTGATGTTCTTTCTGGACAGCAAAGGTTTCCTCCTGGCACACCTCCCATGTAGATCAAATTTGTGCAGCCTCTTTCTAATGGTAGACTCGTGCACTTTGACATCAACAGTGGCAAGAGCTACCTGTAGGTCCTGTGATGACCTTCTGGGGTTCTTAGAGACTTCTTTCAGCATCTTGCGGTCTGCTCTCGGGCTGAACTTTCTGGGGCGGCCTGGCCTGAACAAGTTGGTAGTTGTTTGGAATCTTCTCCACTTGTAGATGTTCTTCTGGACAGTCGAATGATTGATTTCAAATTGTTTGGAGATCTTTTTAGATCTCGTAGCCATCTATAACCTTCTTTCTGAAGGCCTCAGAGAGCTCTTTTGATCTAGGCATTGTGACGCCGCACACTTCAACAACAAAGAGCAAACCAAACTAAATGCCTGAGGTTTAAATAAGACAGGTTCCTCCAAGATCCTCTCTAACGATGTTCTAATCATTTGCACCTGATTCTAATTTTAGGTATTTGAAGTAGTGATAAATATAGGGGTGTACTTACTTTTTCCACATGCGAAATTTGCATTTATGTTCATTTAAATTATACAATGGACTACAAAATGTAAATGTTTCATGATATTTGTTATATTATATCACCTTTATCTGTCAATCTTGTTGAAATGAAGATCAAACAGCTGTATGTTGAAATATGTTGAAAAAGTCAAAACTTTACATGGGGTGTACTTACTTTTTCACGTGACTGTAGCTCATGCTGCCTGCGTTGGTACACCTCTGGTGCTACGGAGACTCCAAAAGGCAGTTTGAGCCACCGTTTTCTGCCCCAGAGAGTCCAAAATGTTGTCATGTAACTGCTCTTCTCGTCTAGCTTGCATTGTAAAAAGGCATCAAGTGCATCTACGAGTGTGAATACCCATGCCTTTGGTAATTTGTATAAGACATCTTCAAGTGTTGGCATGAGGTAGTGAGGTCTTCGCAGTGCTTGGTTCAAAAACTTTGGATCTATACAAATTCTCAGCTTCTCAGGCTTTTTTTTACAATGACCATGTTACTTATCCAGTCTGTTGGATCGGTCACAGTGGTGTTACGTGCTCCTCCCCAAGCTCCGGTCACAGTGTACCTCCGAGCCCCGAGAGGAGTCACGGCAGAAAGATGTGTTATTCTGTATGTCAATGATCAATGGTGAAACCACACCAATTGTTACCAACAAACAAGTGTTGTATTAAGGTCACACAAGAATAACAGTACAATAACAATAGTAATCAATTGTACAACCAATATATCATTCCTATGATGGTACCATCAGTTTCGTACAATATAACTCACTGTGCTCGAATTGAGCGAAAATAACATTCCCAATGTCTCTGTCCCGGCTTCAAGCCAAAGTCAATCCACGCTCCAGTGATCGTCAGAACGATGTTGTATCGAGACCAGAATCCCGTTCAGTTGACAGTCACACTGCCAAAAATGGGCAAAGGTGTCCTCAAGAGGCGACTGGGAAATCACACCTTCTGGTATGGACGTTCAACGACTCCCAATCGGCGAACCGCAGATTTCCCACTCAAAAGCCACGTTACACACACACACACACACACACCAGGTTAACGTCTGGATGCGGTGAAAATGGTTGAAGCGAGGTGAAAAAAACCTGGAGCGATACGAAAATCGGGCGCGAGTCAAAATGGCCAACGGCCCGTTCTCGAGACGTAATGGCACTCCAACGATTCTCTTCGGAATCGACCGCAAAACCTGTCACGCAGGTTTATCTGTCACAGCGATAACAACTCTGTCGCAGGAATCCCTTTCCCAGGAAACCCAAAGTTCACTCGTGACCCTCGTTCGCCAACGTTTGCTCAAGACCTCGAAGCAGCTCGGCTTTCTTGTCTGAATCACCCGCTCCGCCTCCTCTTTTTCCTCTTCTTCCTCTTCGTCTTCGTCCGGTTCCGGTTTCTTTTAAAACACTAACTTTTTTTACCTTCTGAAGACAGTAATCTCTATTTCACTTAAATGATAACAATAATAGTACATGCAACCAAAAATGTTTACAGTGGACGAGAACCACAACAACGGAAGTGACGAATCCGTAACACTCCCCCCCCCCCCCCCCCTCAAGAAAGAAAGTTTGAACATAGTGAAAACTTTCTTTGCATGCAAAAACTTCTTTTTTTTTTCTTTTTTTTTTTGTATACAAGATCGAGGCTCGTGAAAGAGCGAACATTAATCACACAGAAAGACAAACAGACACATAAAACAAATAACATCGGGAGCGGTAGACAAGATGGGGAGAGAGGGGGAAGGACACAAACACAACCTGGTTATGGATGGGGGAAGATAAGAGATGGTGGTGAACAGCTGTTTTAAAGACCTGGAGGGAGGAGAGGGATTGAAGGGAGTGTGGGAGTTTGTTCCACAGGCGGGAGAAAAGAGGAATGAAAGAGTGAAGGTGAGCAGAGAGCCGAGATTTCGGCAGTTTAACCATCAGAGGGTTGCTGGCAGATCTTGTGCGACCTGTAGGAATATTTGGGGGACAGAGCACAGAGCGAGCTGGGGGAGCAAGGCCGGAGAGGAGTCGGTAGAAGACAGAAAGGCCACTTACCTGCCTGCGGTGAGTGAGTGAAAGGCCCTCGGAGATAGCTTCATCGCGGGAGATTCCAATGATTTTGAAAGCTTTGGATTCAACAGCGTGAAGCCGAGCCAGGTGTGAGGCAGGAGCACCGGCCCATAGGGGAGAACAGTATTCCATTGAGCTGCGGATGAAAGCCTTGTATGTGGTGAGGAGCTCAGGTGTGCCGAGGAAGGACTTCGCACGACGGAGGATGCCCAGTCGGCGACTGGCTTTGGAGGCCAGCTTGGAAATGTGGTTTTCCCAAGAAAGATCATGGCAGATAGTGAGACCCAAAAGCTTGAGCGACAGAACTTCTTGGAGAGGATTGTTGAGAAAGTAGATGGGAGGGTTGTCCAGTCGATCTTTTCGGAGAGACATAGTAAGAGAGTGAGATTTGTCAGGATTGAAAGACATGTTCCACTTGTTTGACCAGTCTGTGATTTTGTCCAGGTCTTCAGAGAGTGAGGAGGCTGCAGACTGCCGATCTGAGGGAAGAGGAATGGAGCGGCAGAGAGTGGAGTCATCAGCAAAGAGATAGAGAGGATTTTCCAGAGAGTCGGAGAGATCATTGATAAAGACCAGAAAAAGCACAGGGCCCAGCGCACTTCCTTGGGGAACTCCAGCCTGAACAGGAAGGGGAGATGAGAGAAATCCATTCAGGGCCACACGTTGACTACGACCAGAGAGGAAGTCCGCAAGCCATGCATGGAGATTTCCATGGATACCATAGGAGGAGAGTTTGGTGAGCAGAGCTGGGTGCCAGACCGTATCAAAGGCCCGTGATATGTCAAGGGAGACAGCTCTGATTTCCTGTTTGGCATTGAGGACCTCCATCCATTGTTGAGACAGCAGAAGCAGCATGTCCAGAGTAGAGTGACCTGGTCTGAAACCAAATTGATGGTCAGAGATCAAGCCATTGGAGAAGAGGAAAGATTTCATATCCGAAGCAATGATGGATTCCATGACTTTGCTGATAATTGGGAGCAGGCTGATTGGTCTGTAGTTGCAAGGATCTGTGTTTGCACCTTTTTTGTGTAAAGCGGTAATGTTAGCTGATTTCCAGGATGCTGGCAGATGACGTTGAGCAAAAGATAGGGTGAAAAGAACAGAGAGAGGGTGAGATAGAGCGGCAGAGCAGGATTTTAGGACACGTGGGCTGATGCCGTCTGGTCCAGTTGCAGAATCAGAGTCGAGGTTTGACAAAAACTCCTCCACCTTGTCAGGAGAGAAGGACACAGAGTCCAGGAGCAGTTGGGTTCGACTGGGAAAGGTGGGAACAGAGAGAGATGGGTTTGGGACTAAGGATTTCGAGGCGAACACAGAGTTGAGGCATTCGGCTTTGTCACGTGCGATGTCAACTGTGTGGCCATTTGAGGTAAGGGAGGGGATGGAGGGGGAACAAACACCAGAAACGGATTTGACCAGACGCCACCAGGATTTGGAGGAAGGAGACAGGTTTGAGAGTTCATTCTTGAGTGAGGAGAGATAGTGATTCCTGGCACTCCTGAGGGTAGACACACACTTGTTCCGAGCTTGGTGGAAGGAACTGAGATTTCCTTCAGTTGGATTAGCCTTCCAAGAGGCAAAGGCAAGTTGTTTCAGGGCAACTGCCTCATCACAAGATTCAGTGTACCATGGACGGGAGGAAGGGTAAGACAATTGAAGGCGAGATGGGATAAATCTGTGCATGAGAGAGATCAGTTTGCTTTGGAAGAATTCCCAGGAAGAATTGATGTCAGAGGCAGTGGAGATGGGAGACCAATCCAGACGATTGATGGCTGCTTGAAGACCCTCCCAGTCGGCCTGAGTGAAATGCCAGACTCGTCGACGCTGAGGAGGCTCTCTGAGAATGGCCAGAGAGATGTCCACTTTGACAAGCACATGATCAGAAGAACCGATTGGAGCAGAAGAAGAGCAGCAGACATTATCAGGGAAGTTTGTCATAACCAAGTCTAGAAGAGAAGATACTCCATTGGCTGAGATCCGGGTCGGGAAATTGACAGATTGTGTCAATCCCAGTGAGTCACAGAAGTCCTTTGCTGAGGTGCCATGACTGGTGAGAGAGGAACCCACACCCAACCAGGTGGCATGATGACAGTTGAAGTCACCACATATGAGGAAGAGAGAGTTGGGATGAGTGGATAGAAGTTGGTCCATGTTGTCAGACAGTGAAATGTAGATGGAGTCATCACTGTTTGGGGGACGGTACAGAACACATATGAACAAAAGGTGGGAGCGGAGAGGAAGCCATAACCAGAGGTACTCCTGCGGGTGAGGAGGAAAGAGAGCAGTGCAAGGAGAGTGAGGAAGAGAGTTTTTGACAAAGATAGCCACCCCACCACCAGGCCAAGGCTCAGGTCTATCATACCGGAGGAGGGAGTAACCAGGAAGAGATATTAAGGAATCAGAGACATCTTGAAGGAGGAAAGTCTCTGTTAAGCAGATCAAGTCTGGATTGTCAGAAGCAACCTGTATGGAGAGATCAGTCAGGTTTGAGCGAAGGCCCCGGATGTTTGAGGTCCATGCCGTTAATGAAGAGAGAGGGGGAGCATCGGGTACAGGACAGGGGAGGGGAGGAGTAGGGTAAGATGAAGGATGAGAGGGGGAGGTAGGGAGAGCAGTTGATAGTGTTTCAGATGTTGCAGACGAGTTCCAAGAAAGGGAAGGATGAGAAGGATGAAAGGTTTGATGGTGAAGGGATGCGGCACAGTGAGGGGTTGTTTGAGGGGGGGCAGAGGAAAGTAAAAGGTTTGGGGGGGTGGAGGTATGAGATAGAAGGGAGACGAAGTGGGGAGGAGGCAGCTTGGAGGAGGAGGGGGGAGGAGAGAGAATTGGAGAGGAATGGTATGGGGGGAGAATTGAATGGGAAGGATTGGGGGGGAGTTTTGAAGGGGAGGAGTGAGGGGGGAGTTTAGGAGGGGAGGGGCAAGGGGGGAGTTTTGGAGGGAAGGGGCAAGGGGGGAGATCAGGAGTGGAGGGGCAAGGGGGTGGATTAGGAGGGGAGGGGCAAAGGGGGAGTTTAGGAGGGGAAGGGCAAGGGGGGAGTTCAGGAGTGGAGGGGCAAGGGGGGAGTTTAAGAGTGGAGGGGCAAGGGGGGGATTTGGATGGGAGGGGCAAGAGGGGAGTTTAGAAAGTGGATGATTAATGAAAGACGAACATTGATAACAAATTGGGTTTGTTGTGATTTTCAAGTTAGCAATCCGATTCAGAACGATGGAGGAGGGATGGAATGAATGTGAATTTAGGCCATGTAGTGAGGGAGACGTATAAGATATTGAATTTCTTTTTTTTGAAGTGGAATGAGTTGGAGAGGAAATTGAGAAAAGCCTTTTAAATAGGAAGAAAAACAGCGTGTTGTAATATACCACTGAATAAAACACAGAAGGGGAAAGGTTAAACATATTTAAATAATATTTAAACCGAACTATGAACAATCTTATATGCACCGAAATATCGGGACCGAAATATCTAGCCTGTAGTGTCAGGAAGCAACACTAACACTCGGTCCTCAGAACTGAAATTTCTTATCTGAGATTTCTTGTCATGTCTCGCTTTCATTTTATCCTGTGTCACTTTCAAGTTTCTTCTTGCAACTTCACAAGCCTTTGCCAATGTCAGGGAACTTTTACTGAACCCTGATCTAAGGAAATCACTCAAGACGAGGCTCAGATTCAAGGAGCTTGGTACGTCTATCCGAGCCAAGGTTTATTCCGAAGTTTAGAGGGGAACTTGTTACACAAAATCGAACTAAGATATGACGCGTCGCTTGGTTGAAGAAATCTTCTCCCCTGTCGTCCTGCTTCTTCTGATTAGTTCCTCTGCCCTCGGAGCATGGTGCTTAAATAGACTTTGGAAACTTTGATGTGGTGAGATTGAAATTCAGAGATCAACACAGAACTCAGCGGCTGACGCCAAAACCCCTCTGGTCTTTATCATGAAACCATTAAGAGGTTTACAAAAGATGACTATCACGGGAAGAAGGGAACAGGGTCACTGTTTGGGCCAAAAAGGTCAACATTCTTTGACAATTTCATCTCAGTCAGTTGACTCTTGCGTTTTAACCCAGGGCTGAGTCAACACTCTTCCCTGAGCCTTTCACTAAAGGACAAAGGTTATCTCTTCGGTTCCAAGGCTTTGCCAAACTGCACAGTATAACACATTCTATCTCTTAACAATGGGTCAAAACCTCGTTTCTCCATATGCTTACATGCTTTAAGAACAAAGTTTATATTGACGTTCATTTTAATCATTTGCATACCTCACCGACCCTAATAATCATAGAAATCTCCCACAATTCCTCAGTTTTTCTTTTTGTTAAATTAACAATTTAAACAACTTCCTATTAAATATTCTAACCACAAATTTGGTAATCCAATTTTTTCATACATAAGGCATCGTCATCCTGGAAGAATCTGATCACAAAACATTTCTTTGTTCATTGGCTCTTTCCATATTGATAATGCAATTCATTTCATTTGCATAAAGCATACAACACTTCACCTTTACCACAACAATTTCAAATCACCATTTAAAAATGATAAAGCATCTGCAACATTTGGTAATACATTTTGCTTCAAAACAAATATTGACTTTGTGTTTGAAAAGAAAAGAAGAGGCTGATCACTTGTTTGACATTCAAGTATAAACATTTTCTTCTGGTGTCTTCATAGCACCTACACTATTTCGCGTAGGATTTTCCGCTGCTGTGATAGCTGGGCGGAGTCACAAACTGACCCTGCTCTGCATGTAGCATCCTTGCCACTCTTGCTGTGAGCCATAGTAGATTTGAACAAGGCCTTCGTCCAGTTGTAGTCGACTTGCCTCCTCACTCATCATGAGCATGGAGCAAGTGTTGATGTGATGTTGGTTGACCAGCAAGATGTGGAACAGAGATGCCAGATGCATCCACAACGATGTTAGGACCATGGTGTTCAAGTTGTCCATGGTCCATACCAGGAGCCTCCAGCAGAATCGTGCACAGCTGTTGTGGAGGAAAAGCACAGCCGTCCACTTACAGCTCCACGCTGGCTCTCCGGATGTTGGTGGAGTAATGACACGTCACCGCATCCAGTAGAAATCTCAGGCAAGATGTCGCCATCCCGCAATTGCTGACTTGATGAATGTTTGAGGCATTTGAACAAAAATAAGTGATCGCCTTTCTTCCATATGTTGCAGTGTGATCCAGGCAAATGGTCACATAAATTTTTATTGGTGAAAGTAAGCATCCGTCTCCAATTTTACAAAGGAGAATATCTTCATCATTCTTTGAGAAGGAGGGTGTATGCCAAGATTAACTTCATTTTTAGCCACAAATTTTCTTTCTCGAACTTCTTCCCAATTCCATTATCACTCCCTTTGAGATGTGATCTGGTCTTATCCTTTTACTCAGCCACATCTGAATCTGCTTTCCACACACACTGAATCAGATAGGGTACATCTTAACATGAACTCACCATATTTTAACTAATCATGTATTTCTTATAACAGTTCACATTCAACAATTTGTTGTTTTCCTTAAAACATTCAAAAAAGTTATATTCATTTATATGCTTCACACAAATAATATTCAAATCAGGTATATATATATTTTTTTAACTAAGAATAGCATTTTCAATTGCTTTCTAATCAATATAATTTGAAAAATTAAACTCATGCAGTTATTTTAACACTACTCAAAGAAAATAAATGCATTAATAATGAGTGTATATGATTAAAATCACAAACAGGAATATCTAATTCCCAACAAATTATACTAACAAGCAAACTATGCATAATGTATCATTATCATAGTCTTCCTCACTTTTTTAAAATTTATTTATTTAAACTAACAGTGTGTAACTTGTGGTGATATGAGTTCACTGATCTTGTAAAACTGACACAATTCATAACATTGTCGTTATGCCATTATCTTAACTCTACTGTACTCATTTCCAACATTACTTGATTCAATCTTTTAATCTCGGTATTATTCATCATAAAATCTTTCTATTTTGGGTCCATATTTGTTTCTATTCTTATCAACTTCCTATGGTTTATTAATTTGTTCCAAAATACCACAACCAAAGGTTTTAACCAAAGCTCTACCAAACTATTCCCAATTTGAACTCAAAATGCTAGTGAAACAACAATTCGAAGAATTAACTTCAAAGGGTCAACAAATTCATTTTATAAACAGATCTAATTCTCATCCAATAATTTTCCTTACCAACTGTCATATTGCAACACTTTAATAAACCTTCGAAAAATGTCTCCCAAATCAATAAATTCCCTTTTTTACTTTACAAATAGCCATCTGTAAATTAGATATTGAATTACAATTTTCTCCCAATTTGTTTGGCCTAAATGGCCGCAAAAGTGGCTGCCAACATGCAGTACCGTTTTTATCTACCAAGCAAGCATTCGTCCACATAAGGCCTCTACCAATTTTTTTTTTTAATCTGGGATTTCTGATTACATGGATGCACACCCTCAGGGCATTTCAGGCTGCTGTTAACAATCCACTTCGATAAATTAATTCCTTTACCCACAATCAAATAATTAATACAAATTGAGGATATTATCCCTATCACATTCATTTATAGATTCATTATGTTGGATGTAATTTTTCTTCAACTGCTGTAAGGAAGAACAATAGCTCTTATAAGTCTTAGTATTATCATACTTAATTTACCCAGCATCTAAGAATTGTTTACTATCCATTCCCCGTCTGTTAACCAGTGACTTTGTTTAAACTCCAAAACTTAATTTGATGAATCCCATGTGTACAGCCACCACTTATTGAAACCCCTACTTTTTATGTTGTAGAAAATATCCAAGTAAGTGTTTTTACGCCCCCTTAACTATTTCTAATCTTTTTCTATACAACTAGTGAGTACTACTGACACCAGTATGCCAATATAGGTGTGCCAGATTAACAAATATGTTGCAGGTACACGTAACATCGCGTTCTGAGGTTAAATGACGTAACAGCGCGTTCATGTCTGCCCCTTGATTTAAGATTCACAATGCATTCCGTTTTCGAAACTCACAATAGATCAATTCAGCCAGATTTTCTTTACTATTTTTTTTCTATATCATCTATGCCTAATACACATCCATACATACAGCACAATTTATATGCTGATAAAAGTCAAATTTATATATACAGTGATCCCTCGTTTATCGCGGGGGTTACGTTCCAGAACCCCCCGCGATAGACGCAAATCCGCGAAGTAGCGACCATATTTTTATTTTATTATTTATATATATTTTAAAGCTTTATGACCCTCCCCACACTCTTATTAACCTTTCCCACACTCTTATTAACCTTTCCCATACTCTTATAAACACTTTCTATACTCTTAAACACTTTTTACACTCTTAAACATACGTAATTTTAACAACATATAAATTTCTAATGGGTACTCACCATTGAAGATACTGTAGCGACCCATGGGTCCCCCAAGCAAGGCCAGCATCAGAATCTCCTTGCTCCAGCCGGTGACGTCACCGGCGGGGATCCGCGGCGCAAGAGTGGCTGGTCACGTGACCACCAAAGCGTGCCGCGCGTGCGGGTATAATCAGCTACCCCTGTTGATCACGTGACCACCGAAGCACGCCACGCTTGAGAGGCATGGCTTTCGGTTTCGGTTTCTGGTTGTGCTTTATAATGCAGCCCGATAAACGGGCTTTTCAGTGTTCCCGAGTTGGTTTTGAGAATAAATATTGTTGCGGAGATGAGGACTGTATTTTTTTGATTGTGTTGTATTGTGGTAAATTGGTGATGATTATTGTTTATTCTGCGCCCCCCTACCTCCGGAGCTGTGTAAAGGTGAAAGGGCATCCCATAATTAGTCCACAAGCATACACATCAGCCAAATAATAGAATACCCCTGTTGATAGTTATCTCTTATTCTGTGTTTTAGAGTAAGGCTGTGTCTCCCATTAATTGAAGTACTCCATTGCACCAGTGAAAGAGAATACATCCCCTTTCCTTCCCATCCCCAAAATCTCCATTTCCTTTTACATCCCCTTCCATCATTGCCGGGCCTCGATTCCCAATTACCTCCCCTCCAAAACCACCATTGAACATGTGCTCGAATCGGAGAAGAAAGGCGTGCCTGCCCGTCGTCATCAAGGGCGGAGCCAGAGGGTCACGCGACCAACCAGGGCCGAGGTGAGCACCCCGATGGGCGTGTCCAAAAGGCCGGCGGCTTAATCGCCGGAGGTGCTATAAAAGGCGCGCACGCGAGAGAGTAGTGAGTTGGTCGTCAAGAGAGAGTCGTGAGGAGTCAGTCAGTGGAGTCGGTGGTCAGTTGGTTGCGTGAGATGCACTTTGAGTTGAGACAAGGAGGGACGAAAAAGAGCTGGGTCATCAGAGCAAGAGCGCGCAAGGAGGAGAGAACCCGTCATGCCAGACCCCCCCCCCCCCCACCAGCGCATCGGCTCCACCAAGCAGCTCCGACCCGTGCTCCCGCGCACACGACAGGCCCGGTGGCATCAGCGGCCGTCGAGGTCCAGCCCGACGTCCCGTGCGGGATCAAGCTCCAGCCAGCTCCGTGCCGTCCCCCCCCCCCCCCCCCCCCTCCAGCCACACACCTCCTTCCAGCAATCCACTCTGCAATTCCCCGCGTGAGTCAGTGTCTTTGTTTGTTCTGTCCTGGGAATAAGTTAAGTCTGTATAACTATAAGCTAGTATTTGCACTGTGTCACCTGCGTCTTATGTGTTGTAAATAAACTTGATTGCTCCTTTTTGCTTATGTGTGTAAATAGTAAATAAATTCAGTAGTATTTCCAACCTTGTTGTCTTCTTCTTCTTCCTCACATCCGTGTCGCCTTTGTCTTTTCCCTATTGACTAGCTGCGGTGCGATCCGGCCAACGTTTGGGTTCTAATCGGGGAGTAACTGTGCGGACGCGGTAATACCAACCGCTCGGTAAAATAACATCTCTAAGCCGCGTCTGCAACAATTGGTTGTCAGGAGTTGGATTCGGACCTGGGACTAAATTTGTTAGGCCCAAATTTTGGGACACCAATTGTGTTATTACTGTAACAATTGGTGTCTGGGAGTGAGATTCGGGGCCCGAACCAAATTTTTAAAACATCTAAAAAAAAAAAAAATTTGGTCAAAATTTGGAGCGGCCGAAATTTGTTTTGTTTTATAAAACCCGAATTTTGAAATCGCGCCATGGCTGGTCAAGGCGACGGGATGCCGGTGGGTGAGCTAGAGGAGGGGTTAGGAGTAACCCAGGATCAAATGGAGGGGAGCAATGAGGAGGCGGTTGAGGGAGTATCAGGCGCGCAAAATGGCGCCTTTGCGCACGCGGTTACAGTGGCACCAAATCTAGCCGCGCCCGTGACCGTAGCAGCGCCGCTGGGGGATTCGGACCTTTTTATGATGATACAAATGAGGGCCCTTATGGAGAGGCTAGAAGCAAAAATGGATGCTCATGGTGAGCGAATGGAACAATGGGGAAACCAAATTGAAGCAACAACGAACGGAATGAGGGCCAATAGGGAGGAAAGGGAGCAGAGGGACAGAGACCGCAAGTTGGGCGAAAGGGTCCCAGGGGTGCACGAGGAGGTAAAGCGGGTCGAGAAGCGCTGGTTGAGCGAAGCGGAGAAAAGCGCGGGTACAATGACGGGGGTAGAAATCGCGACACGGGGTTTGGAAAAGCCGGCGACCGATGAGGTAGAGGGAATTTTATTAAAGCCAATGGTCGTCGAGGTGAGTAAAGAAAAAGCGGAAGTGGGCATTGAAATTGAAGAGATGACGGAGGTAGCCCGGGAATTGCAGGGAGAAATGGATTATGTACAAAGTCCCTGCTCACATCACGATGCTGTACTCGCTAATCCAAATGGAAGTTTGCAGGTTTTGGTGCAGGGAGGAAGAAGAACCCCGAAGGTGAGACGTGCTGTTGTGTATTGTGCGGGGAGATTTTGTAAGAGGATGTTATGCGACAAAAGAATTTTCACGCGCTTGGGATCGAGGAAGCATCCGGGCGTTGGTGAAGGGTCCCGTGTGAGTGGAAATGGCACGCGTGGGAGGAAAAAGTGTGCGTCGGCGAGTGGGTGTGTTATAAAGTGTGGGAGTGATACCGAGTGCGAGCGAGAATGCACGTCGGGGTATACGGAGTGTGACACGAATAGTGAGTTGGTGATGGCGCAGGTGCGAGAGGGCACATCGGAGCGCGAGTGTGAAACCGAGTGCGAGCGAGAATGCACGTCGGGGTGTACGGAGTGTGACATGGAGAGTAAGGTGGTGGGGGAACGTGTGCGAGAAAGCACACCTGAATTGGGGGTAGCGCGGGTGTGGGAGAGCCCATGTGAGCGCGTTAGTGGGTGGATGCAAGAGTGCACGCCCATGGTGAGTGTTACGGAGGACGTAACGGAGGAGAGGTGTGGACCAAAGTGTGCGCAAGAGTGTGCGCGAGAGGTGTGGTGTGTAACAGGGAGAGCGTTGGTGGAATGTACGGACGGCGTTGGACCGCCAGGTTTTGTGAGGGTGAAAGGGGTAGCGTATGCTTGTAAGCATGCAAGTGAAGCATCGACGGTAACCGGGTTAGCGGGTAGGGCGACGGATAGCCGAAGCGAGCACTCGGTGCGAGGGGTGCTTTGTTGGGTGCAAGGCCCGGCGCGGGTCGATGCTGCGTCGCTTCTCTTCGAAGCGTCGTTGCCGATTCGGGCTTGGCCCCGCCCCGCACGGCCGAGTCCGGGCTATGGCGGGCGAGGCGACCGGTCCGGTTCAAGGGCGAGTGGGAGGAAGCGGAACGGTGCCCCCTCGTGGGGACGGGGTTCCGACCGGGGGAGATTGAGCCATCGGGCCCGGGACCGCAAGGTGCCGCGCCGAGATGGTGCGTGGAACCTCGGTCCAACCAAACCACCTCCCTTGAACCGAAAGCCGGACGGATTCAACCTGCAGGCAACCAAACCACCCGAATTAATTGCTCGGCTATACGAACCGAGTTTAATGATGTCACGACGCACCGAGGCTAGGATATAGTGGACTGTGATGATGATGGTAGTGATTTGATACGAAATTTATAATAGTGGGTAGAATTGGCAGTAAATGGAAAATTTTTGAATTGGTTGGAATTTGGACAAGCAAAATTGGTAGTGGGAGATGCCCGATGTGGTGGGATGGCAACTCTGTCATCCCTCACAAACAGGTGGGGCAAATGCGCTATAGCTTATGGGGTTGATGGCAGTGAAAACTAGCCCGGGTGGGTTAGGATATATCATGTGTAGGGATCTAGCGAAGATGACATTAGGTAACGTTAAGTTTAGTTAGTGACAAGGATACCTGTAGGGGGGACGCAGGTAGATTAGCGTGGATGATAATGACGTGGGAGCGCAATAGTTTAAAGGGACGACTGGGAAGCGCAAGTTTCAGAGGGGAGTAGTTAGCTGAGATGATGCCGTGTGTTTGAAGATTGAACAGGTGTGATTGAACAGGTGTGATTGCACAGGTGTGCAACTGAACAGGTGTGTGGAGCAGTGTATGAGGGAGTAGTGGTGATTGCGTGTTGTGTTGACCAAATGGTCCAGGAAGAAAGGAGGGTGCAGGTGGCACCAGGCGTAAGGGCACAGGTGTGCAACAACAGGTGTATGTGGCTGTGTGGAATAAATGGTAGTGTGGAATAAATGGTAGTGTGGAATAAATGGAGTATTGGAATGGATGGTCATGGAGTGAGTATGGTGGAAATTGTGGAGTGGAGTGGATGGTGCGAAGGTGTGAATGGGGGAAGAGGGGACCCCCATCACGGATACCCGGGGCGGGTAGTGTAAGTGTTAGGTAGAGGGTACAGGTAAATTGTGGTTGGATATTGGCATCTGTGGTGCGGGTGAAAGAATGGTCTTTGGATGGGTGCATTAGTGTTGTGGAAATGGCTGGGCGTGTAGCCTGTTAGTGTGTGTAGTTGGTTTGGGCACTCCACCACTGTGAGGATGTCGGCCAGGTGAGGCCGCAGGTGGGCTCTGGGAGCCGGTAGTTGTGGATAGGGCCCGAGGATGCGGAGGACGGACCCGGGTAGCCCAGTGCCAGAGGGCACCAAGGGGTGACAGAGCCAGGAGAGGGCCTTCCCCAGTTAGTTAGGTTAGGGTGAGGAGCTAGGTAAGCTCGGGTGGCAACTGCAGTGGTGGAGGTGTGCAGGTGGGTAGACCTGCTGGGAGAGCTACACGTCACAGCCCAGAAATTGTGCGAAGGCACTGGGAGATGAATCGGGGGAGTGAGACCCCAAATTGAGAAGCACCACAGTTTGGTCAATGGGAATTTTGGTTTTTAGAACCCATAGTGTAAGTTAGCCAATGGATTGGCAGGGAAAGACCCCGGGTAGTGTAAAGTGTGTTAATGTCATTTAGAAAGTAGTTAGGATGAAGTCTCCTCGCACCATCTGCATCCACTCACCTGAGATGAGGTAACTCCACACCATGCCATGTTTTATTATTTTTCATTAATGCAAATGTTTTGGATTGTGAGACGCATCATGACGTGGGTGTGACATTGTGCGTAATTCCATCTCTCCCTTCTTATGAGGATTGATGATGAATTGGAGATGGCAAATTTTGAATAGAGGGATTGTGGTGACGAATTTGGTATAGAGGAAATATGGGGAGACGTGACAGTAGCGACGGATTGGTAATGTGTAGATTTTGTACATATGGGGTAAGGGCAAGGGTAGTGTAGGTGACAGGGGGGTGACGTACGGTAGGGACGAGCTTTCTCATTTCGCTCTCCGTACGCATTTCGCCTTGCATTGCCTTATTGACGTGTACCCTTGTGACCTTACCCCTCGCTCATTTGTCTTTCCCCTTTTGTCTCCCACATGACCTGTGCGCCATTGGGTGCCGAGGGGAGCATGCGTGAGTCCTCCATTGTGCGCCCGAAATTCCCAGAACCAGCTGTCTGCATCGATGCACCACATTATGGACCACAGGTCTGTGGCCGAGCACCACTTATGGACCCCATGGGTTGGGGCATGGCCCCTCTGCTGGAACCGGCCATGAGGGCCCGAAATATTGCTGGCGGACCTTGGCCACAGGGCACCGATGCCCCACAGGTGAACCACACTAGTCGGCCCTGTGGGCCATAAATAAAATAAATAAAAATGGACACATTGGGTGCAAGTTTTAATACAAATAGGCCGCCAGTAAGCAAAGCAAAAGGAATGACAACATCTGGAAGACCAAATATAATAACCAGCAGAGGGAGCCGAAGAGCAAGAGATCACCTGCAGGGTTAGGGGTTGTTGATTTATTTTTTTTATTGTTGAACAATGGTGACTGCACCGATTGGTGCTTGGGTGTGTATTGGTGCGTTTTTGGGTGCTTTCATGGTGCGTCGATGCAGAGCAGACTGTCTCCCCCCCAGAAAGAACAATCACAGGTCCTGGGTTAGTTTTGTAAATAAAAGTAGCGTCAAGTGTAAATAATGCTTCCCACCGTCAGTGTGTAGTTTGAAGACCATTCCGCAATTCGGTTAACTGTGGGCGTAAGTCTGTTAGGCAGGGTGCAATGGAGCAGCGGGACACATTTATTTATGTTTTAAAACTGTCGCACTCAGGGTCAGGTTAAAAGTAGAGGGAACTACACCTACGTGTCACACTAAATAAAAGTTGTAGGCCCGGGACGTGCCTAAGAGGAGGAGGGTGCAGTGTTGCGGAGATGAGGACTGTATTTTTTTGATTGTGTTGTATTGTGGTAAATTGGTGATGATTATTGTTTATTCTGCGCCCCCCTACCTCCGGAGCTGTGTAAAGGTGAAAGGGCATCCCATAATTAGTCCACAAGCATACACATCAGCCAAATAATAGAATACCCCTGTTGATAGTTATCTCTTATTCTGTGTTTTAGAGTAAGGCTGTGTCTCCCATTAATTGAAGTACTCCATTGCACCAGTGAAAGAGAATAGATCCCCTTTCCTTCCCATCCCCAAAATCTCCATTTCCTTTTACATCCCCTTCCGTCATTGCCGGGCCTCGATTCCCAATAACCTCCCCTCCAAAACCACCATTGAACATGTGCTCGAATCGGAGAAGAAAGGCGTGCCCGCCCGTCATCATCAAGGGCGGAGCCAGAGGGTCGCGCGACCAACCAGGGCCGAGGTGAGCACCCCGATGGGCGTGTCCAAAAGGCCGGCGGCTTAATCGCCGGAGGCGCTATAAAAGGCGCGCACGTGAGAGAGTAGTGAGTTGGTCGTCAAGAGAGAGTCGTGAGGAGTCAGTCAGTGGAGTCGGTGGTCAGTTGGTTGCGTGAGATGCACTTTGAGTTGAGACAAGGAGGGACGAAAAAGAGCTGGGTCATCAGAGCAAGAGCGCGTAAGGAGGAGAGAACCCATCACGCCAGACCCCCCCCACCAGCGCATCGGCTCCACCAAGCAGCTCCGACCCGTGCTCCCGCGCACACGACAGGCCCGGTGGCATCAGCGGCCGTCGAGGTCCAGCCCGACGTCCCGTGCGGGATCAAGCTCCAGCCAGCTCCGTGCCGTCCCCCCCCCCCCCCCCCCTCCAGCCACACACCTCCTTCCAGCAATCCACTCTGCAATTCCCCGCGTGAGTCAGTGTCTTTGTTTGTTCTGTCCTGGGAATAAGTTAAGTCTGTATAACTATAAGCTAGTATTTGCACTGTGTCACCTGTGTCTTATGTGTTGTAAATAAACTTGATTGCTCCTTTTTGCTTATGTGTGTAAATAGTAAATAAATTCAGTAGTATTTCCAACCTTGTTGTCTTCTTCTTCTTCTTCACATCCGTGTCGCCTTTGTCTTTTCCCTATTGACTAGCTGCGGTGCGATCCGGCCAACGTTTGGGTTCTAATCGGGGAGTAACTGTGCGGACACGGTAATACCAACCGCTCGGTAAAATAACATCTCTAAGCCGCGTCTGCAACAATATCTTCTCGGACGAGTTTGTGTCTTGCCCGTCATTTCGTCCGTATCAAGCAAGAGCCCCGGCTCTTCAATACTACAACTTGCGTGATGAAGATGATGATGAATTAGCTGTGCAGTACTGATGACGATGAAGGTGATGACGATGATGAATGTACTGCACAGCCAGAAAGAGCATTACAGTTACCCATTACGTGGGTAACTAGCGCAAGTGGAAGCTGCCGCATCTGCGTTTTCCATACGCACGACTCTTTGTCTCTTTGTCTACCCTTCTACTGTACACTATGTACAGTATTTTATTTCTTGTAATATGTTTTAATTACTGTATTTTTCTTATTTTTTTACGTTTTTTAATTTTTTAGGCTAGAAAATGCTTATTTTACCACAAAAATATGTAAAATAATAGTATATAAAAATACATTTATACCGCAAAATCCCGCGATATAGCGAAAAATCCGCGACATAATTTTACATATACTAGCGAGAAAAACCCGCGATGTACCGAAGCCGCGAAAAGTGAACCGCGATATAGCGAGGGACGACTGTATATCAAAAATCAGTGAGCAGAGTACTCTGGTAAATCAGTGTAAGACCTCTTCCAAATTTGGCTAATTTTGTACTCCCACATTTTTTTATGAAGCTCATATCCATAAATAGCTTTTATTCACATATAAATTCTATCAAAAATGGGATCCCAAGATTACTCACAATTACTTTTACTATTAATTAATGGCTGCTCATAACTCAGCACATCAAATCTTTATATTCCATCTGCCTTGACAAAAGAGATAATCTTCATAATCAAATTATGTTTTTTATTTTATGGATTTTATGGATATTTGATCCCATCCACATCAAATTATCTATTTCAAGACAGGCACATTGTCGGTTTCAGCAATCTTTTAAGAGAAAAAATACACAAACTCATGCCGTATGTACATTTGTTTGCGTTGGAACCATTATTTTCATATCAAGGTGGGTGTCAATTTCATAAAATTTGTCCCTTAATTTTAGAAACGCAGATACACAAACAGACCAAAAAAAATTTTTTATTCTTAGAAAACCCCTATAATTAGGTTTACTCTCCATGAAATGGAGAGGAAACCTATTATTACTGCTAGAGTTTTTCTTATTATTCTTCCGCCCTATTTTGCACCTCCGAAAACTTCATAATTAATGTTCTCAGCAACCGCTGGTCGGATTGACAGGAAATTTCAATCAAATGATCGTCTCGGCTCCTCGAATTTTTTTATGCTAATTATGACGTCATAGGTCACGTGGTATGGGCGCCATCTTGTAAAACACATCCAACTTTGCCCCTCTGTATTTTTTTTTTTTTTTTTTTTTTGTATACAAGATCGAGGCTCGTGAAAGAGCTAACAATAATCACAAAAAAGACAAACCGACACACAAAACACAAAAAAACAAGGGGAGCGGCAGACAAGATGGGGAGAGAGGGGGAAGGACACAAACACAACATTTGAGAGCAGGGACATCGGGAGGACTTGGGGGGAAGTGGGAGAGGAATAAAACATATGAACGCTGCAAGGACTCTGGGGTGAATTACCGGGGGTAGAAAAGATCAAGGTTTTCGATGGGGGAAGATAAGAGATGGTGGTGAACAGCTGTTTTAAAGACCTGGAGGGAGGAGTGGGATTGAATGGAGTGGGGGAGTTTGTTCCAGAGGCGGGAGAAAAGGGGAATGAAAGAGTGAAGGTGAGCAGAGAGCCTAGACTTTGGCAGTTTAACCATAAGAGGGTTGCAGGCAGATCTTGTGCGACCTGAAGGAATATTTGGGGGACAGAGCACAGAGAGAGCTGGGGGAGCAAGGCCAGAGAGGAGTCGGTAGAAGACAGAAAGACCACCAACCTGCCTGCGGTGAGTGAGTGAAAGGCCCTCGGAGTTGACTACATCGCAGGAGATTCCAATGATTCTGAAAGCTTTGGCCTCAACAGCGTGAAGCCGAGCAAGGTGTGAGGCAGGAGCACCAGCCCAGAGGGGGGAACAGTATTCCATTGAGCTGCGGATGAAAGCCTTGTATGTGGTGAGGAGCTCAGGTGTGCCAAGGAAGGACTTCGCACGACGGAGGATGCCCAGTCGGCGACTGGCTTTGGAGGCCAGCTTGGAAATGTGGTTTTCCCAAGAAAGATCATGGCAGATAGTGAGACCCAAAAGCTTGAGCGACAGAACTTCTTGGAGAGGATTGTTGAGAAAGTAGATGGGAGGGTTGTCCAGTCGGTCCTTTCGGAGAGACATTGTAAGAGTGTGAGATTTGTCAGGATTGAAAGACATGTTCCACTTGTTTGACCAGTCTGTGATTTTGTCCAGGTCTGCAGAGAGTGAGGAGGCTGCAGACTGCCGATCTGAGGGATGAGGAATGGAGCGGCAGATAGTGGAGTCATCAGCAAAGAGATAGAGAGGATTTTCCAGAGAGTCGGAGAGGTCATTGATGAAGACCAGAAATAGCACAGGGCCCAGAACACTGCCTTGGGGAACTCCAGCCAGAACAGGAAGGGAAGATGAGAGAAATCCATTCAGGGCCACACGTTGCCTACGACCAGAGAGGAAATCCGCAAGCCATGAGTGGAGATTTCCCTGAATACCATAGGAGGTGAGTTTGGTGAGCAGAGCTGGGTGCCAGACTGTATCGAAGGCACGTGATATGTCAAGTGAGACAGCTCTGATTTCCTGTTTGGCATTGAGGACCTCCATCCATTGTTGAGACAGCAGAAGCAACATGTCCAGAGTAGAATGACCTGGTCTGAATCCAAATTGATGATCAGAGATCAAGCCATTGGAGAAGAGGAAGGATTTGATATCTGAAGCAATGATGGATTCCATGACTTTGCTGATAATTGGGAGCAGGCTGATTGGTCTGTAGTTGCAAGGATCTGTTTTTGCACCTTTTTTGTGTAAAGCGGTAATGTTTGCTGATTTCCAAGATGCTGGCAGATGACCTTGAGCAAAAGAGAGGGTGAAAAGAACAGAGAGAGGGTGAGATAGAGCGGCAGAGCAGGATTTTAGGACCCGAGGGCTGATGCCATCTGGGCCAGTTGCAGAATCAGAGTCGAGGTTTGATAAAAACTTCTCCACCTTGTCAGGAGAGAAGGACACAGAGTCCAGGAGCAGTTGGGTTCGACTGGGAAAGGTGGGAACAGAGAGAGATGGGTTTGGGACACAAGATTTTGAGGCAAACACAGAGTTGAGGCATTCGGCTTTGTCACGTGCGGTGTCAACTGTGTAGCCATTTGAGGTAAGGGAGGGGATGGAGGGGGAACAAACACCAGAAACGGATTTGACCAGACGCCACCAGGATTTGGAGGAAGGAGACAGGTTTGAGAGTTCAAACTTGAGTGTGGAGAGATAGTGCTTCCTGGCACTCCTGAGGGTAGAAACACACTTGTTTCGAGCTTGGTGGAAGGAACTGAGATTGCCTTCAGTTGGATTTGCCTTCCAAGAGGCAAAGGCAAGTTGTTTCAGGGCAACTGCCTCACCACAAGATTCAGTGTACCATGGACGGGAGGAAGGGTAAGACAACTGAAGACGAGATGGGATAAATCTGTGCATGAGAGAGAGCAGTTTGCTTTGGAAGAATTCCCAGGAAGAATTGATGTCAGAGGCATTAGAGATGGGAGACCAGTCCAGTTGATTGATGGCTGCTTGCAGACCGTGCCAGTCGGCCTGAGTGAAATGCCAGACTCGTCGGCGCTGAGGAGGCTCTCTGAGAATGGCCAGTGAGATGTCCACTTTAACAAGCACATGATCAGAAGAACCGATTGGAGCAGAAGAAGAGCAGCAGACATTTGCAGGGAAGTTAGTCATAACCAAGTCCAGAAGAGAAGATACTCCATTGACTGAGATCCGGGTTGGGAAATTGACAGATTGTGTCAGTCCCAATGAGTCGCAGAAGTCCTTTGCTGAGGTGCCATGGCTGGTGAGAGATGAACCCACACCCAGCCAGCTGGCATGATGACAGTTGAAGTCACCACATATGAGGAAGAGAGAGTTTGGATGAGTTGATAGAAGTTGGTCCATGTTGTCCGACAGAGAAATGTAAATGGAGTCATCACTGTTTGGAGGACGGTACAGAACACATATGAACAAAAGGTGGGAGCGGAGAGGAAGCCGTAGCCAGAGGTACTCCTGTGGGTGGGGTGGAGAGAGGGCAGTGCAGGGAGAGTGAGGAAGAGAGTTTTTGATAAAGATAGCCACCCCACCACCAGGACGAGGATCAGGTCTATCGTACCGGAGGAGGGAGTAACCAGGAAGAGATATTAAGGAATCAGAGACATCTTGAAGGAGGAAAGTTTCTGTTAAGCAGATCAAGTCTGGATTTTCAGAAGCAACCTGAATGGAGAGATCAATCAGGTTTGAGCGAAGGCCCCGGATGTTTGAGGTCCATACCGTTAGTGAGGAGAGATGGGGAGCATCGGGTGCAGGACAGGGGAGGGGAGGGGTAGGGTCAGATGAAGGGTGAGAGGGGGATGTAGGAAGAGCAGTTGATAGTGTGTCAGAGATTACAGAGGAGTTACAAGAAAGGGAAGGATGAGGAGGACGAAAGGTTTGATGGTGATGGAATGAGGCACAGTGAGAGTTTGTTTGAGGGGGGGCAGAGGAAAGTAGAAGGTTGGGGGAGGTGGGGGTATGACATAGGAGGGAGAGGAAGTGGGGAGGAGGCAGCTTTGAGAAGGAGGTGGGAGGAGGGAGAATTTGGGAGGGATGGTTGGGGGGGAGATTTGAAGGGGAGGGGCAAGGTGGGAGTTTAGAAAGTGGATGATTAATGAAAGATGCACATATATACACAAAGAATTAAGTTAAGCACCCCCCCCCCCGTTTTTTTACAACCTCGCACATTACAAGTTTGTTGTCGTCAAAACAGTGTAATATACCCATGATATTGCTATATTTTCTGGAGAAGTGATATTATGGTCACATGGTAACATAACAATCATGCCGTTTTCAATATTTTATTCTGAATAATTTAAGGTGAAATTTTTTGGGAATTTTAGGCATATTTTCACCTCAATTTAAGTATGGAGCTATAGGTCCATCACGGACAGTGTGGATGACGTTTATGTTTTCTAACGTACAGTCATTGTTCTGAGAAGACCTCTAGCGATCTTTGCGTCAATAACGTGTGTAGGACCCACGTGATCGGATCACTGACTCAACCCTACGTCTCATAGACCCTGTAAGCCGTCGTATGCGTTGCTGTGGCAGGTTGTTCCATTCCCGATGTAATGCACGTTCCAATTCATCCAGATTGGCTATTGGAGGGACCATCTTCGCAACCTTAGAATATATATTAGGGGGTGCTTAACTTAATTCTTTGTGTAGGGGTGCTTAACTTAATTCTTTGTGTATATAACAAATTGGGTTTGTTGTGATTTTCAAGTTAGCGATTCGTTTAAGAACGATGGAGGAGGGATGGAATGAATGAGAATTTAGAGCATGGAGTGATTTGGAATCATAAGAGATTGAATATTTTTTTGAAATGGAATGAGATGAAGAGGAAATTGAAAGGAGCCTTTTAAATAAGAAGAAAAACAGCGTGTTGTAATAAACCACTGAATAAAACAATGAAGGGGATAGTTGAAACATATTTAAACAGAACTGTGAAGAACAATCGTATATTCACAAAAATACCAATGGGGAGAGGAAGCCTAGCGCGACGACCACGAGTCACTTGAACAGGGCAAAAGGTGGAAGGCAAGGGGAAAATGGGGGCGGGGCGAGACAGCGCACGTGGGCAGAGGCAAAAGCACACGAGGAGAAAGGGAAATAAAAGTTTTTTTGGTTGTTTTTTTTTGTTTTTGTTTTTTTTTGGGGGGGGGGGGTGTGGGGGTTACAACGTTAGACAAATAGTAGATGTTTGGTGAAGCTTGGTGGAGAAGGGGAAATCAAAAAAGCGAGCAAAACAGCGAAGGAATGAACAACCTTCGACGGGGGAAGCCTGAGGCTGCAAGGCCTTGCTCGCGACGTGGCAAACAAGCGATTAATATATGAAAGATAAACACCAAGAAACTTCCAAGGGGGACACTATAAGTTCACACACCGAACGATAAATACAGTTTCGACAAAATACAATTGTGAACAGACTTAACTTTATTATCTCCGAAACCGCTCAACGGAAAAATTTGAGGAATGGCTCATTCTAAAGAACAATTATAAAGAACACAATGTGTGTGTGTGTGTGCTAATTTCAGGCCGAATTAACTGAAATTGCCACTGTTATCATCTTCCTCTTCAGATTCAGTATTTTCCACCTTGTGCAGCTGCCCTGCTGCGGGCCTTCTCGTGCTCTTAAAGCATACTTTGGCAAAGTGATTAGCCGTGCCACATAACCTGCACGCCTTACCATAGGCTGGACAGTGTTCTCTTCCTCATCTGTGTGCATTGCCACAGTATTTACATGTGGCACAGTTGTCTGTAGACATGCTGGGAGGGTGGTCGTTTTGCCTTGTTGCTTTTGGAGAGCTGGTCCTGCTGTACTGTTGCCTCGCTGTGACATTGACACTGTCGATCAGCGGCCTTTCCTGCTCCATTGTTTTCATCCGCATGTCCGTGAGCTCCGCTGCCCGGCATGTCTCGATGGCTGTGTTTAGTGTTAAATCCCGTTCCCTCAGGAGGCGACGGCGTGTACCCTCATTAGCAATGCCGAGAACGATTTTGTCTCTAATCAGCTCGTCCTTCAATAAGCCATATTCATAAGATGCCGCTTTCTCTCTGAGCCACGTAACAAAATTGTCAATCGATTCTCCCTCTTCTTGCTTACAGCTGCCGAACACGTATCGTTCCAAAATCACGTTTCTTGCCGGCTTTAAGTATGTCTCTAACGCAATTAGTATGGCCGTCACATCTTTCTCCTGCTCGGCTATGAGATTAAAGTTGTGCTTATAAACATGACGACATTCGCTGCCCATCACCCTTCTCAGAGTTGCTGGAAAATCAACCACAGACACGACTTGTCCCTTGGGTAGGTTTAATATCATTTAGATCTGTGGTAACATCCTGTAAAATACATTCATGCAATAGACATCAGAATCGGAGTATTATATGGGCAATGTCCGATATCAATAGGCAAAGCAAAACAAGTGCAGCATATAGGGGCGTACATACCATTCAAACTACAGGACTATATGTCACAGTAAGTGTCGCTGGAGTGTCCTTGAGCCGCGGTTGTCCCGGGTCTTATAGACGCCCCTTTAGTGGGATAAGCGAGCACTCCCGGGTTCACCTTCAGTATAATTTCACTACATTCTCCCCGCCGTTAAAACTATACTGCCGCTAGGCAGGTCGCAAGCAAGCGTCAGCAATAATCGAATGGGGTACGTCAATCCACGTCAGTCGGTCCACCCATAGCGGTCGGGGCGGCGAACTACCCTGCCAGTTCGGGTTCGGAAACTACCGGGTACGGCGTCCCCAAGCCCGGAGTCCCCCGCGTCGGAATAGCTGCCGGAGGTGGGTGTCGGAGGGGGCACCCCAGAGCCATCGGGCAAGGGAGTAGGCGACGACGGAAGTGACGGCAGTAGTTCCATAGAGGAAGTTTCGGTGGAGTCCATAGACTCGTAGATTGGTTCGTCGATATCCCTGTCATCGACCCCATAAGGGGCAAGATGGCGTACTGAGACAGTAGACTCGCGTCCGTCTGCCGTTAACACACGGGCATGCTCGGGATTAGCCTGGAGTACCCGCACCTTATCAACAAGGGGGTCGTACTTGCTAGCGCGAACCACTCGTTTGAGATAGGCTGGCCCCGGCTCAGCGAGCCAGCTGGGTAAAGATTGGATACTACCCGAGCTTCTAGGGTGGTGGAACAGTCTTTCATGAGGAGTCTGGTTGGTGGCGGTACATAGGAGAGCCCGGATCGAGTTTAGAGCCGCAGGTAGCGACCACGCCCATTTATCGAGGCCCCGGCCGAGGGTCCTGAGGCTAAGCATGACGGCCCTCCATATAATCCCATTAAAGCGTTCGATCTGCCCATTCGCCTGGGGCCGGTACGGGGTGGTGTAGCTCGAAGCAACATTATTCTGGAGCAAGTAGCCCCTCACCTCCTGAGACAGGAACACCACACCCCGATCGGTATGCACGTAGGCCGGATACCCAAACATAGAAAACAAATTCTGTAGGCACCATATAACCATGGCAGCCGACATATCCCCGCACGTATAAGCAAAGGGGAATCGCGAATACTCATCAACGATAGTGAGCAGCTAACGAGAGTTACTCGACACCGGCAGCGGCCCCTTGAAGTCCATCGCCACGGTCTAGTTAGCCTAACCAGCGTCCCCATAGGAGGGTTGTAAAAACGCAGTTTGAGCTTGTTGTAAAAATATTATATGGAGGGCGCGGATTATATGGAGGCGCGGATTATATGGAGGGCGCGGTTGTAAAAACGCAGATAGTGCAATCACGGCAGATCCGGCGGATGTCCTCAATCGAGTACGGCAGATTCCCCTCGCGCACAAAATGTGCTAAACGCACTACCCCGGGATGACACATAGTGCCGTGCAAAGCGCGCAGCCCCTCCAAAGTGACAACCCCCGCGCAAGTGGCCGGCCTCGATAAGGCGTCGGCAACCAGGTTATCCTTCCCCGGGCGGTATTTGATGGTGTAGCAGAAGTCGGCGAGTTCGATACGCCAGCGAGTGATTTTCTCATTCTTAATGCGTTGAGCATGTAAGGTGTCGTACATGAATGCAACGCTTTGTTGGTCCGTGACGATTTGGAAGCACCGCCCGAGCAGGTACGGTCGCCATCGCCGAATCGATTCGACGATCGCGTATGCTTCCTTTTCAACAGATGAATGCCTCCGCTCAGCGGAGGTGAGAGTCCGCGAAAAGAAAGCCACAGGGCGTCCCCCTTGGGAGAGAGTCGCCGCTATCGCATGATCCGAGGCATCACTTTCCAAGACGAAAGATGCACTCTCGTCAATTGTCACTACAGCGGCGCCAGCGATGTCGGATTTAATACCCTCGAAGGCCGCCAAGGCGGCCGGGCCCATGGGGAACGTGTCGCAGGCCACGAGGGGGCGGAGCTTCACGGAGAAATTTTGCACCCACTTCGAATAGTGGGCGAACAGCCCAAGAGCGCGTTTCAGCAAAGCCCGATCGCTAGGCGGAGCCATATCGAGCAAAGGTCGCAGACGCTCCTTATCCGGAGAGACAGAGCCATGGGTCACGGTGTACCCCAGAAGATCTACCGTGCATAGAGAGTAACGACACTTAGCCTCATTCATGGTTAGGCGATATTTCTGCGCGACCTCGAGGAAGCGTTTCAGATTAGCGTCGTGATGCCCCTGGTCATACCCACAAACCGTAAGATTGTCCAGATAGACAAAGACATCGGTCAAGTTCTCCATCGTAACGAGGTCATCCATAGCCCTCTGAAAACAAGACACCCCGTTAGTTACCCCAAAGGGGAGTCGAGTGAACTGGTACAACCGTTGACCCGATTCAAAGGCTGTATAGACGCGATCAGCCCTAGAGATGGGGACCTGATGATACGCACTACGCAGATCGAGAGTGCTGTAAACGGAGTACTGGGCCACCTGGCGTACCAGTGCATCCATCCCCGGAAAGGGGTAGGCATCCAGCTGTGTAAAACGATTAATCATCTGTGAGTAGTCGATTACCATGCGCCGGCGATGGGCCTCACTTCGCACTACTAAGACTTGCGCCTGCCACGGCGACCGACTGGGTTCTATAATACCGTCCTTTAAGAGCTGGGCCGTTTCTTCCACAATGAATTGCGCGTCTGCGCGAGAGTAGCGGTGCGATTTTACGGCTACAGGGGTACAATCAGTGGTCAGGTTGGGGAACAGCGAGAGAGGCTCCACGTCCATCTGAGCGAGGGCGCACACAGCGCACACAGCAGCAAATGTTGTGTTTGTGTGCTTCACCTTCTCTCTCCATCTTGTTTTCCGCTCCCGCTTTTTGTGTGTTTTGTTTGTCTGGTCGATTTGTTTGTGAAGAAAATGTTAGCTCTTTCACGAGCCTCGATTCAGTATACAAAAAAAAAAAAAAAAAAAAAAAACCGTGTCCGGCCCACCGAAGTCCATTTCCAAACGTCCATGTCGCTTAAGGAAATTGTGGCCTAACAGAACGTCGGCACATAACGCAGGTAATACCATGAGATACACGTCTGGGCACGTGCGTCCCTTTATCACAAGTTTCAATCGACATGCCCCTTTTGTGCTCAGCCGAAGTCCTTGGGAGGCCATGAAGATCCGTCATGTAGTCCCGAGAACCGGCCACCCATGTTGATGCACTAGTCGTTGATCGATAAAACTATCCGTAGACCCCGTGTCGATTAAGGCTTGTGATAAAACGCCATCGACCTTGAGCGGAATGATGGCCTGCGCAAGGCCGGAAGACCCAGCAGGTATTGTGCCGTCCGGGCAAGAAGATCGCGCCTCGCGAGTGGATCCCACTCCAGCTGCAGTTTTCCGGTCGTTCGGGCAGCCCGTGGAGGATTCTCGTGACAAGCGCATAGTTGGCCGCGCTGGAGCAGGAGCATGTAAATCGTAAAAGCCACTGTCAGAGGACGTTCCCACGCCAGCTGCAGTTTGCCGGTCGTTCGGGCAGCCCGTGGAGGATTCCCGTGACAAGCGCATAGTTGGCAGTACTGGAGCAAGTGCGTGTAATTCGTAAGAGCCGCAGTCAGATGGCGCTCGAGTCACACGTAGAGGATCACTGCCATTCACCGTTTCATGAGCTGGTGCGATAGCGTGTAATTCGTAAAAGCCGCCGTCAGATGGCGCTCGAGTCACGCGTAGAGGATCACTGCCATCCACCGTTCCATGAGCTGGTGCGGTAGCGTGCAATTCGTAAAAGCCGCCGTCAGATGGCGCTCGAGTCACGCGTAGAGGATCACTGCCATCCACCGTTCCATGAGCTGGTGCGATAGCGTGTAATTCGTAAAAGCCGCCGTCAGATGGTGCTCGAGTCCCATGCAGCGTTCGCTGCGAATCCAGAGGAGTTGGCAAAGCAGTACTTCGTTGCTTGTTTGAGGTGGGCGTCCGGACGCCAGCCAAGGCCGATCGCGCCGCGGCCGGTCGTGGTCGCGCCGGTTGTTTAGGCGGCCCGATGTCCCCCATCAAGGTCGAGCGTGCAGCCAGGGGCCCGCGAGGAGGGGAGACGCTCATCAAGGCCGGGCGGGGCGCTCCGCTCGGTGCGCAGTCCGTTGGCTCAGCGATAAGCCCATTCAAGGCCGCGCGGGCTCGCGTACCTCGCACGGACCTTTTGCAGACCTTCGCGAAATGACCCTTGGTGGAGCACAGATGGCATATCGCCTCCCGAGCCGGGCATTCTATTCGGGGGTGCTGCCGATTCCCACAAAAATAACACTTCGCGTACCATTCTGGCCGTGGCCGGGCAGCAGTAGCAGCAGTCAGGCCGGATACCGAGTCCGCTTCAAGAGCACCCAGAGACTCGGCCGTGGTCGAGTCCTCCCCCATATCCTCGGCGGTAACCCTCTCCGGTCGCGCGAGTAGAGAAGTCCCCGCCACAACTCGTGAGTGGTCATAAGCGGTAGATTGTTCACGGGCATCTGTAAAGACATGAGCCAGCCGTAGTGCCTCCGTAAATGTCAGCTCCGCGGTCTCCAAAAGTCGGAGCCTCAAGGCTCCAGAGCTAATTCCAGAGACGAAAGAATCTCGGAGAAGGTTATCCTGCACTTGCTCGTGGGTCCATACCTCCTGAACGCAGTCCGCAAGAAGGTGTCGCAGCTCCTGCGCGTAGCGATCGATCGATTCCGATGGTTGTTGTCGCCGCTGAGAGAGCTGATGCCGGCCGTGCACGGCACTCCGTTTCTTTATGTATAGTCGCTTTAGCTCGGCCAGAGCCGTGGCGTACGTCTCAAAGCGAGCAATGCACCGGTAAACGCGGTGATGGACCTTTGAATGTAACACGGACAGCTTAGCCGCAGCGGTGGGCTCTGGTTCATGTGCGGCGAAGTAATTCTCCAGCGTTTTGAGCCAGTGGGTGAACTCCGACCCCGACTCCTCGGCTTGTGCGTCGGCATCGAGAGTCGGTACCGTGATCATCTTGGGTTCAGCCATTTCGTAGATTTAAATGATATTAAATGTCGTGAAAATCAACCACAGACACGACTTGTCCCTTGGGTAGGTTTAATATCATTTAGATCTGTGGTAACATCCTGTAAAATACATTCATGCAATAGACATCAGAATCGGAGTATTATATGGGCAATGTCCGATATCAATAGGCAAAGCAAAACAAGTGCAGCATATAGGGGCGTACATACCATTCAAACTACAGGACTATATGTCACAGTAAGTGTCGCTGGAGTGTCCTTGAGCCGCGGTTGTCCCGGGTCTTATAGACGCCCCTTTAGTGGGATAAGCGAGCACTCCCGGGTTCACCTTCAGTATAATTTCACGACAGTCACATCTTTCTCCTGCTCGGCTATGAGATTCAAGTTGTGCTTATAAACATGACGACATTCGCTGCCCATCATCCTTCTCAGAGTTGCTGCTTGCACTTCCTCTGGCTTCTCATTCACACCGGTTGCGAGTAGATAATCATCAAATTCAGCTCTAAAATTGTCCCAATTACTGCTCCAGTCACCACTCATTTTCATCGTGTCTGGGAGTGGAATGTTGGCAGCCATGTTGATCAAGGCCTGTGCCCGTGGCGTTTCAGCTCAGCACGGAGCAGCCGGAGCATAGAGCAGCTTGCACGTATTGCACTGTGTGAATTATATAATTACCAACTCACGGTCTGACGTACTAGCGATTCAAGAGATATCCATTTTAAAAATATATTTTCGTTTAATTAACGATATCTGTCAAACCACGTGACCAATCGCAAATTCCAAAATGACATTTTAGTAGACTGACATGCTGAACAGATCAGTGAGGTTTCCCCTCGATTGGATCAAAAATGAGGGAGGAGCTCGGTTTTTAAATGTTCATGCCAAAAACGTCATAACTCTGAAAACATGTGATGCATGACTTTTTTGTTCGCCATGGGTATGCGATTCTGCCTGCAAAGTTTGGCCTCGATCTGTTTAGCCGTTGCAGAGAAAAAGGGGTTTTCGTGTTTTCACGGAAAACAATATGGCGGCCGAACCACGTGACCTGTGACGTCATAATTACCACTAAAATATTCTACAGATCGAGTCCCCCTACGGTGAAAATTTGATCTCAATCGATCCTATTATTGCAGAGAAAATCTTTTTTAAAGGAAATTAAAACTTAAAATGGCACCGAGTTAAGGATCATCAGAATTATCAGAATTCCCAAAGTTCAAAGTGCCATAACTTTGTCAAAAATGATCGAAATGTCGTGAAGTTCGAACTTGACCTGTAACTTATCATGAGGAAACCATATGCCAAGTTTGAAATCATTAGCATTAAGAGTTTAGAAAAAAAGGCCGGGAAACTGTTCTTTGCGTGACGGAATGACAGACTGACGGACTGAGGGATGGAGTGCAAACCTATAGTCCCCTCCGGTATACACCAGTAGGGGACTAATAAAATATAAACACAAGAACACACACGTACCATTTGACAAGTAATAATTGATAACAGTTGGACGAGACAAATACAAAATGGCTGCCTTAGCTTTGAAAGTTTTTCTCTTGGAGCAAAAAGGAAATCAGAACACAAACAAAACCAGAACCACAAATTCAGGATGAACACGTCACATTTCCAGAATAGAATCCTTTTGCAGAGGAAGGTGACAATTTCTTCTTCTTTTTTTTTTGTATACAGAATCGAGGCTCGTGAAAGAGCTAACATTTATCACACAAACAAATCAAACAGACAAACAAAATATATAAAAAGAGGGAGCGGTAGACAAGATGGGGAGCGAAGGGGAAGCACACAAACACAACATTTGAGAGCAGGGACATCGGGAGATGTGTGGGAGGGAGAGGGCATGGGGGGAGGAGGGCGTGGGAAGGGAGGGGGGGGAGGTTGTGGGAGAAGTATAAAACACAAGGACCCCAAGGACTTCCAGGAAAGAAGTTGGTATTTCAAAAAAGTGGATTTGGGGTGAAATTAGCGGGGGTAGAAAAGATCAAGGTTTTGGATGGGGGAAGATAAGAGATGGTGGTGAACAGCTATTTTAAAGACCTGGAGGGAGGAGTGGGATTGAAGAGAGTGAGGGAGTTTGTTCCAGAGGTGGGAGAAAAGAGGAATGAAGGAGTGAAGGTGGGCAGAGAGTCTTGATTTTGGCAGTTTAACCATAAGAGGGTTGCAGGCAGATCTTGAGCGACCTGCAGGAATATTTGGGGGACAGAGCCCAGAGAGAGCTCGGGGGGGCAAGGCCGGAGAGGAGTCGGTAGAAGACAGAAAGACCACCAAACTACCTGCGGTGAGTGAGTGAAAGGCCCTCGGAGTTAGCTTCATTGCGGGAGATTCCAATGATTCTGAACGCTTTGGTTTCAACAGCGTGAAGACGAGCTAGGTGTGAGGCAGGAGCACCAGCCCAGAGGGGAGAGCAGTATTCCATTGAGCTGCGGATGAAAGCCTTGTATGTGCTGAGGAGCTCAGGTGTGCCAAGGAAGGACTTCGCATGACGGAGGATGCCCAGTCGGCGACTGGCTTTGGAGGCCAGATTTGAAATGTGGTTTTCCCAGGAAAGATCATGGCAGATAGTGAGACCCAAAAGCTTGAGTGACATCACTTCTTGGAGAGGATTGTTCAGAAAGTAGATGGGAGGGTGTCGGTCTTTTCGGAGACATCGTAAGAGTGTGAGATTTGTCAGGATTGAAAGACATGTTCCACTTGTTTGCCCAGTCTGTGATTTTGTCCAGGGCTGCAGAGAGTGAGGAGGCTGCAGACTGCCGATCTGAGGGATGAGGAATGGAGCGACAGGGAGTAGAGTCATCAGTAAAGAGATAGAGAGGATTTTCAAGAGAGTCAGAGAGATCATTGATGAAGACCAGAAAAAGCACAGGGCCCAGAACACTGCCTTGGGTAACTCCAGCCTGAACATGAAGAGGAAATGAGAGAAACGCATTCAGGGCCACACGTTGACTACGACTAGAGAGGAAGTCCACCAGCCATGCGTGGAGATTTCCATGGATACCAAAGGAGGAGAGTTTGGTGAGCAGAGCGGGGCGCCAGACCGCATCTAAGGCACGTGATATGTCAAGGGAGACAGCTCTAATATCCAGTTTGGCATTGAGGACCTCCATCCATTGTTGAGAAAGCAGAAGCAGCATGTCCAGAGTAGAATGACCTGGTCTGAAACCAAATTGATGATCAGAGATCAAGCCATTGGAGAAGAGGAAAGATTTCATATCCGAAGCAATGATGGATTCCATGACTTTGCTGATAATTGGGAGAAGGCTGATTGGTCTGTAGTTGCTAGGATCTGTTTTTGCACATTTTTTGTGCAAGGCGGTGATGTTGGCTGATTTCCAAGCAGATGCAGCAGACATTTTCAGGGAAGTTAGTCATAACCAAGTCCAGAAGAGAAGATGCTCCATTGACTGAGATCCGGGTCAGGAAATTGACAGATTGTGTCAGTCCCAGTGAGTCGCAGAACTCCTTTGCTGAGGAACCATGGCTGGTGAGAGAGGTAACCCACACCCAGCCAACTGGCATGGTGAAAATTGAAATCACCACATATGAGGAAGAGAGAGTTGGGATGGGTAGATAGAAGTTGGTCCATATTATCAGACAGCGAGATGTAGATGGAGTCATCACTGTTTGGTCGACAGTACAACACACATATGAACAAAAGGTGGGAGCGAAGGGGAAGCCGTCGCCAGAGGTATTCCTGGGGGTGGGGTGGAGAGAGGGCAGTGCAGGGCGAGTGAGGAAAAGAGTTTTTTATAAAGATAGCAACCCCACCTCCAGAACGAGGCTCTGGTCTATCATACCGGAGGAGGGAGTAACCTGGGAGATCAAGTTTGCAACATGTATGGAGAGATCAGTCAAGTTTGAGCGAAGGCCCCGGATGTTTGAGGTCCATACCGTTAATGAAGGGGAAGGGGGAGCATCGGATACAGAACAGGGGGTGGAGGGGTAAGATGTGGAAGAGGAGGAAGAGGTAGGGAGAGCTGTTGAAGGTGTGCCAGATTTCAGAATAGCTTGGAAAAAGGGAAGGATGGGGCGGACAAAAGGTTTGATGGTGATTGGGTGAGGCACAGTGAGATGTTATTTGAGGGGGAAGAGCGAGGCAGAAGGTTGGGGGAGATGAAGGTGAAAGTTGGAAGGGGGAAGAAGCGGGGAGGTTGCTTTGAGGAGGAGGGGTGAGAGGGGAGTCTAGGAGGGGAGGGGTGAGGGAGAGTCTCAGAGAGGAGGGGTGTGGGGGGAGTTTAGGGGGGAAGGGGCAAGGGGGGAGATTTGAAAGGGATGGGTGATGGGAAGGATTTGGAGGGGAAGGGCAAGGGGGAAGATTTGAAAGGGATGGGTGATGGGGAAGATTTGGAGGGGAGGGGCAAGGGGGAAGATTTTAAAGAGATGGGTGATGAGGAAGATTTGGAGGGGAGGGGCAAGGGGGTAGATTTGGAGGGGAGGGGTGATGGGGAAGTTTTGGAGGGGTGGGGAGATTGGGAAGTTTTGGAGGGGAGGGGTGAGATTGAATTTTAGAAAGTGGACGATTAATGGAAAATGAACATTTATTGCAAAATGAGTTTCTTGTGACCTTCGAGTCAAAAATACGTTTGAGGACGCTGGAGGAGGGGAGGAGTGCAGGAGAGTTTCGGGAATGTAGAAAAGAGGAACTGTAAGAGATGGAATTTTTTTTTGGAATGAATAGATTTGGTGAGCAAGTCAAAAGCATCCTTTTATAGAAGAAGAAAAAGGTGTTATAATATACGACAGAATACAGTACTTCAGGGGAAAGTTTAAACATTTTTTAATTGAGCAGTGAAAAGTATCTGGGGAAATGGAAAATGGAAATGGGGGTGAAACACGTGATCGAAGAACGAACGAACAAATAAGAACAACGAATAAAAACAACGAATAAGAACAGAGAAGGAAAATGTTTTTTTGAGTTGAGATTTTAAACAAGGAAGTATGGGGTGAAAGACTGGGACAAAAACAGAGAACTAAAGTAATTGCAGCACAATCGACGGACCACTGAGACAAAACTAAGCCTCAAGGTAGGACACGGTAGCCTACTAGGCCTCAAAAGACGCGACATGAATTAACTGACGATTTTGTATACATGTATGAAAAATTAACACCGAGAAACTTACCAAGGACACACTATAGGTACACACACCAAAAAATCAATACAGTTTCGACAAAAACACAATTGTGAAAAAATACTTAACTTCGAAAGTGTGAGCGCATGGACAGCTTTGAAAAGACGTGACCTCGCCGACAAAGATCTCGCGAGATCTCCTAATGTGAGAATTTGAGAATTTCTGTGAGAAATTTGTGAATTTGTGAGAAAAAAAAAACAATGTGAGAATTTCTTGGATTGAAAGATTTTCTTGGCTGTGGAGAACTCAAACTTAATATGGGATTGGAGATAAAAGGACACTCATCACCACTCACCAGGTACCATTCTTTATCTCCACACAGAGTGTCGGGGAATACAAACCAAGGTGGGTCAACAATCCATCAAGTTACGAGATAGAGTTAGCAGGTATTTGCGAGTTGTCCAGGGTGTCCGTAATAACTCACTCATACTTCGTAAAAGACACCATGGTATGTGTAACATCCACCAACTAATGCTGACAGACAGGACCCCCAGCTTAACCTCCATCCGAGAGATGGTGCACATATTGATGTATTTCCTGCATGCGAAAAACCAGGATGGCAATTTGTAGCTGGGCTGAGAGTCAAACAAAGGTGAGATTGCTCAGAGCCCAGTGTGAACACCTTTAGGGTATCCGAGCAGCCCAAAAGGATGGTGATTGGAGGAAAATGATGATTGCATACGTGGAGAACATCAGTGAGAAAGAAAATAATGCAGCCTTGTGTTCAGACACAGACCTTGGAGAAACTATTGCAATTCTATGATTATCCAAACATCAATTTCCTCACCATTCTTGGGATAATTGCTCATCCCAGGTACACAATATAACCAAACTACCAACACATGAATGAAAGGCAAACTATTTAAATAAAGGTATCACGGGATATTCAACAACCACAACCGAAATTAAAATGTGACAGTTTACTCTGAAATGCTCCTCTCCTTGCTGACACAGCACATCAGAGTGACAGGTGTTATCAGATTTGTTCCTTCAGTAATCAAACCAAAGACTGGTGATGAATCGTGAACACGACACCAACAAACATATCCTGCGACTCTTGTACACATTTTACTCTTATTTAAATAAACCAGTGTGGACATGGCTGCAAGTCGTCACTTTATTCAAACAGGTATTTTCATGACAATTCAATATCTTGATGAAAATATTTTTCAATCGAAGGGATCTGTGTCCCTTTTTGCACTTCTTGGTAAGTCTGAGGTCAAAAGGGTGTCCTCCACAGAAGAGGGTTCACCATAATTGGGAAATCTTTGGTTGCAGCCAATCACGTGGCTTTCCCCACAGGAACCTGATTTCTTGGTAGGGCTCAGTGATATCACTCAGCGGAGTAGTGGCAATCAACATCATCAAACTATAATGGATATATGGCCTATGTATACATGTATGTAGGTACATATGTGTATGTGTGGGGAAATGGATCTATATTATGGGAATTGTAACTTGTAGTAATTTCTTGTTTACTTGCAGGAACCTTCGCTGACGATAATAGTAACCACAGCTAATTCCTTTATTACACAGCGCTTTGAGTTCGCGCGAGTGAATGTAATTAATTATGCGCAAACTCTCTCTGGCTTCACGCGACTTCTGACAATGTCTGTTTTCTGTCAAAACCCAGTGAAAATTACTTTCTAAGGGGAGTTCTCTCTCCGAGCGGCAGGAATTCTGCTGGGACGCTGATAACGTTGTACCAACACTGGAACGGGGTCGTAAATATCTCAGTAACAGGCCTTATTGCCTTTATCTTGGTTTCTCTCTCGCGGGCCAGATGGTAAATGAAAGAAAGATCAAACGTTATTGCTTTGCTCGTATCTGATCGTTGGTTTCACATATCCATGCGCGGCACGTTTTTCATTTACAGTTTTCATGCGAGGCCACGAGCGATTGAGTTCTAGCTCGTCGTGATGATTCTCCACGGCTGTGTTGATTGAACAATAAACCTGCTACTTGAGAACTGAATTCGACTGGACTCGTCGGGAATCCGTCTCCGGGCGAGCGGGACCGGTCCGATCCCGCATATGTACATCGACAAAACTCATTTCCAAAGCTAAAATTGCACATTTCTTAAGTTAAAATTGCACATTTCCAAAGTTAAAGTTGCACATTTCCAAAATTAAAATTGCACATTTCCAAAGTTAAAATTGCACATTTCCAAAGTTAAAATTGCACATTTCTAAAGTTAAAATTGCACATTTCCAAAGTTAAAATTGCACATTTCCTCAGTAAAAAGAACACATGACTATTTTTGGGGAACATCCCTGATCTCATGTCTGATGTTGAGGGTCTCCATCCATTGTTTGGAGAGTAAAAGCATCATGTCCAAGGTGGAGTGACCTGGTCTGAAACCAAATTGGTGATTTGAGATGAGGTGGTTGGAGGAAACGAGATATTTCATATCAACTGTTATGATGGATTCGATGATCTCTGATGAGCGGAAGCGGCTGTGGTGTCATTTGAAGAGAACGATAGCAGAGGACCATACTCCTGAGAAAGACTAACAAGGCACCATCAGGTTTTCCAGGAGGGAGACAAGTTTGAAAGTTCATTCTTGAGGTTGGACAGATGTCATTTTCTGCCTATTCCTGAGAGTGGAACCGAATAAAAAGCATTTCACACAACGTACATTTCCATGGGTGTTTTCCATTGTGAGTTTTTTAAGTCTCTTTTGCTGTCGCACAAATAAGTGAATGATTTGCTCAAACTGTGCATTTGTATGAATGTTCTTGTTGGTTATTATCTCCATAATTTGAGTTTCACAAGGTCGAACCTTCCCAGCTCTCAAAGTATCCACCTCCACGTGTGTGTGTGTGTGTGTGTGTGTGTGTGTGTGTGTGTGTGTGTGTGTGTGTGTGTGTGTGTGTGTGTGTGTGTGTGTGTGCATACATGTGTGTGCCCGTATATGCATGTATGTTTGTGTGCAAGTTGTTGTTGGTGGTTGCTATCTCACATGTAGATGGGCTTCAAGAGATGTGTTACGTGGTCCCCTCGGTGAATACCTGGTCTCGGTGACCCCCGGACCGTGAGAGGAACTCCGCCAGCAAGCTGTACTATATATGCGCTTTCGCCACGCAATACATATGAATTTCACCCAGGAGACAACTGATGTTCAAGGATATATTTCCAATGGTAATGATACCATACAATTCCAATGACACAACCACGGAGATTTTCCCCGAGCAATCAACAATACACAACCATCAACAATATTTCCCAGCCACAATCAATTCCCTATGAGTAAGATGGCCATCTTATATATGTGTGTGTCCCGGTGAGTACTCACACCCCCTTTCGGTCTCTGCTCCTCACAATGTCTCTGGGCCCCTCCTGACCAAGATACTGGTCGGTGTCTCCGCACTCGGGCGGTTGAACGAACCCCGGGTGGACGTTTCTCCACCGGGCAGGTATCGTACCAGGCACCGTGGCTGCAGCCCCTCGTGGCCACGCGGAGCGGGTACGGTAGAGCAAGCCAAACCCCACGCCGCTTGCAAGGCGCGTTAGGCCCCAACGTGCGACCCGCACGCGTCTGTTTAGACGGTGCCGCGAACGATACCAGACGCGGGTCGATGCACGGCCCCACGTCACTTGACGTCTCCACCGGGCAGGTACACGTCCCGGTGATTCCTCTCGCCAGACAGGCTTCGGAACGCCGCTCTTCCACGCAGCGCAAGGTCGATCCCGCCTTTTTGGTCGGAGCGGGGCGAAGAAGAATAATACTCGTCCTTTTTTCCTCGTGTCTTTTTCTCTTCCGTTTCCGGTCACTTCCGTTTCCGGCCACTCCCTCAGAAGGGTTCCTGACCCTCCAACCACAACAACTACACAACAACTTAATATACTACACACGGATAAGCAAAGACCTGAATGGTAATTCACATACATTCACATAAATATGTAACACTCCCCCCCTTCAAGAAAGAAAGTTTGAACCCAGCGAAAACTTTCTTTGCCGGCCAATTTGGAGAAACAAACCAGATAACTCACCCCCCCCCCCCCCCACCTTATCAGTTGCCCCCGGGCACAGTTATCACTTAAAAATAAAGCAACCAAAATTTCACCACAACCCCTCCAGATTACTCACTCTGGACTAAGCACCAGCAACGACATTGTCCCTGCCAAATCAAACTCCATCTCCTGACCCTCTGACTTTGACCGCCAGTTTCTTGTGAATGAAGGTTAAGGGGTTGATCAAAGATCCAAAGTTAAGCCACTCGATAGCACTTTTCTGGGAGGCCAAGCCGAGTATTCACTACATGGATGCCTTTAGGAACGCGGAGTTCACGGTTAGTCCGTGCAGGAAAGTTCTCTACATGGGCGCCTTGAGGAACGTGGAGTTCACGGTTAGTCCGTGCATGAAAGTTCACTACATGGACGCCTTTAGGAACGGCGTTCACGGTTAATTCGTGTAGGAATCTTGGCTCGGCGGCTCCGCCGCCTTCAGTGCTTCAACTTCTCAGAACTTCCCTAATAATTAGGGTGGGACCACTGGTCCCTGTAGTCCCATGAATAGCGGTCTCCTTCTCGGCCACTACTTTGCCAATCCTTCCTTCGGGAGTGGCCGTAACTCAGGGAGCCTCCATAATAATATTGATTGTGGCCACCACCAAAACTACCGCCCAGTTGTCCTCTCCTGTAGACCTCTCGACGCCTACGAAATGCCTTCCCTACTGTTATGGTCCGACCCTCCAAATCCTTGCCATTCCAATTCTTCTCTGCCTCTCTGGCGTCTTTTGTGCTGGCAAACGTGACAAAGCCGAACCCTCTTGACTGTTGCGTTTCCCAGTCTCTTACCAACCGCACTTCCACCAGCGGCCCATATCTGTTGAAGACAGAGGTCAGAACTTCTTCCTCTGTTTTGAAGTTCAGTCCCCCTACAAATAACTTGGCACTTTTGTCGCCATCCCGAGCTGGTGTGGTGTTATTTTCCCTGCTGGGCTCTTTACCAACCCTCAGGTTACCATAAACTTGACCCCCGGCCAAATCATTCCCGATAACCACAGATACACCCTCTACAGGAAGCATGGCTTGTAAACCGACGGTGACCGGTCCTGACACCAAATCGGACTCCAAATGGATGACATGAAGGGGAGCACTAACACCGCCCCCGATCCCCTGTAAACGAACACTATCCCCCGTTGCCGTCTCCTCGGACCATGGCAAAATGTCTTCAAGCATTAAAGATTGATGGGCCCCTGTGTCCCTCAATATCCTAACCGGTCTCCGGTTAGTCGAGGCTCCATCCAGTGACACAAACCCCTCTGAAATAAATGGTTGGTAACCCTTTTGATGGCGATTTCTTACGCTAGCCATCGCATTCAGAGTTGTAATAGTCGGACTCCGCTCTGGGTTGTCCCTTTTCATGAGGTAACAACTGGACATCAAGTGTCCAGGTTTCTTGCAAAACGCGCAAGTAGGCCCGGAGGAACAACTCGGGGTCTGCCTCGGGCCCCCCGAACTATAAGTTTGTCTTGGGCCCGCATCCCTCTGATTTCGAACCGGTGGGGTATCATAGTTGTCCCCATAATCATCTCGAGGCCGCCGCCATGTATGGTCGTTCTCCGCACCTGCTGTTCCCCACCTCCCCTGCGGAGATCTAGGCGAGGAGTTAGGTTCGTGGACCCCTATTCGGTGGGTTAAGGCATAATCATCTGCCATGGTGGCTGCGTCCCACAACTTTGGTACCTTCTTTTCCTGCAGGTACACTTTGATGTCCTCGTGGACACACTGCTGGAATTCCTCCACCAGGATCAAGTCCCGCAATGTCTCGAAGTCTTTCCCGACTCCTTTTGACTCACACCACCGATCAAACATGTTTTCTTTCACTCTGGCAAACTCCACATGGGTCTCACTCTCCCTCTTCCTGGCATTCCTGAATTTTTGCCTGTAAGCTTCCGGAACCAACTCATAGGCCTTGAGGATGTGCTTCTTCAGTACCTCATAATCTGCACATTGGTCCATTGGTAGCGCCGAATAAATTTCCTGAGCTTTCCCCACCAGCACACTTTGCACGAGTATGGTCCAGGCCTCCTCCGGCCAGTTTAATTGTCGAGCCACTTTCTCAAAGTGTGGAAAAAATTTCGCGGCTTCTTTTTCACTGAACGGTGGAACCAGCCTCACATGTCTGCCCACATCCCAGGTTTTCTGGTTAGGTGTCGACCCCGTCAGCAAGGGTGGTGCCTCTCCCCGTTCTCTCATTAACTCCAGCTCCTTGAATTTGATTTCTTGCTGAAGCTCCATGTCACGTTCCTTTAATTCCCTTTCCGCTTTTCTCTCCTCTGCTTCGAGGTCCCTTGCAGCTCTCCTCTCCTCTGCTTTTCTCCCTTCTAACCTTTCCTGGAGTTCTCGTTCCACTCTCCTTTCCTCTGCTTGTTTCTCTTCTCTCCTCGCTTCTGCTTTCCTTTCTTCTTCTGCTAACCTTTCCTGGAGTTCTCGTTCCACTCTCCTTTCCTCTGCTTGTTTCTCTTCTCTCCTCGCTTCTGCTTTCCTTTCTTCTTCTTTTATCCGTTCCTGGCTCCGTAATTGCAACTCCAGTTTCCGGAGCTCAACGTCTTCTGGTTCTTCGGGTAGCCACTCCCAGGCTAACTCGTCCCATGTTCCTAATCCCACCATAGATTGTATCACCGTGGCCTGCAACTCTGCCTTCCTCAAATTAGTTCGGACCTCCAAGTTAAAATGTTTGGCCAATTTCAAGAGGTCCGACTTTAGCAACGCTCGGAACTGTGCCTCACTCGGGGTTACCCCAAAGTTCTGTGCCACAAACGCCATGGTGCCTATCGTTAACACCTGTTAACCTTCACCCAAGACTTTACCCCAATTTCTCAAAAAAATTTTTACCAATTAATAATTAATTAATAAATTTTAATTAATAAAAAATATTATTATTTTATTATTTTATACAATTTTAAATCCCGGACGTAGACCCAATTGCGAAACCGCAAATCGTAATTTGGACGAGCCCCCAATTCTGTTACGTGGTCCCCTCGGTGAATACCTGGTCTCGGTGACCCCCGGACCGTGAGAGGAACTCCGCCAGCAAGTTGTACTATATATGCGCTTTCGCCACGCAATACATATGAATTTCACCCAGGAGACAACTGATGTTCAAGGATATATTTCCAATGGTAATGATACCATACAATTCCAATGACACAACCACGGAGATTTTCCCCGAGCAATCAACAATACACAACCATCAACAATATTTCCCAGCCACAATCAATTCCCTATGAGTAAGATGGCCATCTTATATATGTGTGTGTCCCGGTGAGTACTCACACCCCCTTTCGGTCTCTGCTCCTCACAATGTCTCTGGGCCCCTCCTGACCAAGATACTGGTCGGCGTCTCCGCACTCGGGCGGTTGAACGAACCCCGGGTGGACGTTTCTCCACCGGGCAGGTATCGTACCAGGCACCGTGGCTGCAGCCCCTCGTGGCCACGCGGAGCGGGTACGGTAGAGCAAGCCAAACCCCACGCCGCTTGCAAGGCGCGTTAGGCCCCAACGTGCGACCCGCACGCGTCTGTTTAGACGGTGCCGCGAACGATACCAGACGCGGGTCAATGCACGGCCCCACGTCACTTGACGTCTCCACCGGGCAGGTACACGTCCCGGTGATTCCTCTCGCCAGACAGGCTTCGGAACGCCGCTCTTCCACGCAGCGCAAGGTCGATCCCGCCTTTTTGGTCGGAGCGGGGCGAAGAAGAATAATACTCGTCCTTTTTTCCTCGTGTCTTTTTCTCTTCCGTTTCCGGTCACTTCCGTTTCCGGCCACTCCCTCAGAAGGGTTCCTGACCCTCCAACCACAACAACTACACAACAACTTAATATACTACACATGGATAAGCAAAGACCTGAATGGTAATTCACATACATTCACATAAATATGTAACAGATGGAAAAGAGACCAAAGAGGTCTCAAAGTATCCACCTCCATTGTGTCTGTTTGTGTGTTTATGTGGTATTTGTGTATCTAATTTGTAAAAAGAAATAAACAAAATACTAACCCCATCCCCTCCTTTAAAGCTTGTCCCCCCTTTCTGCACTCGTGCTGTACCCTGTGGCTAATGCTCCTGTGCCACAATCTCTCATTGTGTATTCCCATGTGTATTTTAAGGTTGGATAGGTGAATGAGAGACTTTCCACAAATTGTGCGTTTCTCCAGGCGTTCTCCATTTTGAATTGTCATGTGCATTTTATTTCAGGTGAGGTGACTCGTTAAAAAAAAATTCCAGAAATTGTGCACAAACATACATGCATACAGCCGTTCTCCCGTTCGTTGTTATCTCCATTTGCGGGTTTTAGAAGGTGAGGAAGTTCTCTCAGTACTCAAAATGTCCCACTCCTTTTTCGGTGAAGGATCGTTATTCAGGAACGTCCATTGTGAATCATCATGTGCCTTTTAAGGTGAGATGACTAATTAAAAGATTTTCGACAAATTGAGTATTCGTATGGGTATTCTCCATTATGAATTCTCATGTGTAGTTTAAGGCTCGATGGCCAATTAAAAGATTTTCCACAACTCGTGCATTTATGCGGGTGCTCGCCATTGTGAATTGCAATGTGCCTTTTAAGGTTGGATGAATGATTAAAAGATTTTCCACAACTTGTGCATTTATGTGTGCGCTCGCCATTGTGAATTGCTATGTGCCTTTTAAGGTTGGATGGATGATTAAAAGATTTTCCACAACTTGTGCATGTGTATGGGCGATCACCATTGTGAATCATCAAGTGTTGTTTCAGGGTAGACGGCCGATTAAAATATTTTCCACAATTTGTGCATTTGTTTGGGCGCTCTCCACTGTGAACTCTCATGTGTGTTTTAAGGGTGGATGATTGATTAAAAGATTTTCCACAATTTGTGCATTTATGCGGGTGCCCACCATTGTGAATTGCCATGTGCCTTTTAAGGTGGGATGAATGATTAAAAGATTTTCCACAACTTGTGCATTTGTATGGGCGTTCTCCATTGTGAATCCTCATGTGTGTTTTAAGGGTGGATGGCCGATAAAAAGATTTTCCACAACTTTTGCATGTGTATGGGCGATCACCATTGTGAATCATCATGTGTTGTTTCAGGGTAGACGGCCGATTAAAATATTTTCCACAATTTGTGCATTTGTTTGGGCGCTCTCCACTGTGAATTCTCATGTGTGTTTTAAGGGTGGATGATTGATTGAAAGATTTTCCACAATTTGTGCATTTATGCGGGTGCCCACCATTGTGAATTGCCATGTGCCTTTTAAGGTGGGATGAATGATTAAAAGATTTTCCACAACTTGTGCATTTGTATGGGCATTCTCCATTATGAAGCCTCATGTGTGTTTTAAGGGTGGATGGCCAATAAAAAGATTTTCCACAATTTGTGCATTTGTATGGGCGTTCGTCATTGTGAATCATCATGTGTTGTTTAAGGGTGGATGATTGATTAAAAGATTTTCCACAATTTGTGCATTTATGCGGGCGCTCGTCATTGTGAATTGTCATGTGCCTTTTAAGGTTGGATGGATGATTAAAAGATTTTCCACAACTTGTGCATGTGTATGGGCGATCACCATTGTGAATCATCAAGTGTTGTTTCAGGGTAGACGGCCGATTAAAATATTTTCCACAATTTGTGCATTTGTATGGGCGCTCGTCATTGTGAATCATCATGTGTTGTTTATGGGTGGATGATTGATTAAAAGATTTTCCACAACTTGAGCATTTGTATGCCCATTCTCCACTGTGAATTATCAAGTGACTTTGAAGGCTCGCCCATGCTCGAAAAGATTTTCCACAAACATTGCATTTGTATGGGCATTCTCCACTGTGAATTCTCATGTGTGATTTCAAGTTGTCTGGGCGACTGAAAGATTTTCCACAATTTGTGCATTTATGCGGGTGCCCGCCATTGTGAATTGCCATGTGCCTTTTGAGGTGGGATGAATGATTAAAAGATTTTCCACAACTTGTGCATTTGTAAGGGCGTTCTCCATTGTGAATCCTCATGTGCGTTTTAAGAGTGCATGGCCAATAAAAAGATTTTCCACAATTTGTGCATTTATGCGGGCGCTCGTCATTGTGAATCATCATGTGTTGTTTAAGGGTGGATGATTGATTTAAAAAAATTCCACAACTTGAGCATTTGTATGCCCATTCTCCATTGTGAATTATCAAGTGACTTCGAAGGCTCGCCCATGCTCGAAAAGCTTTTCCACAAACCTTGCATTTGTATGGGCATTCTCCACTGTGAATTCTCATGTGTGTTTTCAAGTTGTCTGGGCGACTGAAAGATTTTCCACAATTTGTGCATTTGTGTTGATGTTCAGCTTTCTTTCTTTTGTGAGTCTGGTGAAAATTATTCTGTGCAAACATTTCCATATTTATTTTGTCTTGTTTGTAAAAAGTCCGCTTGTTTGTTTCATCTGGTGATCCCTGCGGGTGTGCGTCTGCACCGTTCATAAAAGTTGGTGCAGTCGCCCTTGTAGATTCAGTGGATTCACCTGTAAATACAACATCACATGATCTGTAAAAAAGTGAGATTCTAATGACCAGACAAATATACCCAAACATGTACAGAGTATTTGTTCCACTGCAGAAAAGTACATTGTTGTATACATACAGTAATGTGCAAAAGTTTGGGTTATTCCATGATAATCATACTTTAGGTATCAGAGTTTTGAGTATGCACATGATCTTTGACCAATTTGAGTTGAAATATTAAATTTATGACATCATAGGTCACATGGTGTGGCAGCCATATTGGATTGAAGGAAAATATTAAACAATTATACACCATTGATGCAAAATTTTAGAAATATCGAAATATCATTTTATGTATATAAATATCAATGTCATTTATTAAATATCATTTATTCATTTGCATGAATTATCATTGAATTTCGATAATTTGAATTTAGATTGAATATATTTGTATGAATGATTAAATAGGAATATTAAATAGGATTAATAGGAATAAATATCATTTAGAAATATAATTTTAGAAATAACACCATTGTTGCATTTAATTTGAAAATGATGACATCGTAGGTGATGTGGTTTGGCAGCCATCTTGTTTTTAAAAAACAAACCTTATCAGATCAACATTAAAATTCACAAAAACATGATATCCCACTCATACATATGCAGAGTGTGCATTTTTAAGGTCATATGTTACGTGGTATGGCAGCATTAGCTTGAAAGCTGATATTTAAACAAAATCCCTTCTCCGAAACCACTTCACCGATCGATGTGAAACCTGTCCTGTCTGGTGAAAATGGGATACTTGAAAACAGCTGATGGGATTTAAATCAAACTTGTTTATTTTTAGGACAGCGAACCAGGGCATCTACCCATGACATGCGGAGACATATTGGCGACACAGTCACATTGCTCTAGTTTTTTTTAGCTCACCTGGAACGAAGTTCATGGGAGCTTATGAGATGGCTCGTCAGTCCATCAGTCCGTCAGTCAGTCAATCCATCCATAAAAACTTGAAACTTCTTCTGCGAAACCGCTAATGGGCTTGCGACCAAATATTAGCACAAATTATATTTGTTGTGTTGTAACTAAAGTTTGTTCATGGCATTAAAAAAAAATTGGGGTCCGAGGGGGTTTACCCAGAGTCAAAGTGGATCCAGGTTTGACCCACTAAAATAGGTATTGGCTTTCTTCTCTGAAACGACACAAATAATTTTGATGAAACTCGACCACAACCTTCACCACCACCCGTGCTGTACCAAAGTTTTTTCACGGCATTAAAAAAAATCTGCCCCTTTGGAGGTTATGGGGGGGTGGGGGTGGGGGGTATCCCCCCTAAATAGGTATTTGCTTTCTTCTCATAAACCACACGCACAATTTCGATGAAACTTCACCACAACCGTCACCACCCATAATGTATCAAAGTATCTTAATGGCATTTAAAAAATCTGCCCCTTTGGGGTTCTATGGGGTGGAGGTGTGGGTTTCCCCCAAAAATAGGTATTTGCTTTCTTCTCATAAAATACACATGCAATTTCGATGAATCTTCACCACAACCTTAACCACCTATGATGTACCAATGTTTGTTGAAGGTCTTACGAGGTATATGGGGTTGGGAGAGGGGTGGTTGCCCCCCAAAATAGGTATTTTTTTTTCTTTATTTGTTTAAAGTCTCATGATTATGTTCGTATGATTCTACATGCTGCCTTGTCTTCTTGTAACCATTGAAATTGGTTCAAAATACCCTTAGTCGGTGCAGTATACTGTTTATTATATCAGGTGAGCGCCAGGGGTATTTGCATTTTATTTAAGGTGAGGTGACTCGTTAAAAAAAAATTCCCAGAAATTGTGCACCTACAAACATGCATACAGGCGTTCTCCCATTCGTTATCTCCATTTGCAGGTTTTAGAAGGTGAGGAAGTTCTCTCAGAACTCAAGTTATGGAGATAAACCCCTATGTTTCTTAAAACCCGAGTTAATCATCAAATATTCATCAAACAATTATCTTCCCCCATCCAAAACCTTGATCTTTTCTACCCCCGCTAATTTGACCCCAAATCCACTTTTTTGAAATACCAACTTCTTTCCTGGAAGTCCTTGGTGTCCTTGTGTTTATACTTCTCCCCCCCCCCCCCCCCCCCCCCTAAGCCCTCTCCCTCACACACATTCCCGATGTCCTTCTCTCAAATGTTGTGTTTATGTGCTTCCCCTTCTCTCCCCATTTTGTCTACCGCTCCCCTTTTTATATACTTTTTGTTTGTCCGTTTGATTTATTTGTGTGATAAATGTTAGCTCTTTCATGAGCCTCGATTCTGCATACAAAAAACAAACGAAAAAAAAACAAAAAAAAAACTTCAAATCAAAATGTATAGACATTGACAGAAACCTTCATGGGGATGGTTCTTGAAGAAAGAAGCTTCAGCATCTTTGTGTTCGTGTCGATCCAGGTGAACATCAATGTCGTGCTCAGTTTTAACTTCCACTTTCACAAATAAATCTGGAAAAGGTAGCTTTTATTAAATGCAGGCCTTGTTATGTTACATGCATAGCTGGTTCCAGACTCTTAAAATAGCTAAATAAATATAAATTTTGCATTAAAATCATTGATTTGAGGTCTTACTTGGAGAGAAAATAAAAACTTTCCCCATGGGAATAGTGACGTGTCAAAGCATTGTGACATTGTGGGAGAAATTATTAGCAGAATAATGATTACATCCGCCATCAAAGGTGGATGGAGGTGATGTGTTCACCCGTCTGTTTGTCTGTTCGTTTATGAACAAAATATCTCAAAAAGTTGTGGACGGATTCGGACGAAATTTGGCAGAGATGTAGTGTTTGTGACAGGGACGAATTATTACATTTTGGTGAAGATCCGGATTCGGATCCGGCTACGAGAATTTTTAAAGTGGTTCTTCACCAATGGGAGATGGTCAAAAACGATACTAGCAGGATATCTCAAAAATTTATGGATGGATTTGGACGAAACTTATTGAACAGGTTGTGTGTGTGACAAGGAAGGATTGATTCAATTTTGTTGAAGATCCGGATCCGGATCCAGCTGGTAGAATTTTTCAAGTGATTCTTCACCATTGAGTGGTATGGCCAACCAGGCGGAGGTTTGCTCTCTACTGAATGCCGTTCTAGTTCTACAATGTTTTCTGATTTGAAAAGCAAATCATGTGCTTTTCATGAAGAGTCGGTGAATCATCGCCGGCATCCTGACTGAATTTCGTTGTTCAAATTCATTTCTCATGATAGGGAAAAGTGTAACTCCAACAGAGGCAATGTTAGACAACCTCTTGTCATGGTTCCTTAAGAACCAAAGCAATGATAAACCATTTGATATAATCTTTTCTTTTGTAATTATGTAATACTAGCCGAAAGCACCCGGCGTTGCCCGGGTTCTTTTTGAATGAATTTACTACCACAATTCAGCTTTTACTCGTGGCCGTAGAAGATTGACTACTATAATTCAGCTCAGCTTTTAATTGTGCAATGGGCCCAGCTCGGCCGAAGCGGCCTCGCCGCCGAGCCTATAACCTTCCCAGGGCCCGTCCCAACATTTTAAGTTCTTTTTGAATGAATTTACTATGATAATTCAGCTTTTACTCGCGGCCGTAGAAGATTGACTATGATAATTCAGCTCAGCTTTTAATAATTGCGAAATGGGCCCGGCCCGGCCTCGACGGGCCTCGACCGGTCTCGCCACCTAGCCTAAAGCCTTCCCAGGGCCCGTCCCGACATTTTTTGTCTTAGAAGTTTCCTCCTATCTTTCACCGTTCAGGAGATTAGCTTGCGCAGACAAACAAACAAACAAACAAACAAACAAACACTTTCTTTTATATATTGTTGCAGACGCGGTTTTAGATGTTATTTTACCGAGCGGTTGGTATTACCGCGTCCGAACAGTTACTCCCCGATGAGAACCCGATTCCACCCGACGTTGACCAGATCGCACCGCAGATATTCAATCGGGAAACCTCTAAAGCGACCGAAAGAGAATGAAAAGAGAAGAAGACAGAGTACGGAGGAAGAACAGATTTATTATACACACACAAGCAATGGATGGAAGAAGCAGTCACACAGCGAATTGTTAACTTACACTATTCATTTTACTTAACCCCAAGACAACGAGTAGGACAGACGACGTTCACACTTACTCGGGGAATATTGCAGGCAGGTAGGGCTTGAGGTGGATTGCTGGAGAGGGAGGCGGGGTCGGAGGCAGCAGCTCTCAATTCCTCGCGGTTTTTGGCGGGAAAACCCTCCGTCGCGTATCCGCTGCTGTCGACGTCACGCGCTGGTTCGGCACACCTGCTCCTCTCCTTCTGGTGGAGCCGTCTCCCTCCTTTCAGTGTGTCTCTCCAAAGCTGGTTTCCTTTCCGAGTACCTCTCCTCTTTAGCTTGGAGCGTTTCGCATCTCACCGCTCCTCTTGGTGCCGCCTCTTCGCTCATCTCCCAGGTCATCTAGTGAAGCAGTCCCTTACAGTCCCTTTTATAACTCGGGGCGGAATCAAGCCGCCGGCTGCGAGGGCACGCCTACCGGGTCGCTCACCGCAGTGCTGATTGGCCATGCGACCCTCTGGCTCACTCCTCCCCTCTATGACGAGGTGGAGACACGCCTTTCTTCTCCGAGATTAGCACATGGGCAATGGCGGCTTGCGGGATTGAACACAACTCGCACCCTTTTGAAAGGAACTTTGGAGAGCGGAGATGTTTGGGGAAATTGCAAGGGCCTACGCTTATTTTGTTTGATACAATGCAAAGTCAATCTAGTGGGAAACACATATTTAGCCTACATGGAATAAGGAAATACACTATTTAAAAAGATATATCGTGACCTGCGTGTAAGTTTCATGGAATTAACTAGGAGGACGGCTGCGACCATTATTTACATTATGAGGGTGTTACACATAACAAAACCATACTTTTCATATTCGTTACACTTCCTTCAAAATTGTTACACTTCTCAAAAACCGTTACACTTCTCAAATTCGTTACCCACTTCTCAAAACCGTTACAATATATAGATAGATGAATGAAGGGAGCTGATTGAGTACATGTATGTTATTGTGCTTTGATATTTCAGCATGATGTTTTGGCAAAGTCTTCTCTGTGGTGGGTTTATTCGGGTCCTGTTGCATACATGATGAATTGAATATTGTGACATTAAACATGTGTATGTACATATGAAATGTCTAACGACACTGGCGTCAGTGTCTGACATTACCAATGATGTGGAAAACAGATTGGGGCCTAACCTGCATATTATATTCATCTTATCTGCATGAACAATGCATCCTCCGAGGGTCAAAGAGACCATTGTTGGGTCACCACGGGACCCACAGGTAGCTCTTGCCACTGTTGAGGTCAAAGTGCACGAGTCTACCATCAGAAAGAGGCTGCACAAATTTGATCTTCATGGGAGGTGTGCGAGGAAGAAACCTTTGCTGTCCAGAAAAAACATCAGCGCAAGACTAAAGTTTGCCAATGAACACCAAGGCAAAGACCAGCACTTCTGGAACAATGTGCTCTGGACAGATGAGTCAAAGGTAGAGCTATTTGGCCACAGTAGCAGAAGACATGTTTGGTGAAAACCAAAGACAGCATTTGACTACAAGAACCTGATACCAACGGGAAAGCATGGTGGTGGAAATATTATGGTTTGGGGCAGCTTTGCTGCATCAGGGCCTGGGCAGCTCACCATCATATAATCCACAATGAATTCTTCATTGTACCAGAGGGTGCTTGAGGATAATGTGAGGGCATCTGTCGGAAAATTGAAGCTCAACCGAAGGTGGACCTTGCAACATGACAATGACCCTAAACATACCAGTAAATCCACCAAGGAATGGCTGAAAAGAAAGAAATGGAGGGTTCTGGAATGGCCAAGTCAAAGCCCGGATCTAAATACCACCAAGATGTTGTGGGGGGATTTGAAACCAGCTGTGCATGCAAGAATAGCTCTTGCCACTGTTGAGGTCAAAGTGCACGAGTCTACCATCAGAAAGAGGCTGCACAAATTTGATCTTCACGGGAGGTGTGCCAGGAGGAAACCTTTGCTGTCCAGAAAGAACATCAGGGCAAGACTAAAGTTTGCCAATGAACACCAAGGCAAAGACCAGCACTTCTGGAACAACGTGGGCAAAGAACAATGTGTTCCCCTCAAACATCGCACAGCTGAAAGAATTCTGCATGGACAAGTGGGCAAAAATTTCTCCCAGTCGATGTCAGAGACTGGTCGACTTATAAGAAACGCCTACTTGAGGTTGTTTCTGCCAAAGGGGGAAATACCACCTATTAGAGCCAAGGGTGTACTTACTTTTTCCACATGCGAAATTTGCATTTATGTTTATTTAAATTATACAATGGACTACAAAATGCAAATGTTTCATGATATTTGTTATATTATATCACATTTATCTATCAATATTGTTGAAATGAAGATCAAATAGCTGTATGTTGAAATATGTTGAAAAAGTCAAAACTTTACGTGGGGTGTACTTACTTTTTCACGTGACTGCATATTTTATTGTCTTGTTTTGAGTTGAATAAAAGATTGAATTGCTCCGACAATATCAAAGCATTACGTTCTGTACAAACTGCTTCTTACCCGACCACAACTTCAGTGGGAATTTCACCACCACCCAAAATCACAACCGAAAAAAGAGAGAGGGTAAGGAAAATGTAGATAAGGCGGAATAGAGCAGCCTTTCTCCCCAACCTGCTTTTATTGTCAAATCACATACAATTATTGCGATCCAACTTTTCAATAGTTGTTTTTTTTTGTCTTGAATGTCAACCCTCATGGAAAACTAAATGACAGAGTGTGGCAGGTTAAGAGATTAACAATACACAACAACAACAACATGCATTTTAAGGCCATTTTCCCTGCTAGAGCGGGGGTTAGCCTTGCAGTCCCCATGACAATCCCCTCCACTTTGCCCGATTTTCTGCATCCCTCCTTGTTAACCCCCTTGCCCGCATTTCTTCCTCCACCATCTTCAGCCAAGTCTTTCTCGGTCTTCCCCGTCCTCTACCTCCTTCCACATTCATTTCCATCACTCTTCTCAACCAGTCACTTTCATCCTTCCTTAACAAATGACCAAACCATCTCAACCTGTTCCTCTTCACAGCATCCATCACAGGCTTTATTCCCATCATCTTTCGCAATTCATCATTTGTCTTCCTCTCTCTCAACGATACTCCGCACATCCACCGAACCATTTGCATTTCCACCCTTTCCAGCCTTCGTTGCTGCTCTACGTTCATTACCCATGTCTCGCTCCCATAAATCATAACACTTCTCACACATGCAGCATACACCTTTCCCTTCAGCTTCAACGACACTCCCCTCCTCATCAACACGCCACTCAGTTCCCGAAACTTCGAAAAAGTTAACAATGTCACCATTAACAGATTAAGAGTTAACATGAAAAATTTAACAGATGAACAATGATTAAGCCAAAACATGTGACCATATGTTAAAGGGAGTGGAAAGGAGCAAAAGAGTCAGGAAGTGGAGAAACGCTCAGGAGTGGTTTGGGAAAATCATTTGTTGATGATTAATTGTATTGAAGGACTGGAATGCAAAGACACCGTACAAGTATATCTTTGAGCTATCTTGTCCGAGTTCAAATCTCGGCCCACACATAAACTGCCATCCTGGTTTTCCGCGTATAGTAAATTCATCAATGTGCCATCCATCGGATGAATATTAAACTGATTGTCTCGTCTGCTAGCATCAGTTAATGGACATTTATGATGCGACGTTGTCTTTCACAAAGCGTAGTCAAGATAATCCCGGGAAACACTGAACAATTTTTTAAAATTCAAACGTCCACCAGCAAACACTGTGATGAAATTATGGTTGATAACTGTTGCAGTTCCCGCTTCAACCGGTGGCAGCTTATACAAGCGTTACGCCTCGGTCCCCCATCGTTGAAGTGATGCGAGTTGACAAAGTGGAAGACGCAAGGCGGCCATCTTGGATTTTGACGTGGCGACCCAGTTTTCAATAGCATTCTCCCTTATGCGTCGATACACCCACACACCAGATTAGAAGTTAGTTGTTCGTTTATTTTTCAAGATATTTCGCTCACAAGGTTCAGACATGTCTATGGTGGCGGCCATCTTGGATTTTGACGTGCGACCAAATTTTCAATAGCGTTCTTCCTTATGCCGAGATACACCCACACACCAGATTAGAAGTTGTTACTTCGTTTATTTTTCAAGATATTCCGCTCACAAGTTTCAGACAGACATGGCGTCAGACATACATGGCGGCGGCCATCTTGGATTTTGACGTGGGTTGTCCCCACACACCAAATTAGAATTTGGTCCTTCGCTTACGCACGCACGCACGTTCGCCCACACGGACGCATGCACACACGCACAGCACGGACGCACGCACACACGGTCGGAGGGGAAAACCATAGTCCCCCTTTCGCTCCGAGGTGCGACGGGGGACAAAATGGGGCTGAGTTGTCGGGAGAGGGATTGTCTGCATTTGTCTGGCTTCAAGTTGGTAAGAAAGATAAGGTGCCTTACATATGACTGGCTTTATATAATGCATTGATGAACGCTGGCTTATACATTATTACTCTTTTAATAGATGGTGTGGAGTTCCATCGGAATAAAGCTCATGATCTCTGCAGTTTATGTGGACTTGATTTTTCACCACAAACACCTTCTGGTGAAACTCTCAAAATCTAGAATCACTGCTCACATCAACTCATTCATTACTCTTTTTCACCTGTGGAACTGCACACTCATTCACCTGTGGAAACACGTTCCACATTCTATTCAATCTCATTCTTCCCTCCAGGTCTTCAAGACAGCTGCTCCTCACAATCTCACATCATCCCCGGATCCAACCATGATGTTTTCCACCACAAATTACTCCATTCCAAAGCACTCCCTTTTCCCAGGTCATTGTCATTTTCCCCCTTTCCCTCATCGCTTTTCATTTGTTCATTGGTTGTTGTTTGGTTTGTTACTTTCCTGTTTCATCTACACATTCCCCTTCTCCTTCTTGTGTTTCATTCAAATTGTTTGCAGCTTGTTCACCAGAATGTGTCCTCCTCCTTTCTTCCTTCCCTTCCCTTCATTTCACTCTCACATCGACTCTGCTATTGTTGTTTTCTCCTCTCCATTTCATTCCCTTCCTTTCTGTTCCATGTCTTCCACGAGCCTCGATCATGTATATAAAAAACTTGGCAATAACCAAACACAGATCCTATCAGAAGTCATGTCGATCACACAACTCACCATTCGGCTGGTCGCTTTGCTCCTCTTCCACGCCAAAGGAGTTCACATCCTCTATTTTTATCTGCAGAATCTCAGGAAATCCTTCCACATTCTCAACCTCCATTCCACGCCCAAGCAGAGTCGGCTGTTCTGATTCCAGCTGCACACGATAGGAATCCTTCCAACAGCCAACTTGAGCGGACATGGTCGGTGAACCTTGAGAGGGGCAAGAAACATACCACTCTTCCTGATGTTTGCTCCACTCTGAGTACCTTGATCTGATAAAGTACCGACATGTGAAGTACCTCTGTACTTGACGTTATCCTCTCCCAAAATCAGTTACAGCAGTTCCAACACGGCAACATTCACCAAACACAAACACACACCATGTGACACCCCAAAAATAAAGTGTACATGGTGCAGATTCTTAAATTAATACTCTAATTGTTTTACATGTTGAGGTGAATGTTGATTTGGCCACATATGAAACAATGAAAAGTTTAGATGTTGATATAAAATCTGGGCCTTTCAGCAATTTTAGGATGAAGACATTCAATGGTGAGAAGGCCTTACACACAATCACAGGGGATGTGTATGAAGGAGTATTCATGCCACAGGTATGCTGATATGCAGACAGTTTTCGTACATCATTAACTTTCAGGTAATAAATAAGAAACCACTTTAAAGAAAATCGGATGGAACAACAACATTCCTCTGGGACATGTCCATGGGAATTCAGTTCAAGATCATCACACTGGGAAGTAGGATTGACTCACCTGTATTAAAGTTTTTTAGGAAGAGCATTTGTAAAGTTAGATATTTTGAACCCTGTGGGAAAGCGGTTTCTTTGGAAATTTAATGTATAAACTGCATATAAATATTTATTAAATGCAGTAAATTTGCTCAGGAAATAGGAAGAATAATTATTCTCCTCCTCCTCTTCCCGTTATAAGGGGTGAGGTGCAATGGCTCCAAGCTTCTGCCCTACCTTGACCACGATACACCTCCACTTCACTCTGTTCTGTTCTCAGCCAACTCTCTCCACTCCCCAACAACACACACGTTAGGGGTGGTGGTGGTGGTTCATATGCAGCCTTTGTTGTTGTCCCTTTGTCAGTGCCACAGTTTCCAGAACATGAAGGTAGGCTGGCATGACACACGGCATCAGGACTTTCCCTTTCAATGTCATTGGCATCTTTCTGTCTGCCATTACTCCCTCTACCCTCATAAACACGCCCACACCCACCTGGATCATCCGTTGCACCCATCCTTCCGACGTCGGCAAAATGAGGACCAGCTGAATGGTAACGGGGGCATTGTATCAGCGGCACAGCCACACCCCAGAAAATGATGCAGTCAAGGAGCCATAGGCTGCACACGAACCACCACCACCACCACCACCATCCCATGGTCAGTCCCCCAGATAATCAAACCTATTTCCCTCTCTGATCTCCTTCCCCTCTAACGTGATATTCGTTTTTTTTCTCGGCTGCCCAACCCACGTGACCTCAGTCTTCTCCATACTCATCTTCAGCTCATTTTTCTCAAATATCTTCCTACCCCCACCACATTCGTGTTACATGAGACCTCTAAATGACTGAAGCCACCAATGGTCACGTGGTGGTTCGAAAACATGGACATCGCGGACCAAATCACGAGATTAGCCTTCGCGATCGCTGATATCGAGTGAAGAAACATGTTAAAATCTATCAGAACGGTATCTTTAGCGCAACTCACGAATGTGTTTAAAACCCCAAATCTCCACAACATTTCCTCACCTCACAACTCGCTTTGTATAAAATGTTTCTTTCGCTGCTCGTTTCTTGGGAACCGCATCCACGCACGACTCTTCTTCTTCTTTACCATAATACTCATAAATGATACTTCCGTCGAGTCCCGCTCTATCATTATCTCACCCCCAACAGCGTCTATTACGAGATCATTGTTTCCAGTATTTAATGTTGTTAAAATGTATTTCACACAAAAATATCCATCGCTGAAAGAAGAGGAAAGAGAAGGTTCGACAAGACCAAACCAGAATATACACCCCCGGTGGTATTTTCAGATGCGACGTCACTGAAAGGTTGTTGTTGTTGTTGTTGTTGTTTCCCTTTGCTCGCGAAGCGAAGAGCGGGGTTAAGCCTTTAGTTATGTGCGTACATGTGCCATGTTTGCATTTTAAAAAATCATTTTCTCGACAACCGTTGGTCCGATTGACACGAAATATTATCATATGAGCGCCTCGCCTGTAACAATTTTGTATTCATAATTATGACGTCATAGGTTACGTGGCACGGACGCCATCTTGGAAAAACGTCACACCTCTGTATTTCCCAAACCGCTCAATGGAAAAAATGGAAACATGTCTCATTGTGAAGTACTCCGCTTGGGGAATAAGATATGTTAATGATGATATCATCGGCACCTTTTTTTTTTCTGTATACAAGATCGAGGCTCGTGAAAGAGCGAACATTAATCACACAGAAAGACAAACCGACACATAAAACATATAACATCGGGAGCGGTAGACAAGATGGGGAGAGAGGGGGAAGGACACAAACAACATTTGAGAGCAGGGACAGAGAGACATGGAGACATCGAGAGATCTGAGAGAGGGCAAGGGCTTTGGGGAGGGCATGGGAAGGGGGGGTGTGGGAGAGGTATAAAACATATGGACACTGCCAGGACTTCCAGGAAAGAAGTTGGAATTTCAAACAAGGTGGATCTGGGGGGAATTAGCGGGGGTAGAAAAGATCAAGGTTTTGGATGGGGGAAGATAAGAGATGGTGGAGAACAGCTGTTTTAAAGACCTGGAGGGAGGAGTGGGATTGAAGGGAGTGAGGGAGTTTGTTCCAGAGGCGGGAGAAAAGAGGAATGAAAGAGTGAAGGTGAGCAGAGAGCCGAGATTTCGGCAGTTTAACCATCAGAGGGTTGCTGGCAGATCTTGTGCGACCTGTAGGAATATTTGGGGGACAGAGCACAGAGAGAGCTGGGGGTGCAAGGCCGGAGGGGAGTCGGTATAAGACAGAAAGACCACCTCCCTGCCTGCGGTGAGTGAGTGAAAGGCCCTCAGAGATAGCTTCATCGCGGGAGATTCCAATAATTCTGAAAGCTTTGGTTTCAACAGCGTGAAGCCGAGCCAGGTGTGAGGCAGGAGCACCGGCCCATAGGGAAGAACAGTATTCCATTGAGCTGTGGATGAAAGCCTTGTATGTAGTGAGGAGCTCAGGTGTGCCGAGGACTGACTTCGCACGACGGAGGATGCCCAGTCGGCGACTGGCTTTGGAGGCCAGCTTGGAAATGTGGTTTTCCCAAGAAAGATCATGGCAGATAGTGAGACCCAAAAGCTTGAGCGACAGAACTTCTTGGAGAGGACTGTTGAGAAAGTAGATGGGAGGGTTGTCCAGTCGATCTTTTCGGAGAGACATAGTAAGAGTGAGAGATTTGTCAGGATTGAAAGACATGTTCCACTTGTTTGACCAGTCTGTGATTTTGTCCAAGGCTTCAGAGAGTGAGGAGGCTGCAGACTGCCGATCTGAGGGAAGAGGAATGGAGCGGCAGAGAGTGGAGTCATCAGCAAAGAGATAGAGGATTTTCAAGAGAGTCAGAGAGATCATTGATGAAGACCAGAAAAAGCCCAGGGCCCAGAACACTGCCTTGGGGAACTCCAGCCTGAACAGGAAGAGGAGATGAGAGAAACCCATTCAGGGCCACACGTTGACGACGACTAGAGAGGACGTACACCAGCCATGCGTGGAGATTTCCATGGATACCAAAGGAGGAGCGTTTGGTGAGCAGAGTGGGGTGCCAGACCATATCGAAGGCACGTGATATGTCGAGGGAGACAGCTCTAATTTCCTGTTTGGCATTGAGGACCTCCATCCATTGTTGAGACAGCAGAAACATCATGTCCAGAGTAGAGTGACCTGGTCTGAAACCAAATTGATGATCAGAGATCAAGCCATTGGAGAAGAGGAAACATTTCATATCCGAAGCAATGATGGAATTCCATGACTTTACTGATAATTTGGAGAAGGCTGATTGGTCTGTAGTTGCTAGGATCTGTTTTTGCACCTTTTTTGTGCAAAGCGGTGATGTTGGCTGATTTCCAAGCATATGGCAGTTGACCTTGAGCAAAAGAGAGGGTGAAGAGAACAGAGAGAGGGTGAGATAGAGCAGCAGAGCAGGATTTTAGGACCCGTGGGCTGATGCCGTCGGGTCCAGTTGCAGAATCAGAGTCGAGGGTTGACAGAAACTTTTCCACCTTGTCAGGAGGAAAGGACACGGAGTCCAGGAGCAGCTGGGTACGACTGGGTATGGTGGGTACAGAGAGGGATGGGTTTGGGACACAAGATTTAGGGGCAAACACAAAGTTGAGGCATTCAGCTTTTTCATGTGCGGAGTCAGCTGTGTCGCCATTTGAGGTAAGGGAGGGGATGGAGGGGGAACAAACACCAGAACCGGATTTGACCAGACACCACCACGATTTGGAAGAGGGAGACAGATAAGAGAGTTCGGTCTTGAGAACGGAGAGATATTGTTTCCTGGCTCTCCTGAGGGTGGACACACACTTGTTTCGGGCTTTGTGAAAGGAAATGAGATTTCCTTCCGTTGGATTTGCTTTCCAGGAGACGAAGGCAAGTTGTTTCTGGGCAACAGCCTCACCACAAGATTCCGTGTACCATGGACGGGAGGAAGGGTATGACAACTGAAGACGAGATGGGATAAATCTGTGCATGAGAGAGAGCAATTTACTTTGGAAGAATTCCCAGGATGAGTTGATGTCAGAGGTGGTAGAGATGGGAGACCAGTCCAGATGATTGATGGCTGCTTGAAGACCGTGCCAGTTGGCCTGAGTGAAATGCCAGACACGTCGATGCTGAGCAGGCTCCCTGAGGATGGTCAGAGAGATGTCCACTTTAACAAGGACATGATCAGCTGATCCGATTGGAGCAGAAGAGCAGCAGACATTTTCAAGGAAGTTAATCATAACCAAATTATGACGTCATAATTCGGCTAGTACAACATTTGATTCGATCAGTATGAATTTTTTTCTCTGCAATTCTTGGTCCGATTGACACTAAACCCATCACCCAAGATGGGGGCCTCCTCCTGTAGAATAGTTCAATGATTACTATGACGTCATAGGTCACGTGGTACAGGTGCCATCTTGGAAAAATCGAACACCTCGAAATCTCTGAAATCACTCCATGAAAAAAATTGAGACCTGGCTCTTTGTGAACAACTCCCCATGGGGAATAAGATATGTCAATGATGATGTCATCGGGGCCTTCGTTATGACGTCATAATTCGAGAAATACAACACTTATCCATCTGATCTTTTTTTTTTTTTTTCAGCAACTGTTGGTCTGATGGACACGAAATTTTCACCAGAGGAGTGCCTCCTCCTTTAGAATATGATAATCATGACGTCATAGGTCATGTGTTACAGGCACCATCTTGGAAAAAACGAAAAACGTTGCACCTCTATATCTCCAAAACCGCTGTGGAAAAAATTGAAACGTGGCTCATTGTAAACAACTCCATATGGGGAATAGGTGTTGTTAATGATGCCGTCATTGGTGCCATAATTATGACGTCATAATTCGACAGGGGCAACGCTGAGTCTGATCAGTTTGAAATGTATTGAGCATGATCTATGCAACAATTCTATGAGAGAATATAAATTTATGATGTCATCGCTCACGTGGTCTGGCAGCCATATTGGATCAAAAAAAAAGAATACGTTAAAAAACAGAAGAGTTGGCTCACACCAAGTTGACTGTGCAGGGTAAGTATTCGATGAATACCATATAGTTTATTGGGGGTACCCGGTTATTCGAGGTACAGATACCTTTCTCTCAACTGTTCTGCATTCCAGGGGTGTGTTCAGATACCAAGCAGCTGGCTATCGCTTGCCAAGCCAGACGTTCCTTATCAACGGTATCAAATGGAGTGGTTTAGCCAATTGGTGAGCGCTGTCCAATAAACTTGGGAACTGAAGCCACCTCTGCTGGAGAAACCTGAAGTCCCACAAGTCGCGGTAGACATGTGGGGAGAGGAAGAGTTTTTCAGAAAGTAATCGGGTGGGTGAAAAAGAGATAGAAAGGAAGAATTTGGGGGGGAAATAGCGAGAAAGAAAAGAAGGAGATCGCATTGGCAGATTTGGAGTAGGGAGTAGTGGAGTCCGACAAACACGTGACGAGACAGTGGAGTTCCGCACATTAAATAAATACAAAATAATAAAATACAAATACAAGAAGACACGGGTACCATTTGAGAAAACATCGCTGCAAGTAATAATTGATAACAGTTGGACGAGACAAATACAAAATGGCTGCCTTAGCATTGAAAGTTTGTCTTTTGGAGCAAAAAGGAAATCAGAACACAAACAAAACCAGAACCACAAGTTCAGGATGAACACGTGACATTTCCAGGATCGAATCTTTTTGCAGAGGGAAGATGACAATGTGAGAATTTCTTGGATTGAAAGATTTTCTCAGCTCTGGAGCACTCAAACTTCATATGGGATTGGAGATGAAAGGACACTCATCACCAGGTACCATTCTCGAGCTCCACACAGAGGGTCAGGGATGACAATCCTGGGTGGGTCAACACTCCATCAGTTTACGTCACCGAGTGAGCAGGTATTTGCAAGTTGTCCAGGGTGTCCGTAATAACTCACCCACTCTTCGCGAAACACACCATGGTTTGTGCAACATTCACCAACTAATGGTAACAGACAGGACCACCAGCTTAACCTCCATATGAGAGATGGTGCATATATTGATGTATTTCCTACATGTGTTAAACCAGGATGGCATTTTGTAGCTAAACTGAGTCAAACAATGGCGTGATCGCTCAGAGCCCAGTGTAAACACCTCTAGGGTATCCCAGCATCCCAAAAGGCAGCTAATTGGAGGAAAATGCTGATTGCATACATGGAGAACATCAGTGAGACAGAAAATAATGTAGCCTTGTGTTCAGACACAGACCTTCGAGAAACTATAGTAATTCTATGATTATCCAAACATCAATTTCCTCACCATTCTTGGGATAATAGCCCATCCAAGGTAAACAATATAACCAAACTACCAACACGTGAATAAAAGGCCAACTTTTAAAATAAAGGTATCATGGGATATTCAATAACCATAACACTTTCACCTCCATTTCCCCAGATAGTTTTCACGGTTTAGTTTTAAAATGTTTAAATTTCCCCTGAAGTGCTGCATTCTGTCGAATATTACAACACATTTTTCTTCTTCCTCTTTAAAACTGACCCACCTTGGATCCTCCCCACTCCCAAACTCCCCTGCCTTGATCTTTTCTACCCCCACTAATTCACCCCAGACACACTTATTTTTTGAAATTCCAACTTCTTTCCTGGAAGTCCTTGCAGTGTTCATATGTTTTATACCTCTCCCACCTGCCCCCAAAGCCCTCCCCCTCCCACATTTCTCCCGATGTCCCTGCTCTCAAACGTTGCATTTGTGTCCTTCCTCCTCTCTCCCCATCTTGTCTACCACTCCCCTTATTTTTTGTGTTTTATGTGTCGGTTTGACTTTTTTTGCCCCCCGTCGCACCGTGGAGCGAAAGGGGGACTATGGTTTTCCCCTCCGTCCGTGTGTCCGTCCGTCCGTGTGTGCGTGTGTGCGTGCGTGCGTAAGCGAAGGACCGCATTCGAATTTGGTGTGTGGGTGCAACCCACGTCAAAATCCAAGATGGCCACCGCCATGTATGTCTGATGCCATGTATGTCTGAATCTTGTGAGCTGAATATCTTGAAAAATAAGCGAAGTACCAACTTCTAATCTGGTGTTTGGGTGTATCGAGGCACAAGGAAGAAAGCTATTGAAAATTGGGTCGCCACGTCAAAATCCAAGATGGCCACCGCCATGTATGTCTGAATCTTGTGAGATGAATATCTTGAAAAATAAGCGAAGTACCAACTTCTAATTTGGTGTGTGGGTGTACCTCGGCATAAGGAAGAACGCTATTGAAAATTGGGTCGCCATGTCAAAATCAAAGATGGCCACCACCATATACACTGAAACGCAAAATAAACTTACCACCTTTGAAACCTTTAAATATCAACAATAACACTGCGTGTCGTAAATGTGTGAACTTATTTGTGGACAATAGTGTCCTCACTGTCAGACAAAACGGTCACGGATGGTCACTTGAACCTTCAATGGTCACTTCATAGTACAGCTGTTGAACAGCCATTTTGACTGTCAGTGATTAGCCAAGGGGTACGGGATGATTTTAATGAGCTGCACGTGATGTCTTGATATTGGCTTTAAAAAGGCCAGTGCAAAATGGGCATTTCAATCAACATACCACGATTGTCAAGGGATCAACGGCAGCGTGCCCTGGGCATGCTGAAAGGCGGACTGAGCTACCGTGAGGTGGCACGTCGCCTTGGCTGTTCACACCAGACGATATCGGCCCTGGTGGACAGAGACACCCTCCACAACTCTGCAGATGACAGACCTCGATCAGGGAGGCCAAGAGTCACCACTGCAAGGCAGGACAGGCAGATGGTCCGAAGTCACCTGCGGGATCGATTCCGTCCAGCATCCCGCACTGCGGCAGAAACTCCGGGGCGTGCAAATCCACGGATCTCCAATGATACTGCACGAAGACGACTGCATGACTATTGCAGTCATGCAAGAAACTTACCACTTGTTTGAAATGTAATAAAATTGTAACAGTTCAAAATAAAACAAACCAACAATTGCTAATTGAAACATTGGCATTTTATTGATGACATGTCAAGTTTTTGACCAAGATACACCATCTCATCAGTTTGTTCTACAGTACAGAACAGCACAGGGTGCAATGTCGGTCCCCTTTCAATAGCGTGTGTGGCCACCATTGTTTTGGATACAGGCAGTGCATCGTCGGCGTATACTGCCTACCAGTCTTTGGATGGATTGCTGCTGGATTCTGTCCCACTCAGTCCTCAATGTCTGAAGCAGCTCTGCCCGTGTCCTGGCCCTGCCAACTACGCATCTCCCAAGCTCATCCCACAGGTGCTCTATGGGATTCAGGTCAGGGGAGAGCGCAGGCCACTGCATGGTGTTGATGTTCTCGCCTTGGAGAAATGCAGTGGTAAAGCGAGCAGCATGGGGACGAGCATTGTCATGCTGAAAGGTTCTCAGTTCTGGGTGGTCTAGCAGGAATGGCAGCATATGAGGTCGCAGGATGTTATCCACATACCGCTGGGCGTGAAGGTTCCCATCACAACCACCAGTGGCGTCCTGTACCGGCCTGATATGGCGGCCCACACCATCACACTTGGGCCAGCCCACCTGTTGGCTTGCCGCACGCAACAATCGGCATATCGCTCGCCAGTTCTTCTCCAGACACGCTCACGCCCATCAGGACTGTCCACACAGAACCTTGACTCATCGCTGAAAGCGACCTCGTTCCACTGCGCCAAGGTCCACCGCTGATGCTGCTGGCACCATCTCTGTCGGTTGCGGCGATGGGCAGCCGTCATCACGGGGCCTCTGTATGGTCTTCTGGCAGTCAGACCATAGTCATGCAGTCGTCTTCGTGCAGTATCATTGGAGATCCGTGGGTTTGCACGCCCCGGAGTTTCTACCGCAGTGCGGGATGCTGGACGGAATCGATCCCGCAGGTGACTTCTGCCTGTCCTGCCTTGCACTGGTGACTCTTGGCCTCCCTGATCGAGGTCTGTCATCTGCAGAGTTGTGGAGGGTGTCTCTGTCCACCAGGGCCGATATCGTCTGGTGTGAACAGCCAAGGCGACGTGCCACCTCACGGTAGCTCAGTCCGCCTTTCAGCATGCCCAGGGCACGCTGCCGTTGATCCCTTGACAATCGTGGCATGTTGATTGAAATGCCCATTTTGCACTGGCCTTTTTAAAGCCAATATCAAGACATCACGTGCAGCTCATTAAAATCATCCCGTACCCCTTGGCTAATCACTGACAGTCAAAATGGCTGTTCAACAGCTGTGCTATGAAGTGACCATTGAAGGTTCAAGTGACCATCCGTGACCATTTTGTCTGACAGTGAGGACACTATTGGCCACAAATAAGTTCACACATTTACTACACGCAGTGTTATTGTTGATATTTAAAGGTTTCAAAGATGGTAAGTTTCTTTTGCGTTTCAGTATATATGTCTGAACCTTGTGAGCGAAATATCTTGAAAAATAAGCGAAGTACCAACTTATAATCTGGTGTGCGGGTGTATCTAGGCATAAGGAAGAACCCTATTGAAAATTGGGTCGCCATGTCAAAATCCAAGATGGCCGCCGCCATGTATGTCTGAACCTTGTGAGCGGAATATCTTGAAAAATAAGCGAAGTACCAACTTATAATCTGGTGTGCGGGTGTATCTAGGCATCTAGGCATAAGGAAGAACCCTATTGAAAATTGGGTCGCCATGTCAAAATCCAAGATGGCCGCCGCCATGTATGTCTGAACCTTGTGAGCGGAATATCTTGAAAAATATGCGAAGTACCAACTTCTATTCAGGTGTGTGGGTGTATCTACGCATAAGGGAGAACGCTATTGAAAATTGGGTCACCACGTCAAAATCGAAGATGGTCGCCTTGCATTACAACTTTGTCAACTCGCATCACGTCACCGACGGGGGACCTAGGCATAATGCTTGTTGTGATTAATGTTAGCTCTTTCACGAGCCTCGATGTTGTGTACAAAAAAACAAACAAAAAAAATTTGCTTTCGATTTGCCCACCAAATCTCTTCATTTAAAAAAAAAATTCCATCTCTTACAAATCCTCCTTCCAACATTCCCGAAACTCACCTGCATTCCACCCCTCCTCCGTTTTCAAACGGATCTCTGACTCGAAAATTACAAGAAACTCATTTTGCAATAAATGTTCGTTTCCCATTAATCGTACAACACTTTCTAAAATCCAAACTCACCCCTACTCTCCTAATCTTCCCCATCACCCATCCCTTTCAAATCTTCCCCTTGCCCATTCCTTGTTAAACTACCTCATCCCCTCCTAAACTCCCCCTCACCCCTCCACTCCTAAACTTCCCCTCACTCCTCCCCTCCTAAACTCCCCCCTCCCCTCCTAAACTCCATTATCACACATCCCTTTCAAATCTACCTGCTCGCCCCTCCCCTCCTAAACTCCCCCCTCGCTCTCCTCCAAAACTCCCCCTTTCCCTCCCCTCCTAATCTCCACTATCACCCATCCCTTTCAAATCTGCCTCCTCGCCCCTTCCCTCCTAAACTCCCCCCTCACTCCTCCACTCCACTCCTAAACTCCTCCCCACTCCCAAACTCCCCACTCACCCCTCCCCTTCAAATCTCCCCACCCTCCTTTTTTCTCCAATTCTCCCCTCTCACCCCTCCTCCTCAAAGCATCCTCCCCACTTCTTCTCCCTTCCAACTCTCACTTCCATCTCCCCCAACCTTCTTCCTCGCTCTGCCTCCCCCCCTCAAACAACACCTCACTGTTCCTCACCCAATCACCATCAAACCTTTTGTCTGCCTCATCCTTCCCTTTCTCGTAGCTATTCTGAAATCTCTGACACACTATCAACAGCTCTCCCTACCTCTTCCACATCTTACCCTACCTCACACCTCCCCCCCCCCCTCCCCTCCCCTGTTCTGCATCCGATGCTCCCCCTTCCTCTTCATGAACGGTATGGACCTCAAACATCCGGGGCCTTCGCTCAAACTTTACTGATCTCTCCATACAGGTTTCTTCTGACAAACCAAACGTGATCTGATTAACAGAAGTTTTCCTCCTTCATGATGTCTCTGATTCCTTTATATCTCTTCCTGGTTACTCCCTCCTCCGGTATGATAGATCTGAGCCTCGTCCTGGAGGTGGGGTTGCTATCTTTATCAAAAATTCTCTTCCTCACTCTCCTTGCACTGCCCTCTCTCCACCTCACCCCCAAGAGTACCTCTGGCTATGGCTTCCCCTTCGCTCCAACCTTTTGTTCATATGTGTGTTGTACCGTCCACCAAACAGTGATGACTCCATCTACATTTCGCTGTCTGATAACATGGACCAACTTCCATCGACTCATCCCAACTCTCTCTTCGTCATATGTGGCGATTTCAATCGCCATCATGCCAGTTGGCTAGGTGTGGGTACCTCTCTCATCAGCCATGGCACCTCAGCAAAGGACTTCTGCGACTCATTGGGACTGACACAATCTGTCAATTTCCCGACCGGGATCTCATACAATGGAGCATCTTCTCTTAAAGACTTGGTTAAGACTAACTTCCCTGCAAATGTCTGCTGTTCTTCTTCTGCACCAATCGGCTCATCTGATCATGTGCTTGTTAAAGTGGACATCTCTCTGGCCATTCTCAGAGAGCTTCCTCAATATCGACGAGTCTGGCATTTCACTCAGGCCAACTGCCACGGTCTTCAAGGAGCCATCAATCATCTGGACTGGTCTCCCATCTCTTCCGCCTCTGAAATCAACTCATCCTGGGAATTGTTCCAAAGTAAATTGCTCTCTCTCTCTCGTGCACAGATTTATCCCATCTCGTCTTCAGTTGTCATACCCTTCCTCCCATCCATGAGACACGGAATCTTGTGGTGAGGCAGTTGCTCTGAAACAACTTGCCTTCGCCTCCTGGGAGGCCACCTCATTTCCTTTCACAAAGCCCGGAACAAGTGTGTGTCCACCCTCAGGAGAGACAGGAAACAATATCTCTCCACTATCAAGACTGAACTCTCAATCCTGTCTCCCTCTTCCAAATCCTGGTGGCATCTGGTCAAATCTGTTTCTGGTGTTTGTTCCCTCTCCATTACCTCAAACGGCGACATAGCTGACTCCACACGTGAAAAAGCTGACAGCCTCAACTCTGTGTTTGCCTCAAAATCTTGTGTCCCAAACCCATCTCTCTCTGTACCCACCGTACCCAGTCATACCCAGCTGCTCCTGGACTCTGTGTTCTTTCCTCCTAACAAGGTGGAAAGGTTTCTGTCAACCCTCGACTCTGATTCTGCAACTGGACCTGACGGCATCAGCCCACAGGTGCTAAAATCCTGCTCTGCCGCTCTTTCACTCCCTCTCTCTATTCTCTTCACCCTCTCTTATGCTCAAGGTCATTTGCCATCGGCTTGGAAATCAGCCAACATCACCGCTTTACACAAAAAAGGTGGAAAAACAGATCCTTGCAACGACAGACCAATCAGCCTTCTCCCAATTATCAGCCAAGTCATGGAATCCATCATTGCTTCGGATATCAAATCTTTCCACTTCTCCAATGGCTTGATGTCTGATCATCAATTTGGGTTCAGACCAGGTCACCACTCTGGACATGCTGCTTCTGCTCTCTCAATAATGGATGGAGGTCCTCAATGCCAAACAGGAAATTAGAGCTGTCTCCCTTGACATATCACACGCCTTCAATATGGTCTGGCACCCCGCTCTGCTCAGCAAACTCTCCTCCTATCGTATCCATGGAAATCTCCATGAATGGCTTGCAGACTTCCTCTCTAGTCGTAGTCAACGTGTGGCCCTGAATGGGTTTCTCTCATCTCCCCTTCCTATTCAGGCTGGAGTTCCCCAAGGCAGTGTTCTGGGTCCTGTGCTTTTTCTGGTCTTCATCAATGGTCTCTCTGACTCTCTTGAAAATCCTCTCTATCTCTTTGCTGATGACTCCACTCTCTGCCGCTTCATTCCTCATCCTTCAGATCGGCAGAAAGCAGCCTCCTCACAGACTGGTCAAACAAGTGGAACATGTCTTTCAATCCTGACAAATCTCACACTCTTACTATGTCTCTCTGAAAAGACCGACTGGGCAACCCTCCCATCGACTTTCTGAACAATCCTCTGCAAGAAATTCTGTCACTCAAGCTTTTCGGTCTCACTATCTGCCATGATATTTCCTGGGAAAACCACATTTCCAATCTGGCCTCCAAAGCCAGTGGCCGACTGGGCATCCTCCGTCATGCAAAGTCCTTCCTTGGCACACCTGAGCACCTCACCACATTCAAGGCTTTCATCTGCAGCTCAATGGAATACTGTTCTCCCCGTTGGGCTGGTGCTCCTGCCTCACACCTAGCTCGTCTTCTCACTGTTGAAACCAAAGCTTTTAGAATCATTGGAATCTCCCGCGATGAAGCGAACTTTGAGGGCCTTTCACTCACTCACCGCAGGCAGGTAGGTGGTCTTTCTGTCTTCCACCAACTCCTATCTGACCTTGCTCACCCAGCTCTATCTGTGCTCTGTCCCCCAAATATTCCTCCAGGTCACACAAGATCTGCCAGTAACTCTCTTCTGGTGAAATTGCCAAATTCAAGACTCTCTGCTCACCTTCACTCATTCATTCCTCTTTACTCCCACCTCTGGAACAAACTCCCTCACTCTCTTCAATCCCACTCTTCCCTCCAGGTCTTTAAAACAGCTGTTCACCACCATCTGTCTTCCCCGATCCAAAACCTTGATCTCTTCCACCCCCGTTAATTAACCCCAGAGCCACTTTTTTTTTTTGGGAAATACAGACTTCTTTCCTTCCTGGAAGTTCTCGCAGTGTCCATGTGTTTTAAACCTTTTCCACCCCCCACCCCCTCACCTTTCCATGCCTCCTCCCCCCCACAGATCTTCCGTTGTCCCTGTTCTCTGCTGTTGTGCTTGTGTGCTTCCCTCTCTCTCCCCATCTTGTCTCCTGCTCCCTTTATTGTATGTTTTGCGTGTCCCTTTGTCTTTTTTGTGATTGATGTTAGCTCTTTCACGAGCCTTGATCCTGTATACAAAAAAAAAAATACCAATGAAATTACCTAAATTAAAATGTGACAGTATACTCTGAAATGCACCTCTCCTTGCTGACACAGCACATCAGAGTTTTTTTTTTCTTTTTTTCTTGTATACAAGATCGAGGCTCGTGAAAGAGCTAACATTAATCACACAAAAAGTCAAACCGACACACAAAACACAAAATAAGGGGAGCGGTAGACAAGATGGGGAGAGAGGGCACATGTGCGGACACAAACACAACATTTGAGAGCAGGGACATCGGGAGAACTGTGGGAGGGAAAGGGCTTGGGGGGAGGTGGGAGAGGTATAAAACATATGAACACTGCAAGCACTTCCAGGAAAGAAGTTGGAATTTCAAAAAAAGTGTATTTGGGGTGAATTAGCAGGGGTAGAAAAGATCAAGGTTTTGGATGGGAGAAGATAAGAGACGGTGGTGAACAGCTGTTTTAAAGACCAGGAGGGAGGAGTGGGATTGAAGGGAGTGGGGAAGTTTGTTCCAGAGGCGGAAGAAAAGGGGAATGAAAGAGTGAAGGTGAGCAGAGAGCCGAGATTTTGGCAGTTTAACCATAAGAGGGTTGCAGGCAGATGTTGTGCGACCTGAAGGAATATTGGGGGGACAGCGCACAGAGTGAGCTGGGGGAGCAAGGCCGGAGAGGAGTGGGCAGAAGACAAAAAGACCACCAACCTGCCTGCGGTGAGTGAGCGAAAGGCCCTCGGAGTTAACTTCATCGCAGGAGATTCCAATGATTCTGAAAGCTTTGGTTTCAACAGCGTGAAGCCGAGCTAGGTTTGAGGCAGGAGCACCGGCCCAGAGGGGGGAACAGTATTCCATTGAGCTATGGATGAAAGCCGTGAATATGGTGAGGAGCTCAGGTGTGCCAAGGAAGAACTTCGCACGACGGAGGATGCCCAGTCGGCGACTGGCTTTGGAGGCCAGCTTGGAAATGTGGTTTTCCCAAGAAAGATCATGGCAGATAGTGAGACCCAAAAGCTTGAGCGACAGAACTTCTTGGAGAGGATTGTTGAGAAAGTAGATGGGAGGGTTTTCCAGTCGGTCTTTTCGGAGAGACCTAGTAAGAGTGTGAGATTTGTCAGGATTGAAAAACATGTTCCACTTGTTTGACCAGTCTGTGATTTTGTCCAGGTCTGCAGAGAGTGAGGAGGCTGCAGACTGCCGATCTGAGGGATGAGGAATGGAGCGACAGAGTAGAGTCATCAGCAAAGAGAGAGAGTGGATTTTCAAGAGAGTCAGAGAGATCATTGATGACGACCAGAAAAAAGCACAGGGCCCAGAACATTGCCTTGGGGAACTCCAGCCTGAACAGGAAGAGGAGATGAGAGAAACCCATTCAGGGCCACACGTTGATTACGACTATAGAGGAAGTCCGCCAGCCATGCGTGGAGATTTCCATGGATACCATAGGAGGAGAGTTTGGTGAGCAGAGCGGGGTGCCAGACCGTATCGAAGGCACGTGATATGTCAAGTGAGACAGCTCTGATTTCCTGTTTGGCATTGAGGACCTCCATCCATTGTTGAGACAGCAGAAGCAACATGTCCAGAGTAGAATGACCTGGTCTGAATCCAAATTGATGATCGGAGATCAAGCCATTGGAGAAGAGGAAGGATTTGATATCCAATGCAATGATGGATTCCATGACTTTGCTGATAATTGGGAGAAGGCTGATTGGTCTGTAGATGCTAGGATCTGTTTTTGCACATTTTTTGTGCAGGGCGGTGATGTTGGCTGATTTCCAAGATGCTGGCAGATGACCTTGAGCAAAAGAGAGGGTGAATAGAACAGAGAGAGGGTGAGATAGAGCGGCAGAGCAGGATCTTAGGACCCGTGGGCTGATGCCGTCTCGTCCAGATGCAGAATCAGAGTCGAGGTTTGATAAAAACTTCTCCACCTTATCAGGAGAGAAGGACACAGAGTCCAGGAGCAGTTGGGTTCGACTGGGAAAGGTAGTGGGGCGGCTTAGCCCAAATATTCAAAAGAATTGTGCATTTTGTGAAACAAGCACCAAATTTGGCACAAATGTACATTAATATGTTGCGAACATTTTCAGATATTGGGCCACTTGAAATTCCGTAATTTTTTTTTTCAAATTTTTTCAAATTTCGTAATTTCAAATTTTTTGGGTGACACCGTCACAATTTCGGTCTTCGAGGCCGGCCGATAGGCAAAGTGTGACCGGAAGGGACGAGGTTCTCCTGACCACGTGGCCCTCGATCTGGGAAGCGAGAGGCGTTCCATTAGTGGACGCGCCCCTCACGCCCGACTTTTGGGCGGCCCCGGCAGGCCGTTTGTTTTGACGTTCCGTGACAGGCCCCGCACCCCCACCTCCGGGCCGACCGGAAGCTTGTGCTGAGTACATCATACCTGAACAACTCAGTGAGGCAGAACACAGCAGTGCACACCAGGGTGACCCCTTCAGTGCATAAACCAATTAACCTGTCCACTGCAGGGCATATAGAAATGAAGTTATTTTCTGCATATAATAATAATATAAGTTCAGTTCTATATAACAATTTCTGTTATCACCACTACCACTACAACTACCACTACTACAAGCTTTGTCTGGAATTTTGTGGACTAACAGACAAACAGACATACAGACAAGCTGGGATCAAAACATTACCTCCTTCCACCATTGAGTGTAGAGGTAAACATCATGGAAATTATATCATGCCCTAGATTTAATTCATGCTTACCCGTGTATTTGCTTCACTGGTTCACAAGGTCTTTTGCATACATGTAATTCAGACTCTCATATTCATTGCTGACCACACAATGTTCGCAACATATTAATGTACATTTGTGCCAAATTTGGTGCTTGTATCACAAAATGCACAATTCTTTTGAATATTTGGGCTAAGCCGCCCCACTATATCGGCCGGCCTCGAAGACCGAAATTGTGACGGTGTCACCCGAAAAATTTGAAATTACGAAATTTGAAAAAATTTGAAAAAAAAAATTACGGAATTTCAAGTGGCCCAATATCTGAAAATGTTCGCAACATATTAATGTACATTTGTGCCAAATTTGGTGCTTGTATCACAAAATGCACAACAGGTTTGCTATGCTGCTACACTAAGGTGGGAACAGAGAGAGATGGGTTTGGGACAGGATTTTGAGGCAAACACAGAGGTGAGGCATTCGCCCTTGTTACGTGTGGTGTCACCTGTGTAGCCATTTGAGGTAAGGGAGGGGATGGGGGGGGGAAACAAACACCAGAAACGGATTTGACCAGATGCCACCAGGATTTGGAGGAAGGAGACAGGTTTGGGGGTTCAATCTTGAGTGTGGATACATAGTGCTTCCTGGCACTCCTGAGGGTAGACACACACTTGTTTCGAGCTTGGTGGAACGAACTGAGATTGCCTTCAGTTGGATTTGCCTTCCAAGAGGGAAAGGCAAGTTGTTTCAGGGCAACTGCCTCACCACAAGATTAAGTGTACCATGGACGGGAGGAAGGGTAAGACAACTGAAGACGAGATGGGATAAATCTGTGCATGAGAGAGAGAAGTTTGCTTTGGAAGAATTCCCAGGAAGAATTGATATCAGAGGCAGTAGAGATGGGAGACCAGTCCAGATGATTGATGGCTGCTTGCAGACCATGCCAGTCGGCCTGAGTGAAATGCCAGACTCGTCGGCGCTGAGGAGGCTCTCTGAAAATGGCCAGAGAGATGTCCACTTTAACAAGCACATGATCAGAAGAACCGATTGGAGCAGAAGAAGAGCAGCAGACCTTTGCAGGGAAGTTAGTCATAACTCATAACCAAGTCCAGAAGAGAAGATACTCCATCGACTGAGATCCGGGTCGGGAAATTGACAGACTGTGTCAGTCCCAATGAGTCGCAGAAGTCCTTTGCTGAGGTGCAATGGCTGGTGAGAGATGAACCCACACCCAGCCAGCTGGCATGATGACAGTTGAAGTCGCCACATATGAGGAAGAGAGAGTTTGGATGAGTTGATAGAAGTTGGTCCATGTTGTCCGACAGCGAAATGTAAATGGAGTCATCACTGTTTGGAGGATGGTACAGAACACATATGAACAAAAGGTGGGCGCAGAGAGGAAGCCGTAGCCAGAGGTACTCCTGGGAGTGGGGTGGAGAGAAGGCAGTGCAGGGAGAGTGAGGAAGAGAGTTTTTTATAAAGATAGCCACCCCACCACCAGTACGAGGCTCAGGTCTATCATACCGGAGGAGGGAGTAACCAGGAAGAGATATTAAGGAATCAGAGACATCTTGAAGGAGGAAAGTTTCTGTTAAGCAGATCAAGTCTGGATTGTCAGAAGCAACCTGAATGGAGAGATCAATCAGGTTTGAGCGAAGGCCCCGGATGTTTGAGGTCCATACCGTTAATGAGGAGAGAGGGGGAGCATCAGGTGCAGGACAGGGGAGGGGAGGGTTAGGGTCAGATGAAGGGTGAGAGGGGGAGGTAGGAAGAGAGTTGATAGTGTGTCAGAGATTACAGAAGAGTTACAAGAAAGGGAAGGGTGAGGAGGACGAAAGGTTTGATGGTGATGGGATGAGGCACAGTGAGGGGTTGTTTGAGGGGGGGCAGAGGAAAGTAGAAGGTTGGGGGCGGTGGAGGTATGAGATAGAAGGGAGACGAAGTGGGGAGGAGGCAGCTTTGAGAAGGTGGGAGCAGGGAGAATTTGGGAGGGATGGTTGGGGGGGAGATTTGAAGGGGAGGGGTTGGGGGAGAGAGTTGAATGGGAGGGGCAAGTGGGGAGTTTAGGAGGGGAAGGGCAAAGGGGGAGTTTAGGAGGAAAGGGGCAAGGGGGGAGTTTAGGAGGGGAGGGGCAAGGGGGGAGATTTGGGGGGGAGGGGCAAGGGGGGAGATTTGGAGGGGAGGGGCAAGGGGGGAGTTTAGGAGGGGAGGGGCAAGGGGGGAGTTTAGAAGGGGAGGGGCAAGTGGGGAGATTTGGAGGGGAGGGGCAAGGGGGGAGTTTAGGAGGGGAGGGGCAAGGGGGGAGTTTAGGAGGGGAGGGGCAAGTGGGGAGATTTTGAGGGGAGGGGCAAGGGGGGAGTTTAGAAAGTGGATGATTAATGAAAGATGAACATTTATAACAAATTGGGTTTGTTGTGATTTTCAAGTTAGCGATCCGTTTAAGAACGATGGAGGAGTGATGGAATGAATGAGAATTTAGAGCATGGAGTGATTTGGAATCATAAAAGATTGAATATTTTTTTGAAATGGAATGAGTTGAAGAGGAAATTGAAAGGAGCCTTTTAAATTGGAAGAAAAACAGCGTGTTGTAATATACGACTGAATAAAACATTCCAGGGGAAAGTTTGAACATATTTAAACAGAACCGTGAAGAACAATCTTATATTCACAAAAATACCAATGGGGAGAGGGAGCCGAGAGGGACGACCACGAGTCACTTGAACAGGGCAAAAGGTGGAAGGCAAGGGGAAAATGGGGGCAGGGCGAGACAGTGCACGTGGGCAGAGGCAAAAGCACACGATGGCACAAAAGCACACGAGAAGAAAGGGAAATAAAAGTGTTTTTGTTTTTTTTTTTTTTGTTTTGGGGGGGGGGGTGTGGGGGTTACAACGTTAGACAAATAGTAGATGTTCGGTGGAGTTTGGGAGAGAAGGGAAAATTAAAAAAACCGAGCAAAACCAGCGAGGGAAGAAACAAACTTCGACGGAGGAAGCCTGAGGCTGCAAGGCCTCACACGCCGCGCTGCAAACAAACGATTCATTTATGATAAACACCGAGATAAACACCGAGAAACATCCAAGGGACACACTCTAAGTTCACACGCCGAAAGATAAAATACAATTGTGAACAGACTTAACTTTGAAAACGTGGAGACCGTGTGGAGCTTCGAAAATTCGTCAAATTGATGAATTTTTCAAATTCAAATTGGGACGTCTAAATTGAATTGAAAATTCGTCGTATTGATGTATTTCCTGCATGTGAAAAACCAGGATGGCAGTTTGTAGCTGGGAAGAGAGTCAAACAAAGGTGAGATAGCTCAGAGCCCAGTGTAAACACCTTTAGGGTATCCGAGAAGCCCAAAAGGATGGTGATTGGAGGAAAATGCTGATTGCATTCATGGAGAACATCAGTGAGACAGAAAATAATGTAGCCTTGTGTTCAGACACAGACCTTGGAGAAACTATTGCAATTTCATGCTTACCCAAACATCGATTTCCTTACCATTCTTGGGATAATTGCTCATCCCAGGTACACACTACTACCAGACTCCCAACACATTAATGAAAGGCCAACTTTTTAAATAAAGGTATCACGGGATATTCAACAACCATAACCGAAATTAAAATGTGACAGTTTACTCTGAAATGCACCTCTCCTTGCTGACACAGTACATCAGAGTTACAGGTGTTATCAGATTTGTTCCTTCAGTAATCAAACCAAAGACTGGTGCTGAATCGTGAACACGACACCAACTAACATATCCTGCGACTCTTGTACACATTTTACTCTTATTTAAATAAATCAGTGTGGACATGGCTGCAAGTCGTCACTTTATTCAAACAGGTATTTTCATGACAATTCAATATCTTGATGAAAATATTTTTCAATTGAAGGGATCTGTGTCCCTTTTTGCACTTCTTGGTAAGTCTGAGTTCAAAAGGGTGTCCTCCACAGAAGAGGGTTCACCATAATTGGGAAATCTTTGGTTGCAGCCAATCACGTGGCTTTCCCCACAGGAACCTGATTTCTTGGTAGGGGTCATTGATATCACTCAGCGGAGTTGTGGCAATCAACATGATCAAACTATAATGGATATATGGCCTATGTATACATGTATGTCGGTACATATGGGTATGTGTGGGGAAATGGATCTATATTATGGGATTTGTAACTTGAAGTAATTTCTTGTTTACTTGTCGTAACCTCTGCTAACGATAATAGTAACCACAGCTAATTCCTTTATTACACAGCGCTTTGAGTTCGCACGAGTGAATGTAATTAATTATGCGCAAACTCTCTCTGGCTTCACGCGACTTCTGACAATGTCTGGTTTCTGTCAAAACCTTGTGAAAATTACTTTCTGAGGGAAGATCTCTCTCCGAGCAGCAGGAATTCTGCTGGGACGCTGATAACGTGGTACCAACACCGGAACGGGGTCGTAAATATCTCAGTAACAGGCATTATTGCCTTTTTTTTTCTTTTTTGTATACAGAGTCGAGGCTCGTGAAAGAGCTAACATTTATCAAACAAACAAATCAAACAAACAAGCAAACAAAGTATATAAAAAGGGGAGCGGTCGACAAGATGGGGAGACAAGGGGAGGAAGCACACAAACACAACATTTGAGAGCAGGGACATCGGGAGATGTTTTTGGAGGGAGAGGGCCTGGGGGGAGGCAGGATAGGTATAAAACGCAAGGACACCAAGGACTTCCAGGAAAGAAGTCAAAAGTCACCTCAAAAAAGTGGATTTGGGGTGAAATTAGCGGGGGTAGAAAAGATCAAGGTTTTGGATTGGGGAAGATAAGAGATGGTGGTGAACAGCCGTTTTAAAGACTTGGAGGGAGGAGTGGGATTGAAGAGAGTGAGGGAGTTTGTTCCAGAGGCGGGAGAAAAGAGGAATGAAGGAGTGAAGGTGAGCAGAGAGTCTTGATTTTGGCAGTTTAACCATAAGAGGGTTGCAGGCAGATCTTGTGCGACCTGCAGGAATATTTGGGGGACAGAGCCCAGAGAGAGCTGGGGGAGCAAGGCCGGAGAGGAGTCGGTAGAAGACGGAAAGACCACCAACCTGCCTGCGGTGATTAAGTGAAAGGCCCTCAGAGATAGCGTCATCGCGGGAGATTCCAATGATTCTGAACGCTTTGGTTTCAACAGCGTGAAGACGAGCTAGGTGTGAGGCAGGAGCACCAGCCCAGAGGGGAGAGCAGTACTCCATTGAGCTGCGGATGAAAGCCTTGTATGTGGTGAGGAGCTCAGCTGTGCCAAGGAAGGACTTCGCACGACGGAGGATGCCCAGTCGGCGACTGGCTTTGGAGGCCAGCTTGGAAATGTGGTTGTGGTGTGCTTGGAAGTGTGGCCTTTGTCTTGGTTTCTCTCTCGCAGGCCAGATGGTAAATGAAAGACAGATCAAACGTTATTGCTTTGCTCGTATCTGACCGTTGGTTTCATATATCCATGCGCGGCACGTTTTTCATTTACAGTTTTCATGCGAGGCCACGAGCGATTGAGTTATAGCTCGTCGTAATGATTCTCCACGGCTGTGTTGATTGAACAATAAACCTGCTACTTGAGAACTGAATTCGACTGGACTCATCTGGAATCCGTCTCCGGGCGAGCGGGACCGGTCCGATCCCGCATATGTACATCGACAAAACTCATTTCCAAAGCTAAAATTGCACATTTCTTAAGTTAAAATTGCACATTTCCTTTGTTAAAATTGCACATTTCCTAAGTTAAAATGAACACATGACTAGATTTGGGGAACATCCCTGACCTCATGTCTGATGTTGAGGGCATCCATTCATTGTTTGGAGAGTAGAAGCATCATGTCCAAGGTGGAGTGACCTGGTCTGAAACCAAATTGGTGATTTGAGATGAGGTTGTTGTAGGAAAGGAGAAATTTCATATCAACTGTGATGATGGATTCCATGATCTCTGAAGAGCGGAAGCGGCTGTGGTGTCATTTGAAGAGAGCGATAGCGGAGGACTATACTCCTGAGAAAGACCAACAAGGCACCATCAGGTTTTCACGAAGGGAGACAAGTTTGAAAGTTCATTCATGAGGTTGGACAGATGTCATTTTCTGCCTATTCCTGAGAGTGGAACCGAATAAAAAGCATTTCACACAATGTACATTTCCATGGATGTTTTCAATTGTGAATTTTAAAATCTCTTTCGATGTCGCACAAATAAGTGAATGATTTGCTCAAACTGTGCATTTGTATGAATGTTATTGTTGGTTATCATCTCCATAATTTGGGTTTCAGAAGGTCGAACCTTCCCAGCTCTCAAAGTATCCACCTCCGTGTGTGTGTGTGTGTGTGTGTGTGTGTGTGTGTGTGTGTGTGTGTGTGTGTGTGTGTGTGCCCGTATATGCATGTATGTTTGTGTGTAAATTGTTGTTGTTGGTTGGTATCTCCACAGGGTGGGCTTCTTGAGATGGAACAGAGACCAAACAGGTCTCAAAATATCCACCTCCATTGTGTCTGTGTGTGTTTATGTGGTATTTGTGTATCTAATTTGTGAAAAGAAATAAACAAAATACAAACCCCATCCCCTCCTTCAAGGCTTATCCCCCCCTTTCTGCACTCGTGCTGTACCCTGTGGCTAATGCTCCAGTGCCCCAGTCTCTCATTGTGTATTCCCATGTGTATTTTAAGGTTGGATAGATGAATGAGAGACTTTCCACAAATTGTGCGTTTCTCCAGGCGTTCTCCATTTTGAATTGTCATGTGCATTTTATTTAAGGTGAGATGACTCGTTAAAATTTTTTCCAGTAATTGTGCACATACATACATGCATACAGGCGTTCTCTCGTTCGTTGTTATCTCCATTTGCGGGTTTTAAAAGGTGAGGAAGTTCTCTCAGAACTCAAAATGTCCCCCTCCTTTTTCGGTAAAGGATCGTTATTCAGGAACGTCTATTGTGAATCATCATGTGCCTTTTAAGGTGAGATGACTGATTAAAAGATTTTCCACAAATTGAGCATTCGTATGGGCGTTCTCCATTGTGAATTCGCACATGTGCTCTAAGCTGAGATGGCCAATTAAAACATTTTCCACAACTTGTGCATTTATGTGGGTGCTCGACATTGTGAATTGCAATGTGCCTCTTAAGGTGGGATGCCAGATTAAAAGATTTTCCACAACTTGTGCATTTGTATGGGCATTCTCCATTGTGAATCCTCATGTGTGTTTTAAAGGTGGATGGCCGATAAAAAGATTGTCCACAATTTGTGCATTTGTATGGGCGCTCGTCATTGTGAATCATCATGTGTTGTTTAAGGCCGGATGATTGATGAAAAGATTTTCCACAATTTGTGCATTTATGCGGGCGCTCGTCATTGTGAATTGCCATGTGGGTTTTACGGTTAGATGATTGATTGAAAGATTTTCCACAACTTGAGCATTTGTATGGGCATTCTCCATTGTGAATCCTCATGTGTGTTTTAAAGGTGGATGGCCGATAAAAAGATTGTCCACAATTTGTGCATTTGTATGGGCGCTCGTCATTGTGAATCATCATGTGTTGTTTAAGGCCGGATGATTGATGAAAAGATTTTCCACAATTTGTGCATTTATGCGGGCGCTCGTCATTGTGAATTGCCATGTGGGTTTTACGGTTAGATGATTGATTGAAAGATTCTCCACAACTTGAGCATTTGTATGCCCATTCTCCATTGTGAATTATCAAGTGACTTCGAAGGCTCGCCCATGCTCGAAAAGATTTTCCACAAACCTTGCATTTGTATGGGCATTCTCCGCTGTGAATTCTCATGTGCGTTTTCAAGTTGTCTGGGCGACTGAAAGATTTTCCACAATTTGTGCATTTGTGTTGATGTTCAGCTTTCTTTCTTTTGTGAGTCTTGTGAAAATTATTCTGTGCAAACATTTCCATATTCATTTTGTCTTGTTTGTAAAGAGTCCGCTTGTTTGTTTCATTTGCTGAGTCCTGCGGGTGTGCGTCTGCACCGTTCATTAAAGTTGGTGTAGTCGCCTTTGTAGATTCACTGGATTCACCTGTAAATACAACATCACATGATCTGTAAAAAAGTGAGATTCTAATGACCAGACAAATATGCCCAAACATGTACAGAGTATTTGTTCCACTGCAGAAAAGTACATTGTTGTATACATACAGTAATGTGCAAAAGTTTGGGTTATTCAATGATAATCATACTTTAGGTATCAGAGTTTTGAGTATGCACATGATCTTTGACCAATTTGTGTTGAAATATTAAATTTATGACATCATAGGTCACATGGTGTGGCAGCCATATTGGATTGAAGGAAAATATTAAACAATTATTATCCACCATTGATGCAAAATTTTAGAAATATCATCGAAATATCATTTTATGTATATAAATATAGTTACGGATCTCAGAGTACGGCGCTCCCATTACCGAGGGAGGGGGGGGGTTAATCCCCTCGTCTATTAAGCTGGCTGTCTCTCGTCCTGGAGCTATGACGTCACTTCCGGTCAGAGCTGAATAGGGTGGTAGGCCAATTGTTCCTATTACCTAATTACCAGCGCCTTCCGGTAAGCGAGGAAATGAGATCCGCCCGAGCCGCGGCTGTAATGGACACGCCGAATGAAGCGAGCCACGACTCAGGCCGTTAACAAAAGGACTAAACCCGATTTAAAGCGGTTGGCCAAATCGTGCCACAGGTACTCAATGGGGAAAAGACAAAGACGATCGGACGAGAGGAAGCCAAGAATAAGAAGGGTGAAGGAAGAACAAATAGATTTGTTAACTACCTAAAAGAGGAAATGAAAGAAGGGAATATACAAGAAGAGGAAACAAAAGGACATTGGGCAACCTTAGACACTCTTACATAACACGCCCCTGACAATACAAACAGACTCACATGAAAGGTAGCTGGTAGGGGAGGAAGGTCCAGGCAGATGGTTCCAGGCGAGGGGATGGTCCAGGCTCCATGTCCGTGGGTGAAGGACGGCTGGCAGCTTAATGCGCGACTGGACCTTACAAATGCGAGGGGCTGGAATGCGCGTACGTACAGCGTGCCGAATGCTCTCAAAACCACGGCAGTTCGTATTGACAACGATCGTCCCAAACGATCCTCTGCGCAATGTTCTTATGTTCACTGCCTCTGCGCTGTTCTCTCGCATCTGCCGATCTACCCCGCATCTGCTCTCTCGTTCATCTCCCGAATCCGCTCCGGCTACTCTGCATGAAAAGGCTTTGCGCTCGCGCTTTTATTGCAAGCTTCGCATATCAAGCCGCGTCCGCTTTGCTCCGCCTACCCGTGAACACGCCTCGGCCCGGATTGGTCACGAGGGTTCATTGTTACCTCCCCTCGTGACGCGTTGATGGGGCCACACCTAGGTTCCTGGTCGCTCCTCCCTTTTTTCTCCCACTCTGACCACGTGTGTAATGGCAGCTTGGGGCCAGCAAACAAACCAAAAAGGCAGCGAACGCTGCAATACGGCTACTGGCACTTTGGAGAGAGCGAGAGATTGGGGATAATTGAAGGGGCCTATGTTATTTGATTAATACAATGCAGAGTCAAACTATTGGAAACAGATCCTTACCTGAAACACATACTAATGAAATAACTAAAGAAGAATCTATGGTGTCCTACGTGTTGTACATGGCCTAACTCGGGTGCAACCTTTCCAAAGGGGGATATTTACAAGAATTATTATTTTACAAAGTGAAGGTTCTAAAAACCGTAACACAATCAATATCATTTATTAAATATCATTTATTCATTTAGATGAATTAATCATTGAATTTAGATCATTTGAATTTAGATTGAATATATTTAGATGAATGATTAAATAGGAATATTAAATAGGATTAATAGGAATAAATATCATTCAGAAATATCATTTTAGAAATAACACCATTGTTGCATTTAATTTGAAAATGATGACATCGTAGGTGATGTGGTTTGGCAGCCATCTTGGATAGAAAAACAAACCTTATCGAATCAACACAAAAATTCACAAAAACATGATATCCCACTCATACATATGCAGAGTGTACATTTTTAAGGTCATATGTTACATGGTATGGCAGCATTAGCTTGAAAGCTGATATTTAAACAAAATCCCTTCTCCGAAACCGCTTCACCAATCGATGTGAAACCTGTCCTGTCTGGTGAAAATGGGATACTTGTAAACAGCTGATGGGATTTAAATCAAACTTGTTTATTTTTAGGACAGCAAACGAGGGCATCTACCCATGACATGCGGAGACATATTGGCGACAGTCGCATTGCTCTTTTTTTTTTTTTTAACCTGCCTGGAACGAAGTTCATGGGAGCTTATGAGATGGCTCGTCAGTCAGTCCGTCAGTCCATCAGTCAGTCACTCCATCCATAAAAACCTGAAGCTTCTTCTGCGAAACCGCCAATGGGATTGCGACCAAATTTAGCACAAATTCTATTTGTTGTGTTGTGACAAAAGTTTGTTCATGGCATTAAAAAAAAATTGGGGTCTGAGGGAGTTTACCCGGGGTCAAAGTGGATCCAGGTTTGACCCACTAAAATAGGTATTGGCTTTCTTCTCTGAAACGACACAAATAATTTTGATGAAACTTGACCACAACCTTCACCACCCGTGCCGTACCAAAGTTTTTTCACGGCATTAAAAAAAAATCTGCCCCTTTGGGGTCTATGGGGTGGGGGTTTCCCCCAAAAATAGGTATTTGCTTTATTCTCAGAAAATACACATACAATTTCGATGAATCTTCACCACAACCTTAACCAGCCATGATGTACCAATGTTTGCTGAACGTCTGAGGAGGTAGATGGGGTTGGGAGAGGGGTGGTTGCCCCCCCAAAAATAGGTATTTTTTTCTTTATTTGTTTTTAAGTCTCATGATTATGTTAGTATGATTGTACATGCTGCCTTGTCTTCTTGCAACCATTGAAATTGGTTCAAAATACCCTTAGTCGGTGCAGTATACTGTTTATTATATCAGGTGAGCGCCAGGGGTATGTGCATTTTATTTAAGGTGAGGTGACTCGTTAAAATTTTTCCCAAGAAATTGTGCACCTACAAACATGCATACAGGCGTTCTCCCATTCGTTATCTCCATTTGCGGGTTTTAGAAGGTGAGGAGGTTCTCTCAGAACTCAAATTATGGAGATAAACCCCTATGTTTCTTAAAACCCGAGTTAATCATCAAACTCTTCAAATCAAAATGCATAGACATTGACAGAAACCTTCATGGGGATGGTTCTTGAAGAAAGAAGCTTCAGCATCTTTGGGTTCGCATCGATCCAGGTGAACATCAATGTCGTGCTCAGTTTTCACTACCACTTTCACAAATAAATCTGGAAAAGGTAACTTTTATTAAATGCAGGCAGTGTTGTGTTACATGCATAGCTGGTTCCACGGTCTTAAAATAACTAAATAAATATATATTGCATTTAAATCATTGATTTTAGGTCTTACTTACAACAAAACAAACAACAGGCATTTTAAGGCCATTTTCCCTGCAAGAGCGGGGGTTAGCCTTGCGGTCCCCATGACAATCTTCTCCATCTTGCCCTATTTTCTGAATCTCCCCTGGTTAATCCACTTGCCCGCATTTCTTCTTCGACCATCTTTAGCCAAGTCTTTATCTAGTCTTCCCCGTCCTCTACTTCCTTCTACATTCATTTCCATCACTCTTCTGAACCAGTCACTTTCATCCTTCCTCAACACATGACCAAACCATCTCAAACTGTTTCTCTTCACAGAATCCATCACGGGCTCTCTTCCCATAATCTTTCACAATCCATCATTTGTCTTCCTCTCTCTCTCAACGATACCCCACACATCCACCGAACCATTCGCATTTCCACCCTTTCCAGCCTTCATTGCTGCTCTACGTTCATTACCCACAATGAACATGAATGAAATGTAGGGACAATGACAGGGAGATCAGGAGAAGTGGTGGAAGTATTGGTCAGAAGAAGAGTGGACATATGTTGTGTGCAAGAGACGAGATGGAAGGGAAGTGGTGTGAGAATGGTGAAGGGTAGGCAGGTACAGAAATACAAGTTCATGTGGTAAGGGTGCCCGGAGGGCGTGAATGGTGTTGGTGTCCTGTTCTCTGAGGAGTTTGTAGACAGTGTGGTGAGTGTGAATAGAGTGAGTGATAGGTTGATGATGGTGAAAATGATGATTGGAAAGCTCTTGGTGAACGTCATCTCGGCATATGCTCCGCAGGTTGGTCGGAGCGATGAAGAGAAGGACAAGTTCTGGTGTGCGATAGAGAAGCTGATGGAAAACGTGAAAGATGAGGAAGTTGTTGTGGTAGGAGGAGACCTAAATGGACATGTGGGAAGGAGTATGGATGGTTTTGAGGGAGTTCATGGGGGTTACGGATATGGTGTGAGAAATGGAGAAGGTGAAAGGATTTTGGAGTTTGCTGATGGAGCTGATTTGTTGATTTGTAATACTCAGTTCCAGACAGAGGATAATAAGCTTGTTACATACACGTCAGGTGGGTCGACGACAACGGTTGACTACCTGATGGTGCGTAGGCGAGATAGGGGGCACCTCCGGGACACAAAGGTGATCCCGGGGGAGGAGGCTGTTTCACAGCACCACTTGGTTGTCTGCAACATAAGGGTGAATGGTGCGAGGAGAGCTCGGCGGGTGAAGTACCAACCGAGAATGAAGATGTGGAGGTTGAAAGAGGTGACAGTAAGGGAGGCATTAAAAGAGAGGCTGAGTAGGGTAGAGGATGATGTGGTTGAGCTTGAAAGTGGTTGTATGTCAATGAAAGCTAGTCTGTTGGGAGCCGTTGGTGAGGTATGTGGATGGACAAAAGGACCACCGATGCACTCGGAAACATGGTGGTGGGATGATGAAGTTGGAAAGAGGATTGACGAGAAGAGGAAGAAGTTCACGGAGTGGCGAAGGCGAAGGGCACGGGAGCAGAAACAGCAGAGCATGAAAGTTAAAAGGCAGCCAAGAAGGCTGCAAAGAAAGAGGTAGCAAAAGCGCAGGAGGCATGTAGGAAAATGTGCGGAGAACGCTTGGATTCGGAAGAGGGTCAGAGAGCAGTATTCAGGATTGCAAAGCAGATAGCGAAAGAGAGGTGTGATGTGATGGGGGTGAGTTGCTTGAAGGATGAAGTGGGACAAATCGTTGTCGACCCAGATGGAATTAAAGGAAGATGGAAAAGATATATGGAAATGCTGTTGAATAGAGAGAATGAATGGGATGGCAACATAGAGAGTAACCCAGTTTTAGGACCGGCAGAGAAGATAACTGAGAAGGAAGTTGAGGAAGCGATAAAAGCAATGAAGAGTAGAAAAGCGGGAGGGCCGACGGAAGTTGTGGGAGATATGTTGAAGGCAGCAGGAAGTTGGGGTGTGAAGAGAATGACAGAGATCTGTAATCTGGTGGTGAAAGAAGGCCGCATTCCAGCGGATTGGGAACTGAGTACCCTCGTCCCTCTATACAAGGGGAAAGGTGACCCTCTGGAGGGTGGCTCGTACCGAGCGACAAAGTTATTGGAGCATGGAATGAAGGTATTGGAAAGGGTGTTGGAGAGGAGGATAAGGAAGAAAGTGAAGACCGACGAAATGCAGTTTGGATTTATGCCAGGAAGAGGAACGACAGACGCGCTTTTCATTGTGATGCAGTTGCAGGAGAAGTACATGGAGAAGAGGGAAGAAGTTGTTTCTTGGGTTTGTTGATCTGGAGAAAGCATTCGATCGGGTTCCATGCAAAGTATTGACATGGGCATTGAGGAAGTTAGGAGTGGAGGAATGGTTGATCAGAGTAGTGATGGCAATGTACAAAAGAGCGCGCACAGCTGTAAGGAAGAAGGACGGGAACAGTGGTGAGTTTGAGGTGAAGGTGGGAGTGCATCAGGGGTCGGTACTAAGTCCACTACTATTTGTAGCTGTGATGGAGGTGCTGGCTCAGACCGTAAAGGAGGGTTTACCGTGGGAGTTGTTGTATGCAGATGATCTGGTGTTGATTGCGGAAAGTATGGATGGACTGAAGGAAAAGATGAACAAGTGGAAGGAATGTATGGAGACAAAAGGTCTGAAGGTGAATATCGGAAAGACGAAGGTGATGGCAAGTGGTAAAGCATGTGGTGAGGTGGAAAGAACTGGGAAGTGGTCCTGTGCTGTGTGTAGGAAGGGTGTCGGAGTGAACTCAATTCAATGTACAATGTGCGCTGAGTGGGTTCATCAAAAATGCAGTGGTCTGAGAGTGTCATTAACCAGTGTGGCAGCTACATTCAAATGTAAGGTGTGCACAGAGGGAGCTGCAGATGGAGGAAATGTTGAGTTGGATCTTGGAGACGGCGTGAAGCTGGAAGGTGTGAAAACATTTTGCTACCTCGGAGACATGCTGAATGGAGAAGGTGGATCAGACTCGGCAACGGTTGCGAGAGTGAGATGTGCATGGAAGAAGTTTCGGGAACTGAGTGGCATGCTGATGAGGAGGGGAGTGTCGTTGAAGCTGAAGGGAAAGGTGTATGCTGCATGTGTGAGAAGTGTTATGATTTATGGGAGCGAGACATGGGTAATGAACGTAGAGCAGCAACGAACGTTGGAAAGGGTGGAAATGCGAATGGTTCGACGGATGTGCGGAGTATCGTTGAGAGAGAGGAAGACAAATGATGAATTGCGAAAGATGATGGGAATAGAGCCTGTGATTGATGCTGTGAAGAGGAACAGGTTGAGATGGTTTGGTCATGTGTTGAGGAAGGATGAAAGTGACTGGTTGAGAAGAGTGATGGAAATGAATGTAGAAGGAAGTAGAGGACGGGGAAGACCGAGAAAGACTTGGCTGAAGATGGTGGAAGAAGAAATGTGGGCAAGGGGGTTAACAAGGAGAGATGCAGAAAATAGGGCAAAATTGAGAAGATTGTCATGGGGACCGCAAGGCTAACCCCTGCTCTAGCAGGGAAAATGGCCTTTAAAATGCATGTTGTTGTTGTTGTATGTACATATGAAATGTCTAACGACACTGGCATCAGTGTCTGACATTACCAATGATGTGGAAAACAGATTGGGGCCTAATCTGCATATTATGTTCATCTTATCTGCATGAACAATACATCCTCCGAGGGTCAAAGAGACCATTGTTGGGTAATTGACTCCATCATCCACACGTTCTCTTTGCAATGTAACGACATTGTGATGATAATCTAGGTCAACAGATGGGACAATTTAACCCACAAAGGGGGTGGTGATAAGTTGTCCTGCGCTGATACCTCAGGTAATCTCAGGTTCTGTATAAAAGGTGAAAGGTTTTCCACCTCTTCAGAGGTTGGCTTTATGTGATTCCAAGACAATCTCTCTGCACGTGTGATGTGATGAATGATCTTGTATTTTATTGTCTTGTTTTGAGTTGAATAAAAGATTGAATTGCTCCGACAATATCAAAGCATTACGTTCTGTACAAACTGCTTCTTCCCCGACCACAACCTCAGTGGGAATTTCACCACCACCCAAAATCACAACCGAAAAAATAGAGACGGCAAGGAAAATGTAGATAAGGCGGAATAGAGAAGCTTTTCTCCCCAACCTGCTTTTATTGTCAAATCACATACAATTGCGATCCAACTTTTCAAAAGTTGTTTTTTTTTGTCTTGAATGTCAACCCTCATGGAAAACTAAATGACAGAGGGTGGCAGGTTAACAGATTAACAATGATTAAGCCAAAACATGTGACCAAATTGTTACGGTTTTCTGCCGCCCTTCCTACCCTTACCAAGGGGGGGATTAAGCCCCTTGTTCTTTCTGGGCCGGCGTAACCGAGACTTGAGACGCCTCTTCCGGGCAAACACAAGGTAGGGTTTCGGGACCAGGTCTCGCACGTACCTAAATACCTGCGCCGCCACGGAAGCGGGGACCCAAGCCTCGCACGAGCCACGTGTAATTTGAGTACAACGAGCGGATTGCGTACCACATGGTCCGTGCAGTTTCTAGTATTGGACCCCGATTAGAGCGGTTT